>NC_141756.1:127183749-127837187 GCF_982258835.1 Parasteatoda tepidariorum
CAAATTTAGCATGAAGTTGTAAAATGTACTGATAGAGGGTCATAGCAATAATGAAAGTAGAAGTAAACTTAGTACTGTAAAATTAAAACAATATTTTTAATCAATGAGCCAAGTTCTTCAAGAAGCAGTTGTAGAAGTAGGTTGTTTATTCAAAACTTTTTATCGAATTTCTTTAAGAACACAATTGTTAATTTGGGCATTTGGCGATACAACACTTTTAGAATTGAAGGATTTGTTACGTCAAGCGCTCAGGTATCATAATTTTGATCTAGTTGCGCTTCTATGTCATTTTGATTTATGTTGCTAAGTTAACTTTCAAAAAATTCTATGGCTGGCAACAGCATTTTTATTTTTTAAGTTGTTTATTTTTATTTCTTTTAGAATTCGTCATTTTTTTAGCGAAATGTTTTTTAACCTAACAGAATTCTTTGCCGACTGTTTTCTCTATGAATGAAGAAAATAAAGTAAATATTTAACTGTTGTGAAAAGAATTTTATTTAGTTGTACAAAGTACTTCAGCCAAAATTTGGGAGCCACGTAAGAAAATTATATATATTGGATCAGAAACACATCATTAAAAGGCAGAATGCTTTGGTGTTTTCAAAACAAAGCAAACGTTGCCACCGGCGGAAAAGAAATACAACCAAAATTTGGGAGCCACGTAAGAGAATTATATATAATAGATTAATTTTAAACAAATTTCTTTACGCATTACTTATTCTTTTACAATCCAGTCATTTTGACTGCTTTTGGGGCATTATAGGTATTTACTAAGTTTCAGTCTTTCTAGTGTTAAATAAGACTCAACAGATTATGCGGTATAAAGTCATTTAATACAATTCATAAAGATTAAAATATAATTATGAACACACTTGTCTTAACGGCTTTGTTTTGTCGATATATATACTTATGGAACCATTTTTTTTTACTGAACACAAGATACTAAAATCTTGTAAAATGTGGATTTATTCATTTTGTTAGTATAGTTAGGAAGAGCAAGCATTAAAACTGTGGTTGATTTTAAAAAATAATAGTAATAAAACGAAGCAATAAATTACAAACACTGTGTTACGTAGTTATATTCATCAAATAAAACAAATTGTATTAAAATCAATTTATAGCTTTCGAAAAAAATTAAGTTAGAATTTCGTCCCTCTATACGGAAAAAATACGGTCTCTATTAAGATCTTTTAAGTAAACTAACCCAGGAAGTTTTATCCTTGGTATACTAATAAAATGTAATATAATCAAATAAAGTTTCTCTATTTGGTTGTTTTTGTTAAAGAGAAGCTTAAGGATTTATTTTTAAAAAAAGTTTCAGGAATATTTGAATTCATTATTGCTAAATTTAGCTTCTTCGCCAAATACATTAGATAGGGAAGAAGATCGTTTTAATTTTGTGGATACAAAAATTAAGTTCTTTAATAAAGAATTCTTTAACTAGGCAAGATTTTTTTTCCATTGCGAAATAAGTAAATATACACTTTCTACCTACACTTTTAGATGTGACAAAAAAACTTAACTATTTAAATATTTTTTTAAAAATATTTTAGCTCTGTTCCTCAGTTTAACATTTGTGCACTTTTTAGAATTATGTATTTCTAAAAACAGAGAACCGTTGTAAAATAAATGAAATATTTTTGAATTATTATTAATTTTTTAACTATTATTAACTTTAATGTTATTTTATTAGTGTTCATAATAGGAATATTCTAGAACATTTTTCTATGAAAAGGAGTAATTTCGAAACAAATTTGGGCTCATGAATGAACTTTTTTTGAAGTATTTTATCTTTTAAAGTATTATGTTTTATAAAGTCCAATATAATACTTTATATAAGCGTTGTATGAAATATTATTTAAAATAATTTATAGTAAAGGACAGGCACTTCACACTATTTTTCATTTTTTGAAGAAATTCCTCGCAAAATTCGTCTTTTGAAAAATGAAGTTAATTCATAAGTTTAAAACTGCAACTTTTTAAAAGGTATGGTTTTTGAATTTTTCACAAAAATGTGAAGTTTGCTTCGGATAACGAAAAATAACATTTTGGCTAAAACAATCCACAAATTGAACCTTTATGTAAAAGATGGATTAGGATGATTTTCGTTCACTGTTGCAACACTCCCTAACGTTTGCGATTCCATGTTCTTATGAGATTTTATTCTTTTTGCAAGCTTGTATTGTATTTTTTCCACCCCTATGTATTGGAAGCTTTTAAAAACTTAAATAACGCAGCATCACGAAGTAGCATCTTAAATTTTTATCACTTAAAACTAATATTTAACATTACTTTTTTGCCACATAAGAACATGTAATCTAGCAATTTTCGCTTTGGAAGAAAATGTGTGAAATAATTTGTTGCATGAAAAATTTATTTTAATAGATCTGAAATTATTAAAGCTCAACAACATGAATAGTGTATACTAAATGCTCCATAAACGGACAATTTGAATTCTATAATGAAGAACCTTTGAAACAAAGACCGAATTTCAACACTGAAGAATATGATGCAAGCAAAACAACAGTCTATGTAGCATAATTGTGCTCTGATTTTTTACTGTCCATTTACTTTTCGTCGATTGTGCTCCGATTGCCTTCTAATTAAGGAAACATCACTGCATTTTTTTTTCTTTTTGGGGGTATTCTTTTTAAAGGAAAATTGGAATAATAAACGAACATGCTTTTAAGTCAGAAAAGGGTTAACTCGGTGCTATGAACAAAACAAAGCAACATGAAAAGAGCTAGAAAAAAAAAAAGATTTTTTCCAGATCTATGGTTAAAGCTTAAAAATAAGAAAAGAGCACAAGAAATGTGACAAAAACTGAATGATATTCTATTGTTTCAGTTCAACTATTATGAACCTTCTGCACACTTCATTCTTTGTTTCTTCATTGAAAATGGTTTTTGACTATAGAACAAATACTATAGTTTTTCCACTCATTTTTTACGTTGTTAAGCCTTATTCTTATCTGAGTTACAGCTTTCTTTGCTTGAACACAAGAATACTTATTTACAGGGTATCTGCCCTTCTGGAAAGTCATGAGGAATCATAGAGAGTCATGAATTTCGGTACTGAACAAAATTTGTCGTGAAATGTCATGATTTTAACAATTTTTTTTTAAAAAAAATAATGGAAATTCATGGATTTAGGTCTCCGAAAAATAAAATTTTTTAAAATTGAATTGAACGCTCCTCTAAGATTTCACGGTGTTCCGAACATCTGCATTTGTTACAAAATCCCCACTCACAGTCATATTTTATTAAAATATAAAATGTTTTCATCGTGTTCTTTAAAAATGATGGTGTTCTTTCAAAAAATGAAAGAAAAAACCTCATTTCTAGAGCAAATTATCTTTTAAACTTCTGTGATTTCAGAATTTTTGTAACTTACTTTTTTTTATCAATTTAAAGTTCTAACTGAAGCAAACCAGTCATTGGCTGATTTTTTTTTAAATTCCGAAATGAGAACAGAAAAATCAACAGTATGTCTTTCTTTTCCGATGAACAAGAAAAGTATCTTTAGAATATAATTCTGCAGAAAATAGAATATTTTCTTTTGCATTTTTTTTCAGCTATTTTATTGCTTCAACTCTTTCTTTACTCTGTTTTTTAAATTTGAAATTTTTAAATATGAAGATGCAGAGTATAACAGTTTTGGTTATACCTATCATTTCAGTGAATGTTATTATAATGCTTTTTAAATTTATTGTTCCGTTTTTGTCGGAGAGAATAATAACTTCGTCAAGTCATGAAAAGTTCTTGGAATGTGTCATGGAAAGTCATAAAAAGTTATGAATTCAGAAATCTAAAATGTAGTAGATACTCTGTATTTATTATTCCGATTTCCCTTTTCAAAAAAAAATGCCAAAATTGTATAAAAAAATACAGTTATGTTTTTTTAAAGAAATAAACAGAAGCAAGTAATGAAATAATAACGGACATTTAATCTTTTTAACAGAAAATAATTCTCTGTTTTTCTCAAATGTGTCTAGTCACGAGATTGAAAATGGTACATGAAGGATTAAGCCGAACATCTGGTGATTTTTGGATTAATCCATTTCTATTTATAGAAAAAAAACGAACTTGAAACACCTCTAAGCCGTGAAATGTGTTATAAGATATAAAAAGGCTAGACAATAATTCTTCATGTTGCTAATTCAGCGTCTCAAAAAGGAATAACGAGACACACACGTTCTGAAGTTCCACTGTTCTCGATATTTTTTTAATAGGGTAGAATTGATTGCATTATTGCTGACGTCATAAGCGATAAAACCTTTGGTTTTTCGGTATTTTGTCCAAACAGGCTCCTGATTTAACTTTTAAAATGGAAAAATTTTGTCACCCAATTATTTTATGACTATCGATTTTTTAAGGACCCATAAAATTCAGATTCCAATTAGTCCTTTGCTAATTTTCAAAAACACACGTAAAACAATAGTCAAGAAAATACAAAACATTTTGATAGGACACCTAAAAGGGAAAATTTCACTGCAGAGGATAGGTTTATGTTATATAATATACTACTACTAATATACTATAATACTAATATACCATAATATACTACTACTAATATACTTACTAATATAATCTACTAATATAATACCTGATATATTATATATTTATATAATATATCGTCTCATTTATACAATTGTCGAATTTATATTACATATCGTCTAATTTCCCCAATTTATACAAGAACATAAACAAGTACAAACCGGTTTTAGTCGCGTAAAAACAATAAAGCTGTATAGTATCACCTGATAATATAGAGTTTGCATAGAAATCTTAGAGTGCACCTAATCATTTGCCCTGGAACTGTATATGTATTACGAATAATAACTAACTGTTATATATAACTGGCCACTCGATTTGGAGCTTTAATGAAACTGGAATAGGAAAAGTAATGAGAGTTTCATTTACTCACATAATGTCATGATATAAGTTGTAAATGTAATGAATTTTATCAACTTGGAATGCCTCTATAGTAAAATAGCAAGTCCAGACACGTAAAAGAAATGGGATTTTAACAGTTTCATTTTGGTTCCGTATTGCTAATAAAGAACCATTCCTATATTTTTCAGAGTACCACTAAAAAAATACAATTCCAATTCATTACAATTCCAAGACATGTTAACTCTTTCATAGATGACATTGTCGATAGCCCCACAGGAATAATATACATACTTTTTCCTTATCGTACATTAATTTACCCATTGTGCGCTTAACTTTTTCTAGATATATCTAGATATACTTCGCTTCGCAAAATTTTCTTGGAAACTCTGCTCCTTTCTAATACCGTGATGTAAAAAATAAATCATTGATTGTTAAAGGATGCATTTAACAATAAAATTTTACATCGATTGGTCAGAGAATTGGAGGAATGATTGACCCCACTAAGCAGTTTTCTTGCAGTTTGAGCAATGATTATTCAGAGCACTTACCGGTTTTGTGTATGGTTGCTAGGCGGTGATTTGTTTTCCAAAAGAAATGTGTCTGTTCGGGTAGAATTGGGAAAAGGGATCGGAAAAGGTTTCTCATTTCTTCCATGGCTACTTCTGTATCTTCCTCTACGCGGCCACCTTCTGCTGCAAGACACAATACAATATTTTACAATTGCATCTCAATCTACTATAGTAATCTAATTGAAAAATTCGGTTCTTATAAGCCTAATAGTTTGCAGGAACCCACTTGCATTTAGGTGAATTAGAGAAATTTCTTTCAAGCAGTTTTCAATGAGTCTAGAGCAGTGAAAGTTCATTGGAGAAGTTAAGGCTCATTGAATCTAATCAAAAGGATTAAAATTAGATGCTTTTTTTTCATTCAAAACTCCAGCAGATAACAAGGCTCATTATAAATAAGCCATAGAAAATCTAAGCTGATCTTGAAAATTTATTAAAGCGTTTAATTTCAAAAAACAATTTTGAGCTATTTTACGATACATTTTGTCAGTGAACAACCAATTGAATTTGATTCAAACTGATTGTTGAATGATTCTGTAAAACATAAAAGATTCATTACATACGCAAAAGAAAAGCATTTATTAAGCCTTTTTCTATTCTAAAATTGATTTTAATATTGTTTTTTTTTTCATTATTTGTTCAGCCTCTCTAAAACTTTTTCATGTGTTGTTTATAAATCGTTATTAAATTAATCGTTCTCTGTTCTTTTATGAATTTGATGTATCATCGACTGATAGAACTAGTTTAATTATTAACATGATAAAAACAGTTAATAGAAATACAATTTCATAACTGATTAGCATTTCTATCTTTACACGTTTTTTTTTTGTTTTTTTTTTTTTGTATTTTAAACCCACAGAATTTACATTCATTTACTGTTTTCTAAGGGGATTTACTCGCAAACTTTTCTTTATTCAAGAGATAATTAATTATGGGATAAACTTGCATTTAGAATTAGAATGACAGATGCAGCAAAAAATGTACTTAGAGTGACAATCGCTATATTAAATTAGCTTTATAACTACAGTTACAATAAGATCGTATTTATAATTTAAGTGACAGTTACAATAAAATTGTATCTGGATTTAATACGGTAATTGTAATAAAATCGTATATAGAATCAAGATGACAGTTACAACAAAATGCCATTAGAATTAGAACGACAGTTTACATTATTATTGAATTCGAATGATTCTGTCACGATTAGAAAGAATGTACGCATAAGTATTGAAATTCTAAAGGCTTTATACTTTTAATGCATTTCAGATGAATACTTGAAAGGACGAAGCTAATAGACCTCTGAAGGATTAGGATACTTTAGGTGAATACCTGTAAAGTTTTTTTGTTTTGTTCCTTTCTAAAACTTGATTTAAGAACAGCTTTTAAGAATACAAATGGATCGAAATCCATTTTTTTTCTTCCCTTTTTGTGGAAAATCTTCTGCTTGAAAGCTTCCTTTAAATAAAAGTACCCGAATTTTCTTTCTCCATAAGGAACTTTGTTCAAAGTTTTAAAGAATATTATTTGGCTGGTTTTTAAAACTTTCTAAGCATACTTTATGAATTATATTTTTAACTCTGATAAACACATATTCTCAAAAAGCAGTGGGAGCATTGCGTGCTCTCACAATGTTTAAATATATTTAACATTAAATTTATAATTCAGTCTAGTAATAGAATTTAATATAAATTATTGCGATAGTTTTCTGTAAATATTCCTTTCGACCAAAAGGAGCCATTTTAACTGAGCTAACTTCAAAGGTGTGACCTCAGACATGCGTGCAAATAATATTTTTTTAGGTTGCGAAAACAGACACAAAAACGTACTTTCTTTCATTGAACGGATTTCTGATCCCCAAAATGTAGGCCGCAATATGGTGGACCAAATTTAAAGTTTGGACCCCTTTTTGCGTATTTCACCGTATCTAGAGAACTTTTTAAGCGAAGGGAAGAATTTTAAAACACAATTCGTTTATCAAAAGATAATTCCATTGCAAAATATAACTTTTCGAAAATTAGTATTATTTTATTTAAAAATTTTAAAAAAAATCGAAAAGTCGAAAAACTTTTAAATTGTAATGTATAAATTTTCTTTTTACATTATTTTAAAGAGAGCAATTTTGAACACCAAAATACAAAATTTTATTCAACTTTCTCCTATAGTTCCCGAGAAATCAAATTTTAAAAGTGTGACGTTTTCAAAATTCGAAATTTAAATAAGTAAAAAGCAAATGAATAAAATAGGGCTTTTTTTAATGTCTAATTTTTTAGTTATTCTAATATTTTGAGCTGTCGCTCAAATATCGCGAGAAAATTATGTCTATAAAACATAAACAAATGCCCCGTTTCTCATGGTTGTCGAGGCATTCTCATTGGATAGAAGAATCACATGATGGCATTTTAAATTAACAATGAAAACTCATAAAACTTTAGCTGTCATGAGCATAAAATTAACGTTATTTATTTAATGCTGTTTTTATTCTTATCCATTTTGGTAGCAGAGATATTTAATCCGTAATTGCTTAAATTATATTTCATTATTGTACTATTTATATTTAACTTGTCAGCTATTTTTGTAACATTTATATAAAAATAGAAAGAAACAATTTTATTCAAAATGTGGTGCAAAACTAAAAGTGGTTTTCCTTTATTACATTATAAACTAATGCTATATTATTTTATTGCGCATCAACTGTTCATTCAAAACATATTGCATTACTCATTTACAACTACAAAATGATAAATTTGTTATTTCGATAATTTTTTTTTATATAAATTAAATGCGAGACTGTGTACAGTCAACAAAGACTATTAAAATATATATTCCATAAAATAATTATTTCAAGTTGCGAAGAAATGCAATACCATTGATAAACAATTTCTTCAACAAAAAAAAAAACGTAAGGAGTTTTAACCGAAAATTAAATAAAAATTTGAAAGAGTGGAATGGTAAGTGGGAAAATGAAATTGTCCTAATAGAATCTGGAATAAAATCTGTGGAACCAAATCTATGTTAATAGAAAAAAACAGTTTTGAATCTTTAAATTAAATAACGTCTAGTTTTGATTATCTTGTTTGTTGCTAAGAAACAATAAGAAGCAATTTTGGGTGGGGAGAATATGCTTCAAATGAATACATATGTATTTAGATAAATGATCACAAAGAAATCATATCTTTTGTATTAAGCAAAAAATATGCAAGTTTTGAGGAGAAACAACTTTTGTACTTTCGAAGAGAACTTTTTCGTTAAATAGAGTGTCTTTATCGTTATTTAGGTTCTTAAATAAGATTCACGTCACAAAATAGTAGTTTTTGAATTTTAAACTTTTTTAATGCTTTATTGTGTTTTGGAATACATGTTCTTACTTATGCATTTTATAAAATTCTTTTCATAATTTTATATAATTCAGATTCACTTAAGACCGCTAAAAATAGCTCAGTCGATTCGAAATCGTTTTTGAATCGTTTCTTTCAGTCATGAAAACCAGCTTTCCTGTTTCTAATTTTTAAGCACAACTAATATTTTAAAAACAATTTCGAAATATGTCCTCCATTTTGAAAAACATCTAGTTGGCGCCATAAAAGAGTCATAGCTGGTAGAAAAAACGATGCGTACCACCCTAAGTAACTTTTGATCTACATAATAAATCGGATTTTTGCGTCTCATATGACTCAATTTTAATGGTTCGAGGAGGTTACCTTAAATATGATAATTAATTAGTGCAGACGAAATTTTAAGTTACGAAATCAGACCTAAAAACGTACATTCTCTAAATAAACGTACCTTTTTTTCGGTGGATTCGGACTTCTTGCCCCTAATGTAGAGGGGTTAGCCGCGATTTTGGAAATAGGATCCCCGTAGTCTTGTCAGCAGAGCTGTCCAAAGTGGTGATTCCTTAACGTTAATTTAACTCTTTCGCCCTATCTCAAGATCTTTTTAAAGCAAATTGAAACATTTTTGCACAAAATTGTAAAATTCGTTTTTTCGAAGAAAATTCATTGCAAATAATGAATTTTAGTAAATATTTATTATTTTATATTACTTTATTTTATATTACTTCATTTAATAAGAGTACTTTAATTAATAAAAAAATTTCAATTGTATTGCATAATTTTTCTTTCGTGATTTTAAAGTATGCAATTTTGCATGGCAAAATACAAAATTTGGACGAAATCAACAGAATAGTTTCTGAGAAATTAAATTTTAAATATACGATTTTCTTAAATTTTAATTTTTCAGAAACTATTTGATCGATTTTGCTCAAAATTTAGGCTTCACTTCTTAGAATTAGTTATTTTGAAATGATGTAAAAAATTGTATGCCTTGCAATTCAATATTTTTTCCCCTATTATTAAATGAAATAATAAAAACTAATAAATATTTACTGAAATGTATTTTTTGAGTCAACTTATCTTTGGACAAGCGAATTTGATAATTGTGTGAAAAAAAATTTCAATTTGATCAAAAAATTCTGGAGACACGGCGAAATGCTCAAAAAGTAGTACATTAACATTAAAGGATCCAAATATTGGATCGCTCTCCTGACAAAACCATTAGATTACCTGATTATGTCTACCTCCTATATTTTGGGGAATCAGAAATCCGAATCCGTCGAAAAAAAATTTTCAGTGAAAGTACGTTTTTGTGTCTGATTTCTTAACTTTAATTATCGTCTGCACTAATTAATTAGCATATTCAAAGTCACCCTCTCGAACCATTAAAATTGAGTCCTAGAACGTGAAGATTCATCCATTAGATGAAGTTATTCACGGGTGGACTGTTTTTTTTTTTCTTTTTTATTTATTCATTTATTTTGGCTCATTGTACATGTGTCTTCAGATTTTCCATAGCTGAGATGATTATTTTACAAATTTAATTTTTTCCATTTGTAGGTTAGGTAAAAACATTTAGTTCGTACCTTAGAGATAGGGTTTATCTAATTTCATGAGACGATCTTTTTACATCATCATTGCAAAATTAGAAAAGTTTTGTTTTGTTAGAAATTAACGAAGACACTCGTGGATATTCTTAGAAGAGTACGATTCTGTTAAAACGAGCTTGAATTTCAGAGATTTTGAAAACGCTCTCGGAAAGAATTTAACATCCGTATCATTTTCTTTGGCAAAGCTCTCCATTTTTATAGTAACACTGCTTTATAAAAATATTATGCAGACGAAAGCAAAGGAAAGCAAAGCTGAAAAATAGCTCGACATTTATCATTTGTCGAAACGTATGTATAAAATTGTCGAAAGATAAAATTGCATTTAAATCTTTTTCACACTGCATTACTTTGAAGAATCGTCTACCATATTTTATAAAAACATTTAAAGTTCCAAGTATGGCATCAACAGCTTTCAGGTATCCATAGGAATTCTAAAAAATAATTATTGAATCGAAGTATAAGAGTTTCTTTTATAAAAATTAAAAACAAAAAGGTATAAAATAATAAATTATTTACAGTGAAGTACCCAGTAAAAATTTACAATAAAATTGTTTTGCCCTAAAGAAAAAACTGTACACTAATTCTCAAACGACTATCGAGTTTTTTATTTGATCAAATACTGGTAATAATAGTGAAAAGTTGATATTTATAATCATTCGTTAAATTTATCGTTTTGTGCTTTGAATTGTTTCCCAAAAGAATTGGAAGTTATTATTCTTACACTCAAAAATTCTGATTTACTATTTATTTTTGTTCCAAGCAATTTTTCGTTCATTATATTTTATCACTCATGACTGTCTATTAGAATGAAAATAACATCTAAAAGAAGTGGGTCTCTTTATTTAATCATAATTTTGATTATTCATGATTTAGTGATAACTATAGCATAATTAAAAATTTATTCTCATAAACGAAGAATTTTAAAAATATGAAATTTATCCAACTTTGTTACATTAAACTTCTGAAGAGTATATTCTCAGATTTTCAAAGTGATTATATATATGCAACCATGTTTCACTTAGGCATAGGTCAGCAGATTTCAGTTTTTCTGTTAATGCATATACCTTTTTAACCAACCATAAATTAAATTTATTAAGTATTTCATTCCGAAAACCATTTGAGAATGCTAATTAAAAATAGAAAGACTTAGTATATACCTCCCTAAAGCAGTCAAAATGACTGCATTATGAAAGAATAACTAATGTGTAAAGAAATTTGCCTAATTAATTTTTAATATTTTTTATATTATTTACAGTTATATAGCAAGTTATTAGTAAATATTAACTATAAAAAAATTTACTTCACTTGGAAACAAAATATTAATTTATACACAATTATTTGTACATTTTTTGCAAATGAAAAAGCAGTTAAAAAACAGTCAAAATGACTTCCTTTAGGCAAGCAAGTGTTAAATATAGGGCAATTCCATACTAATGTCATATTTGCTGACTCTAAAACCTTATAGCTCAGTTAAAAAGAAATTCCAGTAGGTCTAATAATTGTTGGCGAACAATTCTTGATGCCATATAAAATTGCTTCAATTTATAAAAACTTTCAGAATTTCAAAAATTTTTAAAAAATAAAAATTTAGTTGTTACAAACGTAACATGTCATGTTGCGTCCTTTATACCAAGTTTTTAATCTTTAAAAAGTTTATAAAATGATGAAAATTACTAAAACTTGATATAAGTGTACATGGCTTATTTTGAACATTTTAGGAACTGATGGATTTTTTTAAAAACTGAATTTATGCTTTTAAAGACCGCGGCATTCCTAAATGGTGAAATTGCCTTACAGTAAATATAAACCATTTCTAAGAACATCTCTTCAAAATCTTTCATTACATAACTACAAAGTAAATGAAATTCTTTTTCCAAAGTGTTGAATTACAGCAACTATTCGTTCACGAATTTTTATCTACTGTATGATATACCAATATTGAAGCATTATCTACTCGTAAAAAGTGTAGGAAGTCTGAAACATTGTCAAGGCATAGCAATATTAAATCAATAACGAATTTTCAGTATGTAATGAATACAATGTAATAACAAAAAGAAAATTTTCTAAAAGGCCTTCAAGAGGAGGAATGAACTCCATTTCATTGCATCGCTATTGTATTTGCGAAACATGAAATAAATAAATAAATAAAAAAATTAATAATTTTCAAACTTCTGATGCGATTTACTTTCAGTAGAATCAAATTTCATCTGTTGAAGAAGATTTTGGAAAAATTATATATTTGTTTGCTTCTAACATCTTAAAGATTGTTAAAACATTACATTACATTATAATAGTATTACATTATAATAGTATAATAGTATATACAAGTAATTACATTATAATAGATTAAATCATTATTTTAAATGATAATTTACAATTTATACCAATAATTTGAAATTTTTGTTTTTAAATAAGTTTAAAAAAAATTGTGCTATTTATCATATAAAAGATACAAATGTATGTATGATGATGTTTTTGTCGGCAAAATTAATACTACTTATTAAAAATAACTTATTATTTTTAGCCATCTAAAAAGCATACTCATAATGAAGGAAATACTTTAAATAATTTTAATCATTTATAAAATGGGCCCCAGGTGTTTGTTAATTGCAGCAAAAACACGTGGTTTATTCTTGATGAATTAGATTGTTTCAATTATTTTTCTTTCAATTGCGTAAAGTATTGGCAATGATTGAAAATAAAAGCAAAATGTAATTTCTTTAACCTCAATCGTGTCACGCCTTAGATTGCATTGTCTCAAAACTTTCATGCATTTTTTGTTTGCACCCAATCTATCTGTTACTCCTAATTATCTTTCTCTAAGAAACAATTTTCTCAATAATATCAGTTTTTAATCTAATTGAAAGTGCTTCCCACCACCCACATTGAAATAAGATAATTATATTTCGATGAATATCCGACGATAGGTGACAAAGTTTTGTTACGAAACCTGTCGTCTGCCCCCCCCCCGAAGAATTTATCTTAAAAAAACCATTAATTTTTCTTTTTTTAACCATAATTTCTTTTTTTCTTTACTTATCCTATTATTTTGAAAAGAAATCATTTCCGTGATTCTAAACAAGAGAGCAAAACTGCAACTACTGGTCGGAGGATTATAAATTTCATAGGAATCTATGTCTGTCATCGTACGCCGTTAGAGGAGTGTGAATTCTTTTAACAGGTACTTTCATTTATCTAAATGATTTCGAATAATTATTGTCGAGAATGGCATTTAAAATTATTTCAATGATAGATTTGTGATCCTAATTTAAAGACTCATTTGAGGCCAAATTAGGATTAAAAATCTAATGCCGTATCATTTTCAACATGGATCATTAGAACACATGAAATAATGATGTAAATGAAAATACCTATTCATAGCTACGCGAAGATGACATTTCCAGTTTCTTATGATGTGCCTACCACCCCTGCAAATCTTATTTAGTCTCACCCTATGTATAGAACGAGGGATGCTTCATAATAATCTGTTCTGAAATTACATGTTATGATTTATGCCTGAATTTTGATGACTTTTTGATGAGTGGTAGATTTTTAAAAGCATGCTTTGGATTTTGATCAATTTAGGACATTTTTTTACAATTTAAGATGCTTTTGAACTTGAATCTTTTTTCTTTTTTTTTTTTAAATCTGTTCATTCTTTTGTCAATCATTTTCGAACTTGAGTCCAATTTTCTGTCATTCTTTTATCAATCATTTTCGAACTTCAGTTCATTTTTTTGTCATTCTTTTGTCAATCATGTTCGAACTTGAGTCCATTTTTTTTATTCTTTTGTCTCATTTTTGTACTTAAGTCAATTTTTTTTTGTCCATCTGTTGTCATTTTCAAACTTGAATCAATTTTTTTTGTGAAACTTTCCCAATATTTTTCACATTTGATATTACATTATTACTTTTGCTATTTATTTATAAGTTAATAGTCCTCGTAGATAGCAATACATTCCCTCTTCTTTCTTTTGTTATTTTGGCATATAACATTTTACGCTTTAATTAAAATTTCATCTTAACTTCTCTTAACATACGTATTTCAACATAATTACACATTTCATGTCAATTTCAGTAAGAATTAATGTTTGCGATCCGTTGCTTTATTACAAAGCAGTATATATTAATTTTAGGATCATTTTTGTCAAGTATTTAAAGTCATTTTTTGCTGTTTTCTGGGACATTCTCTTTAAGGTTATCAAAATAACTATCTCGGAATGCAGCTTACTATCCAAACCACATCAGTTGAATATTTATCTTTAGAAAAAATATTTATACTATCGTAAAAATCTCTAATAAAAAAATTAAACGCGCTCTTCTTTAGAATAATTAGGTATTCAAAATTCTAAAAAAAATTATCTTTATACATCGAAATACAATTCCACAAATTTAAAAAAAGCAAACAAAAACACACACTTTTTTTTTCAAAACTGCATTGTTAATACTGCACGCATTTTCCAAAAAAAGAAAGAAAAAAAACCCAATCTTTATCTACTGCCGCAATACTTATGCTAAATCTCGAAAATAACATGCAGTCTATCTATGAACTGTAGGTTAAACTATTTTTTTCAAGTTTACAAATTTCTATTATATTTATATTCCTTACGTTAGAAACAGTGATTATCAAAGAAATGTTTCTTTTTTGTGACTATATATTTAACAAATGTGCGTGTTTTATCAGAATTTGATTTTTAAAAAAAAGCCGCGCATTTCTGTTTCATTCAATTTTTTATCATCAAGATTTTATGTTAGCTAAGAAAATTTTAAACAATTGGTTTGAAGATTAACTGAAAATGAAAAAAAGCCCGAACCCTTTTGGATTCCTATGTACTAAGACTTAAATGCTTTGCGGCTGAAGATATTTTAAGTTACGAAATCAAACACTATGAGAACGTTACTTTCCCTGAATATATAAACACACAAACTCTAAATATGGAGGGAGTGATAGTTGAAAACCCATTAGTTTAAGCGGTTACTCTTTGAGTCCATCTGTAAGAAGTTTTTTAATTAAATTAATTAACTTATAGACTCCTTAAAGTTTGAACTGTGTCATTCAAATTTATGTTCATTGAAATGGTGTAAATTTCAATTTTTAGCTCATCATTAAAGTAAATAAATTATTATAAGTAATTAATTTTTGTTTTGAAATCCCAAAGATAGATGCTGTAGTTCATTTACATCGCCCAAGATCTTCACAATAGGCTGTTGGCGACGGTCTGGGAAACATCCCTGACGATGATCCGAAAACATGCCATCGCAATTTTGATCCTCTGCAGAGGGGATGGCGCCCCCGTTTCGGTAGCCCGACGACCTGCACGCGAGCGCTTTACGGTAGAACAGTTTAACGAGGACCCATACCGCACACCCTCGGTCCCTTCGCAGGCTGATCCAAGTGGTCACCCACCCGCACACTGACCGTAGCCAGTGATGCTTGACATCGGTGATCTGCTGGGAGCCGTGTCTTAACGATCAGTCCACTGCGGGTCGCTCTGAAGAGAAAGCGCGTGTCTCAAAGAATCAGTCCAAGATGAGATAAATGCAAAAACAGAGACGCAGAGATAGATGCAAAAAGTGTAATTCATACTAGGGGGTCCAAACTATCAACACGAATTCACCGAAAAAATGGTACTTTTTCTCTAAATCTTATTTCGTTACTTATGAAATCGTCCATTTATAACCATATTTCATGAAAAGCTCTTGAAAAATTGGATCAAAAGTTGTTCATTTTTATCTATATTGATATGGTTATATAGATGCATGGATTATAACAATAATAAACTCATTGCAGAACTTTTTGTCCGAATGATCGGGTCTTAATAGGAATTTTGGGTGGAAATATTCGTGGTTTGATTGGACTATTAGTGTCAATCAGACACAAATGATTGGGGATATTTTTTTTAAAACTCTCATTATTATATTTTTAAAAATTTTAAAAAAAAAATAGCATTACAAATATTTTTATTTAAATTGGAAATATGTTGACAAATTTATCTAGTTGTGGGCATTGTAAAAAGAAATGCACTGTTTTTGTTCCATTAAAGTTGTACAAAAAAGTCTCTATTGAAAAAGGTTATGTGATTTTTAATCTGATTATCAGAATTATCCAGCAATTATACCCAAACCATTGTTAATCAATTGTGTAATATGTAATTTTGATTGGGTTTTTTTTTCTTCGAAATACTAAAATTAGGTTGAAAATGTAAGTAGTTTTTCGGTGAAGTTGGTAAATAAGTGTACGCTTATGTTAAATTCCCAATCATTAGTAAATTATTACTTTGTTGAAGGAAACAATGGTTTATTTTGCCCCGATAGATTTGTTATATTTTTAATAAATTGTCATACAATATTTTCTAAATTATAGCACCTTAAACTGTTTTTAAAGAAATTTCTGAAACTCAAACGAAAGTTTATTCTAATAAAGTTTTGAGAAAGCAAAACAATTTTGTAAGTATTGAAAAGTTCATTCATATTTTCCAAATATATTTCATCAAAAAGTCTTCCATGAAGCTAAATTTCCGGAGTCTTCTGGATTGGGTTCAAAACTGTGCCCGATTACCCATTAGGGACCCCAATGATTAGGGGCCCCCTTAAAATGGATATTTTGAAAATAAATTTTAAAAAATTAAGAAAAAACAATGATTTTTTTAAACAAAATCAATTTTAAATATATTCAAAATGTTATGATTATTTTCTAGTTCTAATTTAACAAAATAAAGTAAAATTTTATTTATTATAATTTATTTTAATTTTAAATATGCCTTCTTAAATGAAAAGATATATAAATACTTTGAATAAATAAAAAATATACGAGAAAAACAACTTAATCGAAGGGCCCCAAAAATTTTAATGGCCTCTAGGGACCCGAGTAACGCTTAATCCGGCACTGGTTCGAAATTACAATAGTCGGAAACATTGGGTTCAAGTACGGTTAATCCAAAACTCTCTTCGAATGTTTATATCTAATTTTTGACCTAATTACATCAAAACTTATTGCTTTTAAGTTCTTGTATACATGTAAGATATAAAGTTTGTTTTGAATTTCGCATGAAGAAAAAAAAATGTTTTTGTCACGTGCAGAAATAATCTCCCATATTCTCCATCACACGTTCTAGAAAAATCATGTTTCAATAACTTTTTTAAGACAAATCTTACAATCATTTTCCTAGTTTCCAAACATAAAGATATAAATTTTTTTTAACTCTTTTTTTCTTATTCTCAGAATGGTGGTTTGAAGTTGCTATTTGTTCGACTTGAAAGAGATTTTTACGACTTCTATATGAAATTTTAAGGACATGAATGTTTTTTTTTTTCGATCCTATTTCGAACTAAGCGATTTTTTTTTTCTTTAACAAAATGAGCGTTCTTAAAATAGGTTTTCAGAAATGTGTCTTAAATGTAACATAAATTGTATAATATTTTAATTATGAAATATTTGAGTTCGTGAGATATATGTTAAATGGAGTGAAGTGGTTGTAAAAATTGCATCGTATTGTGAGTGAATGATAAGAAAACTGATTGATTTCATTCGATCCTTGTACAATAAATTTCTATTGAATTCTTTAATAAAGTATGCATTTGAGAACTATAACTGAATCATCGAGATTCCTCTGTCTGCAACCAAAATAACTTTTGATTTAATTATCAGATCTTCACGTTTTATGACTCAATCTTAACGGTTTGAGCGGATGAGCTCAAATATGCTAATCAGTTAGTGCAGACGATTTTTTAAGTTACGATATCAGACACAAAAACGTACTTTCTCTGAATAAACGGACCTCTTTTTCGACGGATTCGGACTTCTGACCTCGAATGTTGAGGATGCAGCCGCGATCTGGGAAATATGATCCCCGTAGTTTGGTCAAGAGAGCTGTAAAGTTTAAAAATATTAAAGAATTTATAAAAGCAGACGATTGTAAAGTCTAAAAATATTAAAGAAATAATGGGTTTGCAAAATCATAATTAAAATAAAGTAAACGCATAAAGAGATAAACTTAAAATAAAAGCAGACGATTAAATTAGAAGTCAATATTTAGAACGACAGAGTTGTTGATTCTTTTTAGATTAGTTTTATTGTGGAATTTGAGTTTCCTTATATCCCGTTACTGGTTTTCTAGTTGTTTATGATGTTTTCACTATCCCGTTACGGGTATTGCATATTTCTTAATGTTTGTGTTTGTTAATAAAAGTTTTTATTTAAAAGAAAAACTGAATAGTTCTTGATATAGCTTATGATACGTTACAGAGCGTTCCAAAGTGCGGACCCCTCAATGTTAATTTTACTTTTTGTGTACTTCGTTATATCTCAAGATATTTTTAAGCAAATTGAAAAATGTTTGCACAAAATTATAAAATTCGTTTTTCCAAAAAAAAGAAATCCCGCGCAAATAATACATTTTAGTAAACAATTATTACTTTATACTACTTTATTTAATTACAGTTGAAAAAATTTTGAATTGTAAGGTATACAATTTGTTGCGTCATTTTAAAGTTCGTAACTTTAAAATGGAACGCATAATGGAATAATAATAAAAATAAAAAAACACAAAACAAAATGCAAAATTTGAACGAAATGGGTTGAATAGTTTCTGAGACATCTAATTTTAAATCTTTAAAATGAAAATTAACGCAAAAAGTGAAAGTAACATTAAAAGGTTCAAACTTTGAATCGCTCTTTCAAACCAATCTATGTGTGCATATTTTCCAGATTGCGACTATCCCCCATATTTTGGGGTCAGAAATCCAATTCCGTCTAAGAAAGAGACGCGTTTATTCAGGAAAAGAAAATTTTTGTGACAGATTTGATAACTTAAAATATCGTCCTTACTAAATAATTAGCATGTTTGAGGTCACTCCCCTAAATCATTAAGATTGAGTCCTAGAAAGTGAAGATCCGATTACTAGATCAAAAGTTATTCAAAGTAGTCTGTTATTTTTTTTTCACCCATTGGCAAAATGGGTCTTGGTTTTGGATTTGATGGCATGCACACACTTTTCAACTGCGTTCAAGAATAATAGTAAACAGTGCGCATGCGTTGCTGTTTTTCTTTTCACTAGCAGGCAGTTTTAATATGCTTACATCATAATAATTTAAAGTATTTTTACATTCTTTCTTATTGTTAACGTATAATGACTGTGATTGACGGTAGATTTCAATATAAATATGAATGCTGAAGAAGGAAAAGTATTGTTGTGAAACACGTACATAGGGGAAGGATATGAACATCCATGGAGACAGTTTGTGCGACCCATGATTTGAAACCGTGTGGCGTTCAACGGAGTCCATATTTTGTGAGTATTTTGTGAAACACGTACATAGGGGAACTACATCAAACATCCATGGAGATAGTTTGTGCGACCCATGATTTGAAATGTCGTGGCGTTCAACGGAGTCCATCCAGAAAGGAAAAAACATTTGCACCCATGGGTTACCAGTGATCGAAATAAGGCGATCACCACTTTTTTTTATAGATTTTTGCGCACTGTACAATAAATATCTTTTGATTAAAATTGCTGCTACTTAAAGTAAAATAGCAAAGTTTCGATCTGTAATTGTGAAAGACTATCAGTGTCTTTGAGAGATAAAGTAAATTTTACTTAATCCATGCACTTTATTTCAGAGACAAAGAAAATTTTACTTCATGTTTTCTTTATGAGATATATGAACACAGGGCTCGAAAAAACTCAGAAATTTTACCCGTCACCGAGGACGACATGTCCAACAATGTACCCGTCCTCATTTTAAACTAACCCGTAGCTTCTAAATAAATAAAAACATAATTTTCTCCCATTTATTACAAATATTTATATAAATTGCACAATGAATTAGTAGTTACTAGGATTACAAATACTAGGATTACATTATACAATAATAAGAGAAATACTAGGTTACTAATAGTAACCTAGTATTTATTTTATGAAATAATTTAAATGACAAAAGTCAAGTTATCTGGAATGTCAATTTATCCGCGGGTACTGCGTTTTTTTAAATGAATCAAATATGACGTTTGCCAGTTCCACAATCAAGCCAATGATTTACAGAGGCTTCTGCACAGAAATCTGAAAGGGGTTTTGCATTTAGGTAGATGTTTATGATTGCGTTTAACGCTTCTTGTTTAAGACCAGTACGTAATGTGTTTTTTTGTAAGTTCATTGCTGAAAAGCCCCTTTCAACCGCTACAGTACTCCCAGACAGAGGAAGCATCAATTCCATCATACGCAGTATGTTGCTGTATATCTAGATTAGGGTCAATTTAGAAGTGAGGCGCTAGACTCTTGTAAGATAACAAAAATTGAAAATGTATCGCGAACATCAACGGGAAAATGGCCGCCCTCGCGGACGTCAGATTCGAGAAATTCGTCGTCCGCGGGGAATTTTTGACAGCCGAGGACGGGCGGTATTTCGAGCCCTGTATGAACTTATATTTTTATCAATGCAATATCTTTATGAGATAAGAGTAACTTTTGTTGCATTTTAGGATGTTTTATCACTACACTTTCGTTAAAATATAAGAGAATTTATTATTTTATTACTACGCGACTTTTTCACTATAACCTTCGCCCAGCAAAGCATTATGGTCCCCGCTTTCAGTCATATTTCCTTAAAATAAGTGAATCTCACTTGTTTTTATTAAAATATTACTGTTATTTTTTTACTATAGGATACAAAAGGTTTGTTATAAACTATCTAAAACAATTTCATTCAGACATAATATTTCACTTTAAGTAAATATAATGTATGCACATTATGTAAACAGATACTAAATTATGTACTTCATTATGAACTTTTATTCATGTTTCATTCTTTTTAACGTTGGCTTTTCTAATAAGTCTTAGTAACCGTATTTTTCGTATTCTGAGAACTACGCATAGAAAATAATAAGGTAGAATAGATTAATAATAAAGTAAAAGGTTTGAAACAACTATGAACTATATACTGAAAAAACTATGTAAGATCTTAACTATCAGGTGATATACTATGCAGCTTTATTGTTTTTACGCGACTGAAACCGGTTTGTACTTGTTTACGTTCGTACATCCATTGGTTAAAATTGTAATGCAATATGTTAAAAATAAATACAAATAACTAACGTAAACAAAACAAGTGCAAACAGTCACGTGAAAACAATAAAGCTATATAGAGTATCACCTGATAATAAAGATTATACATAGAATCTTAGAGTGTGTCTAATAATTTGGCCATGGACGGTAAATAATTACTACTAAGGAACTCCAGTGAAAAGCTCTTTATACAGTGAAGTAGGCTTCGAAATGAACCTTAAAAGATTGATCCTTTTCGATGTTTTTTAACATAAAAACATACCAGTACAGTCCTAAAATATTTCTAAATTTAGAATTATTGGAGGAAGGCTCATCCCGCCATCCGTGTAAATCTTGACCCAGTTCTATTGACCATGCATCATCAATTGTCTTCGTCAACGGTACTTAGTCAAAAGCTCTGCCTTGAGGTCATAACCTGAAGAGCCTCAGGGATTTTATAGCAGTAAGTAATTAGGTATTCGTTGTATTGTATTTAGTTTTTCTGTGCCTTTCTACCAAACATCAGCCCCTTAAAGGGCTAACCTCTCAGAATAGAAAAACTTGTTTTAGAATGTTCATACATATTCTTCTTTGTCATTTTTTTAATTTTTAATATTATGACTTTAATGATGTATTTTCCTCCGGTGCTTTATCCAGTTAAAGTTTGTATCGATTGTGAAGTTGTTGAAGAACACGGTATTTTAGATGCACGCAGGATAATCTAACCTTTGTTTATCGGTCTTTTGGAAAACTGATCTGGACTGAGAGACATCGAGACCCTTTCTACTGAGCCAGTTTAGAATCAGTTCAGTTGCATCTTTGTCGAGATGATGAAATATTTTTTCCGTAAATCAGAGCAACAACGTCAGGATAATTTTAGTATAAGGATCACTCGTAAGATGAAACCTAAAAGCAGGACCCACACATTAGATGGAACTCCCAGATTTGGAAGGTTCAAGATTGTCACCTGTCACATTGCCCGGGAAGCTTCTCTGTGCTGAGAAAGGTTTTAGCGATAGCCTCCACTTTGCATTGTTGAATGCGCTTTTTACGTCAAGCGCAATTGCAAGTGTGTGTCATTGTTTATTTCGACCTTCTGTTACATATTTGATAAAGCTTCTTACAGCTTTCTAAAGCCATAAGTGGTCACCCACCTGAAGATGGAATGGCGACCCACTTGTCCAGGGCCCAGCGTGACAGTCTTTCCCTGACTTTGGTATGAATATGACATTTTCCCATGAAGTTGGAAAATGTTTAAACCTACGACAAGAGTTCATTAAGACCGCAAACCATGCGGGATCATTCGTCCATTCACCGTCATATGGTTTTGAACAGTGCTCTCTCACTCATCCTTTCTCTTTTGTTTATTTTATTCCAATCGTTCATTTTAAGTATTGGCCTCCTCGGTCACCCGACCTATCATGTCTTGATTTTTATTTCTGGGATCATATGAAAACACTGGTTTATGACACCCCTGTTGACAATGCTAAGGAGCTGGTTGCAAGAATCGCAGTAACTGGAGTATTGCAGAATGTCCATGCGCCGGAGATGTGAGGTGCACATTGTAGCCGGTGGCAGAAACTTCGAACACTTACGTTAACCCATGTACCATATTATTTTTTCAGTGTATTATTAAAACGATTTTTCACTTACGGGTCTCTTTTCTTTATATGGTGCTTCTGTGTACATCACCGCTTCAGGAAAGCATTTCCGATCCCACATTGCTATATGATTTCGAGTCGTCAGGATGCCCCTACCCCTCTTAGGAGTTCTGAAACGTTTAACTGAGACACCCTGTATATATATATATATATATATATATATATATATATATATACTAGGGGGCTAAGCCCACTGCTCGCTGCCGCTCACCAACCCCGATGATTGCTTCGCAATAATTGTCTTTTCTTGACAGAAAACAGTTTTTCTACCAAAGTTAAAATGTCACTCTGCAGGCCACTAACTGCAGAGATGAAGTTGGGCTTGCTAAAAACGGTCATTATAAATGAACTTTTGTTCAAAATTAAATTTTCGTTAATTATTTTTTTCTTCAAAATTAATTGACTTAATTTTTTGTAATTTTTTCACAGATTATTTAATATAAATAATTAGTATTTATCCAATGCTCAAGGAAATCGTCAAGATTTTTATTCTATAGACGGATTGTATAAATCACAACAATCAAAATATCTTTTTGTAAAAAAATATCAAATTTTTGGGGAAGAAAATCATTTATGGGTGAAGCGAAGTAATGAAATAATAGTGAAACAATTCCTAGCGAAATAAAAATTTTATAAACGAACTTCACTAGAATTTAAACAGTATCGAGGAAGAGCGATTTTTAAAACACAACTTCATTATAATCATAAGAACTTTATGCAATTATGAAAACATAAAACTATTTCAATTTAGACTCATTATAATTGATGTTAAGTTTTTTTATACATATTTATAATAGATTATACGCTATAGTAATTTTTTTCACGTTTTGAGTTACTTAAATTCTTTAAAGCGCATTGAAGGTTTAAAAAAAAAAATTTCTTTTTCACGGCACTAAACATCAAAATTATCTTATATCGTCAAATATTTACCAAGTATTAAGTAAACAACTGAAAAAGACTGAACCACTTCAATAAAATCTTCTTTTTCCAAATGTTACTTAATATTTTCGTTGGATAGAACATTCAATGCGATTGCATTTTAATAGCGTAATAAACCTCAAATTATTTCTTTCTTAGTTCATATCCAGTTTTCCAATTTTATTATAAGCATATCAGCTTAAAAAGTAAAGTCTTGAGTAAATAATTTTTGTTTTATAAGCATATTGAAAATTTTATGTTTTAATTCATACAATAGCGCAGAATCTTTTAGATTAGTTACCACTACATATTTTTCTTAACTTAAGTTATTACTATAAAAAATTTGTTAAGGAACAAAAAAAAGAAAGTACATTTATAAGAATTATTTTATTTATTTTTAAATTAACTTTAAATCAAGAAAAAAGAAAAAATTTTTGTGCAATTTTAAAGAGAAGAATTGTAACATGTTTTGTGTATTCTAATCCAACGTTCATTCTTATGACAACAACACGTGAAGGTACAAAACAGGAAAAAAATAGTTGCAGTTAGAAAACGGTGAGAAAATAATGCAGTGGAATAACAAGGGGAACCGCAGTAGTCGAAGGAGGCACGTCATTGCAATTTATATTTGAAATGTAAGAAGATGGAGGATGGCACTCATACCATTCATTGTGGAATCAACATTCATTTGAACGAAATCTGCTTCTTGCTTATAATCTTCACACACTTATTGCTGTGTCGTCTTGAAACTTTTCTTTAATTATGAAGCAAATAAACTTCTCATTGACGATATCTTTCCTGTTTAGTCACTTGGAATGATTTGTTTCGTTTCTCTAAGTCATGAGTTTAGAAAAATCATTTTTTTTTTCGTCCCATGTATTATTTTGTACCCTGAAATGCTGGTTTCCATGTACCTTAAAATGATATAGCAAAAGATTTACGAACAGGAAATATTACCGAATATTCGAATTTTTACGGTTTCTCACAGGCCTCGAAATATACAAAGCTTTGCTCGAAACTGTATTTTTTAAGTCGTCTAAACAAAACATGTTACATACAGTACTCGGCCACATTATTCGACGCACTCTAAGATTCTGTGTAAAATCTTAATTATCAGGTGATATACTATACAGCTTTATTGTTTTTACGGGACTGAAACCGGTTTGCATTTGTTTACGTTCGTGTATGAATAGGTTAACATTGTAATGCAATACGTTAAAAATAAATACACATAGAAAGTATATGAAAAATCTTGCAAATAAAAACCCATGACATGTGTGTTTAAATATAAAAGTATTGCCTATGAGTTCGTGCAAAAACATGTCATTATTAAAACACTACATCGCGTCTCATAATTGGATCTAATTATTATAATACTAGCCGCCAAAGGCGCCCAGCTGTTCGCCAAGCTAAAGGTTTTCACAAATAAAGTTTTTTAAAACATAGCCGGAAATCTGAAGATTAGTGGACAATTAAAGTGTTCCTGTCCAGCAATTTTGTCTTCATATCCAGTTCTGCTGCAGATGTGTTATAGCTCTTGAGGATGTTTGAAATTATATAGCTACAACGCTTAAGAAAAAAAAACTAAAATGCTAAATACATGAAAAGAACACGAAAACGAATAAATTTTTTATGGTATCAATTTCTATTTCTATATAATTTTTTATGGTATCAAATTCTATTTCTATATCTGTTACGTCAAGCACTCAGGTATTATAATTTGATCTAGTTGTGCTTGTATAATTTTGATCTAGTTGCGCTTTCTACGTCATTTTGTTAACATCGTTTGGTTTGTTATTAACATCGTTTGGTTTGTTATTTAACATCGTTTGGTTTGTTTTTTCTAAGTTAACTTTCAAAAAATTGGCTGGCATCAGCATTTTTATTCTTTAAGTTGTTTATTTTTTCTTTTGGAATTCGTTCCTTTTTAGCGAAATGTTTTTCAACCTAATCGAGTTCTTTGCCGACTGTTCTCTGTATATATAAAGAAAATAAAGTAAATATTTTTAAAGTGTTGTGAAAAGAATTTTTAGTTGTACAAAGTACTACAATATCGCTATAAAAATTATCGTCTTCGCTTAAGAAAAAAAAATAGAGCGTGGAAAGAAGAAGAAAAACTTATTATAACAATTATGAACAGCGACAAATATATCAAAGCGAAGCGTTCTATTTACGTATCGAATATGTTGCCACATTTTTAATACAGAAGTTAAACTTTTCTCCACTTTAATAAATGTAAACTAATGCGAACTTTACAATTAAATTATTATTTCCTTCGTATATTATTGGTTTAAGTTGTCGAAAATTAATATTTCAATTGTGAGGTTCGCATTAGCATACATTTATAAGAGTGGGGAAAAGTATATGCATTTTTTAATAGTTTTTTGAATATGGCTCTTTGAAGACGAAAAGCATAGACTTACAAAATGACTGATAACTAAATAACTAATCAAAATTTTTGAAAAAGAAAAAAAATACTTCCTCATTATGTCAAAACACAATTATGGGCCGAGTTTCGTGCCCGGGCGAGGCTTCTGGGGCGATATATTGTGATTACAGACACACACACACACACAGCCGCGTTTATTATTATGTATAGATGCTAATGTATTGCCTGATGTAATAAATATTCTTTATTTGTATAATATATCGTCTATTTTTATCCCGTCGTCTAATTTATATTATATATCGTCTAATTTAACCCATTGATACACGAACGTAAGCAAGTGCAAACCAGTTTCAGTCCCAAAAACACCATAAAGCTGTATAAAGTATCACCTGATAATTAAAATCTTACATAGAATCTTATAGTGCGTCTAATAATTTGGCCAGGGACTGCACGTTTTATAATTACACTTTAAAAACTGTGGTGCAATTCTTCTCCAAAGTTTAAAAACTCCCAAAAGTGTGTTTATTTCAAGTTATCTCCGAATTGAATGCTCATTTTATAATATCTGAAACAAATATTTACGTTCATTCACGTATTACTTACTAATTTAGTTTTTAATTCAATAATTAGACATTATGAATTTAGAATATAATATTTTTGAAATAAAAAAATGAAATAGATTTTTTTTTTTTTAAAAAAAGGGTACCAGACGTGGCACATGTTATCTCTAAATACAAAGGTTAAGAGAGAGACGTGAGGAGGGATCGAAGATGCATTTGATTGGAATTTATAATGAACCCTCTCCAAATCAAACACATATTTCTGTTTCTAATTTGCATATCATTTAGTGAACGTAGGTTGTTCATAATTGTTAGCTGTTGTTTTATTTACAGGTCCAGCTATCACCTATAGTCAGACATTGTTGTTGTTTGAGCTGTGAATTAAATATTTCCTTCTCATTTATAATGAAAGTCTTTAAATAACGTATCAGTTACTTAAGATGCATAATACTAATTTTATTTATTTAGCTAAGAAACCCAAAAATGGTGTCAAAAAGTATTTATTTTTGAAATTTATTACTTTTGATTGCACTTATCAGCACACAAAAAATCGATATGAAATTAGAAGACTGTACTCATTTTACCATCTTGAAATTATCATCTTATTTTTATCATCCTTATTTTATATATATATATATATATATATATATATATATATATATATATATATATATATATATATATATATATATATATATATATATATATATATATATATATATATATATATATATATATATATATATATATATATATATATATATATATATATATATATATATATATATATATATATATATATCCAACTAAAGTAATTAAATTCTATATAAAATCATTGAGTTAATAGCATATTATTGTAAATAAATGTACTCAAAAAAAATTTCTTTGTTAATTTATATAATTTTTACGTGCAAATCCATTTTGGGCAAATTCGTGGCTAAAATTGTGTGCAAAACAGGCAATTCATGTTTTTTCTATTTTATTTTTTATTCTATTTCTTTTTTTCTTAAACAAATGTTAATTTTCTAAAATTATTAATTTTATTTTATTTTATGACCACCGTTGAACAGTCGACCTAATTTTTGGGCTTACGACTACTAATGTTCAAGCCTTGTAATTTTGAACCAATCCAGAAGACAAGGAAACTCCTGGATCGGTACCCCCAGAGGTATTGATTTGTTATGGGAACATGGAGGACTTTGAGACTCGACAGATTTAACGTGCATCAGTCACCATTTACTACACGGGGAGTCTTCGACCGGCGGTGACCAAACCCACGAACTCTTGGACATGGGCCCGGCACCCCACTGACCAGGCTATCCCGGCCTAGTAGCGACAATTTAATTTTACATAGATAAACTAGCAGCGTTACATTACAGACTCAAAGGATGGATATCGACAATAACAGTACAATATAAAATAGCTAGTCACGTCACAGGTATTTTTTTTATTTATTTATTTATTTATTTATTTTATTTATTTATATATTTATTTTTTTCTTACATTTAGCATAAATGGCCATCACGGGTAACTGGAAAGCTCCGGACTCACTGTCTGTCCCCGGGGACTGGGAGCAGGGTCAGTGGTGTGGCGTGCGTGGTGATCAGTCACGTTGGCTGCTATTGTGAGCCAGTCCGTGGTTGATTGTGCGATACGTATGTTTTGTTTATGTTGTGTTGTGTGCTTTACCTATTTTTATTATGAGTAGTAGTAGTTGAGGCAGTGTTTTGGTGGATCATGATATAGATAAGTGTATTGTGTGTGCGTTTATAGACAGTTAGGCCATCTCTTGTTTGTGTGGATCGAGCTTGTAGTTTTTTTATTATTATTATTATTATTGTTAGCCTCACGGACAACAGCTTGTGTTGACTGACTGCCTGCCAAGTGTTTGCTGGTCAGGGATGGGGCCAGAGTGTGTTTTTATGCTGCAGCAATGGTTTGCTTGGAGTCCTGACACCTCGTGATTGTATTTGCTGCCAGTATTTTTACAAAGTTATTATTAGGTTTATGACATATTGTCTCTGATGTTCCTGGTTATGGCAAGAATATTTATTAGTTTTTGCATAATATGCCTATTTACGCTTTTACCTCAATTTGCGCTTTTGGTTTCATATTTTGCAATCTGGCAATCTTGTTACGAGCATATTTTAAATCATTCTTGAAAATTTTTTTCGTTCATGTAAGTTCATTTGAATTCGCTACTCGCTTTATAGATTTCATTTCATGTTTCATTCTGTTTTTTCCTTATATTTTATTTTCTGTTTTTACGTGATAGTTTTACTTATTGCGTTCTATTTTATTTGTTGTAATTTTTTTGTAAAAATCTTTTGAGTGCTCCTCACACTATTGTATTGATATATTATGCGTTGACTATATTGATACAATGTTATAAAACTCTCCTTTTTGCGGATATGATCGTGTGAGCTGATGAAAAGATTATATCTTTTATTTTCCGGATTTTTATAATTTTTTTCCTCGGTTTCTTGTTATTTTTATTATTATTTTTCTTTCCCTCCCTTTTTTCATTGTTCTGTAATTTTTTCCATATTTTCTTTATATATATATATATATATATATATATATATATATATATATATATATATATATATATATATATATATATATATATATATATATATATATATATATATATATATATATATATATATATATATATATATATATATATATATATATATATATATATATATATATAGCAGAGGTCAACACAGACTGGTAGTTAACTTGACAAGTATGACCTGCTTGCTGCTTTGTTCTAAAGAAGTCGCAGAATTCGTTAACAAGTCGCACTGCCAACTTAGACAAATTATAAAACTTTGTCTTGTTTAACCGGCACTTGCTTTGACA
Source organism: Parasteatoda tepidariorum (assembly GCF_982258835.1). Classification (NCBI taxonomy): domain Eukaryota; kingdom Metazoa; phylum Arthropoda; class Arachnida; order Araneae; family Theridiidae; genus Parasteatoda; species Parasteatoda tepidariorum. Next base: position 127,213,589 of record NC_141756.1, read on the forward strand.
ATGTGGTGCAGTCTGAGAAAACCATCGTCCATGCAAATATTTCAATTGGAATGGCGTTTAAAAAAAATTTCCTCTAAAAGCAGCGCCATCTTTTGATGAACGTTGTAACTAGTTATACATTGTTCCGTTCTGCATTGCATATGTTCTTATATTCTTTCAGTTCTGATCAATTAGTTTTTTTCAAACAAATTGGTTTTTTTTTGTGCTCAGTAAATGGCAGTAGGATTGAATAACTAAATTCCTACTTTCTTCCTTTACCACAGAAATGCTCAATTTTTTAATGGAAAAAAGAAAGAACTTTTACATTTTATTTTCCTCTACTCACCTAGAAAATCCAATATTAAATCTCCCCCCCCCCCAAGGCATTTTCGAACTTAAATAATGTGTTTTAAGCGTTGCAGAACATTTGCTAGATTCTAATATCATTTTTGAAGTTTAAAGATTTCTATCAGAAACCATCTTGTCAAAGCTGAAGTAAAAAAGAACTGAATGAATCACTTTAATCGTACTAGATCAAACGAGATTTTAATTAAGTCGTTGGCATCAAAAACTTCGCAGTGGGGAATCGTCCGTACAAGGCAGCAGCACGCTTTCGTATAGGATTAGGGATTGTCAATTAAATGACGTCAACGTTGTTTATTCTATTTGCTTTTAACTACAAGTATGATTGAATGAAAAGAGACTAATTACACTTCCTTTTTCCACAGAAAGTTAAATTAATTTAGATAATGATTTCACACAGAGATTCTGACAAACAATCCATGCGATACTACAGGACAACAAAGTGACTTCATGATTCACATACATTTTTAATCTTTAAAAAGCAAAATTTCTGCTCAACAGAAATTTTGGACCAGCCAGTTTATTTTTTATAACTTTTTTTTCTTCTACCGCTTTTGGCTGTTCAAATGAGTAAAAAATAAAAAATTGTCATTTATTGATATAAAATTTATATATTTTTTAATTTATATATATTATAAAATTTATTTATTATTATAAAATTTATATATTTAGTTATTGATATAAAATTTTAATATTATTTTTTAAAATATGCACGAAGAATCGTTTACTGCACTACCACGCAATTTTGCTTTTTCACGTTTGTCTCAGTGTGAAATCGTATGAAATATTTCTGCAATTTTGCTTGTTATTAACAAATTTATAGCGCATCATTCAATACAATAAAAGGTCAACTTCTAAACTACTGTCATTGAAAAAAAGAGCCCTAAAAGACACCTTTAAAAAAAAAGAGTTGAGTTGTTGTAAATGTTAGTTGTTATACGATGTTAACCAATTTTTAACCCTTGCCAATTTTTCGAAAAAAAAATGCAAAAAGTTAAAATATTATTTTTATTTCATTAATAAATGCAAGAAACTAAATCAAAGCATAATATACAACTTTTAAGTTGAATTTGTAAATTTTTTTACGTGCAAAAATTATTTAATTTACTATCAGGTTTACTATCCCGAGATATCTCGGGCAAATGAAAAGAAAATAAATATATGTCTTTATAGGATAGTTTTTAAAACAAGGAACAACACAAACGTTGGTGAAGTGATACGCCATTTTTGTTTATTCTTTTCTTTTCCTATGTAAATTCAGTAACCATCGTATATGCAATCGCACAAAGTGTACAATCCCACAATCCAACAGCAAAACTCCCAACCAAAATTTGGCAAATTTCCAAACACAGCAGGTTATATTTTGTTTGCTTCCAGCCCAGTGAAAACGTGATAAAACAAGATAAGCTGTCAAATTCTGCTACACCCGAGTTTTCTCGGAATAATAAATATTTGCAATCTATACATACCCGAGTTAACTCGGAATAATGAGGGAGGCGGTTCATGTAATTTTGAATTCGTGTAAGCGTTAGAGGGGATTGAAAACAATACATTATTTTTGAATTTCAAAAGTGCGCTTTTATCTCAATTAGGGTATTTAATGATTGCAGACGATATTTTAAGACACAAAAACACACTTTCTTCTCATAAACATACCTTTTTTTTGCTTCAGATTCGGATTTCTGAGCCTTTAAGTAGAGGGGGCTAGGTGAGGACAGTGGTCCAAAGTTTGGACCTCTTCGTGTTCATTTGACTTTTTACGCCATATCACGAAAATCTTTTTAAAATAAATTGAAAAAGTTTTTTTTATAAAATTCGTTTATGCAAGAAATAATTGCATTAAAAAACTAACTCTTAGTAAATATTTATTTTTTAATTTAATAATAGTTTAAAAACATTGTAAAGTATACAGTTTTTAACATCCGTTTAAGGAGAATAATATTTGTGTGGTAAAATACAAAATTTGAGTGAAATCGGTCTTGAGAAATCGAATTTTAAAAATACTACTTTTTTAAAATTCGATTTCTCAAGACCGATTTCACTCAAATTATGCATTTTGTCATTCAAAATTATATATTTTAAAAAGATATTTAAAAAAAGCTGGATACTTTGCAATAACTATTATTAAATAAAATAATGAAAAAATATAGATATATGCTAAAAGTTAGTTTTTCATGTAATTATTTTTGGATAAACAATTTTTATAATTGTGTGCAAAAAAACTTTGAATCACTTGAAAAATTCTCGAGATATGTTGAAATACGCAAAAAGTGAAATGAACATTGAGGGGTCCAAAATTTGGACCACTGTCCTCACCAAACTATCGGAACCATCATTTACAGATTGCGGCTATATTAAGGCTCAGAAATCCAGCGGGAAAACAAAGGTATAGTTCGTTCACCAGAAGTTGAGACTTGGCTCCACCTCCTGGGACGCAGAGTTCATTTCAGCGCGGGAGTTAGAAGAGAAACATCTCCGTTGTTGAAATTGAGACAACCCTTAATTTGCGCCAAACACAAAAAGTGAATTCTTTTTCAGTCACTTACTTTGCTTTATCATCTCTTATTATACCTTTTGTTACACTTGCAAATTAAATATAGTTTAAATTTAAAAACTGCTGTTCTCCCAGCGAAATGTCTCATAAAGGACAAACTATTCACTCAAAAGAAAGAAATATCATAAAAAAAGGGTGCAAAATATCATCCAATTTATGAAATATTTATTGTTAAGAAAATGCACGTAAAGTTTGCGAAATAAATATTTTTGCCAAACGATCGCCAAATAGCAACATTGTTCAGGATTGCTCACAACCTTCTCCCAAAAGTAGCGAAATAGTATCGTCGTATACCACGTGATGAAGGCGGAGCCAAGTGCCAACTCCTGGTGAACGAGCTATATTCAAAGAGAGTGTTGAATATCTTCTTCTCTTGTTAATTAGCATGACTTCAACCATTCCTATTATAAGAATCATTCCAGTTTGTTGTTGGCTTATGCCTGTTTAGTCAGAGGGGGTGCGATTGCTCTTGTTCTATGACCAAGAACTCGACTTCTGCCACACCATACGTCGCACCCGTTTACAGGGCGGACAGCCATTCATACATCCACAGATCGTCATTTTGACCTGAATCAGAGGAACGATCCAATCCAGAGAGGTTTTGATTTGTTATCATGGAACATGGAGGACTTTTGCGACTCGACAGTCACTTTACTACACGGGGAGTCTTCGGCCGGCAAGGTTCGAACCCTCGGACATGGGCCCAGCGCCATAACGACCAGGCTATCCCGGCCTGAATCATTCTACAATAGGTGCTCTTCATCGCTATACCCAATCAGCCATGCATCTGCAGTCCCTGTGTGGCCACATTATGAGACGCACTCTATAAGATTCTGTGCAAAATTATAATTATCAGGTACTATATTGTTTTACTTTATTGTTTTTACTCGGATGCATTTGTTTACGCTCCTCTATCCATTGCTTAACATTGTAATGCAATAGTACGTTAAAAATAGATACAAATAGGAAATATATCCTGAATAAAAACTCATTACACGCATGTTTAAATATAAAAGTATTGCGTATAAACTCGTGCAAAACATGCCATTATTAAAACACTAACAGTGCGTCTCATCATTTGTAATTTTATTCTGCATCTCCTGTGTTTTCTTCTTTCATTCTGCGTTAATACACTAATGAAGATTACAGAACTAGAACAGCCAACTGACCCGAGGAAGAAAAAAAAAACTTACAGAAGTATTCTTCTGTGTTTTATGATTTAATCTTTCATTTTGTGTGTTCTTCATTACAGGAAATGTAGTTTCCTTTATCATCCTTCATTCGTTGTTTGAACACTTGATTCAGATGATTACAGCAGCCTCTTTCTGTCCTTAACCGCTTCCCTGATGATCCCGAGTTAACTCGGGTATTACAACTATTCATTATCCCGATTATACTCGTCAATACCTTTTGTTTTATCGCGATTTTACTCGGCCGGAAGCAAAACAAAAGAATAATCTGCTGTGATTGGAAGTTTACCCATTTTTGTTTGGGAGTTATGCTGTTAGATTGTGGGACTGCAGACTTGCTTTGTACCATTGTCTATACATGATGGTTGCTGAATTTGCATAGAAAAAAGAGTAAAAAAATGACATTCGCTTGCGGAAGTAAAAGTAATTCAGATGATTTTTCAGATGATGAAGATGTGAACCTATATACAAAGACTCATATTTAACTTCTTTCATTTGCCCCAGATCATTTGGGATAGTTAAATGATGGTAAATTAAATATTTGTTACACATGGAAAAAATTAAAATTTCAACTTAGAACTTGTGTATTATGTTTCGTTTTAGTTCCTTGTATTTATGAATGAAATAAAAAAATAGGTTGATTTTTTGCACTTTTTTTCTTCAAAAAAATTGGTAAAGGAAGCTATTAAACACTAAAGAGGATTTTTACATTAAGGAACTAAAATTATACATTTAAGTAATGTTGTGCTTCCTTAAGCATTTCTTTACTCGTCTGTGATTTTCATGCCAATTACTTTTTTCTGAAGAGTTTCATCAAAATGGGGTGCTGATGGACCAGGGAAAATTCATTATATTTAATTATTAGAAATAATAATAAATTTTGACTCCTTAAAAAGCTAAGATGTCGACAAAAATAGTATACTAAATTGAAACATGATCATTTTAAGGATATGAAACAATTGTTCAGCAATGAAAGAAAAACTATTTTAGCTTTTAAATGTATTCCCATTCATTTTAACATGAAAATAAACTTTTTACTGATAAAAATTTACCACAAAAATATATTTTATGAAGAATATAAAATGATTTTAAAAAAATTGAATAATAAAGGCATTCACAAACTAATCCATATATGATCACAATTGGATATAATTTTTAATAGAAAAGTTTGCACTTGAATTGACATAAAAATATTAAAAAATATAGATTGGATTCATGTTGAATTAAAATAAAGAGGAAGATCACAGTTGGAATAACAATTGAATTGACATGATTGAATTGACATAAGAAATTATAGAAATATAGATATAGATTTCAATAATGTATTAAAATAATAAACGGTGCAAAATCACAAAGAATATAATTTTTTTAAATTATGGAATTGTTTGTTTTTGATTACAGAATAGATCATTCTGAAATATTTTAAACTATTATTATTGATTTTATAAATATATTTCATTCAAATCTGTTTTTTTTCTCCTTTTAGATATTATATTACACCTATCTGTACTCAACATCTTTGTAAACAAATACTTTCATAGGATATTGTTTTAGAATTTAAACACTTGAGGCTTATTAAAATATATTTTAGTCGCGTATAAAAATATTTATTTGCTAATTTTACCTAAAAAGTGCTGGCAATACATTTCTCTAAGAAAAACGTGTATTCGAAATAGCAATATAAATAAATAAATAAAATTTGAATCCTCCCTATAGCACATTTTGAAGATGCCTGAATAATGTATAAAAAGCGTGTGTTAACCTTTAAGTCATAAATGTGCTATATATTACACGGAGGTCTGTGCATAAATTACTTCATTTTTAGTGGAAGAGAAACTAAAAAAAAAATATATTGATTGATTGGCAGATGTGTCACAAAAAAGATTTTTAAACTAGGTGACTCCCATCTTCGCCTCACATTCTTTTTTCTTTAAAAGTCGTTTTAAAAAAGAATACTTTGCTTATATATTATGAAAGAATGATTTGTTAGTTAGGATTTTGCTAGTACATTGGGAATTTTATATTTATGAAAGAATATTATGTTCATATATTATAACACTAAACATACCAACACTTAATCTATACCTATTTTTACCACAGCCGGTCAAATTACCGGAATTTACGTTTCTTGATTGAATGTATGAAATATGGATGTTAGGAAGGAAATAAGCTAAAAAACACTTTATTATAATTAAACAAAATTTTATATATTGTCGATTTTTGCGTATTACAAACACAAAGGATAACAATTTTTAATTCATTGCATTTGCTCTCATTTCATTGCATTTGCTCAACGCATTTTTTACATGTACAGGTTGTTTCCATTGTACATTTTCCGCAAACTTACTTCTTCTAATGATTATTATTTCGATTATTCTCACAATTATTCTTATAACTATAAGAATATATAAGAGTTATACTTCGTATAATTATTCTTATAGTTAATGTTATTTCTTCTAAGAACTTATGCTGTCTTGATTGTTTCGACGTTTTTCTGGGTAAAGTCTAGCAGTTAGTTCGATATGAAGTAAAGCTATCAACATAAAATATAAGCTAGTGACCAAAAAATTTAATTTTTGTCACTTTTTCTGACACAAAAATGCCAATCTAAAATTTTAAGTATTATCTCGAAATTTGAATTCACAGTTATTCTGATTGAACTCACTACGCAACAGTCTTTGCAGAAATGTGCAACTCATCGAATGCAATACGTCGAACACGCATGACATCGTCATTTCTGATCCGATAATCTTATAAAGCAATAAATGGTTCTTCCGGTCAAATGACCGGTAGTGGTAGAAAATGGCATACAACAAGTATTTTTCGAAACAAACAAAATACAAAAAAATAATAATAATAATGGAATATTAAGTGTATATCTAATTGTTAGAAAAAGTCATGAAGTCAAATGTGCAAAAACGATAAGATAATAGGCGCATTTTTGATGCAAAAGTTCTTTAACTTTCATTTGACCGGTAATGGTATGCTTAGTGTTAATCGTAACAAAATGGAGGATTACTTCGATTTAAATAAATAATCAACATTACTTGTTCCCAAAATATGAAAAGTATTTTTTAAAACTAATTTCACGATCATCAAATTTTTAATTTTATATTTTCCCTTTTGTATTTTTTTTTTAAATTTTTGATACTAAACTAAAATGTACATTTTTCTTTAAAAACGCTATTTAGTAAAGTGTTCAACTTTCTGACAAGAAATATCTATAATAATACTAAATATTTCATTAATGTAACTTATTTTAGTTAGAGATATGTATTTTCAATTTGAAAAAATTGATCATGGCTTCAAAGTTTCATCTAAAGTTCTGTTAGTGGTTCTGTAGAAATAGCTAATTTTGCACCAATAACCAACAACAATATATAATTACACGTCTAAAAATTAGCTATTTTAGTTTTAATTAAAAGTTAGCTGATAATTTATTCAACTATCAATATTCAATAAAAATTAAATCAATCTGTAATCTTAGAGCATAACGATAAAAGTTAGTTGTTTTAGTAACCGATAAACTTCCAACTTTATAGAAAATTTGAAGCAATATGCGTATAAATTAATAATTTGAGTACCAAAATGAAACAAAAAGCAATAATATATTTATTGTAAAGCCGTGTATAATTATATATTATGAGCATTAAAGCCTCCGACGTAGGTAACTGGTTAAAAATTAGATGATAGCTACGAAATCATAATCGAAATCATAAATTACTATTGCATAGTAATTTAAACCATTCATTTTATAAATAGATAGATATCTTGCATTCATCCTTTTAATCGGCGTCTGAGAGAACAGCTTTTCATAAAATTGATATGAAAATGAATATAGTTTATTTAAAAGTAAAATTTACCGTTTAATAATAATAATACGAACATTCCTTTTGTAACTTTTTTCAGAGTATTATTGTGCATTGTGATTACTTTTTTTTCAAATATAATGCAGAAACTGCACTTTGTTTTAAACTTTTAATTTTGAATGATGATCTGTCAAAAACATAATAATAACAGAGAAAGACATTAAGAAGGGATGATAAATAAATATTACTTCTCAATACCGTTAACAATAAATAAATAATTTACAAATGAACGCCGTCGTAACTGATATTAATTTAATGGAAGTCAAAGATGTATGAATCTCTTTTATCACGTGATAGTTCTGTCCAATGAGCATCTTTTTATGACGCAAAAAGGGAAAGTGCTTTTTGGGAATTTAAAGTAATTTTTCAAATCCTGTGTTTGATAATCTCTGGAGATAAACTAAAATGAATGCTAAATAATTCCACTAGTCATAATCGGCTGCTGTGTACGACAATCAATTTTGAGCTTAACCCAGAAAACAAGGACATCTTCGCGAATTACTTTTCCCAGAGCATTAGGCGGAAAAGAGAATCTCCCACAACTTATGAGAATATTTTACTTCAGTCGGTGTAAAGACAGAATTTCCGGGATTCGAACCTCCATATGAATGCTGTATGTATGCCTACCAAACACAATCACTTGGTTGGTTTACACTTTGTTTGAAGTTTTAAATATTGGATTTTGTTTGTTTATTTTATAATTAACACCTAGTTCAATAAGTTTGAAAAAAATACCTATTCAGTAATTTCTTTAGACAAATGAGAAACTTCAAATGCGTCTTTATTACGCACACACAGTAACAAATTCCATATTAAATTACGCTCAAAAGTACCGACTCTCAGGGGGTCGGTACATTTTACCGTAAAATCCATTTTTACCGACACATTATCCGGAATAAAAAATCTGATATACCGTAAGTTTTTACAGTAAAATCACTGAATCATTCTAATTAAATAAATATTACTCTAAAAATTACGGTATAATATTTTAGAAAATAAATGGATTTCACCGATGATGTGTGCCTCTACTTAATATCCGAATTTTTCACATTTGCTGACCTTACGTATTGTTTTTCATTAATATAATCATTCATTAATAATCATTTTTTCATGACAAATATCAGACTAATTCAATTATATTGTTTGTTTTAGACAATAATCAAATATTTTTCTTTCAAGTACAGAAGGTTTTTATTGCTATTTAAAAAAAAAAATTGGAAAAGGATGCAACGGTGTTCCTCATTAAGGGCTCGCTGATTACAACTCTAGAAACTACTATTATGAGTGCTTAAATGTTTTTCATAAATATTTCAATCATGTTTCCCTGCTGATTTCAACAATAAAAACTGATACTACAATTATAAATGAAGTATACATTTTTTAAACATGAAAAAAAAATTATAATACTAATTTCCAGTAAATTTAAAAAGCTTTCTAGTGAACCCTTTTTTTTCACGATGGTGCTTTACCCTTTATCCACTGGCGGTACTTTTTAAGCACCACTTTGGTACTTTTAAGTATAACTTTAATGAATTAGTTCCAACAAATTAAATTTCTCACCGGGGAGATTTTTTTCATTGCATTTTCTCTAACTAAAAATAAATATATGTATGAAAATATGTTCAGTAGTTCGTAATGCAGTAGATAAAGGGTTAAAACACGATAAAAAAGAATAGATGTTTTGAATTTTAACCTGCAACTCATTCCTTGTATAGTAAATGACTGAATTGCTGTAAAATAAATTTCTGTGCGGAACTCAACTGAAGGGCTAAAATAAATTACAGTTTTTAATGTAACAAAAATAATCACCTTTAGAATCAGAAGCTTTTATTTCATAAAAGTGCTTCGAAGGTGGTAAGTATATCGTTAAGCAGCGGAGATCGTTCTTTTGTTGAGAACACCCTCGGGAAAGAACGCTTCAAGGTGAATTTTGTTCTGATTTAAAAATTTAGTTTAGGGGGGGGGGGAAAGGGAGTTATAGAGAAAACCATAAAGTTTCGAAAACTGAAACGCTTTCTTTTTTAATTCTTTTTTCAGAAGGGCAAACAAATCATTTTGACAACAAAAAAAAAACGCTAAATATGTTGTGTACATATCTGCCAACATGAATAGGAAAAAATTCTGTAGATTTTGCGAAAGAATAGAAATTTCATATAACTGTTGCATAATATATGACATATTTCACTCATAGGGAATTTTTGGGATTTTTAGAGTCATCGAAATCGAAAAATTGAAATATTTTCCAGTTATGAGTGACATTAAACATGCTTTTAAAATGTTATGCATTATGTTAACCCATAATTTAGAATAGCAAAAGGCCTTTTAATTCAAAGATCGTTAAAAGATTTTTTTTTAATTCATTTAAAAAGAGAGTTCTGAATTTAAAAAAAAAAAAAAAAAAACTGAGCACTTTCGAACAAAAAGAAGTTTTGAAGTAATGTCTATAAATGAGGTTTGCTTCATTGTGTATTAGTAATACTTATTTTAATATTCAAGCAAGAAAGCAATAATCTGTGCAAAATTCTATTTCAATAGGGATTTTTTTAGGAGACTGACTTTATTTTAGAGAATTTTCCAAAATGTACAAAAACCAGGAGAATTTTAATTAAGCCAGTAGATCGGGAGAAACTGACAAAATCCAGTGGAGTTGGCAGCTATGTGTGTAAAATTTTTGTTCTGTACTTCAAAAATGAATAATGGTGGTGTGTTAAAAAAGGGGAGTACTCACCTGAGCAACTTATTAGGAGGAGTATGAGTACCACCAAAGCAGCGGGAACATTCATTCTCCGCACACCCTTCTCAGGCCGCTACTCTCCCTATCGTTTGATCTCCTCAAAAACAAGGATGGAAAAAGAGATTTTTAAAAAAGAATATTTTCAGGACTTCTCCCCGCGCGAAAACTTTTTGGGAGAACTCTCCCGTTTTCGGATACTGCGCGGTATTGTTCAGGTGATAAAAGGATTGACAAAATAAACGATTGGTCAGTCGTGCCACAGGTAGGTGTGGTCCCGCCACCTGGTGTCTGACATCTCACCCACGCACACAAATAAGCTATAAAACTTTTCCAAAAATAAAACGCTTTAATCTGGCTGAGACGTGATTTTGGGAAAACGTTCGAATTAACTATTTGTTTGCTATAAATGAGACGCACTTTTAATGCTATTAACTTCCATAAAAATGGAGACAACTATATTTAAATCTATTTTTGCGAAATTTAGGTTTTTAAGTAGGATGTTAAAAAGATTTGCTATTTTAGGATAAGATACGTTTTTAAACCTCTATCCTAAATTAAACCCTTAAAAGAAAAATCTAATTATTTTAGCGGTTATCACAAAATATTTTAATTTAAAATTGGATATTCATAATTTTGTTTCTTCATTTTAAAGATAAGGGCTTTTTTTTCTTGCTTTTTTTTTTTAAAACAAAATCATAAAGACTTATTTTTTTACATGCCTACAAAAACAGGACTCTGACAGAAAGAACTCGATTCTATCCCATTTTAAGATGTGAGTAGATTTTATAAAAATTACGAAGACAAGAACTTTCACAAAAAGGCTTTGCACAGTTTCACAAAACTGAAGTATCAGAAATCACAAGAAAGGGATTTAAATCACTCATTTACTTCATAATGAAACTTAAGGGCACTTCATTTACTTTTGCGAGACAAATAACTAGTTTCTTGATTATTTGAATCCCTTCAATGCTCTTTGTCGATAGATTTATTGAGAATTTGAAGAGTTTTACTCACTTAAAAATTTATTTGATATTTCTCATGTTTTTACTGAAATTTAAATATATATATATATATATATATATATATATATATAATTATGACATCCATTTGGGTGCAGTCACTCACGAAATGGATTTTCTTTTATGTGACTTGTATTACTTTCTTTAAATTTCTTATAACGCAATTTTCTAGCTATTTCATTTAAATAGTTGATACTTTAATGTTATTCAAATTTATGACTACTTTACTTTTATTAATTTAAATGACACATTCCAGTAAGAAATTCTTAGCTTTGTTTATAGAAAATATGTGGCGAAAGTGATGGAGATATAATTTCACTACAATTTCTCTAAATATGTTATATTCACAGCAAAATAATAATAATTACAAATGGATTGTCATATTTTGATACGTTTCTATGACTTGCTTTGTCTAAAAAATAGGATGACAGTGAATCATTACCACCTGAGAAAAATCCCATAACATTACATAACCTTTATAGTTTGTCTGAAGTAAGAACTCCCCTAGCCATCCGTCTGGACCCGTGGAGGTGAGGTGACTATGGTAGCGTGGTATAACTAAGGTATAACTAAAGAAAATATTTTTCTTCGGTCTATTGTGTTCGCCCTAGAGTGATGAGAAGCTACCCTCCCTGAAATGCGCTATTCTTGTTTCCGTAGCAGCAGACGGCCTCAGACATTGCGACGGGGGATATACCACTCAGATATATACTCAGATATACCACTTTTTGAGGGTTTCAATAAGATTCCAGAAGGAAACAAGAGCTTTTTTAAAAAAGTTTGGTGGTGTGTCTTTCATTTTAATTTTCTCGATTTATATATTTTATTTACCTTAATTTAATCTTTTATTTCCTCAGATTAATAATTTAGCTATGGACAATGAGTTCGGCTGTCGATTAAAATTCTGTGGTGTGAAACCATTTAGATCTTTTAAACTTGTTTACTGCCGAGGGGAGAGTTACAGAATTCCGAAACAGATGGCAGCAATGCTGATCTGCTCATCACCATCTGACTCTCTCTAGTATTTATCACGCTAGAGGGTGAAGTTTCCTTTTTCGTTTGTTGTTGATAGAATTGTTAACGGTTTAAATGAAGTACATTAGCTGCCAATTAATTTTCACTTCATAATTTCAATATATACATAGACTCCTTCATATAAATACCATTTCAACAGTTGAAACACTCCTAAAAATGGTTAAAACATTAAAAATGAATAAAAATAAATCTCTTCCGAAGTTTTTGCTAGAAAGATTATTCATCGGCGAAATAAGAGCAGGTTAATTTTTTTCAATAATACAACATTTTAAGTTTTGTATTTGGTCAATATTTTTTTTTTAATTTATTGATAATAAAAATGTTTAAGAAGGAAGAATACTATCTAAATTTATAAGAAATTACAAGCTTTTTTTTATTTCGTCAAAAAAAAACTATCTTGCATAGTTCTTGTGTCTTTAAAAGTAATTCCAAATATTTATCTCAAACAGTTTTTCAGCTGTTAAAAAATGAAATATACCAAATCTAAAAATTTAAGAAAAAACTTTTTGGATTGGCGGGGGGGGGGGTGGCAAGCTTTCTATTGACACATTTTGTTACGAATTCGCAAATATTAACTTTTTAAATTATATGCAATTTTTATACATATTTTCGAACAAAATTTTACGCACCTTGCTTTGATCTAAATCTGCAATAAGTGATTATGATCCAATACTTGATGATAATTGATGTTTTTTTTTTCTATTATAAGGGCTTATTTCGATCGTTTTCATCAGTTGTCATTGACAATCACTTATCATTTTGATATTTTTTTCAATTTTGAAGGCTTATTTTGATCGTTTCATCAGTTGTCATTAACAATCATTTATCATTGGGATGTTTTTTCTCACCTATGAAGACTTATTTTGATCGTTTTCATCCGTTGTCATTGACAATCATTTATCATTGTGGTGTTTTTTTTTTTCAATTATGAAGGCTTCAAAAATTTCCTCCACGAAGACTAGTTTGTCCCAATACTCGATTCAGGGGTTCCCTTGTTTTCTGGGTTGGGTTCAAAATAACAAGACTACGGAGTGGAACGTGGATAGTCGTAAACTCAGAATCAGGCTGGCGGTTATAAAATAAAATAAAATGGGTCTGAGAAATAAACATGGCTGACCACACAGCCAATATTATATTGCTAGTCAAGAGCCTAAACTCCTTGACTCCCCACTTGACTAACAACTGGCTGTTGCAAGAATGGCCATTTTCAGTGATCATCCTTAACAATTCGTTCTTCAATTTTCTGAGAAGAATATATAAGAAAGAGAAGGTTAATGAGGGAACGTTCTCTTTTTAATACTCCTTATTTGCATAAATCGGATTCAAAAAGGGTTACTTATCATACACAATATTTATTATTTTCATTTTTAAATTATTCTAAATACATTGATTTATTTTAATTGTAAAACTATGAAAATAAATAACTAAATCAAATACTACTTCACTCCGAACTTTTTTTTTTCACTACTGTAACGACATTCTCACTCGAATGTCAACCTTTCAAAATGAAACTCTGTCTTCGAGTTCTACAACCTTTTTTAGTTAATTTAATTGGCGAATAAAGACTTGTTTCCATAAACCACCATTATAAATTTTTTTTCAAAAAAAATGGAAGCAAAAAATAAGTTTAAAGAGAGCTTAAAAGTGCTTTTCCTCGTTCAATTAGTCATCAAAAATTGTGCTGAGTAAGTAAAATAATGATGCGCCAATTGATTCATTAAATTTCGGATTGCTTTGTGAAGTGCTTGATTGAATCTTCGAGCCGGCATCGTAGTTCCAAAATTGGAATAATGTTTTTTAAATAATAAAGCGATTTAAAACAAAACATTTTTTTTTCATCCAAGAATAATTTCAGCGGATGACTAGAATTATAAATCCGTTCTAATGTTAAATAATTAATTATACTTACTGCTCTTCATTACTCCATTGATCCTTGATTGTATATTTTTAATAATGCTTTATACAGCGGATTAGTATAATTATAAATACGTTATAAAATGTTGTTGTTGTCCGTTATGATGCTGAGATAAAAAAAATTATTTTTTTTAGTCTCACACATAACTTGAAACTTTATAAGGGGAACGAAACTGCAAATTAAAATGTTCTAATTGAGATAAAGAAATTAATTTTTTCAGCATTATTTGAAGTTTAATAAGGAAAGAATCGAAGCTCCATATTTTATGCAGTTTTTTAATTGCGAAAGAAAATATTTTTTTATCCTTACGTATAGCTTGAAGTTATATGGAGGAAATAAAACTGCAAATTAAAATGTTCTAATTGAGATAAAAAAAAATCAGTATTACTTGAAGTTCAATACGGGAGGAATCGAATCTGCATATTTTATGCGGTGTTCTAAATGAGATAGAAATAGATTATTTTTTTCAGCCTCAATCATAACGTGAAGCTTCATAAGGGGAACAAAACTGCAAATTAAAATGTTCTAATTGAGATAAAGAAATTAATTTTTACAGCAATATTTGAAGCTCAATATTTGAGGAATCGAATCTGTATATTTTATGCGGTGTTCTAAATGAGATAAAAATAGATTATTTTTTCATCCATCAAAAAAGAATAAACGACGTTCATTTCTTTTTATTGAATACTAAAGCAAAAACTCAACATTTTTGGGCCCTATCCGCAACAAATCGTTAATAAATATAAATTCCGTCTCACAAGGAAATCCGTACTTCTACGCGAGAGCAGATTTTAAAAACGAACCTATATTTATGTTTGTTTGCAGATGTCCCTACGTGACCAGAATATATATATGCTTCAAGGGAAAATAAACTATCGTTTGCATACTGAGAGACTATTTTAATCATTTAACAAACCCAATAGAACAAGGCAAGGAAAAGGTGAAACATTTCTTTCTAATTTTCTGCCTGGATTATGTGTTTTGACCCAGAGAAGAACTTTCTGAAGGATTCGTTTGTAAGTTGAAATATTTCGGAAATTTCGTTTTGCAATAAAATATTATGTGACATTTTTATGATAGAAAATAATTTTTTCATCATTTTCTCGTTAAGAAAAATTCGAGAACGGTCAGTTGACGAACTCTCTCTCTCTCTCCTTAATAATTATATTTCTTCCTTTCATAGGGAGGAAAGAATACAAAAAAAAAGAAAAACTTGCATTTCAGGTGTATAAATGAAATAATAGGCACAATATAGGCGTATGGGCATAAAGGTGTATACTATAGGTATATATAGCAGGGTGTGCAGAGTTTTTAAAAAGTGCTTAAAGGTGCTTATTTTCTATTTTTAAAAGACCTTAAAGGTGCTTTTTGTTGATTTTTTGACATTGAGTGTTTTTAAAAAGTGCGTCATTTTCCCTTTCTCAAAATGAGATTTTTCCTTTACCATGTTAATTTTCACTTCGAATTATGCAAAAAGACGCAGTTCACATTGTTCTATTCAACGTTTTCACAATTAATTCAACCCCAATTTATTTTGGCTTATTGTCAGTCCGTAGCGTCTGAAAAGGCCATTCGTTTTAGGGGATTCAAAATTTCATGATTTTTGACAATAGTCAAAAATAGTGCCAAAAGGTTTTTTTTTGACATGACGGTCAAAACAAGTTAATTGTCAAACACTTTCCAACCCTGTCTAGTTGTGATATTTTTTACAGTGCTTAAAAATACTTTTTGTGTGCTTGAAAAGTGCTTAAAAGGTGCTTATTTTTTGCTTAATTATTTGGGTACGCACCCTGTATTAATGTAATATAGGTGTGAGGTATAAAGGTGTATAATATAGGTATATATATAGGTGTAATATCGGTATGATGTATAAAGGTGTATAATATATATTTCGAATTAAAAATTAGTGTATTTTTTTGTTGGGTATATGTGATGTATTCATATATTTTTAAGAGATCCAACGCTTTTACGTGGGACCCATAAGTGTTTTTAACTGCAAAATTCCTGATTTTTTTCTGCTCTACGTCAGAAAATCATATTTGGTATGTATTCCTGTCAAATAACTTGAGAAATACATTTTGAATTTTATATTGATTCAATATTTTTTGTAACTTAATAATTGAACTTATTTAGATTTACTTCTATTAATTAAGTGAGTGAACCTGCGTCGGTAGACCACATTTCCTGCATGGTCCAATTTAGACACAAGTGATTCATCATTTCTTATAACAAAGCATTCAACCTGCCCATCAAAATATAGATAAATGTAATTAATTTCCTTGTAATGAAACTTTTAAAATTTAATTGCAGTGTTAAAATGAGATTTGTTGCGCAAACTTAATATTTGTCTACAAAAGAAGAAAAAAAACAGCCATTGCTTGTAATTAATTATAAACAATTTCTCTAGATCACCAGATCCTCTGAAACTAGAAAACTTTATATTAAATTTATTTCAACAATTAAATGGATAAACACCACCTCCACCACTGCGCAGTCGTTAGGGGCGACTCCGAGACTGGGCTTTATTGGAAGGCCAGAGAACTTATGAGGCAATGGACTTCGGTCAATTTATTGTTGTGTCATCTTTACTTTTGTTCCTGTTCATTTATTTTTATTTTTGCCTTGCCATTGGAAATAATAATAAAAAAAAATTAAAAAAATGTCAACATTTAAAGATTCATTTTATTTTATTTTATAACCGTCGTTGAACAGCCGACCCAATTTTATGGGTTTACGACTACTAATGTTCAACTCCGTAGCCTTGTCATTTTGAACCCAATCCAGAAGACAAAGGAACTCCGGGATCGGGTATTGCGAGAAATTTGCCTTCGTGGAGGGCTTTTTGATGGAGCTAACCCGCATTTGCGTTACATGGAGAGGAAGAATTCGTATCGACTGGGATTCGAACCCGGTTCGCCTCATTGGAAGGTGAACGCTCTATCCCCTGAGCCATCGTGGCTCTAAAGATTCATTTAGTCATATCATGCATTAATATTTTCATCATAGTGTCAACTTACAATGATGTTCAGGCTGTAGAGTCCCTGTGTGACCACATTATGAGACGCACTCTAAGATTCCGTGTAAAATTATAATTATCAGGTGATACTACTATACAGCTTTATAATTGTTTTTAATCGGATGAAAACGATTTGCATTTGCTCCAGTATCAATGGGTTAACATTGTAATGCAATGCGTTAAAAATAAATCCAAATAGGAAGTATGTAAGGAATCTCCTGAATATAAACCCATTACATGTATGTTTAAATATAATAATAATGCAGATAAACTCGTGCAAAACATGTACTACAATACGCCCAATAATTTGATCTCATTATTATACTATAGGGGAGAGTGGGGTCAATTGTAACATTTTTTACTTAACTATTTTTAACTATCAAAAAATCCAATATATTATTAGTATTAATTGACAGACGTGTAAAGTGGACTATCCTCTACTAGAAGAAAAATAAATACCTGATTTTAAATATTATTATATTAGTTATTAACAATTTATGACAGTCGTGCACTTGTTACAATTGTCCCCACTTACGGGGTCAATTGTAACAGTTCATAAATTCAACTAAAACATAGTTAATTATACATATTATCATAGTTGTGATATATTTTTTTGTTGATCAAAATAGTAGTGATATTTTAGGAGTAAAAATAATAATGAACAGAGACCTAAAGGGTTAAACTTTTAACTTTAAGGGGTTAAAAATTTTAATTTATGCTGTGAAAGGTGACAAATAAAATAATGCACATGCAACATAATATAAATGCAATAGGAAACTATTGGTGGTTCTTAAAGAGTTAAGTAATGGTTTGTAAACATAAGATTATTTATTTTCAGCTGTTACAATCGTCCCTTTACTTATTGTTACAATTGTCCCCAAGACGCCATTTCAGCTTCATTTGTTAAAAACAATGCTAATTAATTAGCAAAACTAATCTTTTTTTTATTGAAATGTTAATTAAGGTGTCCACTTACATATTCGGTTACTAATTTTTATTTGTTTAAACAAAATTACTTTGCTATAATATAGTATTCTAGTACGAAAAAAAGTACTTGCGTGGCGTGAAAATATCTTTTGCGATGTAACTCTTTCAAAAGTACATAAAAATGGTTGCCATCAGGGGTGTACATGTAGATTTGTTAAATGCACCTTGTGCGCCACCTAGGAACCAAATCTAGAGCCCGACACTCGAAATTTTTGCTCTGTTACAATCGTACCCTGTTACAATTGACCCCACTCTCCCCTACTAATATAATGCTTGATATAATAAATGATCTATATAATATATCGTCTCGTTTATCCTATCGTCACATTTATATTATATATCGTCACATTTAACCCATTGATACGCTAACGTGCAGACCGATTTCAATAGAGGTAAACACAATAAAGCTGTATAGTGATAATTGAGATTAATAATTACCTGATAATTAAGATTTTACATAGAATTTTTACAGTGCGTCTAATAATATGGCCCCAGGGAGTGTATATTTCTCCCATTCTGTGAAATTTTAATACGTAGCATAAAAAACATCTCTTACTGGGGCAGAGTTTAGCATTTTATAACGCTTTTAAGCAAATTTAGTCAACATATGGAATGAATGCTTTTATAAAAAGAAAAATGTGGGTTTTGACAATAGGGGATCAACTTTATAGAATTTATCATATATATTTATTGTCATTTATTATTTACATATTATATTTATTTTCATTAATGAGATTATATTTTGTTAAAAATTCCGCACAATTTGTTTTTTATAAGGATAAAATTTATGATTATAAAAGTGTAAACGTTTTATTAAAAATTTACGCATCGAATTATAAAGTTAAAATACGAATCCTCCTTTAAGAAGATTTCTTAATTTAAATTTCTTTCAAAATATACCTAGTGTTCTTTAGAAATATATATTATTGATTATTTTAATTGTTTTTGTGAAATAGTATTTAAATTTGAACCAAATTGTAATTTCATGAAATGAATCAAAATGTTTTGTTCCGATTTCTTTTGTTTTGAGTTTCTAAAAGAAAACATTCCTATAGATTAAACAATTTTTGTTTTCTTTTCTTTTGTTCTTTGTATTCGATAACTTATTTTTCGAAATGCGTAATCATTTTAAATGGGATGAAAAAAAAACATTTTTAATTCTTAATCTTCATCAGAATTAAATGTTTGTTATTGCGTGAAATATGGGTCGTACATTCTCAGTAGCCCAAACAATCGCGGGATATGATCATTATCTCTTATTTAATAATATTAAGCTGCAATTACCTCAAAGCTTTCCATTCCTTCTTACTATTATTCTCTGTTACTATTATTTTTATATTATTTATTATTATTGTTATTATTTAAAAAGAAAAGCTAAAAACTTAAGGGTAGACAGCTAAAACGTAGTGGTAGTGATGCTACAACACTTCCTCACCAGGATTTCAAGAGAGATAGAATTCGATGAACCGATAAGCACTTGTTGCCGTATTTGCGAAAGACCGGGAGAGCTGTAATAAGTTCACGGTTGTGTGTGTGGATTGCTATAAGCAGAAGACTGTGCACCGTTGTGTGTAAATGAGACTGAGAAGCAACAGGAGGACGCAGTCACAATTGTTCAATATGGATCTTCTATCGAAGTTGGGTTTACTTTCGATGCACACGAGTTCCATATAGGTCAAATATATGGGGAGAGAACACACCAGACATCTGTCAAATGGTACCTCAAGATTGTGAATTGCTGTTTAATGCCACACTACTTTCATCCACAGATTATGATGTGAACGATCCATTCAATACCACCAGAGGCCATTGTGAATCCGACAGCCACTTCATAATGATTCTAATTAATTAGAGAACAATTAGAGAACAATTCTAATAAGTCTAGTTAATTAGAGAACAATTTGTTCCACCGCCAGAATAACTTCCCAGAAGGCATGTTACCTTGTGTCGGAATTTTCTTTCTATTGCCACGAAAATGTTTGTACTACAAACCTTTTTTTTTCAATAAAGCGAAAATATTGCAGCCTTTCATCCTAAAAGAATTAAAAACTTTTTTAAAAAGGATTAGGATTAAAGGATTAGGATGTTTTAGCTGACGTCACACTAGCGACAGGATCAAATGGCATTGTCCAATAAAATTTCATGACGAGGTGGATTTTAGCTGAGCATGCAAGACCTTGCGGAAAGAAACCTTATAATGACCTAGATTTTGGGTAATTTTCACCTTGAGACTAGCTTTATTAAAGGATTTTTTTCACGCTTGAAAACCCTAAGTCAACCTCGATTGAAGGTTTTTATAGAGAAGGTTCCAAGGTTTTGTATGAGGATAATGTGCGTAGAATGTCACAGATCTCGTTTTAAGGTTGTAAGGTTTACACGTAAACAGCATAGCAAACTTTTTAAGGTTTACATTGAAAGGTTTTTGCTGAGTTAAAATAAGCCTTATTTTGTTAGCTGGGCTTATTTCTAGACGGGTAATTGCTTACAAATCAATACATATCTATAAATATATTTCTGTATCTTATTCTAAAGTGAAAAAAGATTTTGCTAATCGATCCATCAGATCAAATCTTCTTCACTTCAATCGCATTAGGAAAAAAAATTCGATTTGCGAGAGATTTGTTCGGAATGAACAACATTTCCTGAAAAGACCCCGCTGACAATTTTTTGTGATAGATCACTCTTTCGCGTAACAAGGATTTCTTCCCCCCCTCGCTTGAAATATACTTTCATTTAAGTCGTTTCTGAAAAGAGAAATTTTGCTTTACAAATATTTCAAAGAAGAGTACTCTTTTTTGATAGAATCTTAAAGGGTCATGCTAAGCATTCACACAAGTAATCAATGTGTACTTAGGAACATTCATATTACTGTCAATATTAATAATCTACGAATGTAAAAATAAGGAAGAAGCCATACTACTAATAATAAATCATGTTAAAGATAGTCAGATCATCACTACTATACTAATAATAGTAATTCTTATAAACAAAATAATGGTAAAGTTGCTTTCCTTCTATTAATAATAATAATCAAAGTATACTTCATTAAAGTAAACATTATTACTACTGTAAATACTAATAGTTACATTAAAATAGTATATTGGCGTTAAAGAAAAAAGGTTCATATTACTACTTTTAATAATAATAATGACTGGAAAACTATTAAAATAGTGTATTAATCGATATTCATTTTGCATTATTGCTGATAGTAATTATTGCTAACTATACAAAACGTGGAATTAACATTAAGTTATCCAACATTTTAACTGTTCGCCTGACTAAACTATCACTGCTTTCACATATCTCAGGCTAATAAGAAGATCGCGGCTTTCTCATGTCTTAGGCTAATTGGAAGTTCAAGGCTTTCTCATGTCGTAGTTTAATTGAAAGTTCAAGGCTTTCTCGTGTCGTAGGCTAATTGGAAGATCGCGGCTTTCTCATATCGTAGGCTAATTAGAAGATCGCGGTTTTTTCATGTCGTAGGCTAAGTGTAAAATTCGTTATTTGCAAACTGCAAAACCTACTGTCTTTGCAGTGCGCCTGCAACACTCGTTGCAATAATCCTAACAAACGTCACGTTTAATTTTGTGACTTAAAATAGAGCAAATTATTTTGCATATTTACCTTTGAAATTTCCAACCATAAAGAAAGCAATGACTAGTGAAACCGATCAAGTTGACCATCAGTCATCTATCTAGTTTACCTCTATCATCAAAAACCGAATTTATCCTATATCAGGGGTGGACAAAGACTCGCCACCCCCTCCAAGACAGAAAACTTTGACTTGAAAAGGGACTCCTGAAACATTTTCTACAAAATCTCATTTAAGTCTTTAAAACTGCCACCAATGCATTGAATGTTTGTTTTTTTTTCATTCATGTGTCCTGCATAATATAAAAGGGGAGTTGTGATGGGGGGATAGAATGTTCACCTTCCAGTGAGGTGCGAACCCGGTTTGTATCCCAACAAAGGCTGGTCGATACGAATTTCGGCTTCCACCGACCCCCATCACTGACGTAAAATGTCCTCAGGATATTGGGTCCCCTTGCCATCAGACTAACCGTAGGAGGTTTTCGTAGTTTTCCTCTTCATGTAACGCAAATGTGGGTTAGATCCATCAAAAAGTCCTCCAAGAAGGCACATTTCTCCCAACTCTTGATCCAATAGTTCCCTTCTCTTCTGGACTAAGTTCAAAGTTACAATGCTATGGAGTTGAATATGAGTAGTTGCAAACCCATAAAATTGGGTCGGTTGTTCGACGATGGCTATAATATAATTATAATATGTAGTAAAAGGGAACGAATGAAGTCTTTTTTTATGCATTATCTAATGTCAGTTTCCTTGAGGAATCCTCTAATCTTTGCAATACGGATACTTTTATTGATCTGGATTCTTTAAATTTGTTTTAGAGATCATTATTATAAAATATTTTTCGTTTTCATTAACAGGACCCTAAATTAACCTCAAAATTTTTCTTCCGAGATTAGCAGTTTATCTTCTGTTGCTCTAGTTATCAATAACAGGCGAGTATCTCTCGTAAAATATATATATATATATATATATATATATATATATATATATATAGAGAGAGAGAGAGAGAGAGAGATAAGCTAAAATATTGAGAAAGTATGGGTATGGAAAATAATAAAAATAATGACAAGAGAAGAAAATTATCAAAAATAATTTTTCAAAAGTATTTAAAAAAAATATAATTTTTGAAATTTAAAAAAAAAAAAATATATATATATATATATATATATATATATATATATATATATATATATATATATCCATTTAATATCTCCATTTAATGTTAAATTATTGAAATAATTTGAAATCTTGTCCAAGAAAAATTTATTATCTCTATCTTTATACAATAGAAATATATGAATAACGTGAAAAGTTTGATATCATGATAAAAATGATTTTACAAAAAATGCAATGACTCACTCCCTCTATAACTAAAGAAATACACTGGAAGAGGTCAACGGATCCGCGTTTCAGATCTGTGTGTGCCGAAGTAAAATTTCTTTCTGGAAATTCTATCCAGTTATGCTGCAGATTGTATTAAAGTAATAAATAAATTTACTTAAACAGAAGAAAGGACAGTGTATATTAAAGTAATAAATAAATTTACTTAAAAAGAAGAAAGAACAGAGTGTATTAAAGTAATAAATAAATTTACTTAAAAAGAAGAAAGGACAGAGTGTATTAAAGTAATAAATAAATTTACTTAAAAAGAAAAAAGGACAGATTGTATTAAAGTAATAAATAAATTTACTTAAAAAGAAGAAAGGACAGAGTGTATTAAAGTAATAAATAAAGTGACTTAAAATGCACAAAAAACTGTAGGAAGAAGCATTTGAAGAAGAAAAAAAATCACAAGCACAAATAAGAGCCGATTTACTTTTGTATTTTCCATTTTGTAACACTGTGTAATTTATTTTAGTAAAAGACACTGTTCCAAAAAAAAAAGCACTTAAGTTTGTTAGAAAAAAAAATTCTCTGATAGAAAAAATTTACATATGCTAGATTCAAATCCAGATCTCCAGCTGAGGCGAATATATTTGATACAAAATCAGTTTCCATGTGATACAAAGTTTTCATAGAAGGAAAATAAATATATCTTCTCGTGAAATCTTGATTTTGTTTTCTAACTGTTTAATTTTTTGAAACTATTAATAAAAAAGCTTCTATAGTTTACTAAATAAGAAACATATCATTGGAAATACCACGAATCGTTAATTTTGTATTCAAAATATTTGATTTGCTGAGACTATTAATAAATCTAAATCACTTTTAAAATTTCCTAGATAAATAATATATCCTTAGAAATCTCCCGAATAGTTAATTTTGTATTCAAACTATTTGATTTGCTGAAAATATTAGTAAATCTAAATCACTTTTTAAATTTCCTAGATAAAAAATATATCCTTAGAAATCTCCCGAATAGTTAATTTTGTATTCAAACTATTAATAAATCTAAATCACTTTTTAAATTTCCTAGATAAAAAATATATCCCTAGAAATCTCCCGAATAGTTAATTTTGTATTTAAACTATTTGATTTGCTGAAACTATTAATAAATCTAAATCACTTTTTAAATTTCCTAGATAAAAAATATATCCTTAGAAATCTCACGAATCGTTAATTTTGTATTCAAACTATTTGATTTGCTGAAACTATTAGTAAATCTAAATCACTTTTTATAGTTTCCTAGATAAAATATATATCCTTAGAAATCTCACGAATCGTTAATTTTGTATTCAAACTATTTGATTTGCTGAAACTATTAATAAATCTAAATCACTTTTTGAATTTCCTAGATAAAAAATATATCCTTAGAAATCTCACGAATCGTTAATTTTGTATTCAAACTATTTGATTTGCTGAAACTATTAGTAAATCTAAATCACTTTTTATAGTTTCCTAGATAAAAAATATATCCTTAGAAATCACACGAATCGTTAATTTTGTATTCAAACTATTTGATTTGCTAAAACTATTAATAAATCTAAATTTAAATGAATTTGATTTGCTGAGACTATTAATAAATGTAAATCACTTTTTATAGTTTCCTAGATAAAAAATATATCCTTAGAAATCTCCCGAATAGTTAATTTTCGATTCAAACTATTTGATTTGCTGAAATTATTAGTAAATCTAAATCACTTTTTAAATTTCCTAGATAAAAAATATATCCTTAGAAATCTCACGAATCGTTAATTTTGTATTCAAACTATTTGATTTGCTGAAACTATTAGTAAATCTAAATCACTTTTTATAGTTTCCTAGATAAAAAATATATCCTTAGAAATCTCACGAATCGTTAATTTTGTATTCAAACTATTTGATTTGCTGAAACTATTAATAAATCTAAATCACTTTTTGAATTTCCTAGATAAAAAATATATCCTTAGAAATCTCACGAATCGTTAATTTTGTATTCAAACTATTTGATTTGCTGAAACTATTAGTAAATCTAAATCACTTTTTATAGTTTCCTAGATAAAAAATATATCCTTAGAAATCACACGAATCGTTAATTTTGTATTCAAACTATTTGATTTGCTAAAACTATTAATAAATCTAAATTTAAATGAATTTGATTTGCTGAGACTATTAATAAATGTAAATCACTTTTTATAGTTTCCTAGATAAAAAATATATCCTTAGAAATCTCCCGAATAGTTAATTTTCGATTCAAACTATTCGATTTGCTGAAATTATTAGTAAATCTAAATCACTTTTTAAATTTCCTAGATAAAAAATATATCCTTAGAAAACTCACGAATCGTTAATTTTAGATTCGAACTATTTTATTTGCTGAAACTATTAATAAATCAGCTTTTATAGCTCAATACGCCTCTAATAAAATCTAATTTTTCTTTTACTTAATATTGAAGAGATTATTTATTCAATAAACATCAATTATTGAACATTTTGAACAATGATTCCAAAACATCAACAACAAAAATTTTAATGATTTAAGAGATTCGGCTGTCTATATATACTTACTAATTCCATTAAAATTAAATTTAAAAATTTCTCGGTCACTGTAACAGTTTCATTGTTTTTTTTTCAATTTCAAATCGTACTTTTTGGCTACGATAAAAACCTGCTAAATGTTTTTATTTCTGTGTAAAATATTATTTAAAACTAGAGTGAAAAGTTAATTTCGAGCAATGCTTTACAATTTTGTATTTATTTTAATTACACAGGTTAAGTGGTCGTCAAAGTATTACAAAATGCTCCTTATAAAACTACATACAGCTTATTTAGTGTTTAAAAACTGTTAACGGTTAGTAAGCTATATAAAGTTTCTTAATATGTTTTTTGAAAAAAAACTATTATGTAAGGCAATATTATAGAATTACCGTTTAATGAAGAACAGCGCTTTCAGTTTTAATAAGCCCTTTCATTTGATGGAAAATCAAAATTAAAAACACATCAATTGCAGAGAATAATACTAAAAACTCATGCTAAATAAATATTGACGGTAAATACTGTTAAATAAAAAAGTATTTATTTTATAGTAAAAAAGTTTTATCCAGTGGAAAAGTAGTCTCCTCTAAGTATTAGAAAATTGCATCCGATATTAAATATCGTTATTTAAGCAAACGAAATATTTCTTTCCTAATGTGTTTTATTAAATCTGCGACAAACTATAAAGTGCCCTTCAGTCAGTAAGTGGTTAAAAGTTTGCAAAACATTACACTATAAATATTGCTGCATAGACTAGTGAGGCATTGTTTTCCAAGTTTTTTCACACTGAATTGAATGAAACCAAGTTCGAGTTTTATAAAGAAAAGGTTTGACACATTTATGGGTCTCACATTGTTATCTAGACAAGTGATGTATTATTTCATAAGTATTTTTTCACAATGAAACCAACGCAAGTGGATAAATAGTTCATAAGTTTTAAATGCTTTTATTCGTGGAAAAAAAACTTTTTTTTTATTTGTTATTGAGAAGTTTGGCACTACCATCTAGTAGATGACAAAACAAGTTAGGTGTTGCTCCTTCTACATTTTAGTGCCTATTTTTAATGAGACCAAAAATGAGTTGATATGATCAATAGTTTTTTTTTTTTTTTTAATGAAGAAGTTTATGTAAGTAAAAAATAGTTTCCTTAAGTATGGTATAAAAATACTTTGAAACCTTTTTATCCTTATCTTTTTATTCATAAAAATACTTTCTTATTTTTTCTTTTTGCATTTCATAATCTTTATTATTGTTTTTCCTTTTTTAATTTGTTTGGTTTTTCATAGTCAAAATTGGATATTAAGTGAAAAAATTTTATAATTTTAATTTCCTTTTTATTTATACGATTTTTATTTCAAAGTCATATCTTCAAAGTCACTTTGCCTTCATGATATTACCTTGTTCTTTTTTTCTTTTGCCAGTTTCCATTTTAACCGTGTAGTATTTCCAGCTTCATGATCTCCCCAGTTCTAATTGCTCCCCTATTGTAAATCTTTCCTTAATCTTCCCCTTTAGTGGCTGTATTTTCTTTTCGTTTACTAATGCGGCACAAGAAATAGGTTACGTTTACAAGTTACACATTTTAACGCTTCTATTATAAGCACACTTACAAAAAAAAAGAATTAAATAAAATAAAATTAGCAAAGGGATATTTCAATAGCTTTACAATATTGTAATATATATATATATATATATATATATATATATATATATATATATATATATATATATATATATATATATATATATATATATATATATTATTTTTCTTAAATACAATTTAAAAAATTCACCGCCGTTGGAGCCACGGTACTCGGGACAAGCACTTCGTACCACTTGCATGGCGATACAGACATGGGTGTTTGAGGTTTTCCGACGTCACCCTACTAAGTTCCATTGTACTCCCCCTCATTTATTTATAAATATTTCCTCTGGTGTAGCTATGGTAGTATATTAAATTACACTATAGATAGGAGAAGCTCGGGCAAAACGGACGGGACATCGCTTAACGGCGTAACGACATCTAAAGTGCGTTTTCAGAAAGAAAATATTGTTGTTCTCAATACGCACAAGTTTTTTCGTCAGTTCACAAGGTGTTACCGAAATGCACGCATTGTTCTGAGCCTCCACTGAGCTGGAAACTGATCCTCAGTGGTTGACGGATCACGGGTTAGAGTCCCCTTGCCGTCAGGCTAACCGCGGATGGTTCTCGTGGTTTTCCTCTTCATGTAACGCAAATGCGGGTTAGGTCCATGAAAAAGTACTCCACTGAGGCACATTTCTCCAACTACTTGATCCAGGAGTTCCCTTCTCTTCTGTATTGGGTTCAAAATGACAAGGGCTACGGAGTTGAACATGAGTAGTGGTAAACCCAAGCATTGAGTCGGCTGTTCAACGACGGTTATATGGTTATAAAATCCGCTGAAATGTGCCACATAAGTTGTTCCTATTTTACATATATTTTCATAAAACAAGCTCTCTAAAGAACATTGGAGTGCACAGTTACAGGTAACCATTATACATTTTTAGACGTAATCAAAACAATGATTTCTCAATCCTAACAATGATCTCTCACTGAGCCGCAGTAGCTCCAATTGAGGTAAACCAGGTTTGGATCCCAGCAAGGCTGGTCGATATGAATTCAGTTCTCGGCACGCACCTACCATAAAGCGAACGTAAAATAAACTCAATGTTTGACGGATCTTGGGTTAGAATCCCGTCAGGTGAACTGTGGGAAGATTTCATGGTTTTCATCACTATGTAACTTAAATATACAAGTTAGTTCCATCAAAACAATTTGTAACCTTCCACGAATGATAGTTTGTCTCAATGCTCAATTCAAGTGTACCCTTGTCTTTTGGGTGACATCAAAATTACATGGTTAAGCATCAATAGTGATATATCGACTGTTAAATGTTGGTTATAGAATAAAATGATATTCTCACTATTGATAAAACTATCAATGTCTGAAGAATAACTATAAGATATATAGTAATTATTATAGGTTAGAATGAAGTCCAGTGTCGCCTCCAAAGAAGAGAGCATTCACTGAATCACTCAAAGATAAATGTTAATTTATTGAATAAAAAAATTCTTTTGTTTCTTTGTGCCAAAGACAGAAATATTCATTTGTGGGGAACTTCTGCAATCATTAAAGTTCCGTATTATATGGTAAAAAACAAAACATATAATGAGTCTTTTTATAAGAGCTGAATAGACTTCTAAGAAACTATAGTTCGTTCACCAGAAGTTGGCACTTGGCTCCACCTCCTTGGACGTAGAGTTAATTTCAGCGCGGGAGAGAAACATCTCTGCGCTTGAAATTGAGACAACCCTTAATGCGCGCCAAACACAAACAGTGAATTATTTTTCAGTCATTTTACTTCGCTTTATCGTCTGCTATTGTACCTTTCGTTTCTGTAACTAATTAAATATATTTTAAACTTAAAAACTGCTGTTCTCCCAGCAAAATATCTCAAAATGGACAAACTATTCTTTTAAAAGAGAGAAATATCAGCAAATGTATGAACTACTTTAAAGAAAATGCAGATAAAGTTTGCGAAATAAATATTTTTGCCATACGATCGCCCAATAGCAACTTTGTTCACAACCCAAAGATAGCGAAATAGTATCGTCGCATACTAAAGTAATGAAGGGAGGTACCAACTCCTGGTGAACGAACTCGCTCTTCGCTCAGGGTGGAAAAAGCATCAACAAAGTCCTGCACAAAACTTTCAGACAAATCCCGAGCTCAAGTAATAAATTTAAAATGATTCCAATTTTTTAAATTATTTTTTATTATTCGTTGCCCTTTTCAGTAGCCTCACTTTATTGGATTACACACAGGGACCGATCAAGACTAATTTAGACCCACCAAATTTTCTGGGCCCCCTTACAAAATATTTTGAAATTAAATTGCTGAGGAGTAGTCCAAACAATAAAAAAATAATCTACTGAACTGCATGATTCAAGAAATTTTGAAAGCATTAAATCCATCAAAGCAAACAACAAAACAATGCTATGTCAAAATAAAAGTAATTTGATGACCACAAACAATTGAAATCAGTGTTTTTGCTAAAAGTCACTGATTGGCTGAATTATTTTCAATGGTAAGCAGTAATTATTTTTTATTTAGTACTTAAACCAACACAATGTTAGCCCACCTTTCATTAGATTTAACGATAAGTTCAGCATGTATGTTAAGATATTAAGGTTATTCATAATAATTTTTATTAAAAAATACATTTCAACATAGAAAAGAGCCAAAATTATATCCACTCATTGAAAATTAAAAACACGTTTAAATAATAATTTATTTATATATAACGCATTTTAGAAAATTAACAATCATATGTAATGAAAAAGTTATTTTCAAAATATTGATAGATATATTTAAAACTCTCGATGAATTCAGTGAAAAGTCTTAAACAAAACATTTAATCCAGCTCTCAATGAGAGCAGCTTCATCAGAAACAGTAATTTATCAACAGAGAAATATTTTGACAAAGAATTTATCTTTTTTTTTTTTTTGGTTTCATCATTTAAAGCTTTTTCTTTCTTTTTTGCGCAACCAAATTGATATTCATCAATCTGAAACTATCAGGAAAATCGAAATTTCAATATTGTGGAAGTGTGTAAATCAGTTTAAAACATTCGTTTAAGCCGTTTGCGCAAAAATTGCACCAATCAAAATTCATCTGTACTTTCGAATTTGATTAACACTAAACATAACCATAACCGGTCAAAAGTTGTATGTTGTATTGTATTATGTAGTAAAGTGCTGGTATGTTTAGTATTAATGCCATATTTACGTAAATTTGGTTGTATTACGATTTATATAAAAGAAATTGAAATAAAATAATTGCATTTTTTGAGAAAAACTGTTTTTTTTTCTTTCAGTATTTTTTTTTTTTAAGAAAAAGAGTAATATAGAGAACTTTTTACTCAATTTTGAGGCCCCTCAGAAATTGTGGACCCTAGGCTCATGCCTATTGGGCCTAGGCGATAATCAGGCCCTGATTACACACTTTTAGTAGTCCATCGTATCAAAATAGAGATTATCTGAAATAATGCTCAAGGCAACTCATAATATTTAAAATTTCACCACAGTCAAGCCACTTTCTCCTTCAAGAGAGCATAAGAAATCTAAAAATGTTGATTCAGCTGTAATGGCATCAAATTTACTCTAAAATACGTTGTACTGTCTAAAATAAGAGCCTATTTGGCAACTGCAGCAATTACTATGATGCCAGTAGTATCCCAAAATAATAATTTTCCAATTATCCTGATAATAATAAATCCTAATTGGTGTTAGTAATAGTATGGCGACTTTTTACGGTACTCTGTAACAAATAAGTACATTTTCTACATTAAGTTTTCTTTTTAGTTCATAGCTTTTTTTTCTTCCAATTCCTACTATTAGTTCACTTCACTCTCCCTATACATCTTGTTCAAAATTTCAATCGGGGGGATGTTGGCGGTACAACTTTGAACTTTATGGGCTCTATAAACATCCTCAAATTATGCAGATAATCCGAAGCAACCGACTAAGATGGCTCGGCCATATATGGAGAGGCTCTGAAGATAGCCCTGTAAAAACTGCCACCTTCAAGAACCCTCAGGGGTCCCGCTCTAGAGGTAGACCACCTACTCGATGGCTCAAAGACACCGAAAACGACCTCAAAGTCCTAAAACTTAAGAACTGGAGGGGAGTTGCCATGGGCAGAGGGAGCTGGAGAAGGCGTGCTGTTGAGGCAGACAAGGCCTGCAAAGGGCTGTTGCGCTCCTGAAGAAGAAGAAGAAAATTTCAATCGTTCATAAAATACTTTTTATTCATCCACTCAACTTCAAATAGACTGTTGTAGCGTAACTACCACTACGAAAATTAAACATCAATTCACTGTTATATAAGACATGCTAACTTGATTCAATCAGGAGGTACCTTTTGATAGATGACGGTTGGCATGGTCGATAACTCCGCCCCCACATTGGTGACCCGGCCGTGATTTCGTATGTTTCAGAACTTTGGATAGTTGGCAATCCACAAATGCCCTGCACCATGATTGGCAATCTTTATTGATACTTGGCCATATGAATCTTTTCGTAATTAGTTTTCTTGTGCTCCTAATCCCCGGATGTGATAGGCTATGAATAGAGGAAAATATCTGTCGTCGAAATTTTAAGGGAATGTATGTACGGTTACTGGGTGTAGAGACATCACAATAAATCGATTTATTTGTTTCCGGAATGAGAATTTTAACCATTTTCAGACACACTGTTCTACAATTTGTAGTGGATGACACTTGATGTTAATACAATTTTTTCAAATATTAATTCATTCATCAAATAGGGATGAACGAAAAATGAAATGGAATTTTTCGATGGCTTAAGCGTTAGTAAGTGTTTTAAATTTTACTAGAAGCGATTCAGTTTTTCACATATTTTAAAGATAACATCAGTGATAATTTCTAACTTGTAGCTCTATTTGAACAAAAAGATAGTTTATCGCGTACATTTAAATATTTAATTAATTCATATTCGCTGTGTGAGATAAATTCAATAAAGAACATTACGTAATAGCACGTTAGATCCACGTCACCAAATTTATACTTTTATAGTTATTACTTCACACTCTCGCTTTAAAATTGAGATATATATTTATCTATCTTTTTCAACATATTTAAGCAACTGCAGTCAAATTTTCTCGGCATTATTACTTTGCTATCTGTCAACTGAATTTTTAGAAACTTTTCAACATAAAACATTTTATTCATTCCTAAAAAAATTGAAAATAATGGTATTACAAAATATCATCGATGTTAATGTTATTTCCTCCCTAGCTCTCTAGATAAACCTTTTGAATATTCATGTTCATTCAAGTTCGTTCTAGAATACCAGTAAATAAATTACCTGATTTCCTTTTAATGCCCCTTTTAATTGTAATTATGTATGAAAAAAATGAATAGAAATCTGCCATGTTAAAACTAATTAGTATTGTACCTGCAAGTAGGGGAGGGGAGGGAGATATAAAAGGACCAACAACAAAAAGAATGTATTAAAGAAATCTCAAAAGCAGATTTAATTAAAGATTGCATTAAAAAATGATAGTCTGTATCGATTTGAAATTGCTCTAAAAGTATATTTTAATAGGTTAAAAAATGTGTATGTTACCAGGGAAGACTGACTGCTGGAGAATGTCCACTTTCACCGGTGAATGTTGACAATCACATATTTGCTTTGGATAATGCATGAAATACACTGGCTTAAGAAATTAAGAGAATTTGCAGACTGGGTCGATTATCTCTGGAACTACTGGACACGATTTTAATGAAATTTGATGTGTGTACATACATTGATGCAATACAAAACAAATAACCATTCAACAATTGTTAATACACACGTCCGCAGCACTCGCTGGAGTCGGAAGGTATGAAAATGTCACAGGAAATGATAAACTGCCTTATTTCAAGTATGAAATCACGCTGCAAGGCCTGTATATCCACATTTTTTTTTTTTTTTTTGTTTATTCTGCAGCAGCTGTTTCATACCTTCCGACTCCAATGAGTGTTACGCACGCGTGTATTACAATTATCGTATGGTTATTTGTTTCGTAATGTATCAATGTATGTACACATCAAATGTCATTAAAATCGTGTCCAGTAGTTCCAGAGATAATCGACCCAGTCTGCAAATTCTCTTAATTTCTTAAGCCAGTGTATGTGTTATGTCCACTTGGATATTAATTTATTCGTGGATATTTTAACATTTATTAACAATAAAAAATTTTAATAACCAATATTGAATAATTAGGAAAAATATCATTGTTGGAAATATCGGGAAAATATATCCATAATAAGCTTTTGCCCTTAACATTAAAAGAAAACACATCAGCGTAGGGAATGCCTGTTAAAGTAACGTAACTTTAAAAAAAAAAACATGAGTGTAAGGAATACCGGGTAAAGAATTTTAATCTTAACAAACATGAGAATATCGGTAATTGTCCCAAAATATTCCCTTGTATTCCCGAAGCCGACACTGATGTTTTTCCGTACCTATCCTAATTAGTTATTAAAATATCGATAACCCTATTAACACTAGATTGCCTAAGGAAGTCATTTTGACTGCTTTTAATTTCAATTAGATAAAGAATGGTGTATATAATGGCACACTTTCTTGGAATTTTGTGCAACATATAATTTTTTTAATGTTAATAATTACTAATAACTTGCTATATAACTGTAAATAATATTAAAAAAAATTTTAAAAATTAATTTTAACAAATTTTTTTACATATTATTCTTTTTTTTTACAATCTTGTCATTTTGACTGCTTTTGAGCAATATACTAAGTTTCAGTCCTTCTAGTGTTAATACCGAGTCAGCATATATATATATATATATATATATATATATATATATATATATATATATATATATATATATATATATATATATATATATATATATATATATATATATATATATATATATATATATATATATATATATATATATATATATATATGTGTGTCACCAAACCAAGTCACCCATTTCACGGTGGATGCATTTTAAAAATATATTGTAAAAAATAATAATCCTTATTTTATTCTCGGTTGAGTTTCCTCGTGTCATAATCATATATGATAATTTGCAGTCACACATTACTTGAAGCAAAAAGAAAAAGCATCCAACCAAAAAATTCAAATTATTCCGTCCTGCCATCTATTTGGTATTCTTTTTTTTTTCCTTCACTTATCCACACACTCATCTATGACAGAGCATCAAATATCTCTGTTTTTTTTTCTTCTTTAACTTGTTTTAAAACTAAAAGTAGACCTCCATGTGTAATCGGCAACAACATTTTTTTCAAAGAAAAAAAGAAGTTTTTTTTTTGTAACTAAATTTTACAAATGAAATTATAATAATAATTGTAATACTTTTATGAATTTTATATATAAATTAAACAAAAGACATACACTGTATAAAACATACAGAGAACATCAATATTGAAAACATAATTTTAAAAAAAAAATATTACAGTTGAGGAAGAAGTGAAAAAATGATCTTCCGTAGCTGAAACTTGAAGGTTTAGTTGGTACCGGCATTAATCATGCAGCTAAATTCCATGGCGATCACACTAAAGTATCAAATTGTAGTACACTCATTACAATGTTTATTTCATTAAATTATAAATGTATTGTTAAGAATGTGAGTAACTGTTTAAAAAATCTAACTATTTTTCGAAGGTGCAGATGAAGGTGCGAGGCCTATTTCTATGTTCCAGCGGTGGCTGGTTGGTGTAAATTCCGCTCCCGTCTCGCACTTACTGGGTTAGAATCCCGTCGTGCTAACCATGAGAGCTTCTTATGGTTATACTCTTAATTTAACACAAATGGGGTTTACTTCCATCAAAAAAATCCTCCATGACGACTGGTTTGTCCCATTGCATCATTCAAGAGTTGCTTTGTCTTCTGTGTTGGGTTCCAAATGACATGCCTGCGGAGTTGAATATTGATAGCCATAAATTCAGAATTGGATCAACCGTTCAACACTGATGACAATATAAATAAATATGAAAATATTAGAATATTTTTTGCACAGAATATTATATTTCTACGGGTAAATTAAATGCTTTCCTTACAATCGGATGTCTTCTTACTTTGAATCCAAAACTTTGAAGAGAAAAAAAAACTGTCGCAAAATTACGAAAAGAAAACTTAATGATTATTTTACATAACAATAATTCTAATTAATTCTGAGCATTTCAGCGGAATCAAAAATTCAACTTTAAAACTTGCCAGATCTGAAAAAAATAAATGAAGCCTCTTTCACAGATTGCTTAAACAATTAAACTACAACTAACAATTTAAAATTATATTATTGAAATATTCAAAAATTGACATAACTGTATCATGTAATGAAATTAAAGTACCTAAATGGATTTTAATCACTAGTGAGCATGAAAATCCTTTTTGAATTTCTAGCAAATCTGTTTTTCTAACAGATGGCAGCACTAATTTTTAAAAATAAAAATTGTAAAAAGTTTTTAAAGAATGTTTTGGCGCCATCTATTGTAGTGTCATTTAAGCGTATTTTAGCACAAATAATAATAGGCATTTATACAAAAAAATTTGAGTGCCTATTTTTTATGTAAATATGCTATAAAAAGGTAAAGATAATTTAGTTAAAAATATTATAATTTCTTAGAATGAAATTTTAAAAAAATTAGTGGAGAAGGATAACTAGAATGAAAGCATTAATTATTAGATATGTTTCATATCAAAAAGAAAGAAAAAAGTATGTGCATTTAAAATATATTATTTGACCTTTATTTTGATAAATTCTCTCAATGCTCGTTTAGCCTTACTTTTTCAATGCTGCTACTTCCTTAAAAAGAGCAATTCTTAAGATTTATTCTTCCAGAAGAATGTGAATGAAAAAAAAACTTTAATGTACTTTGTATTGTGCTAAAATTTGAACTGAGTTTTTCATTTGAAATACAAACAAAAAGATAAAAAGAAATTACTGCTTTCTTTAAGATAAATTTTAGAGAAAACATTAATACATTTCATAAAGCAGTGGCTTCGAAATTTAATTCGAGGTCACTTCCCCCATAAAATGCGTTAACAAGTTTGAAATGTTAAGAAATATTTCGGAAAATAGGGAAAGTGGATCTCAATGAAAAGTTCGTTAAATAGAAGTTTCACTTCGCTATTTGGAAGTTATATTAAGAAGAAATTTCCAAAATGTTCCTGGTTCCTCGAAAAAATTCGTGAAATAGAGAAATTCGTAAAATGGAGGTTCGTTAAATAGAAGTCCGAGTGTATTTTATGCAGGAACTCGTAAAATGAAAGATTCTAAAACCAATTATTTATCACATCTGAAGTGAAGCTACAGAATCGGACACTTAAATATTGAAGTTATTCTTTCGAACAATGAAGATTTGCACTCACTTCGTGGAAATTCGATCTAGAACAAAAACTTACTCAATTTGATCTAGTTTATTTTGCTCACCGCACAGCGTTGATTGTTGTTAATTTACGTCGCACTAGAGCTGCACAATGGGCTTCCGTACAGCGTTGAAACAGATACTACGGAAATATATTTCTTGCAGATATGTCCTTTTTTTAATCTGAGAACAATAACATTAGTTTAATTATGTTCCCTTATCGGGAAATTTCAATATAAATCTTAAATTAATCCTAGGAAAAAGATAGTCAACCAAAAAATAATCAAAAACTAAATTTCAAGTGTAACACTTTTATTTTGTAATTCAAATATTACAAGACAAAATTGAAATGGAAATTTAATCTGTACATTATGTAAAAAGTTTAACGCAAATTACAAAATTGAACAACTTCAGTAATCCAATAGCGAAAAATTTAATACAATATTCAATATCAAAATTATACAACACAAAACCATATCAAAATGTGCTACCAATTTAAATTGGATAAATTTGAAGTGGCAAACTATGGAAAGAAAAAAAAGAAACATTTTTAATACTACTTTTCAACTTTTTCTCACAGTCCTTATGATCAATAAAAATATATTACATAGAATAGATTGCATAGAACAGAATATATTGCAATAAATAAAATACTAAGTTTGAAAAACTTTGCTGAAGGAACAAATCAAAAGACAGAGACAATAAAAGCTTTGGTGACTGAGAGCAGTTAATCTGAAAGTTTGTTTTAAGGGATTGAATCTAGTATAATAAATATAACTTTTCTCAACCAGCAGTGAATACAAAGTCTTAAGAGTTAACTTAAAATTTGGAATTTAATATTTTCGTAAATTCGGATAAAAAAGTTCCATGAAACAGTTCAGTTTCGCATGAATCTGTATTAAAATAAAAAGCTTTGAGAAATTAGAGGCAGGGGTTTTAATTTTATTAATCTGAATGGATCTTTAAATTTCACCCTCTAAAAACAGCTTCTTTCCAGAAAACATTTAAATTTAAGGAAAAAAAATTCTATGATTAAACTAATTTCAACAATCTGAAATTACATTTTATTTCATGAATTTAAGCCTACATATAGCAAAAGTAGAATGTATTTATGAAATACTGGAAATTTTTCTATGAAATTTTAAATCTGCTTGATAACGTAAATAAAAGAGGATTTTGATCAAAGTTACTGAACATTAAATAACACTTTAAAAATTTTCCATACAAACTTAAAAATTGAATTAAATAATTTTGAAAAGGGGTTTTCTCCAATGGATCCAAAGTGAAGCTCACCCCTTCTCGAAATGACAAATTCAATTTTTAGAAAATTTCCCTACAAAAGGCTTAATTTGTTTTTCAAGACTTTAAGGTATCTAAGAAATTTCTAACCAATATTAATAGAAAATTAATCACTGCTCGTATCAATTTGTCACGAATATGTTTACATAACTAGTTTAACTAATTTTCTAGAAAAAAAGTCACTTTTTGTTTTTAAATTATTCTTAAATGCCAGGCCAATTGCCACACTTCATATAACCTCACTCTGCGATCGCTTGTCTGCTCTTAGCCATAAAAGCTTTCTAACAGTAAAATACAGGTACTGTGAACACTTTTCATTTAAGTATATAGGCTCTGGAAATACAAAAATTAGGTAATATTTTACACAATATGTTTAATAGTTTTCTTTAAAAAATATTTGTTCTATCATTATCTTTCATTACACGTTATCCTTCAACAACAACAGTATAGCAACTAAGTATACACTTAATACGACCGTAGAGTATAACATTGTGTAAATAAATAAGCTACAAGAATTCTGCAGGGTTTGGAGCAAAGAACAAAGTAAATCTATTCTCCAAAACTCAAACGCAAGACATTTGAAACGAAACCAGAAGACAAGGGAACACCTGGATCAAACTAGCCTTCAGGGAAGACTTTGTTGCAACCAACCCGCATTTGCGTTACATGGGGAGGAAAATCATGAAAGACCTCCCACGGTTAGCCCGATAGTATGGGGATTACAACTCACTATCTGTCTACCACTACAGCACTGTGGTCTGTGCGAGTAAAAAGTATGTGTCTAAAGCAGCAGATTCTGGCGATTCGAACTTGAGCTACCTCATTGGGAGGGCAACAACGAATCTGTTCTTTCCCCATTTGATAAAGATTGCAGAACAACTTCGAGAAGCTCTTTCATCTGGATATCACAAACCCATGAATCTGGAAATTATCAGTATTCAATTTGTGCAAAATAAGATTTTAGGTTTAAATAGAGAGGACTTAGGATAAGAGTGAAAAATAAAGGTTATCGTCTCACCTGCTAGACTAGCAAGGAATAAAGTTTTTTTGTGGGAAGAAGTCATTCAGGTCTTAAGATCGTGCAGCTTTTCCTAGATTATTCTGATTTTTTATTCGAAGCTTATACTGTGCCCCAAAACGTGTCCATCAGCAGCACATCGAGAAGACAGTCAATTCCGAAAAATACAAGACACACGAGCAGTATCTATGCACAAAAACTAAAGGAGAAATTAAACAATCTGAACCAATAACGTAGAAAAAAACCAGCTTCGAAAAAAAAATACTCAATTAATTTTAAAAGTTTGAATTTTATACCAGATTTAAGTGCTTTTTAATGTTATCATAATACGTATATATTATTGTACAGCAGTGTTTCCTAAACTTATGTCTTCTGTGTACTCCTTCTAAATTTTTCGTAACGCTGTGTACCACTAAAAAAATGATTGTGATTTTTACTATAAAAAAATGCTCAAAAGTTAAAAATCATAACTGACTGCATCACCCCTAATTATTAACTGTTAACTCTGCAAAAAATAGCCAATAGAGAAATACGTTATTGCAAATTTTCATGGTTAGCTTTGTTTTTAGATAACATTTTGTGAAATTTTCGTTTGTTGCAAGATATTTCGCATAAGAAAGCGTACCCCCGCTAAACTGTTCACGTACCCCTGGGGGTACGCTTACCACACTTTGGGAAACACTGTTGTAAAGTGAGAGAAACGCTATATTTGCGTTTTTATACATTATTAATTTTTATTTTGAGCTTTAATTTTCATTCAAATTGGAATGCTTTTGACAATTACAGAAGATTTCTTAGAGTTAACTTTAAGAAATGTCAAAAGAATGCAAACAAAAATAAAGAGTTCCAGTTGAGTTTTAATTTAGAAATGAACAGAGGAAACTAAATATTTAAAAATAATCCTAAACAATTTGAATTATCTGCTAATTTGAAAGATATTGAAATAAGATCTTAAAATCTACTGAAGATAAAAAATCCATCAGAAATAGATTTAAAATAAAGTTGAACAATTTAAATGACTTTGAATAGTTTCGTTACAAGAATAATTGAATAATTTACGATTTAATAATTTTAGTCTTCCAATATTCTGTTAAAAACTTAAATATAACAAGTTTTAAATTTAACTACATATTTCTACAAAGAGTTTTCTTACCTTGACAATTAGGGTTTCCATACATTGTAAAATAACAAATTAGTTTAAACCTGCTTCACTAAGAGTTAGGTTCATTTATTTCTTTTTATCATAGAATCGAATTCTGGTGACTTAAAATAGGTTAACACTAAAAAATTTAATCTCATAAAATTGACTCACTAACAAAAATTTGTTAATTAAAAATAAGCTTTCTTGAAAAACTCCATTTAATAGTGAGAAGTGTGAAATTAAATTTAGGGTAATTTCAGACCAAGTAAAACCTCAAACTAAGGTAGACAACGTTAAAGAGCACAAAAATATTATTAAAAGCAGACAGCTGTTTCGGATGCTCAAAGGGCAACCTTCATCAGTGCAACAGGAACAGTCAGTGCTTCATCAGTGCATCCTGTTGCACTGATGAAGGTTGCCCTTTGAGCATCCGAAACAGCTGTCTGCTTTTAATAATATTTTTGTGCTCTTTAACGTTGTCTACCTTAGTTTGTAATTTAGCACAAAGGTCGCCCACTTGTGTATTCAAGTAAAACCTCATCAGAAAGCATAAGCGATAGACTTCACAACCGATGGTGGGCCAAGGACTTTCGTATCTTTATAGATCTTCCTCGAAAAGGTATTAGATTCTTTCAATTGCTTTAAAATCTTCATTAGTGCAGTCAACCCATGCTATTCTCTGGGCTTGCTCGGGATCCTATTTTTGAACATTAAGAAGGATTGGTCAACTCGGCAGATGTTTCCAGCAAATTCGAAACATTTTATAGTTGTAATTCAAATTCTTTATTTTATTGCATGTATAGATTATTTGTTCTCTTAACCGATGGCTTCCCTTTATTAGATTAAGCAAAACACATTTTTAGTAGTTCATCCTACTGAAATAAAGAGGAACTGTAATCCGTTTTATTTGGAATAATGCTGTTGCTCGAGGAAACTTATGATCTTTAATATCGGTCATTCAACAGCCGACCCAATTTCGGGTATACGACTGCTAATGTTTAACTCCGTAGCCTTGTCATTTTGAACCAATCATCCAGAAGACAAGAAAACTCCTGGATCAGTACCCCCAGAGGTATTGATTTGGGATGGGAACATGGAGGACTTTGCGACTCGACAGATTTAACGTGCATCAGTCACCATTTACTACACGGGGAGTCTTCGGCCGACCTGGGATCGAACCCACGAAATCTTGGACATGGGATCAGCGCCCTACCCACTAGGCTATCTCGGTCTCAACTTATGATATTTGAACTTTTCACAGTCAAGTTACTTTCTCCTCGACTTATCTATCTACATAATAATTGTATCATAAAAACGTTCAGTATTGGTGCAGGTGTAATCAGCACCAAATTTACTATTAAACTGCGTTGTATATATATAAGAGTATATTTATTACCTAGTAAAACTGCCACCCATTACCATAATGCCCATTACCTAAACTAAGAATCATTGGTGTCAATTACAGGATGGTTATTTTTCACAGTAACGAATAAGAACATTTTTGTTTTATTACTTTTGCATTTTAGTTCATAGCTTGATTTTTTGTTTCAATTAGGCCCTATTTAATAAAGCTGAAAATGTAAAAACATCTTCTTGAAGTAAAGAAATAATAACCTAAGATAGAACATGGAATACCTCACATTCATAAAAAATAGCCTTCCTCAGCGTCGAAAATTACACTTGATTTTGATTTATAATAACCGGAAGTGTAAAATGGCACATCTTAGGTAAATAAATAAATAAATATCTCAACAACTATATAAATCTACTCTTGAGGTTGAAAAATAATAGTCTAAAGTAGAACATCGAATACCTCACGTTCAAAAAATATCTATCCAACGATTGAAAAATACGCTTGAGGTCGATAACTTGACGTGTAAAAGACGTTCCTTAAGTTGATGAAAAAATATCTAGAAGCTAAACTCAGTGGCGCGACAGCCCATAGAGGGCCAGGGCCTACTGTTCATATCTGAGTTTTCTCGACCTTTGGCTCTGAGGTGCAGGAGCAGATGTTCCGGTCAGGTGGCCAGCCGAACGCGGAACCCCCAGTGTTTAGTTCCGAAGCATGCGAAAAAAATTTCGATTATCTAATGGGTACCAAGTCTCTTTTGGAGACAGATCATAAACCTCTTGTCCCAATACTTACTAGAAAATCTTTGGATGATTTAACATCTCGCCTAGAACGTCTCAAAATGAGACTCATGAGATATTCTTTTGATGTATTACACACTCTTGGAAAAAAAATTTGTGTAGCAGATGCACTATCTAGAGCATCACATCAACAAGAAGCTCCAAATCTGGAATTGGAAGAGGAAGTTGAAGCTTTTATCAATCAAGTCTTAGAATCTGTTCCGATGTCTTCAGAGAGACTTTCCCAGATAAAACTAGAACAAGAGACTGACTCCAACATGTAATATGGTGATCAATTACGCTTCTCACGGTTGGCCGGAGAAAACCAGATATTACCATCCTGCTTACAATTTTGGCCTCTAAGATATGAAATCTCCATATAGAATGGTTTATTAATGAGAAGAAACAGAATAATCGTGCCAAATAGGCTACAACGAGAAATATTAGGCAAAATCCATGAAGGGCATATGGGAATAATTAAATGTCGAGCTTTAGCGAATTCAGTAGTCTACTGGCCTGGCATCAGTAAACAAATAGAGGAATTAGTTCGGGACCGTCCTTCATGTATACAGGAAGCTAAAAAGTGTTCTGAACCTTTGAAACCAACTAGTTTTCCTCAGAGACCATGGAAAATTGTAGCTATGGACTTATTTAAACTCCACACAGAATGG
Source organism: Parasteatoda tepidariorum (assembly GCF_982258835.1). Lineage (NCBI taxonomy): Eukaryota > Metazoa > Arthropoda > Arachnida > Araneae > Theridiidae > Parasteatoda > Parasteatoda tepidariorum. The sequence goes on from NC_141756.1 coordinate 127,256,941, forward strand.
TATTTATTAGTTACAAATTTTTAGTCACGTTACCCAGAAGTGGCAAAACTGGATAGTTTAACATCAAAGAAAGTAATTTTACACTGCAAATCGATTTTTGACAGAAATGGAACATGTTGTAAGGTCAGATAATGGACCACAGTTTGAAGTTACTAGAACAGCTAAGTTTCAAAACTTTGCAAAAGTATACGGTTTTAAGCACATTACTTCAAGTCTGAGATATCCTCAAAGCAACGGTTTTGTTGAAGCAGCAGTGAAGATAGTTAAATTAAGATTCAAAAAGTCTAAAGATCCTTACTTGGCTTTATTGAGTTATCGGACAACACCTTTAAAGAATGGCTACATTCCTGCTGAATTGTTGATGGGGCGTCGCTTACAATCAACCTTACCTTTAGTAGTTTCACTACTTCAACCAAAGCTAATTGAGAAGGAGATATTAGAAGAAAAAGAAGAGAAAGGCAGAAAAAGGATTATGATCGGAGGAACAATGCTCATGAATTGAAACCAATACTTTCGGGTGAAAAGGTATGGATAACTGATAGGAAGGCTGTTGGAACTGTACAGAGAAAACTGTACAGTTGGAACTGTACACCAAGGTCATACTTTGCTAAAGAAGGCAAACAAGTGCTTCGACGGAATAGGAAACATTTGATTCCAGGATCTAAACTACAGGTTCCACAGCTGAACGATGATTTAGAGGAAGCTCTTTCAGAAAGAGATAACAGAAGGAGCTTACCAAAAATAATAGATCCAGATCCCACAGTCTTAACTCAGAAGAAGGATGTATCTCCAAAGTGTGCGGGTGGGTGACCACTTGGATTAGTCTGCGTAGGGATCGAGGGTGTGCGGTATTGGTCCTTGTTAAACTGTTCTACCGTTAAGTGCTCGACTTCAGGTCAAGACTGCAGGTCATCGGGCAGGGATATTTCCGTATTGTGATCTGTCCCGCCAACTACAATCGCCAAGGTGACAAATAGATTTTAAACTTTCCATTTTTAAGAAAAAAGAAGGGGGAAAAAACCATGTAGATGTTTGCCCGGGGTGGCTACGAGTTATACCTTTCAGGTTGGTCCCTTTCTGTATTGTTGTTTTCTTCTTTTTTAGTTTCTCGTGGGCCACTGCCCGGAAGTTTCCAAGACTTGGCGATTATTCTGCCACAGATCACGATACGGAAATCTCCCCCGTCTGGCTACGGAAGCGGGGGTACCATCCCCTCTGCAGAGGATCAAAATTGTGATGCATGTCTTCGGATCATCTTCAGGGATGTTTCCTAGACCGTCGCCAATATCCCATTGTGCAGCTCTAATGCGACGTAAATGAACTACAGTAACAACGGACTTTTTTTCTGTCATCGATGTATTTTTTGCTGTATTGTGCAATTTACCACACATTGTAAGTTGTAAGCCTAAAAATTACTGAATGAATTTTTACAGATGAATTTTTGTTTTTAACGCTACAAACCGTTATTTCTTTTTTTAAACAGAACTTTAGATCTAAGTTCTGACTCGAGAATGAAAAATCGTTGGTAAAGTTTTACGACAAATTCACATTCATGGAGGATATCAAAATTGAAACAAGTTCACATTTGCTTTACATTAGTACAAAAACAAAACATGGATATTCTCCTTGGTTAACTCGAGAGCAAGATTATTCTCCCCCCAAGACATGATCCCTTTACCACGGGATGTCGGAGCTGTTGTCAGTGCAAACTGATTCTTATTCTTCTTTTTATAAATTTTATTTAATGACGAAATTTATTAAAAGATGATTTTACTTTTAAACCGAAAATTTATTCATTAACTAAAGTACAAATTAAAATATATAGTTAAATTCGCTTGAAATTATAAAAAAAATTAATTTCAAGGCATCAATATGGATGGTGTTTTCTACACTAGGGAACGCTGCAAGCTCCATACCGTTTCCTTCCTGGTTACTGTTTCCGGAGTATTTTAGAGCCATTTGGCTCACAACGTGATCAGTGTGTTTTGAGATTCTTGCAAACGTGGTATTTGATTACTTGAATACTTCTAACAATTCTTGTATTTACAATGCTAAAGGTGCTAACACTAACATAAGATGATGCACAGCTTGCAACAAGAACAAATAGTAATAAGCAAACGGAAAGAGGCCAATTCAGGACAGCCAAAAAAACGAGTTATTCAACATCTAGCAACCATGTCACCCTTTTTTTTTATAGATTGGTGTACTTCTTCACCAATCTATAAATGACTAAGACAAATTTTCACTTCAAACTCACCAGAATTACTTAATAACATAAATGTCTAATGAAATATGGCAGATTTGAGCTCAGAAATTATCTAATTTGCATCTTTTATTGAAAACAAGATTATCCGTTTGAAAATATCACTTCGCAGAATAAGCTGTGGTAAGCACTTGCATACTTTCTAACCGGAACGAGAGCAGGTATTGTTGTTGTTGTTCATTTACGTCGCACTAGAGCTGCACAATGGGCTATTGGCGACGGTCTGGGAAACATCCCTGAGGATGATCCGAAGACATGCCATCACAAATATGATCCTTTGCACAGGGGATGGCACCCCCCGCTTCGGTAGCCCAACGACCTGCACGCGATGTCGAGCACTTTACGGTGGAACAGTTTAACGAGGACCAATACCGCACACCCTCGGCCCCTACGTAGACTGATCCAAGTGGTCATCCACCCGCACACTGACCGCAGCCAGTGATGCTTGACTTCGGTGATCTGCTGGGAATAAAAAAGGAAAATAAAATTCTTGAATAAATCTTGTTTGCCAAGCAAGGGATAGGTATGCTAAATGTTTATAAACCAGAAAAAATATTTAAGCAATGAGGATGACAGTGTCAGCCAATCAAATAGATGTATTTGATTAAAAAGTTTGTCAGCCAAAAACAGCAAAAAGTCCTATTTATATTCCAGGAACCTATCAAGAACAAAAATAAGCATTCCCTTACGTGGGCAGAAATAACATCTAATATTTACTCTTTCTTCTTTCTCTTATTTCTTATTTCTTCTTTCACAGGTTATTATGATTATTATTTATTCCCCGAACGAAACGAAATTCCGAAATTTTGTCACCAAATATATTGATGTCAAGGAATTTCCAATTTTTTAGAGGTGAAAGTTTTAATGGAAGTTGGTGTAATAAAATTAATAAAAAATAGTTGCTTATGTATTTTAGAATTGGTTACATTTCAGTTCCCTTACTTTTTTGGTATTATTATCCTCTCTAATGATTGGGTCATACATATGAAATATAATTTATGTCTTCAGCTCAATATTTAAAAATACTGGAATTTTCCAACTTGTTTGTTAAGCAATAGAAAATTTGAAAATTAAAACAATGCTGTCTATCTGCAGAATTTTTTGAAAGATTTTTCTCAAAGATTCCTTTTTTGCTCATCAGACAGGAAAAAAATTTTTTCGTGATTTTTCAATTCATTGCTAAGATTTTGAAGAAAAAAAACAATCTTCAGATAGAATTTCAAGTTAATAATATGAAATAAAAAATTGCGAAAGTTTAAAAGAGAGTTCTTTTTTGAAACTATGTTCTTTCTTTCATTTTTTTAAAAACTTTTCCAGGGGTCTGTCCAGGGTATATTTACTACCGTTTAGCGGTACCTTCACAAATTCAACTTTATGAAAAACGATAGTTTTACAAAATACTTTTAATAAAACAAGCTCTCATGCAAACCCTGTACTCGTTGCAATCTAGGAAAAAGAGGAGCTTTTTTGTCTTTTACAAAAAGGTAGCACATGTTTGGTCAGAAACTGCAATGTGGTAAACCTAAACGGTCGTTTACGCCATATCAAATCTAGCGTCTCCCCCTGTAAACTTCACAGGAAGTCAAAATTCGAACATTATGCTGAACATTTGAACTTTATCATAAACACTATTGTAAATTTATTCTAACACACCTTTATTTTTTCCCTCTGTTAAAGTTTTTTCTGTGTGACCTAGTCGAAAAATTTTTTATCATGAAAATAACTTTTAGTGCTAGTACCTACTGTTAAATGCATGTTTCTATTAAATTCAAGTTGAAATTTAACTATGGACAATAATTTTTATGGAATTTCAAATTTGGATACAATTTTAAGCCCACAATTTTACAATAGCAAAATTATCTTTTTTGTATGGAGAAAATGAACCTGTCATAAATGATATTTGAGGTGACAATTTTTTAAAATATTTTCCTACTTTATCTTGTTTTTGTGTTGATGTCTTAATAAAAATTTTAATTTTTGCAAATTATGTCTAAATTTTCTCAAAATAGGTCCTACCTCTCAAAAAAAAAAAAAAAAAAAAACAGACAGACCCTTCTTATTTTTTAAAGAACACCATGTCTTATAATATTATAAAATATGACTGAGTCATTATTTTACAGAAGTTCAGATTTGTTGTACAAACAAATTAATCAATCATTGTGGTACATTTGTCGCTTTTTTTTAAAAATTTAGTTGAAAAGAAATTGATTCAATGTTTTTAATATGTTACGCACATGAAAAATTTAAAGCACGCATTTGAGTCTTAATCACTCACAACTTGCTCATATTCCAATGCAAATTTATGTAGTATTTTGATTTTTTTTTTTGACAATTATTGCTACGAATTTTCACTGAAAAAAAATATTGATAATGTTAGAACACATGAAATTTAAATTGTGCATTAAGGAAATCACTCTTTGTTGCGCTGGGCTTACGCCGATATCATCGTTAATCGATGCAGTGTTTCTCAGGGGTGATTGTATTCAGGGGGTATCCCGGAATTACAGGTTTCTCGCATCATGTTTCTGGGTCTGAAAATCAGGAAAGGGGCATATGATTTTTCTGGGAATATCACGAAATTGCGCATTTCTCGAGACCTTCGGTTCTCGGACTTACGCTCATCAAAAACTTATAATCTGACGAAAATTTCAAGGAAATTCTAAAATTCATGTTTTGAAAGTTTCTCTAATGAAACACTTGATTCTATCTGCCAATGGGCAGAAATCTACCAATTGATTCTTTTGGTTTGGTAGATTTTAGCTATCTCTGGGGTCTGTCTAGGTTTTTCTGAGAGGTACTTTTTTTGTGAAAATTTAGACATAATATGTGAAAATTAAAGACTGTACTATTGAAAAATCAACACAAAAATATGGATTTATCGTTTCTTACGGGATACAAAAATAAAATTTTAAGAAGTATTTCCCGAAACTACTGTTTTTCCTAAAGTTGAATTTGTGAAGGTACCGCTAAACAGTAGTAAATTTGACCTGGACAGATCCCCGTATTTTCAATGTTTGAAACTGCTCTGGAATCTTTTAATATATCAATTCCTATTCACACGGTTTGAATATTAAACATTGATTTTCGTATTTGCCTAATTTAATAGTTACACTTTACAATTTGTATTCACGTGGTTAATATAATTGTACATCACAATTTAAAAATCCGATATTGCGATTCATATTCACGCAATTTTAAAAACCTGACATCGTGATTCTTGTAAGAACTAAGATTTTTCTTTAATTAAGTTACTGTAAAGGTGTCATATTCATCATTGGTTGCTAAATACCTATAAATCTTATTTAAAAAATATGTCAAAACATGTATGGTATATAAATTTATATCTATTTTTTGCCCACAAAAAATTTCTGGGTTTTTCACTTGGCATCACAATCATCCCTGGTTTCAATCGTTTGTTCGACAGTGATTGCTGCAAATTTTTATCTTTATAAAAATCCTGATATTTTTATAAAATTTTATTACACAGAAAAATTTAAATTGCATGTTTGATTATTTACTTTTAATGTGGCGATTTCACCATTTTTTCGGCTGTTTTTGCTTCTGATTTCTACATAGTTTTTTAAATTCCTGTATTTATTAGTTGATATAATTTTAAAATTCGCACACTTAAATAATCACTCTTTGACACTTTTTTCCCATAATAGTATAAATCTGTGCGTCGTTTCAATCGTATTTTCTGCTGACATCGATATTTATTTTATCGTGGTCTTTAAATAGTATGATATATTTAAGATAATATAGTAAATTTGAGTATTTGCTTTTTGACTTAATGATTCAATTGCTTTTTTTGCTATCGATTTTTTTGGTTGTCTTTTGTTATTGATTTCCACAAAGCTTTTAAAATCTGATATTTTTGTATAATATTTATTGTAACAACAGAATCTCGAAACACCTATTTGAGTATCTCTATTATAAAGAGTCCTGTTCGAGTGATTTTGCTTTGATATTTATTTTGAGAGTTATGGTCACGATTGTTAATTTATGTAGTAATTTATAAAATTTGACGGAGGAAGTAATTAGTGGGTTTTTCCGACTACAAAATGTCAGGATATCGCCTATTAGAAGTAAAAAAATATTACATTTACAATTAGAATCTTTTTATACATTTTTATTCTATAAATGCAATGTTTCTGTTACTTTAAATTAGATATTGCTATAATTAAAAATATCTTGCAGAAAAATATTAGTGCTAGGGAAGTTTGGCTCAGAAAGCACGAAGAAATTCTGCCATTGGATAATACACTATTCTGACTCGTGAGTTATGAATCATGCATTTAATTATTCACTTTTTGATGTACTTTATTTGTGCCAATTTCATTGTCAATCCAAGTTATTTTTCAACCTTTTTTTTTTGGTAAATATCTATGCATTTCTATTTGGTTTTAAAAATTCTGACATTTTTTATACAACATTCGAATTTTAAATCCTCACTAATTGAAGTGATTTTTTTTCTCCAATTATTTCTATTTTTCCATGCGATTTTGACGATCCTGTTATTTTCCCTACAATATTATTACTAAATGTTGGTAACTATTCGCAAATTTAAATGATCACTTTTTGAATTTATTTGTTCACGTTTCATTGTAAAACTAAGTTATTTTTGCAATCGTTTTTTAGGCGGTTAGTGCCATGCATTTGCATGAAGCATTTAGGATCCTAATATTGCAACATGAGAAATTTAAAAAAATGGAGGTAAACACAAATTTTTAAACTGCGCGTTCTTTGTAATTTTGTTTCAAATTTTTTGTTGCTTAAATGATTAGTTTAGGAAGAAAAAAAAGAAAACATTTATTTAAAATTTATTAAACATCTAATAATTCAATAGATAGAAATTAAAGTATTTTACCAAATTTAATATTGAATCTTATGTTGTTTTTATTTGTTTTAAACACATATATTTTCCTGAATTAAAATATTTAATTTGAATTTATATTACTCATTAAAATATATATATAATTTTTTTTCATAATAAAATATCATTCTCTCTGTGAGTATTACAGTTTTTTTGTTGTTAGAGTTTATTTTAAAATTAACTTTAGTATTGTGTCATAGGATTTTTAAAAAAAGCAGTTATTTTTCCGTATGTTTATACTTTTTTTAAACGAATCTATTTTTAATAAAAAGGAAATTTGAAAAAAGAAAAGAAGAAAAACTAATAGTTTTTTCATGTTTGAGTATATTCTAGTAATTAAAAGTATTTAATTCTGTTATTACTTATTTTACGGATAAAAAATTTAGCTCTAAGTATACTAATGTTAACATAAAAATTACTATATTTGCCGCCAATATATTAGAAACTAAAGGTTCTGCAACCCTACATTACATCAGAGTTGGAAAAGCTTAGGACAGAATGGATTAATCCACGGTTTAAACCGTTGTGTCCAAAACTCCTTTGTCTTAAACTGTCCCAAACCCTTTTATTTAAATTATGTCACAATTTTAAAAAAATAAAAAGTATTTTGAGAAATAAAAGGTTCATTTTTGAGCAAGAGGCAGAATAAAGAAAAGTTTTTGTTACGTTAAAAAATTTTATTTTTGATATTGTATTACTATTTATCCTTATGCAAAAACATAATTTATCAGTATTAAAAGCATATTTATTCATATTTAAGGGGTAAGGTATTCACTTTTGTTGTTCAATGAATTGTGAAGCTTTAAATGTTATAAATATTTTCCTATTATATTATATTATTTTCCTTTAATAAGTGAAGGCAAATTTTATTAAAAGCATCAAATATTTATTAATGTTATATGTACAATGGTTACACATATAGAATTTTTACCTTTTACCAATGTTCAAGGTTTCGGACACTTTAAAACAGTTTTGATCAGTTTAAGACAGTAAAACCCGCATGTCCTGTCCAAAACCAGTTTAGGACGTCCAAAGCTCCAACCCTGCATTACATGATTCCTTTCTAAAATGAAAATTTTTAGAAAAAAGTGTGCATTAAAGTAATATTCAAAATAATTCCGTGTTTATTAAAAATAGAAATGCACCTCTTAAAAAAAAGTCGTGACTGGCACAGGGTATTCGCGCACCTGGAAAGTCAGAAATTTCGGTATTGAACAAAATTTGTCATGATTTTAACTATTTTTTTAAAAAAATCATGAAAAGTCATGGATTTAGGTCACCGAAAAATCTAATTTTTGAAATGAAATTTACCCACTCCCCCCAATTTCATGGTATTCCGAGTATCTGAATTTGTAACAAAATCCCCACTCACTGTCGTATTTGATTAAAATATAAAATGTTTTTATTGTGCTCTTTAGAAATGATGGTGTTCTTTCAAAAAATGAAAGAAAAAAGATTTCTAGAGCGTATTATCTTTTAAACTTCTGTGATTTCAGAATTTGTGTTATTATTTTTTATCTTATCAAATTAAAATTTTAGCTGAAGCAAGCCAGTCATTGGCGAAATTCTTTTATTCCGAAATGAGAACAAAAAAATCAGGAGTATTTCTTTCCTTTCCGATGAACAACAAAAGTATCTTTAGAATGTAATTCTGCAGAAAAAAAGAAAGAAAAAATATTTTTGCTTTTGTATTTTTTTCAGCTATTTTATTGCTTTAACTCTTTCTTTACTCTGTTTTTTTAAATTTAAACTCTATAAATATGAAGATGCAGAGTATAACAGTTTTGGTTATACCTATCATTTCAATGAATGTTATTATAATGCTTTTTTAAATTTATTGTTGTGTTTTTGTCAGAGAAAATAGTAACTTCGTTAAGTCATAAAAAATTCTTGGAATTAATCATGAAAAGTCATGAATTTGAAATTCTAAAATGTAGCAGATACCCTGTTGGCAGTCACAAATTGCAGTCACTAACTTTTGTACTATATTGAATATGAATTTTTGTTGAAATTTATATTTATTTCTGTTATTTTCTCCACAGTTATGAATACTTGACTGTCATTTTGGAAGAGCATTAAAAATGTCAGAGACTGACATGCTTGATATGTCACATGAATTACTGTGTCACATTCTGCAGTATCTTCCTCTGCACGAAGTACTGTCTCTGTCGATGCTCTGCCGAAAGCTTTTCACTGCCGTCGGCATGTATCTTCAATTGTGCAAATCAATTGATTTTTGTGAAGGAAAGATGTACGGTTACATGCCTTCCTCTATGACGGACGACCACATTCACGCCCTGTTCAGAAAATGTCCCCACGTCGAATACGTCTATGGACTTCACCCCCAAAGAGTTGAAAGAAGAAGATTGAGACAGAGAAGATCTGCATTGACTGTTCCGGGTATTATCGAAGCTTTGAGCTTGTGTGGTAACCTAAAAGCGGTGGAGATAAGTGATTTACGACTATTAGAAGCACTGATGCAACATTTACCTGACTTGGAAATCATTGGGAACTTTCAAAACAGAGATGGTGTCTTCCCACCTCATGCTTCACATAGATTAAAGCTTCAGCCCTACCCTCGAATTTTCTCCCTCCATTTAGTTGGTAAGGATTATAGCTATTTTAAGGTATCATTATCTTTTAAAATCTTTCTAATCTGCCCTTTCATTCTTTAAGAAATTCCAGCTACTGAGAAAGTTTCATTTTTATTGGATATTCCTCATAAAACTGAAAGATTTCTTTTGTGTTAATGAAATTAAAACTTTTTCTGCTGAAACAACTTGTTGTGAGTTCTAATAACATAGTCATAGTGCATAGCATTTTTAAAAAGTGCTTAAAGGTGCTTATTTTCGATTTTCGTTTTTTAAAAGCCCTTAAAGGTGCTTTTTTCATTGGATATTTTTAAAAAGTGCTTAATTTTTCCTTTTTCGAAAACGAGATTTTTTCTTTACCTTGTCAATTTTCACCAGCGTGCAAAAGCGTGCTTTTCACATTATTCTATTCAACGTTTTCACAATTCATTCAGCCACAATCCATTTCGGCCTGCAACGGATGTGGATAATGTGGCAGTCACAAGTAGTGAGTCAACTGTTCAATGTGGACCATCCGTCCAATGTGGACCAAGATAGGCGTGTTCAGATGGAAATGGGCATTTCTGCCAAAATAGGCATGTTCACAACACGTCCGGCTCACCCATGTGGGAAGAGAGTAGTTATCGGCAGTGCCGACCTCCGTCTATGAACAGGTACCCCACCACGTAGAATCGAGTTAATGTATCTTATATACTTGTGAATTGGAATTGTCTATTCTTTGACTGGATTCCCAGTTGCTTATCTTTGACCATTTTGAATAATAACAGTTTCCAAACCTAGTTAATGAATCATAGTTTTCTTTAATCGTGACAAATGCATACTAATTACCTACTTAAAAGTGTTCCAACATTACTTTTTTGCACAAAAAATGGCAAGAGTAATTTATGATTAAGTAGAAACCCAAGTAGCATAACCGCATGAACCATCTTTATCAACAGACAGATCTAGGTTACTCACATTCGTGAGAAAATGAGTCAAAAATAATTGCTTTCTTAATATTTGATAAATATTATTGACAGGAAGAGAAATAGTTTATTATTTTTTATGATCAGTTTTATTGAATGATTTTAGATAATATCTAATAATCAGGTATGAGATTCTTCTGACTTTTGACAGAACATTTTTTAAACTACAGAAAAAAGAAAAACATTATTTTGTTGTTTTAGGCTATTATTCTCTTTAATCATGACTTATATATGAAGCCTAACTGACTGTCAATGTACGCAAACCCTGGGGCAGAATTGTTTCGAGCAATCTGCGACAAAACTCTCTTGCACTAGTATCTTTCTGCAAGATACTTTTAATAATAACAAACATATATGTTACAAATTTAAAATAACAAAAATGCTGTAAAACTATGTAATTTTTTTAATAAAACATACAGTAATTTTTTATTCTTATATTATGGGTGGTATTCTTGCATTTTGTGGAGGAGCAGACGCACAAATTATTTCCTTCTTCGTATTTTGAAAAATAATTATCACAATAAAATATATAATTAAAGATCAGGAAATCTGTGGTGGTAATCGCCAAAAAGAGATTGACGACGAAATCACGCGAATCGGGCTCCTCAAATGCATGTTTTGTTTCAAGATTTCGTTGTTGTAATAAATAATATTGCATAAAAAATAACGGATTTAGAAACTATGGAGAAATCAATAACAATAACTGCCAAAAATGCGATTGAATTATTGCCTTAAAAATTAAATACTCAAATGCACAATTCGAATTTTCCATATTGTTTGACATGTATCAGGATATTTAAAATCCACATGATCGAACATCCACAAATCGAAACATTCATGGATTTAGGATAATATCGTCATAAAGCATCAAAAAGCGATTATCTAACTGTATGATTCAAATATTAAGTGTAAATTTCTGCACAAAAGAAATTTTTTTTTTTTTTTAACTTTTCAAAAGAAAAGTCTTTTTGCAAGGAAAACTGTAACATTCTGCGACATTGTCACTGTGATTCTGCCACGGGATACACAAATAACTATGTAAATGTTTTCTTTTTGTGCAAAATAGTTTCATGATTTGAGATTAGTACCTTTCATGTTTCAATAATATCCTATTCAATTAACTATTGTGTACCAGAATGTTATCTCTATTTATTTATTTTGAATAGGGGTTGAAGTACCGGAATTGACAGCCATGCCTCATCTTAAACATCTGCATTTACAGTGTGTGAGATTTACAAAGCTTCAGCCTTTTCGAGGTTTTCTTGCTCAAAATCTCAAATCCTTTGTTATGAAACATTGTATGGGTCCATCTATGTCACTCAGGTATTCATTTCATATTTAGAATTAATTTTGAATGGGTTTATAAAATGAATCAATCTGAGCTGCATTAAGTTCCCGGGCGTGTATGTGCATGTGTTGCCCTTTGCAATCAATTAAATACGTTGTACGTTAGTGTGATCGAAACTGAGTAGCAACAGCGCGAGGAGGTGGATAATGACGCAGTTACATGTAGCAAGTCAACTGTTCAATGTGGACCATCCAACGAAGTAAGTTTGTTCAGCTCGAAGTGGGTGTTCAGTGTTTTCATCATAGAAAAAAAATTTGAGAGAATTTCTCACCCTCTCTCAGAGACAGGGTGAGATTTCAAAAAGTTAAGTGAGATTTTTAAAAAACAAAAAAAACAAAAATCTTTTCTTTAATTATAATACATTTTTAACGTCTTCTATTTTTTAAAGCATTGAATATTTTTGGTGCATCATCATAGAAGATTTTACCGTTACAAGGTATTTGTCCGTCTTACATTAGTGCATAAAAAATTTGAGCGTCTTACATGAAGAAACCTTTCCTATGGTAAACACGTGGTTGCAGAGAAATATGTTCTGAAAGAGGTTCCGTGGTTGTGTTCTGTTGTTGGAAAAGGTTCTGAACAATACTGGTAAATAGGGAAGCTAGATAACGGGGCAGATGTTGAAAATAATGAAAGATCAAGGAAGAAGAGTGAGATGGATTTTATTCTAAATGGCGTAATTCAAAGCTTTTTCCAAAATGCGAGAAATTCGCGAATTTTGAAATTGATTTATAGAATGCGCGAATTTCTCACGGTAATCATTTTTTAATGCGAGAAAAGTAAAAAATATGTGAGATTCTCGCGTTCTCGCTCTGTGGTGAAAACACTGGTGTTACTGTCAAGATAGGGCTGTTCATATCGAAGTGAGAGTTTCTGTCTAGGTAGGCATGTTCACATCACCTTCGGGTCTCGAATGTGGGCCGTATGTTGTCGACAACGTCAACCAGAGTTAAAGCTGTGGTAGAATTCGATGAACGGATACCACTAGTTAATTTATTGATGTTTTGTGAGTAACCGGTAGAGCTGTATTAAGATCACCTTACTTTTGAGTGCTAATTGTGAGAGCTGTATCGTTCGCGGTCGTGGTTGTTTCTGTGTTGCCTTTAGCAGTCGAGTGTATACGTTGTATGTGATCGAGACTGAGTAGCAAGAGCGCGGGGAGGTCGATAATGTCGCAGTCACAAGTAGCAAGTCAACTGTCCAATGTGGACAATGGGAGTTTCGGTCAAGATAGGCGTGTTAACATCACTTCCAAAGGTCACCCATGTGGGGAGAGTAGTTATCGACAATGTCAACCTTCATCTATGAAAAGGTATCCCTACGTAGAATTGAATTAACATGTCGTATACAGGGTACGTAGCATTTTTAAAAAGTTCTTAAAGGTGCTTATTTTCGATTTTCGTTTTTTAAAAGCCCTTAAAGGTGGTTTTTTCATTGACTGTTTTTAAAAAGTGCATAGTTTTCCCTTTTTCAAAATGAGATTTTACCGAAATGATTTTCGCTACAAATTATGCAAAAAGGCACAGTTCACATTGTTCTCTTCAATGTTTTCGTCAATCATGATTTTTGACAACTGTCAAAAACAGTGCCAAAAGGTTGTTTTTTTTTGTCAGGATGGTTAAAACAAAATAAAACTGTCAATTGTCAAAAACATTCCTATCCTGCTTAATTATGATATTTTTTTAAAGTGTTTAAAATTATTTTTTGAATTCTTGAAAAGTGCTTAAAAGTTGCTTATTTTTTGTTGAATAATTTAGCTACACACCCTGTTATATACTAGTGAATGGGAATTATGTTTTTGTACTGGTAGATACACTATCCTGTTTATATGCCAATTTTTCAAAAATAGAAAGTGAACTTAATATGCAGTCAGAATGATATTATTTTTCATGCATTTCTTTATGAAGTGTATTTGTATTTAATTTGATTCCGTTTCTGTAATTTGATTTTTTTATAACTGCTTGTCATTTAATTTACTAAAAGTCCAATTTTTATAGTACTTACAAACTTTTAAAGGGATAATAGGCAGGCTTTCTTTTCATCAGAAACATAAACTTTTGACATTAAACAGTTTTTACTGGCAATTGTTCACAATGATATTGTATGGTAAATGAATTTATTGTTTCAATCTATTTTGTAGGCATCTGTAAATGATTAACGTCCAAATGATGGGATAAATAAATATTTCTTTTGACAATTATCATTTCACTTTTCAACAGAGTTCGTGATTTTTTTGATTTTTATTCCAATACACTGTAAGAAATTTGATTTATGATTAAAAAAACTTTATAAATGCTTAATCAAAATTAAATTAATATTAAAACTATATTATAACAATATTTTAAAAGCTCTAACTACCTAATACAATTTTTATTATAATACATAGCTTTGAATACATAGCAACCATTTTGAAACAAATGCATGATTGAAATTTAAAGAGTAGATGAAATAGTGAATTTAAACCCTATTTTTGGCATATTAGGGTAATTTCTCTTTAAGATGACCTCGAGCTTTAGAAATATACATTTTCCAGCAATAATATATAATGTAGATTTTTATTCCATGCTTTTTCAATCAAAGGGTCGAATTTTAATTAACATTATTTGTATTTTTTTGTGAAAAAAATTCATGTTTATTAGTTAATTTTTACAGCTATGCAAGTCTATTAAGACGGCATTAAATTTTTACTTTAAGCATTTAATTTTTACTATAATTTTTGCATTAAATTTTTACTTTCAATCTCAAGAATCAAAAGAATTTTTAAAAATGTAATTTCAAATGTGTTGGAATTTAACACACACCAAGAAAGAAAGTAATTTCATTAACTAACATTTATTAATGCAGCAATTTATTTAAAATAAATTTTCGAACTAAGAAAAGAAAAGTATCAATAATTTAAAGCACTGTTTTTGAAATTTTTTAAATCAATGTGAATAAATAAAAACATCAGTTAATTTAAATCAATGATTTAAAAAATAATAATAATTTGATTTAAATCACAATTTTAATCATGATTTAAATCAAGCTTTGCTATAGTTATTTCAAAAATCAGAATTAAAATTCATTTATTATTTGTAAAATGTTTCTTTGCAGATACCTGTCCCTAATTATTGCATTGAGCTCAGCCCCTTCCCTGACACGCCTAGAACTCGTGAGAGTCCCTCTTCCGGGTGGACTCTTCCAAAGAGCCATCGAAGACTCCTATCGACACAATGGTTTTGTCAATCTAAAACATTTGGTTATATCTGGATGCAAGGTTATTTTTCATGTTCTTCATTTAGAAAAAAAATTTGAATAATTTTTATAATGGTTGAAACTGTAAAACATGTTTATTGCAATAACTTACCTCAAGGTTTCAAAATCGACTTTAGTTGAAATGTACTTTCAACCCATTTTATCGCTTTAAACTAGGGGTGCACAGCCTTTTTGATTGAAGGGCCACTAGCACAGCAGGTTGACTAACGAAGGGCCGCATATATATTTAGACATGTTTAGGGCAAATGTAGTAATATTTATTTAAAAATTAGTGTTCTAATTTTTTTTTTTTATCAATAAACTTGTTAATATATTTGCAGCAAATTAAAGTGTTCAATTATTAGATCTCTGTCAAAAATGAAAAAACTAATACTTTTTTAAAAATAATTTCCATTTTTATCTCAGCAAAAATAGATTTATTTAAATAAGTAAATAAGCATTAAAACAAGAAAAAAAATGTTTTTTTTTTTTAAATCATATCACGCAATGCAAAAATTATTCATTTAAAAATAAATTATTATAAAAAAAACTGCAATGCTCACAGAAGGAAAGTAGAAAAAAATGTTGTATATATTTAGTAATATAAATTCAAAGTGTACTTTATTATTTCTTTTTAATGAATATTAGATTTTTTTTTTTATATAGTAAACGTTTTAATTTTTTTGTTACGGAAAAAGATCATTCAAGCAGAAAAAAATTTTAATCAAAATTACAAATAGCGAGCAGTTTAAAAATTCGAGTTTTCCACCACTTTCTGAACTCCTCCTCAACTTGCAATCACATTGCATTTAAATTAAGGATGTAACGAGTATTTGGCCTTTTTGTCAAAAATTCAGTTAGTCAAGTGATCAACCAAATATACAGCAGAGTGTTTTTTTCTAAGTCTTTTTTTTTCTTTGAATTTGTATAGATATGATGAAGAATAATATAAAATCGTATTTTTAACTATATTATACCATTGTTTGTTATAAAGAATAGTTTTTATATAAATTTGTTACATTTTAAAATTCATGTTTCTGCACACCTGACAAATTCATCTTTCAGAAGACAAATGGAAAAACGAAGTTTGAAGAATTGAAACTAGATTACTTTATACTGACTTCTTTGCATTTCTGCTTTGACTATTTTGCACTTCTGCTTTTTTTAAAAAAAGAATTATATTCAAACAAGTAAATTTCTTAATTTTTTCTATACTTTTAGTTCCAAGATTTGAGAAGGATTTTTTTTTTTGCTGTTTTTATTTCAACTCATCATTTTAACAGAACATCCCATACTATTGATTACTTTTTTCTCTGTACCGTAATATAGATAACCGGGAACATAGAAAACTGAGATTTTCAGTGTTTAAGTTTTGTTTCAGGAAATCAGAACAATTTGTTTTTTCTGCTTTTACTTTTAATTAACTCTTTTCTTCTAAAAATATGGCAATGTGAAATATTTAAATTCAATATGCTGAATTTAAATTCAGTATTCTGAATTTATATTTTCATTTAAAAAAATTAAGAACACTTCTTATTTAGTTTTTTTTTTTCTTTTTAAAAAAGAATTCTCTTTTTACAGACGTTTTTATTGTGACTTTTTTATTATGACACAGCAATTTTTTAGAACATTTCTGTTAGACTATATTCTTGACCTGTTCTAGTAATTGGAAAACTGAGATGTTCAGCTTTAAAATTTTCCTCCGAAAATTAAGATTGATTTTTATTTTCTCTGTTTCGCTTTTGTATATAATCTTTAGTTCTTATAGAGCTGCATTTTCCAAAGGGTTTCTGATAGGCCTAATTTTTTAGCATTGTTTTATAAACATGTTTTTTTTTCAGAAAATATTATTCTTAGCATTGAACTTTTGGTTTCAGTGTTGCTATGCTCTGACGAAAAATTTTATATGGCCCCAAATATACGGTATTCGGTCAATTTTTTAATAACATGGAAAAGTATATAGCGTGGAAAAGTATAACAATTAAAAAAGCAAATCTCTTAAATTAATGCTGAATTCAGCACAAATAAAGCGTGTCAAATGAGCGATTTAAAATTCCTAATAAAACTATCGTAATTTTTTAAACTACTTGGGCATAGCAATAACTGCCCAAGAAAAATGGTTGAAAAAAAAGAAAGAACTGCCAAAAAGTGATCTGAAATTCGCGTGTCATAATAATAATGTTATAAAAATTCAGGATTTTCAAAATTATGTTGAAAAGCGGAAATAAGTGCTAAAAAATAATTTTGATTTATGATAAAATCGGCTTAAAGAAAGCTCGGTAAACATACATTTACTATAGAATCAATAAAAATTGAGAGCTTCAAAACGTGATGACTTAAAAGTGCGATAAAAAAAATTTAAGACATTTTTAATATTTGAAATTTTTGTTTATTTTTTATTGAGTTCAGAAGCTCTCGCGGGCTGCACTTCAGTGGTCGGAGGGCCAAGGTTGTACACCCCTACTTTAAACTGTTGCTTTAGAGTCAAAAACTCTTTTTCCGGGTTTTTCTTATTATCTTTCCGGGTTTTTCTTATTATCTTTCCGGGTTTTTCTTATTATCTTTCCGGGTTCAAAAATTAAGAGCAGAACATATGATTTTCCTGAGAATATCATAGAATTCCACGTTTTTCAGGACCATTGGTTCTCGAAATTTTTGGCTAATCAAAAACTTATGATCCAACGAAATTTTCACAGAATTGTTTGACCTAAAATTCAAATCTTTAAACTTTTGCTAATTTTCGCTAACAAGAAGCTCACGTGCACGTGATTCTTCTGTCCCTGGGCACTTAAAGAAAAGCACATGAGAGAGAGATAAACGAAGTTTTACAATAGTACAGTACAGAACCCGTTATCCGGAAATCAGAAAACCAAAAAACTGGAACGAAATTCAATAAATTTTCCCGCCATTTAAAAAAAAAAAATTTTTTTCCTCATAAGATTTTAGGATTTTTCTTTCTTTTTTGAAAGATGTTCATCTTACCATCATTTTGGAAATAATCATTAGTGTATTACTTCATCGTTTTTTCTTCTTTTTAAGATTATTTCCAAAAATTTTTTTTAGTTGGGTTTAACAATAAAAAAACGGCTTTTTGTAGCGATTCAGAAAACCGGAAAAATCAGTTATTCGGAATAGCGATGGTCCCGATCGTTCCGGATAATCGGTTCCCTACTGTATATGTATACTTATGAAGTCGTTTACACCACTGACAGTTATTGAATTCATGGACTTAGTCTAGCATAGTTAAACATGAAGTATAGTAATAAACAGATAAAAAGCTGTAAATTATCCAATAAGGAAAATTATCTTTTCTATTCTGTATCTATTGATGGTGTATATTAATGTATTTCAATTTCAGGGTGTTTTAGAGTCCGATTTGGGTCATCTTATGATAGTTTCTAGCAAAAATTTGGAAAGTATTAGTATTCAGCCATCTTTGACAAGAGATAGCCTTTTCGTGTCATTATCATTTGCCCAATGCTCATTTCCACAACTGAAAAGCTTACATTTAGGTTTTATAGACAAATTAAGCATATCTGGTAACCTTGTTTGAATAATTACTGTTGATAATTTCATTTATACTAATGTGTATTAAAACTGCATGAGTTTTTATCTTTCATTTATGTAACATTATTTTACTTCTAATTGAACTTTTTAAAAAAGTGATGAAAATAGCCCTTTGTAGTTTTGGCAGATGTTAAAAGTGTAAGTGACAAGGGTTGGTGCTATCATTAAGCTTGTTACGCACTCAATTCTCACTTGAAACTCAAAATTTTTTCAACCCTTATTAAGTAAAATAATAAAAAATTATTATTTTTTTGCTAAAAGTTATATTTTGCATGAAATTATCTTTGGATAATCGAATTGTATAATTGTGTTCAAATATTCAATTTGTTTAAAAAGTACTCGAGATGCAGCAAAATGCACAAACAGTGAAATTATTATTAAGGGGTCCAAACTTTGGAGCACTCTCCTGACCAAAGTGTGGGAATCCTATTTTCTAGGTTGCGACTACCCCCTATATTTTGGGGGTCAGAAATCCGAATCCGTCAAAAAACAGTTATGTTTATTCGGATAAAGTATGCTTTTGTGCGTGATTTTGTAACTTGAAATATCGTCTGCACTTATTAATTAGCATATTTCAAGTTAACCCCGCGAGCCATT
This sequence comes from Parasteatoda tepidariorum, assembly GCF_982258835.1. NCBI lineage: Eukaryota > Metazoa > Arthropoda > Arachnida > Araneae > Theridiidae > Parasteatoda > Parasteatoda tepidariorum. Next base: position 127,276,379 of record NC_141756.1, read on the forward strand.
GAGATTGAGTCCTAGAACGTAAAATTCCGATCAGTAGATTAATAGTTATTCAGGTTTTTTATTTTGTGCACTGTACATTGATTTTAAAAATATAAAAGAGAAGAAAAATCCCAGTTTCAATCCAAAGGTTTGAAAAGATATTAGAATTTTCTGTCCCATTGCATCATAAAAGAAGATGATTTAAATATAAAATTTTAATAAATGATAAAATATCCCCATAACAATTAAGAAAGGGTTAGTTACTGGAAGTTTATTAAGGAAGAACATAATTTTTTTTATAACTCCATATAAAAATGACATTTCTTGGAGACTGTGGATATAAATACCGTAAGACATTGTTTAGCTTTAAATCTTGCCAAAATCTCGAATGGATCAAACAAAGAAGTGAGAGAAAATTATTATTAAATTTGATATGTTTAATTGCGCTAATGAAAAGTTCTGAAGCAAAATTAACTTATTTCTAGTTAAAAAGTTTTCATTAGTTTTTTGTTTTGTCTTTCTGAAAAGATTATGCCACAATAAGTGTTTAATTAGCGCTCAAATTAAAACATGTGTTAGAATTGAGTAACTTCTCATTAAAATGCTCATTCTCTTTACCTGAGTGGAAACAAGTAAAACAGAAATAAAGGAGATTAATAAAGGCATGTAAATTTAGAAATATTTAAATACAATTACATAAGTCAAGTGATAATTGAAAGTAATTAATCCTTAGGTGAATGGTCCAACGATACATTGTTAACTCTTGGTCTTGCTGAAATTCCTGACACTCCATCTTCTTTGACTGATAGTGGAATGAAAATTATTGTGGAATTATTTCCAAAAATGAAGAGTTTATCTGTGAGCAACTGTCCGCACCTTATGGCTATGGATCAATGGTACAATTCTCTCGGTAATAAAGTCTGCTTATTTTAAAGTGAAATCAATATTGCATTATATTTAAGTTTGTCACTTGCATATAAAGTGGTCCCGTGATTCATAAAACTTAGTGACTGCTAATTTTGAAATAAGATATTTGTCTTGTTTTGGATGTTTCCATAAGATTTTTTTGTTTAATTTCTTTTGGTAATCAGCGCAAGGTTGCATATAAATTACTGAAATAAAAGTTAAATACAACAGATAACTATTATAGTTTGCAATAAAAAAGATTATTTCATGTGAATAAACATTTTGTATCCTTTGAAGTATATTAAATGTAGCTTAAGATAAAAACAATTAAAATTTGAATGAAAATATTACTAAATAGATTCATAATACAATGAGCTTCCCCTTGATGCTATCGCCATGCATGCATGTTTAAGTGAATATAAATTTAAAATCTTTGTAGAGATCACAGAATTAGATAATATTTGTGGGTTTGGTGTTATTTTTCACTTATGTTTATTTGAAATAGTACCCAATTAACTTTTGCATCTATAAGTGAGGATGTATTTTTAGGAAGATGAGGTTAGCATTCAAAAGGAGCCTAATTTATCTTTTCACAGATGATTGTGCTCCGGAAAAAAAATCCGGATTTTTGGCTAACCGTGATCCGGAAGTTAACGGAAATCCGAGGTCCAGAAGTTTCAAGAAATCATTGATCTCATTTATGTATAAAAGTTATTGTATATTTTATTTAAAAGTATTAGAACTAGAATTTATACTTGGCAATTTTTTTGTAAAAATTTTTTCTGGTAGAATAATAAATGTGATTAGAGATAAAAGTAAACTATTACATAATTATTCATTTAAATTGTTCTGTATATAACTTATTTGGAATTTCATGTTTTGAAAATATCAATGACTTAAATTTATAACGGCATTAACTTTTTGAAATGCGTCCTTAATGATTTTCAGGGTTGGCTTTTTGCCGGCAGAAACTGGTTTTTGCCATGCCAGTGGCAAAAACTGGTAAAAACTGACAGAAACTAAAAAAACGTGTTTATTAGTTCTAGTAATTGCTTAATAACATTTTGTTTAAGTAAACTGAAAAATGTAACTGTAGCAAACTTTTTAATTCATTGTTTGTAAATATATATTATTTTGTTTATATTAAATATAAAGACTGCAGTGCAGTTTATCAAATATTTATATTAAATAAAGAATAAAGTAATGTAATAATAAATATAAATTTTAGTTTATTATATTAAACTCTGAAATTCAGTAATTATTATCATTTAACTCCTAATATAACTGAATAGAGCTACTTTCAAATAGTTTTTTTTTCTTTTCAAGACATAATTTGCATGGCAACAATCCAATTATTATAACAGTAACAGTTTTAATCTTTGCTGCATGTAAGAGGTAATATAATTGGTAAGATTCACTGATTCATAAATGTAAACAGCAATCTCACTGATCACTTTGTTTAACATTTAAATGTTTTTTCTATGAATTATCCATTGTATGTCAATCTCAGTACTTAACTTTTATGTCATTTTCTGAATTTCTGCCACAAATGTGGCAGAAAAGGGTTTCTGCCATGCCAGTTTTAACAGGTTTCTACCAGTGGTTTTAACCACCTCGGCAGAAACTTGCCAACCTTGATGATTTTACTCAAGAAATTTTCAAGATTTTTGAGTTGGGCTCACAATCACCCCTGTTAGTTTTCACTTATGTGGAATTGTACCCAAATAACTTGTGCATCTATTAGTGCGGATACTTTTAGGAAGTGAAGGTCTGGATAATAATGAGGTTGGCATTCGAAGGGAACCAGGGCTCGAAAAACCGCCCGTCCTCGGCGATCACAAATTCCTCGCAGACAACAAATTTCTCGAATCCAGCGTCCGTGCGGACGTCCATTTTCCCGTTAATGTTCGTGATACATTTTCAATTTTTATTATCTTACAAGAGTCTAGCGCCTCACTTCTAAAATGACCCTCCAATCTCGAAATACAGCAACATACTGTGCATGGTGGAATTGATGTTTTCTCTGTCTGGGAGTACTGCAGCGGTTGAAAGGGGCTTTTCAGCAATGAACTTACAAAAAAAAAACACATTACTTACTGGTAATAAACAAGAAGCGTTAAACGCATTTATGAGCATCTACCTAAATGGAAAACCTCTTTCAGATTTCTGTACAGAAACCTCTGTAAATCATTGGCTTGATTGTGGAACTGGCAAATGTCATATTTGATTCATTTAAAAAACGCAGTACCATCGGATAAATTGACATGATAATTGACAGACACCTTAACCTTTGTTATTTAAATTATTTCATCAAAGAAATAAATTATTTCATAATAGAAATACTAGGTTTTACTATTAGTAACCTAGTATTTCTTTTATTACTGTATTATGTAATCCTAGTATCTGTAATCCTAGTAACTACTAATTCATTGTGCAATTTATATAAATGTTTGTAATAAATAAGAGAAAATTATATTTCTATTTATTTAGAAGCGACAGGTTAGTTTCAAAGGAGGACGGGTACATTGTTGGACAAGCCCTCCTCGGGGACGGGTAAAATTTCTGAGTTTTTTCGAGCCCTGAAAGGAACCTAATTTATCTTTTAAAATGTGAAAACCAAATTAGAATTTTAAAAATCACCTTTGTTCCTCTCTATCTCTGACAAAATTACCTTTCATCTAGTATTTATCGTCTCTAAAAATATTATTTTAATGTGTTACTTAGTTGGCCTTCTTTTTCATCTGGTAGTCAGAAAATATAAGTAATTTGTGAATTAATTAATGTGTTATTATGTGCAAGGGAATATTTTGATTCTTATTGGTCTTTTTTTGTATAAAACTAGTATTTTAAGTACAACAATGTTATTTTAGGAGATCCAGCTCTGCAAGAGTTGACCGATTTGACACTTCAGCATTGTCATTGCATACAGCTGCCTTCCTTTGCACTTTTCCTTGCATTCCTTCCAAAAGTTCAAGTGGTCATCTTGAATGACATGTTTAGGGAGCCTCCCAAAGGATGCAGTCACGTCGGACTGAGTGCCGGAACGGGTCTCGGAATGTCGTCCGCCGTCGTCAGTAACCAAGACGAACACGTCGCTGTGAACGGAAACCAACAAGATTTTGAAGCTCAGGGAGAAGATCTCATTGAAAACGACGATTTGGATGAAATTGTCGAAAACGGCAGATATCAGGAGCCTCACCGAATGGTGCTGCCGCAAGAGTTCTTCGACGACCAAAATAATGCTGCTGCGGCTGTTGCTCCGGTCAGTCTGGATTCTGATGCCAAGAATGGAACAGAAAGTGAAGACACAGATAGCGATGGTGGCAGGAAACCTGCAAGGAAAAGACCCTTCAAGCATTCTTGTACTTTTGATCCAACTCAGCCTTCAACCTCTAAATCAGGAAACTGCCTCTGTGCGTGTGATGATAGCTCTGACCCAGAAATGGATGCTTCTTCACCTTTAAGAACTAAAAGATCTGCTATCATAGTTAAAAAAATAAAGAAAGAACACGATTATTCAAAAACGAAAGAGAGTGGGTTTTCTGATTCTGAAGAGGCAAAAAGTGCTGTGGATTGCTTAGTAAATCCTGAATCATCTAGTCGTGTTCTTCAAGATGAGACAGGTTTTGAAACGCAAAGGAATAAAGGACAGTCATCAAAGAAGACTGTAAAAAAGACAATACATGAATCTCATAATTTTGTTAGTGAAGGCACTCAAGCAACGAGTGCAGACATCCGGCGTTCCCACAAGAAACAAAAAGCCTCTCCTCCGAAGAGACGTAGTCAGCGGCGGACAAATAATCAAAATGGTTCCCTCTCTAACTTAATGTAAGATTTCATCAAATGATTTAGTTTAGGGGTGCACAACCTTTTTGAGCGATTCATGTTGGGGCAAATATGATAATGTTAAAGGGTTTTATGCCCTAAATTCTTTTATCAAAAAATTAGTAACATTGTGGGGCGTATGTTATCAACAATGTCAACCTTCATCTATGAAAAGGTACCCCACCATAGAATCAAGTGAACATGTCTTATGTGAATTGGAATTGTATTTTTGTAGTGGTAGATACACTTCAGTACTCCCCCACCAGAATTATAGCTGCAATAGAATTCGATGAAGGGATACCACTAGGTGATTCATTGCTGTTTTGTGAGGAGCCTGGAGAGCTGTATTAAGTTCACTGTCATGTACGCTCGTGTGTTGCCTTTAGCAGTCGAGTGTATACTCTGTACATTGTGTGTGATCGAAACTGAGCAGCAACAGCGCGAAGAGGTGGATCGTGACGCAGTCACAAGTAGCAAGTCAACTGTTCAATGTGGACCATCCATCGAAGTAGGCTTGTTCAGCTCAAAGTGGGTGTTACTGTCAAGATAGGCGTGCTCATATGGAAGTGAGAGTTTCTGTCTAGGTAAGCATGTTCACATCACCTCCGGGTCACCCATGTGGGGCGTATGTTATCGACAATGTCAACCAGAGTTAAAGCTGTGATAGAATTCGATGTACGGATACCACTAGTTAATTCATTGATGTTTTGTAAGTAACCGGGAGAGCTGTATTAAGATCGCCGTACTTTTGAGTGCTGGATCAAGTTCACAGTTGTGGTTGCTCATTTGTTGCATTTAGCAGTCGAGTGTATATGTTGTACGTGATCGAGACTGAGTAGCAACAGCGTGAGGAGGTGAATAATGTCACAGTCACAAGTAGCTAGTCAATGACAGTCCATCGAAGTTGGCATGTTCAAATCGAAATGGGAGTTTCTGTCAAGGAAAGCATGCTAACATCACGTCCAAAGGTCACCCATGTGGGGAGAGTTGTTTTCAACTATGTCAACCTTCATTTGTGAAAAGGTACCCCAATACAGAATCGAGTTAACATGTCTTATATTCTAGTGAATTGGAATTCAGTTCAATTCAGTTTGTGCACCCCTATTCCAGTTGCCTTCCCTCCATTCACTTTTTATTCGCAGTGCTTGGAAGGAGTGGGCACCAGATTTAATGTTCTCTAAATTATTAAATATTGTTTGCTTAAAAGATATATGAATGGGTATTGTTATAGTTCTTTGTGGTTCTTTAAGTAAAGGTTTTATTAGAGAAAGTGTGCAGCAGTAAGCCATTTGTTTGACATTGAATACTTCTGCATTTTCCAGAAGAAATTTATTGCCATTCAACTGTTCAATGCCTGAAAAATTTCTCTACACACCCTGTTACATTTCGCCTGCATTCTTTAAAGCATAAAAATAGATTGTTGCAAAAGGTGAAATTTTGGAGAATCAATTCAACAAAAAAGAATTTTCAAACTCAAGTATTAAAACCATTAACTGCTTCCCTTACCAATTTTTTTTTTATTAAACAAATGCAAAAAATCAACATATTTTTTTTACTTCATTAATAGGAACTAAAACAATACACAAGTTTTTAAGTTAAAATTTTAATTTCTTTATGTGTAAAAAATATTTAATTTACCATCAGTTTATTATCCCACATTATCTCGGGCAAGTGAAGAAAGTTAAATATTAGTCTTTGTTTGATAGTTTTTAAAAGAGACAACACAAAGTGATAGTTTCCCAAAAGCCAGTGAAGTGATGCCCCTTTTTCTCTTTCTTCCTGTGTAAAGTCAACAGCCATTGTGTTAACAATTGCATAAAACATGTTTGCAGTCCCATAATCTAACAGCATAACTCTCAATCGAACTTCTAATCTCATCAGAATTTATTTTTTTTAAGGTTTCGGCCAACTGAAAACATGAGAAAACAAAACGTACTGACAAACTCTGTTACACCCAAGTTTTATCAGGATAATACATACTTGCTATATATACGTACCCAAATTAACTCAGGATAATCAGGCATGCAGTTAAATATGCCTAACACACCAAAATGTAATGTTTTAAATCATAAACACCGTGGTGTATCTTCACGAAATTACGGTGTATAAAAATGTTTATAAACTTATACATTTTTGTGCAGCAATCAACAATTTTTTATTTCTTTAAAGAATTTTTAGGAAAATTGAGGCATATTGAATGTAAATTAAAATAATTTATATAAAAAAACAAAACAAAAAAATTTGATTTAGAACATTCTATAAAAGTTTTTGCGACTGCTGAAGCACGAAAAATAAATTTATTTTTTAATGCTTATACATTTATATTTTATAAAAGATAATGCTCATTAAAAATAGTACCTATAATAAATATTTATTTTAGAATACTTTATGTTATTCTACCTAATTAAGCTTTCGTATTTAACCTTGAATGTGTTGTCATTTATCTTGTTCATAAATCAACAATTCTCTGATGAGAATATTGTAATTTAAAATCTCTCTAAACCACGGAGATAATTCTGATTTCTTTTCCAAAATTGGTGTTCAGTATCAAAAATTTTTTCTCTTTGCTTTTCGAACATTGTTTGTTATGCAATTTTTATAATTCATAAATAGGTTGACTAAGGCATGAAAGTATAATTTTTTATAGAAAGCTTATGTGGCAAAAGTTTTTATTTAATACTAATAAAATACCTGTTCTTCGTGAGAGGATGTTAATAAATCAAAAGTGGAATAATTTCATTATGCTATAAAACAGAGCTGTTGAAACAAAGTGTCTATGAGCAACCCCAAACATTGAATTGACATCCTTAAATTTCTTTTCATAATTTAATCTGTCAATTTGAATAATTTTTAATTCACTTAACAATTCATTTATTATTTTCTGATGTAATAAAATAGTAATTTATATTTGAATACATCATTTATTTTTCATTCATTGAAAATGTTATTTCTGACTTTCTATGAGAAGAACCTGTTTTTGTTAAGTTGTACTAATAATTTTCTGAACCTAAAATCTTGTTTTTGTAAGAAAGAAAACATGCACAATGTTTTAAAGGAGAAACTTAGATTTAAAGACTTCTTTTTTTAAAAAAATTGTGTTTTAAAATATTCTGAAAGGTTTATTTTGAATATAAAATACTGTATGAAGTTTTAATCATTGTAGTGTTTTTATAATTGAAGATTAGATTTGAAATGGATTTGTACTTAATGTATTGTTTTATTCCTTAGTTCTGCTCGAGAGGAACATAAGAAATCAAAGCGTAAACAGGACTTCAGCCTTCAAAACAAAGCCACCAGCACCAGCGATCCTTTAATGGAAGATGATGCTGTTCAGGTATACATTTCTAACATTATAACTTATTGTTTTGAGCTGTACTCTTCAAACTATTCAATGTCTGGTTATATATTTTATTACTATTTTATGCTTTAAGTTATAATTTACGTTAACCGAATATTATTTTGTAAGAGAAATATCTTTACATAAAAGAGAGTGAAATAATAACAAATAGCCAATCACAGAAGACTTGCAGTTAGTAACACACAAAACAGCCAATTAAAATTGAGAACGCATGTGTGTGAAAAGGTAATAATTTTTTAATAATGCTGCTTGCTAAAATGTTACAACTAAACTTACCAGCTAAAGCTGAGTGGCGATTTTTATTTTATTTGAATTATGTCTAATGATGCTGTAACCGTTTTCCATTGTTGTCCATGCATTTCTATTGGCCTAAAAATCACGAGGTAGGATCCAGTTTTTCCTCATTCATTTCAATATTGTTTTGGTTGTCATCAGCATAAAATTAACAAAAGTCACAAAGGCATTGTTTTCCTTTAAATATTTTTGTATCCCTAATTTAAAGTTATTTTCCAGTACTACTATTATTAGCAAAAATATTAATTTATGGTTGTGAACTTATCAAATTTGTTCGAACAATATAATGTTATAAGAAAATAAATGTTATTTTAAAAAAGGATTACTTTGAAAAATCACTTCTGTTCACCGTGAGATCTAAATTTTTAAAATGCAGTGCAACCTCGAAAATCCGGACTGCCGGTTTGGACGGTCCGGATTTTAGATACCTTACTTAAATTGATAGAATTATCGAAGTTTCAAATTCGCCAGGCCGATTTCGCGATTAAAAGCGCGCGTGTAGAACTCCGACGTTAATTTTAACATAAATATACACTTTAAATAATAAATAAGAGACATTAAAAATCAAACTTTCCTCATTTCCCCCCGTAATCAATCATTTATATAACATAATATTAGCAATTAAAACTTAAAATATAGGCTTAAAGCGAGAGCTGAATTTCAACTTATAACTGAAACAGATGCTTCTAGACTAGACTGTACCAGCTGATACTAATCCTTTTTTTGTTGGGGGATGAAAGAACTTGACCCCACCTCCTATGCTTCAAGGTAAAGAAAGAATCAGTTTTGTTTCTTCACAAGGGGGAAAAACAAGGTGGTAGAAGAACTCCTCCTGAGGGGATTCCCCTTTATATTCTTTGTTATCTATACAGAGCTGATAAGAATGACTGGAATTTACTTATCAGCTATGAGCTTTCTTTCACTCCCCACCCCTACCTCTTCATCTACTGCTTCATTACTGGAGAAGAGTTCAGGTTTTGCGCTCTTGCATTTAAATTTTTATTCTAACCGATTATTATTGGTTTTTTGTTTTTTTTTTAAAAATTTTTTCTGGCGAACTGGACGTATGAGTCCGGATTTTAGAAATTTCCGGATTTTGGAGGTCGTACTGTACTAATAGATAGTAATATTTGGACGTGGAATGTAGAGGCACAAGCGTAAGCAAATAGAATTCCTTTTAGTACTTATATGTTAAGGGAATAGTTTTAACTTTAGTAGAAAAACTGTTCTCTGCCAAGAAAATTATCGGGGTTGGTGAGCGGCAGCGAACAGAGGGCTTAGCCCCCTAGTATAATTATATCACTGAAATAAAATTGCAACTTTTTTATTTCTATAAATAAAAATTAGTTAATAAACGGGAAAGGTCAATCTCATTTCATTGACTGAATAACCAAAGAAAAGAAATACTTCATATTATTTCTCGATAATTCTATCTTTTCATTTTATATTGATGCAACATTTGTTTCCATTTATGAGGGAGTTTCTATATAGTTCTTATTGCGGAAGTCTTAAAAATGTGTGAACTATATTACCCCCCACTCACTTAGACTCAATAATATGCTTAAGGATGCATTTCTTTTTAACTAAATCTTTTCCTATATATTGGGAGTACAAATTAGTTTGGTCCGTTTTTTGTGTGGTCAAAGATGCATTTATTTCAGAGCAAAATGGATGAACAGATTAATCAAAGTATTGTACATTGCTGGCTACCTCTCAGGCAATTTTCGAATTCCATCGCGAAGAAATGTCTCGTTTTTTTAGGCGATCCGAGTTAGGAGTCAATTTTCGATTTCTGCGAAAAAGGTGAACCGGTGACCTGCCAAATCGTGTTGCATCCGTCGGAACAACCAGTAATCAGAAGGAGCCCTGTCCAACGAATATGCGGGTGCGATAAAATATCCCACTTGAGCGTTTCCAATTAATTTTTTGCAACATCAGGCCGACCGTTATTTGGCAGAAGAATAACTGTGTCAAGTCTTTGCTCGTATTCCAGCCGTTTTTCTCGTAATGCCCAGCTGAAACGAATCAACTATAGCCTATAATGGAATCACCAGGTTGTAGCTGCTTGTAGTGCACAAGACTATTCATCATTCTTGAAAATTTTAAAACCATTCCCTACATGATTTATCAGTTGGAGCATTGTCATCGTAAACTTCTACAATCATTCGATGCGCTTCGGCTGCACCTTTCTTCCAATTGAAGCAGAAACATAAAGCCTCCCGTAAATGCTGCTTCGTTACCACAAAATTTGACGTATTCAACGAAGTAAAAAACAGGGTTTTTGTTTGGAACTCAAAGCGATATAAACTAATATTATTGACAGACGTCTAACCTCTCTGAAACCACCGAAACCAACTGTCACTATGAAACATTCTTAACAGCCAGAGCCTTCTTTTGAAAACGGACCAAATTAATTTGTACCCACAATACAATTTCAATTAACTTGTATCTGACTGATTTTAGCTTCTTTTATTTTCTCCTTTACAGTTAAAAGGAAAATAACGCTTGTTTTTTTTTTTATAATTTAGATCTCCATAATAATTGTAGAATGAAAGAAACTCTCAAAATCTCATTTTACCCTCAGTTTTATCTTCCCTGCTATTAAAATGAAAATCCAAATAATTTTATTAAATTAAAAAAAATTATATTTAATAATAAAAAAAAGTTATGGAAAGCTCTTGTAAAATACATTAATTGTGGGATTATAGCTGATAATGAATGATCACATTGTTAAACATTGTTAAACTTTCATGACTCATCTATGACCTGTCATAGATGAGTCATGAAAGAAAGCTTTTTAAAAACAGCTTCTTTTGTAGTCATATAATTTTGGGATTAAATTCAAATAAAAGATGTAACACATGTTGTAATCCAGTTTATAAACTTGTTTAAAAATCAAAATTCTTGAAAGGAATTTCCACTTTTATATCACTATAATTTATTTGTCACATTGTGTACATAAAGCATTGCCATGTGAGTCACAAAGTAAGGAAAACTCCAGAACCTTTACCTCAAATGAAGACATAAAAACAGTTCTTCAAAACATGCATTTTCAATTGAATTGTTGTTGTAGGATTTCTCATATAAAATGGGTAACTTTGCTGAATATGACTGATAACAAAATTTCACACAATTCATAGCCAATTCCATAAAACACAGAACCTTCAACTCAGTAGAATGGCAACTACATACAATCTCATATATTATGTCAATTTATCTCTAATTGAATTTTTAACATAATGAGGCATTTAAAGTGATTACATTATTTAAACTGAACTTTGTGGCGCGGCAGCCCATAGAGGACCAAGGTCTACTGTGCCCATCTCAGTTTTCTTGACCTTGGACTCCGGGGTGCAAGAGCAGATGTTCTGGTCAGCCGAACGCGGAGCCCCAAGTGTTCAGTTCCCGAGCGTGCTTGGTACTCATTTATCGACCCACTGGAGGGATGAAAGGCTGAGTAAACCTTGCCCGGCCGGAGGATCAAACCCAGGACCTGTGGCACGGGAGCGTGAAGCCCACCGGGCATCAATTACATTATTTAAGTAGACTTAAAAAAATGATATTTTGTCAGATCTGAAACAAAAGATCTCACATGCTGAGGAAATGAATTTAATTAAAATTTTAATCCATGTTGGCCAAAAAGAAAAATAAATAATAATTAAATTATTTTTCAGGATTGGTTGATGAGGTGAGAAAATTTAAAAGCTAATTAGTATTTTAGTAATCAGAACCATAATAGTAATTCTATTGTTATGATACTGATAAAAAGGCATTAATGATCTCCTCTTTTTAGATTTTGAGGCTGGTTTCTGAATCATTAATCAGTTTAAGTGTGATAGCGTGTGGTGTATCAGATGTTATAGTGGATCATTGTCATAATTTAACTCATTTAGAAGGTAAGTAGTATCAGGAATTGATATTTATAATTTACATCAGCTATATTATTTGCTTAGTCAAAAGCCTCAATAAAAAGTCAAACCAAGGTTTTGAAATGCGTTTTCTTAAATAAAAAATAATTACATTTTTTTTCCTTCAAGAAAATGAGTGCTTTAAGGGGTTCATATATTAGGAAAATCAATTTCTTTAAAATTGTTCACCTTAAAAGTTATTTTAGTCATCTGTTAATAATTAAAATAAAATTTTAGTTCATTTATGAACTGTCTGAGCAATTGTTTAGTTGTTTAAAAAGTTAAATAGGAACACCTGTTATTAGAATGTTTTCTTTTCCTACTTCTTTTATTTGAATGCCTTCGGGTTAAAAATAAATTTCCCATTCATCACAACACACCCACTCAGAAATAAAATAATATTGTAAAAAAGTGTAATAAGTTTTTACGACACCAAATGTTTTTAGAACTTTACATTTAAAATATAATGTGAAAACAAAAGCATGCTATTGGACTTCAGGTCAAGAAATTAAATTTAAAAAAAGTATTGACACTTATAAATTGTGTAAATATTTCATTTGTATCATTACAGTATTTAAGACTAGCAGATCTATTTGTGTTGAAATGCATATCAAAATTTATAACTTTTTATACAATGATTTGTTACATAGAAATAAAAGCCTATTCTGATGTTACATTATTTTGCTATCAACTCAGTGCTTTCTTTCTTAATATCTCACAATTTTTCTTCAAAAAAGCTGTTTCATTTTACATCAAACAGTGTTGTCTAAAGGTACGCTCATCTTTCGCATGATGTTGTTTTTAAAATTAGGAATTAATGACAAAGGATTCCATTTGTAAAACTTGTTTATCCTATGTCTGTCAAGATACAGTTTCCATCCTCTATAAATTTTATCGGTTTGTGATCACCGATTAACGTTCCAAAACTGGAACATAAAGTTTTATGAGCAATTAAAGTCTGAATAATAATATTTTCCATCATTCATAACTTTTATGCTTTGTTTAAAAACTCTTAATATATTTCCTAAAATGACATTTTCATGCTTTTCTAAGTGGATACCATTTTGTTCTGACCGAAGATATGTACACTGTTGAACCACAGGCAATAAAAAAGAAAAGGCTTAATGCCAATGTTCCAAAAATGGAATAACCTTATTACAAACACACTTAAAAAATTTAAAAAAAATTTCACCCAATTTTTTTTAATTGTCTTTAGATGCTATTTGGTAGTAATTCATCAGATTTCAAGTTGTTTGGTTTACTCTTTCTCATATTAACAGTTGAATTAAATAAGTTTTTATGCACTTTTCGACAGACTCTTATTTCTACAATTTTTAATGCTAACCAACATTGCCATCTTTGCAGAGCATTTGTCAATTTGATACTATCAAAACAACCCTTTCTTTACGACAATGTCCAATTATTTATTGAAAAAGCACCCAGAAATATAATTGCAATGAGCACAATTCATTCATTACTATTATCGTTTAAAGCTATTAAATGTATTTGTTTTTTACAGGATAATTTTTTTTACTGTTTTTCCTGACTTCGTAATATTTTTTTTTTTTCTTAAGCAAGTAAACACTCAAAAGATAGCAACTCATTTCATTAACATTTTTAGTTTGCATCCAGGGTTGCCACTTCACAGGGAAAAACCTTTAATATACAGGGAATTTAGAAATCACCTAAAATATCAAGGAAAATGCAGGGAATTTTTCTTTACAAAGTGGGAAAATACAGGAAATTTTGTTTCCTATTTTTGTCTTTTAAAAAATGGTGACCACTCAAAGCGTAATCTATGGCATATTTATAAATGATGTTTCAGCTATACTAAACTATTTAATTATACTATTATTTAAGTATGTTCAGCTGTTTTTCCAGCAATTAAAACTAATAAATATAGTTAGCCCAATAAATCTCATGCAAGAGCACAGTAATTGTTGTTTCCTCTTAATATAGTGTATATAATATGTACAGGGAAAATGCAGGGAATTTTTTTTCCACATTTGAGTTGGAACCCTGTCATCTTATATATATAATTTTGGATGCGTATAGGGTGAATGTCAATAGTATGCCTCATAAATAATAATTCTGATGAAAAAAAAGCCACCCTGATTAAAGTTATGATGAACATGAATTTGAATATTTATTTTTCAGTCCAAGCTTGTAGGATATTGAAGAGATTGCAACTCCTCCATAGTCCTAATCTGCAGAGACTTAATATTGGCCAGTGTCCCAAGTTAGAGATGGACACGCTTGTTCTTCAAGTTCTCTGCAATCTTTCCTATGTCAATATACTTGTTACTTTTGAGCCATGCATTAAGGTGGGTGTCTTTTGTTTTATTCTATAGAAGATTTGATATTTAATTTCCATAAATGAACATAATAAATCATAGCGATGTATTTTTTACATTAGATACAACAGAATCTTCCAAAAAAATTTATCTGAAAAAGCACAATTTATTTTCCCCCTGTGTGTTTCCGCAGCTTTGTGCGTGATTATCTGAAAAAGTTTCCCCAAAAGCTTCACTTTTTTTAGACATCTGGCCAAGCTTTGCATTTCTTACCATGAATTAGACAGCTTCCCTTTTATTTATTTTACAAACAATTGGTGAGACATTACTTTTTTCTCATAATGACATAGGTCATAATGCACATAAATAACATAGGAATGGTCCATAGCCATTTAAAGGAGGCAAATGCTTATAAATGTATAATTAAGTTACAATATATATTTTTTGTTTTTAATTTTTAGCGGTTAGATATCTTCAAAGTTATACAATTTTATTAATATGACTTTATACATGAATTTGCTTGAAATTATTTATAACAATTGTAAATCTTGGAGCAAAATTTTCTAATATTTTCTACTGACTTTATACCACATTGTTGTGATACTGTATCTATAAATTGTTGCTTAAGGCTTATTCCCTAAAAGTTTACTTGCTTAAAACTCCATATTTTTCAAAATCCATATAATTATTAACAGAGTATGATCCTTTGTTTCTTTGCTGTGAAATTATAAGTCATCAAAACTTGAATGAAAAACAGTAAAATAAATTGATATGAAGAGGTCGGCCTTTCATAAATATTCAAATATAAAATGATTCAAAGCAGTTGAATTAAGTTTAATCCAGAATAATGTTCATCATTCAAAAACAGTTGCATAGATTCGGCCATTGAAAAAGATTCCCTGTGTGGTCCTTTAATATCTTGAATTGAAATGAAGGGAAATATTCTTAAAATATAAACAAAATAATGAAAAATGCCGCTCTGTTTGAGTGCTAAAACAAATCTGACATGAAGTGTGTAGCGTTGTTCAAAATTTTTTTTATAACCTGCTTAAAAACAGCTACCTCAAGTTTTGAGTTCAATTCAATAGCTTTGTAATTTTGAGCTCAATCCAGAAATTAAGCATTGGGGCAATCTAAAAGCACTTCGGGGAAATCTCTTGATAAATCAGTGCATACTTTGAAATAATTGGATTGGATTTTTTTTATTGTGTTATTTTTCTGTTTTTCATTTTTTTGTAATTTTGACTTTGAAGAAAAAAGGTATAATAAAATCTAAGGTAGAGATTGACAACCTACTTTATCCATTCAAGAAGTTAAAAAATAATTTTATTAATCTATTTTATTGTTGTGATACATACAAATATTTCTTGAAATACTACATCAAATAGAAGCAGTTGTAGTGTTTCTACCACTACACTATAATTCCAATTCAGTAGTATATGAAGACATGTTAACTCAATTCTATGTAGGGGTACCCAGGGATGCTACGCCTGCGCCATTTGCGACAAACTGAGACAAAACGGCATAACTGCGCCATTTTGCGACATTCAGCTCAGTTTCTGCCAAAGCTGCGCCATTCTGAGACAAAACGTCCAAAATTTGGCAAACCTGAATTCAGTTTCAAATATTAATCCGCATTGCCGTGAGTCATTGGAGATCACCTAACTGCTATTTTTAACACTTGCCTAATTAACTGCTACTTCCCAAATGAGTGGAAAAGATCTGACATTATTCTCTTCCCTAAACCGGGGAAAGATGCATCCAACCCCAACAATCATAGACCCATTAGCCTGCTGCCAGTTATCTCAAAAATCTTTGAAAATATCATTAAAAACAGGCTACACACCAGCCTACAAAATCTCCCAGACCAACAGTACGGCTTCCGTGCTAAACTATCAACCACTAAACAAGTTATCAATTTAATGGAATTTATAAGTAGTGGAAAATACAAAAAAGAAACAATGGCCCTTATCCTACTCGACGTCGCTAAGGCGTTCGATCGGGTATGGCATAGGGGCCTAATAGTCAAACTCAACGAGATGAATATATCAAATAGCATACTCCTACTCCTAGACTCCTACTTAAAGGACAGATTCTTTAGAATCAAATTAAATAACACTTTCTCTGACTACAAACTAATTAGAGCAGGAGTCCCACAAGGATCAATTCTTGGCCCTTTACTGTACATTTTGTATACTGCAGACTTCCCTGCGGATGGCAGTAATCATAACGAGCTAGTCGCTCTATACGCAGACGATACTGCATTAATAACGAAATCCATTAACACAAAAAGAGCAGTAGAACTACTGCAGAGAAAACTGACCACTGTTGAGAACTGGTGCTCCAAATGGAGGATAAAACTACACCCTGACAAGAGCCAGTATATGGTAATCAATAGCAAAATTAAATATGAGAAAATACCGAATATCACGTTATTCAGTATAGACATCTCACCAGTGAAACAAGTGAAATACCTTGGTATTATCATCTCATCCAACTTAAGCTGGAGCAAGCATATAGACGACGTTATAAAGAGAAGCAGAGGAGCGTTTTTCGCCCTATATGCTATACTGAATAAGAACTCCAAACTCGATTTGAATAATAAGAGATCAATATATCTTCAAGCTATAAGACCCATACTGACCTATGGCAGCCCGGTACTAACTACCCTTACCAACAATTTAAGGAAGAGACTATCAAATTTTGAAGGAAAATTACTAAGAACTATGCTGGGCGCCCCACGGGCGATTAGCAACAAATCCATCAAAAAAGACCTAAAAATTGATGATATCAACCAATATATGGCGAAAATTAACACTAAATTTTACAAGGATGCGAAAGATTGCAACGCAGCTAACTTCAACAAAATCTTTGACATTGAAATTATCAGGGAAAATGCTAGCATCAGTCCACTCACAGCTTTCCTAACCTCAGATTGCCTTATATCAAAATATTACAACCAAACACAATAAATACATCACACGACAAACACACAGCTTAAACACCGACATGTAACAACCTCGGTGACAGAGCAACCCTCTCGAGGGTCCGATCCGGGGGAGGTACACTGTCGTTAACTTTCAGAATAGTGAGCAACCCGGCACGAGCGGTTTTAACCGGGACGGCCGGGTCACTATAATAACAGAGGTATACTAATTATGTACATATCAACTAATTATATTCATTTTCTAACCTTGTATATACATGTAAATAATTATTTGTTGTAAATAGTCCAATGTATTAATTCCATTTACTCGTGCTCGTCATTATGTGCATTACTCTTTATTAGATGTTCTTGACAATGGAGCTTTCTCCAACCTCTCCTTTTATTTAAATTGTTTGTTTTAATTATGCCATCCCAACTTATGCCAACACAATTCCGATGAATCGGTGAGTGGCGCTTCGCGCCAATATGCCGAGATGTCACACATTCATAGCTCATAGCTCATTGGAGATCATTTTGCCGTTCACGTCTCCACGGGATGAAAGACTTCCACGAAAAAGCGGAAATCCGCTTTTTTCTCCCAATTTTTAAAATTTTCGACCATGTTCCAAAAACTAAAATTTTTAGGGAGTCCAATTAGAGAAACCCAAGCCGCCGGAACGATAGTCGGATTGCCGCGACTTCCGCTGTAGAGTGGAAAGGAGTCTAAGTGTTTCGTTTCGACCACCGATATTTGATTTTTTTTTTTTCGTTTGGCTGATTTTCGGAATTTTAAATATTAGGAACTGCGCTGGAATATGCTAAAATCGCGATTTTTAATCAGACGATTTTAATATCCATCATCGATTTTCGTATTTAACTGATTTAAAACTTATGTGTTGCGATATTTTTTACGCTGTTTAAAAATCTTACTAGCAATTCCTATTAACTCAATTTAAAAATTCAATATCGCGATCTGTATTCTCGCGAGTTTAAAATCCAACGTCGCGATTCGTATTCACGCATTTTTAAATCCAATATTGCGATTCGTTATCACGCAGTTGTAATATCAGATCTCGTTTTTCGTATTTGTACGCTATTTAAAAATTACTCATTGCGATTCGTATTCACGTGATCTAAAAATTATTCATCGTGATTCTTATTTACGCGATTTAAAAATTCAATATCGCTATTTGTATTTTCGCGTTTTTAAAATCCAACAGCGCTATTCTTATTCACGTGATTTTAAAATTCAAAATCGTGATTCATATTCACGCGATTTTAAAATCCAACCGCACGATTCTTATTCACGTGATTTTAAAATTCAAAATCGTGATTCATATTCACGCGATTTTAAAATCCAACCGCACGATTCATATTGACGCGATTTTAAAATCCAAAATAGTGATTCATATTGACGCGATTTTAAAATCCAATATCGTGATTTGTGTTTTTAAAATCCAGCTGCGCGATTCATATTCACGTGATTTTATACTCCAAAATCGTGATTCATATTCACGCGATTTTAAAATCCAATATCGTGATTTGTATTTTCGTGTTTTTAAAATCCAACAGCGTGATTCATATGCACATGATTTTATAATCCAAAATCGCGATTCATTTTCACGCGATTTTAAAATCCAACCGCACGATTCATATTCACGGGATTTTAAAATCCGATATCGTGGTTCATATTCACTTGATTTTAAAATCAAAAATCGCGATTCATGTTCACTCGATTTTAAAATCCAATATCGTGATTCATATTCACGCGATATTGAAATCCAATATCGCTATTCATATTCACGCGATTTTAAAATCCAAAATCGCGATTCATATTCACGCTATTTTAAAATCCAATATCGTGATTCATATTCACACGACTTTGTAATCCAATATCGCGATTCATATTCACGCGATTTTAAAACCCAAAATCGCAATTCATATTCACGCAATTTTAAAATCCAGTATCACGATTCTAGAAAGAAGTAGAATTAAGTTTTTTCTTGAATTAGTTACTGTAAAGATGTGATATATTTTTCTACAGTTGTTGCATTTAAACAATTACTAAGTGCATTCATAATCACATTTTATGATTGTATATTTAGCTATATAAATTAAAAGAACATAGTCAACTAACTGATCTTGTGAATGCAAGAAAGTACAATCTACTAGTCAATGCCAATTAACTAAAAAGTTTACTTTTATACTTAATAAAGGATGCAAGTCATTTTAGAAAGAAAATTATATTTATATGTGTCTTTTTAAATTGTTTATAATAGTTTTTATATATTTCTGTTTTGATATAAAAATGTATATATGCTAATTTTTGGCTATTAAGTGCTCCCTAAAATTTTCTTGAAAAATTGCTACCTAAAATATTTCAAAATTTCACTGCACCTCCTGAATTCTATCAAAGAGTGTTTTTTTTTGTGTTATTTGCATTTTCTTAAACTCTCATTACTTAATTACTGAATTTCTCTTTTAATTATTGAAATCTGTAGACCTTCCATTGTAACTAACTGAATAGTTATATATTTTGAGATGAAATTTGAGCTCAAAATAAAATGGGTATTTTCCCTTTTGAATTACTGAAACTAAATAGATATTTCTTTTTAGAAAGTTAACACCATTATATTTTAAAAAATAAGAAAGTTAAAATTTACTTTGTAAAATTCTGGAACAGATACTATTCATTGGCATAAATGATTAATGCAATATATATGAAAACAACAGAGTCCATAAAACAATTTTGTGGACTCTTATAATCAATCATATGCAGGTTTTTTAAAATCCTAGCAATAGTGAATGTATGTATAATTGTAGTACTCCTAGTATGCTATTAATGGTTTTATGGATCCTGAAAACTATCTTTATATTGTTATCAAACTGATTAATAATCATTTTAGCTGAGATAAACTGAGTGAAAAAAATAATTTTAGCTGAGACAAACTGAACCAAAAAGAGATTTTAACTGAGACGAAATGCAATTTCTGGTGAGACAATTTGATATTTTGCGAGTAGCATCCCTGGGTACCTTTTGGTCGATGACGGATGACATCGTCGATAACTACACACTCCCCCCCCCCATTGGTGACCTTCGGACGTGATGTGAACACGCCTGTCTTGACGGTAATACCCACTTCAATCTGAACACGCCTGCTTCGATGGATGGTCCACATTAAACAGTTGACTTGTGACTGTGACATTATCCATCTCCTCGCGCTGTTGCTACTCAGTCTCCATCACACTGACGTACAACGTATGCACTCGACTGCCAAAGGCAACCACGACGACAGTGAAATTAATACAGCTCTCACCATCAGCACTCAAAAGTTCAGTGATCTTAATACAGCTGTCCCCTCACAAAACAGTAATGAATTAACTAGTGATATCTCTTCATCGAATTCTATCACAGCTTTAACTCTGGTGGGGGAGTACTGTAGTGTGTCTACCACTATAAAATTACCATTCCAATTCACTAGTATGTAAGACTTGTTAACTCGATTCTATGTAGAAGTACCTTTTCATAGATGACGGTTGACATTGTCGATAACTACTCTCCCCACAAGCTAAACAAGATCTTCAATCCTACTCTCCACACAGTTTTAATAAATGTGCTTTTTATTTTAGACTTATTATCCTCAAGTGAGTGAAAAAATAATATTCCAGAGAGCAGCTGCCAATCAAAGTTTGATTTTAGTCCATGATTACTCTGGTGAATCCAATGAAAATGCTACATTCAAAGAAAACATCATTGCTTGGATGGGAATCGTTCAAAAGATGCGCAATTCTACTCTGTATGTACCTTTTCATCTAACCTTCATGCTCATTAATTAGGGCAGTTTTAAGTTACGACACAACAAACGTACTTTCTCTGAAAGAAACATATCTTTTTTTTCCCAGATTTCTGACTCCATTAATATAGGGAGTTGGGTCCAGAATTTTTTCGAGCATTGATATCTTTCTGCAAGATACTTTTAATAATAACCAATTAACAAAATGCTACAAATTTAAAATAGCAAAAGCTCTGTGTTTAGAAGAATGTTAGACAAATAAATGCTAAAACGGTATTCTCTATTTTGATTGATTAAATAACAAAAGGTTATTGCTTCGATTTGTGTGAGTTGTTTAGGATGACTATCTCATCATGGGTAACGTAATGGTCGCAGATATCAGCCAGTTTCTTTTCCTTTGCTGTTGGTCATTCTTGCCTGGATCGTGACGTCATCTGTCTAAAGAGTATTTAAGCTTCTGTTGAAGCCGATTATTTTGTATTCGTTCTTTCTCTACGTTACTCGTTTGTCACTCTATTTGTGAGGGTATGCAGGGGTCTGTTTAGAAGAAATTTGGGTCCGTTAGCAGACTCTTCACAAAATATCTTTTCGTAAAAGCGGACCCTTCACAAAATATTTTAATTTAAAAATGGACCCTTCACAAAATAATTTATCTTTTAATCAGACCCTTCAAAAAATTTTTTATCTTCATTATTGTTTTGTTAATTGAATAAATTCTTCCCAGGGGGTGGCGGGAAAGAAAGACAGATATAAACGAACTAAGTTTGCCGACGCTTCTTCCTTTATTCGTTTGAAATGAATATTCTGTATTCAGCAGTATAGGCTAAAAACCAAATATTTGTATGTTGCATCGCTAATTTAGTAGCAACAATTGCTGATTATTTTTGAAAATTTAATTTTTTTTATTATAATTTTACAGTGTTGAGCATAATCTTGTATCTCTTTACAATTTAAAAACTCCTTGCAAAAGGTTTTTGCAATAACAGGACCCTATTGGCACAAATTCACAAAAGCAGGACGCTGGTTGAAAGAATTTGACTTAACGTTTATTTTATATTCACAAATTACGAGTAATTTTTTCACAATTTTACAAAAACAGGACCTTTCACAAAATGTCTGGACTGACCCCTGGTATGAATTCCTTGTTTAATATCTTTTTAAAATAAATTTATTGTAAATAGAAACTTTGTTTTCTTATTTGTTTTGTTGACAAACAGATACAATGATATTTTGCGACAATGTCTGATGTAAAAAAAAAAAACATATATTTTTTTAATATGTAATAATTTTTTATTCTATTATTGTGGGCGATATTCTCGCATTTTGTGGGAAAGGAGGACACACAAATAATTTACTTCTTAGCATTTTGTAAATAATCATCACAATAAAAATATAATTAAAAATCAGGAGAGTAGTAATTACTGAAAAAGATCGCTGACAAAATCACGCGAATCGGGCTCCTAAAATGCGTGTTTCGTTTCAAGATTACGTTGTTATAAAAAATATCAGATTTAAAAACTACGGAGAAATCAATAGCAATGACTGCCAAAAATTCGATACAATTATTGCCTTAAAAAGTGAATACTCGAATGCACGATTCGAATTTACCATATTGTTTGCAATATATCTGGATATTTAAAATCCACGTGAAACGCGATATAAATAACTGCCAAAAATACAATCAAAACATTTCAATGATTTGCGATTTTATCTTAGTAAATTGTGCTCGTTAAAAAGCTATTATCTAAATGTATGATTCAAATATTACGTGTAAATCTCTGAAGAAAAGTTTTTTTTTTTTACTTTTCAAAAGAAAAATCTTTCTGTAGAGCTCTGTAACGTTCTGTGACAATGTCGCTGCAATTCTGCCTCAGACTGTTACAAAATTTGAACCTCTGTATGTTTGCATATTTTGCCATAGTTCGTAAACTCTTTAAGGGAATTGAAGAAATTTTTGCTCACATTTATAACATTCGTTTGCCTAAAGACAATCCCCTGCGAAAAATAAATTTTAATAAGTATTTATTAAATGATAGTCAAAAAATGTTTATTTGTTAGGTATACATTTTTTGCCATTGTTTTAAAGTACCGTATATTCCGGCGTATAACGCGCACTTTTAATACAAAAAATAACATTGGAATGTACGGGTGCGCGGTATACGCCGAATATAAAAAATTATAGATTAAAAAAATTTAAATATAGAAAAATAATTTTATTTTAAGGAAATAACATACCTTTACCTATATACTTTATTGATTTTCGTTATTACATAAATAGTTCATTATATTCGTCTTCCGTTATTTCTTCAGGCACGTCATCACAATATGTTTCGTCTTCATCATCTGTGTTATCCTCATCCATAAATAAACAGTCATCTTCTGATCCGCCCAGATTATTTGAAATGCTGCATTTTTTGAATGATTTTCTAACCATCTCAGGCTTAATTTCATCCCATGCTTTTAATATCCATTCGCATACTGTTTCCGAACTTGCATGGCGCATATGTCCTCCTTTCGTAAAGGTTTTCTCGCCCTCCAACATCCAAGTGTTCCACTGTTTTCTAAAATTGGCTTTAAATGGTTTGTTTAATCAGACGTCCAATGGCTGAACTAATGGTGTCAATCCGCCCGGAATAACTGCCATATGGGTGTTGCATTCTTTCAACAATTTTTTTGTATTATCTGTAAGGTGGGACCTAAGCATGTCCCACACTAAAAGGCTTTCTGGTTTTCTATTGATACTAGACGAGATATTGCACATGCACAATCCAAATTTTCGTGCGCGTTATACGAAGAGTATATCTTAAAATTTAAAAAAAGCTATTAGAAATTACAGGTGCGCGTTATACGCCGGGGCGCGTTATGCGCCGGAATATACGGTATGTAATTTTACATGTCAAAATAAAAAATTTGAACGAAATAGGTTGAATAGTTCTTGAGAAATCAATTTTTGACCGTATGACTTTTAAAAAATTTCAATTTATCAGGAACTATTCTGACGATTTTGCCCAAATTTAGTATGTTGTCATGCAAAATTACATACTTTAAAATGATGTCAAAATCAAAAAAATGGTGTCAAAATTTTTTTTTACAATTATTAAATAAAATAATATTTACTAATTTTTTTTTTTTTTTTTTGCATGGGATTGTCTTAAGACAAACGAATTTTATAATTGCGTGCAAAAAAATCTTCAATTAGCTTAAACAGTTCTCGATATATAGCGAAAAGTGAGATTAACATTAAGGGAACCAAGCTTAAAATCTTTCTCTTGATCAAACGGGACCCTATTTCCCAGATTGCGGCTACAGTGTATGTTTTGGGGGTCAGAAATCCGAATCCATTGAGAAAAAGATATGTTTATTCAAAGAAATTACATTTTTATGTCTGATTTTGTAACTTAAAATATCATATATGCTAATTAATTAGCACATTTGAGGTCACCCTCTCGAGCCAGTAAAATTGAGCCCTAGAACATATAGATCCAATCGTTAGATCAAAAGTTATTCTATTTGGCACACTGTAAATATATATGTTACCGTTAAAGTATATAATGCAGTTATTTCATAGAATACCTAGTTATTCCATGAAATAACTGATCATGTCCGTTAAAGTGTGTAATATGTTATTAATTTGACACTTTAACTAGTTATTCTATGAAATAACTAGGTATTCTATAAATTAATTAATGAGAGACAGTTAAAGTGTAAATTAAACAATTGATCTAAAATGAAATAACTAGGTATTCTATAATTAAACTAATGATAGACAATTAAAATGAAAAATAAGCAATTTATCTAATTTATACAGCGTATAAATGGTATTTATGGAAACGTACCAGAAAATCATTTGTTACAACAAGGATTACTAAAATGACACTTGGAATTACAGAGAACATTATTTCTAAAACAAAAACATTTTTTGTTGAATAGTTCATAAATGCAGTAGGGGTGGAAGGTAAATGTATTTGTTGTGCGAGATATATGATTATGATATAGATTATTTTACACTTTAACGGACACGATCAGTTATTTCATGGAATAACTAGGTATTCTATAAAATAACGGATTTCATACTTTAACGGTAGCATATATATATATATATATATATATATATATATATATATATATATATATTAAGACAAAGGGTAAACAAATAATTGTGTTTTACTTTCTGCTGTGTCACTTACTAAATGAATGCGTTCTGTTTGCTGAAACGCTATTTTAAATGTTTGAAAATGACTGTTATTATCCACAGATAAGTTTTCTGTTAATGAATGCATGTTTCTATGAAGCTACTAAAAAGTCTTTTATAATTATAATTAATCTCTTTCAGTCCTTTAAAACTTGAGAGTAAGAAGAAAAAAAAGAAATGGGAACCAAAACTGAAATATCCATGGGGTCATCAACTGAGAAGAATTCATGGTATGCATATTTTAACCAAATTAACTATTCTATTAATACTCATTTGTCATAAATGATGTCTATAATTCTCTTTTAAAGCTCTTGAATGTGATGGAACTAACTGTTTCTGCATCTTACATCTACTTGTTAATAATCATTTACTTAGTAATCCTAAAATGTCCCATGTTTTGCTGATATTTTCAATTATGATTCCTTTCAATCTGTGATAAGATATTTAATAAATTTGCATTACAGCTTATTCAGACGACTTCTTTTCAAATACTGTTAATATAGTGAACATGGTTTATAGTGAATTCCCGGATGGAGTGATCGAAATGTTTGCTCCCGTGTCTTGCTTTACACATATACAGTGTAACGTCCCATATCCGGACGTCCCTTTCCCGGAAGGGTCGATTTCCCGGACACTTTTTAACAATCAAAATAAACAAACATCTCTCCATCTTCCCCTTTCCTTAAAAAAAAAAAAAAAAAAAAAAAAGATCTTTTGACACATTTTCTCTTTTTCTAGCTTGCACTGAACCTCTGATTTATGCATGGAACCTATAAATCACCAGAAAGGGGAAGTGAAGATCTACCAAGACCATTAAGCGACGCTCCTCCCTTGGAATGTAGGAAAGAGAGGGAGATTTGTTTTCAAAAGACCACAACTGAGTCCCCTCCCCCCCCCCTCCTTTCCCATGCAGGTGGCTAGTAAAAGAGGCATTTCCTGGAACCTTTTTATTGAAAGAAGAAATACTGTGGAAAAGGGTAAACGGGGCAAGCGTTAAGGTGGGGGGGAGTCAGAATGGAAAATTTGAATAGGTCTAAAAGGATACACGTCTTTGAGAAACAAAACATTCGTTCTTCCCTTTACCATGTAATATTTAGGAGGCGGGGGGAAAAAGGGGTTAACATTCTTTCTTTAGCAGATTCTTTCAGTCATAAAAGAAAAAATAAAGAGAACCCGATCAGCGTGTTCCGCCTTTATGCTTGATTGATAGCCAATGATTGGAGAGAAAACAATAATTTGTTTCTTCCCCACCCTCAACTTAAATGATCTCCTCTTTACACTTATTTTCTTTCACAAATAAGGAGGAAATGAATTTTTCTCCTCCATCTACCCACCTTAATGAATGACGGGAATTTCCCTTTCTTGCTTGAATCATTCTAGTTTAAAATGGTGGATTATTATTTTCATATGTCAATTTTTTTTAATTTTCTATATTTTAAGCAATAATATTTTTTTTTAATATTTCATATTTTATTGATTAGATATTCTAATACTAAAACATTATTCCCCTTAAAAATAATGTTTATTTATTTTTTTCTTCTTAGATTTGGATCTTTTTAAGCTTTGTTCCAGAATTTCCCCTTCCTGCTTGAATCGTTCTAGTTCAAAATGGCGGATTAATATTTTCGTAACTGTTACATTTTTTTCGTCTTCCATATTTTCAGCAATAATATTTTTTTTCTAATATTTTATATTTGATTGATTAGATATTTTAATGCTAAAACATTATTCCCCTTAATAGTGTTTATTAATTTTTTGCTTCTTAGATTCAGATCGTTTATTAAATCATTTTAAGCTTTGTTTACCTTGGGGGTGTATTATACGGAAAAATCTATTATACGGACTTCTGGAAGTCCCACCAATTCCGGATACGCGACTTTACACTGTAGTATTATTTTTTGTGAATATATCGTGAACCAAAAGAGGAGAGGAAATTGGATATTATGAACTTTTTTCTGTCTTCAACTGATTTTTTTCTTCATTTTTTGGTCATTTTGAAATTTCTGCATAAAATACACATTCCAATTTTTTAAACCATCTATTGAGTGGAATAAGCATTTTTTTCTTGTTTGCTTCTTCTATCACAGTTTTTCATAGTTAAATAAAGGTCATCCCTAAATTGTTTGTACGCAAGACGTTGAGTCATAAAAAATAAAAGTGAACACATTTTTTGTGGCCACATATTGTTTTTTTTAATCATTTTTGTATTTTATTTTTATGGGTCATGTATTATTAACATAATGTGTAACAAAAGGGAGTTAAAATTGTTTGCAGTGCAGTTGTATTGAACTCCCGGTTATAGTGAACCAAAATTTCGCTCCCTTGAAGGTTCACTATATCGACTATAATTTGACTGTATAACTGTCTATAAAAACAGGGAATTATTTTCATTCATTTTCTTCTAATTTCACTAATTTTCTTAATTTAAATTATTTTACCTACTCTTTTTGGGCAGAAATTTATTGCCAAATATCATCAACTTAGCATTACTTTGCTTGTATCAAAATTTGCTCCATTATAGAAAATCTTGCATGGTTACTAAATGATTTTAGAGGTTTATATAAGTTTTTCTTTCTTCCATTTATTGTTAGGTTTTTTTAATTTTATAAAGTTCTCAAAAAATTAGTTGGTTATATTTCTCAGCATAGCCAACCACATTTTCTTACAATCGCTTGCGGCAGTGTTTGTCGACAAATTGTTACAATGGATGCTAATTTTCTCGATTTCATTTTGAACTTTTATAACTTATTTTAATTAAGAAAAAGGTAAGTATATACGTTAACTAACATTTCATTTTACTGTTTTGTTGGTAAATATTTGATTCAAATTGTGTAATAATCGCAATGTCAAAAGTTTGTAAATTTTGCTTTTATTCCAGAGATAATATTTCAAAACCTGTTCCTTTTTTTACCTTAAAAAATCTAGCAAAAACTAAAAAGTGTATGGGGTTAAATGATGTATTAACATAGAATGCAAAAAATATTTATTCATATGTGTCCATTACGAGTAAGAAGGAAAACAAAACTTTTTTTTTGCTAAATGAAAATATATTAAACAATACTTTTCTAAGGTGTTTTTGGGTCACTTTGTTTTTGCCATTTGGTACACTTTGTGCAAAAACTGCTTAAAGTAACACTTTAAAAAAAAAATTTTATTCAATAAAAACAATATATTCTGCAAGCTATTATTTTCTCCACATTGATCTTAATTTTTTAAAGTTTAATGCTGTACCGAGACATTAAAAAATAAAAAAACAAGATCTTGCTAAGTTGTTAAAATAAATTTAATCCTATTATTTTTGTAAGATTATATATATTTTTAAAAAAAATAACATTATAAATAAAAATATTTTATAGTATTGACACTTTTCTAGTACCAATTCTGTTGTTGTTGTTGTTTCTAATGCTACTTGCCACAAGTGCAAGCCTGCTTGGTGAAACCGAGCAAATTTAAGGCAGAGTGTGCGTTTCTTGCTTTTTCAGTGGCTCCATCCTATGGCCAAGAATTCGTCTTCACAGGGATGAGATTTTTCCGTTTTTTAGCGGATTTCCGCTTTTTTCACTTTTATCTCTTAAATTTCAGCTTTTTTATCAAAAAGTCAGATTTTCTAAAAATTTCATTTTTTTAAATTAGTATTCTGCTTTTTCAGAAAATTCACCGATTTTCAAAAAGGAACAGAAAATTCAAACTACATAGCTACCAATCCTTTCTCATTTTTACTTATTTTACCTATTTTCTCCCCTTTACACGCAGCAGATAAGATTTTCCGAATTTTTTACCCGCCCTCCAGATGGATCCGATTTTTGTAGTTCAAACGACGCTGCTTCTGACAAGCCTTTCAGAGG
This sequence comes from Parasteatoda tepidariorum, assembly GCF_982258835.1. Lineage (NCBI taxonomy): Eukaryota > Metazoa > Arthropoda > Arachnida > Araneae > Theridiidae > Parasteatoda > Parasteatoda tepidariorum. The sequence continues at coordinate 127,305,700 of NC_141756.1, forward strand.
TCCCAAGCCTGGAATCTGCTAATATCTCGATTCTTATTCACACGATTTTAATATCAAACATATCAGAACATATATTAACATCAGAGAAACTGGAAGGGAATATATTCAAAACTTACATTCTGTGCTTGCAAAGAAGAAAAAAAAAGGATTTGTCACAAGATGTTTGAAGATGGACTAACGACTAAATATAACAAACATAAAAGATACAGCAAACAAAAGCAATCACTTAAAAAGGGATTTAATTAAAAAAAAATTTGGGGGGAAAAAGAGTTAATTAACTCATCATCAAAATTTTATTTATAATTGCTGTTATTTATGCTATAAAATGCAAAATTCTTATCAAATACGAAACAATTATCTAAACAGTTGCTGATTGTCATGTAATTTTTCAAACTAAAATAGCAATTTTTGTATAGAAAGAAAGTATTGAGGAATATTATGGAAGGCGTAGATTGCAGAGATCAAGTGCAATAATAACTGTTAAAGATGTAGTCAAGTTTTTAGTCATGGACAACTTTATGTTGGCCTGTCAAGAGTTAAGTCATTTGACAGCCTTTCAGTAATTGCTCCAAGATGCCAAATCTATAATTGTGTAATTGTGTTTTCAAAGAAATTCTAAATGCTTAGTGTTAATTTCTTAGAGCTTTGCAGAAAAAAATGTTTTTTGGAAAAAAATTTAATTGAAAGTTCTATTGGCAGTAGGCAAGGGGAACTGACAAAATCAAAACTCCCCGATTAGAAATGCAGCATGGCGACCTCCACGTGGTATTTCTCGGGTGATGCTAACAGCCATGCATTTTAGTTTATTGTATGTAAAACATCCTTATTTTGTTCTAAAATGCTATGTACTTTATCACAAATGTTAATTAATATAGAAATTGATTTCAATAATGCTGATCACCAAAAAATATTTCATTTGGCAATAAAACAAATTTTTGTGTTCTTGAAAATGAAAGACTTTTTGAGGGTTATTATCTCAGATAATTTATTTTGCTAATATGTTTCTTATTTAGCTAATGTTTTGGTTTTTTCACCATGTACAATCTAAATAGCTAATATACTTTTTTAAAAGCAAATAAGAACATTGATAGAATTCTTCTACATAAGTACAATACTATGTCTTTGATGATAAAATACTATGTCTTTGATGATAATATACTATGTCTTTGCTAGAAGATTGTGTTCATTGGCAAGCGAGCGCAGAGAGCCATGGTTCACAGCGTGAACCACGTAGGATTGCTTAGCAATTCTCGGGGTTGGCGAGCGTTAGCGAGCAGGGGGCGGAGCCTCCTAGTAAAATAAATAAAATTTGATGCAAATAGTATAGAGAGTTTTAACACAATTTTCATACTTCTTTAGCTTAACTTCTCTATTTTTATAATTTATCCTTTTTCTTTCATAGGTATTTAAATTAAACAGAATAAATAATTATTATTAAAATTTGCTAATATTTTAAATTTAAAAAAAAAAGTAAAATCGTTATTTTTAATTTAAAAAAATTTATTCGAAAATTGAGTAAAAAATAGCATAAAAACATTCTTAGCAATAAATAAAAGGAAATATTTTTTTTCTCCAATGCCCACCTGGATAATGACATAGGTCATACAGGCACCTGAAGGGCAGATTTGTTGGCCACTCTTTCAGGGACACCATATTAGATTGGCCATTGTTGCTCCCACAGTAAGGGCAGCTAGTTAATGTATATTCTCAGTAGTTTTAATTTGCTAAACCAGGTAGTTTTTCAAGTAATAATTGTCTCTTATGTGAACTGAGGAAAAATATAATTTCCAGCTTTATTTTTTCAATTGGTAATTTTTTTTTCACTAAATGTTAAGTACAGTACAGAACCCGTTATCCGGAAATCAGAAAACCGGAAGATCAAAAAACCGGAACGAAATTCGATAAATTTTCCAGCCATTTTTTTCCAAAAAAATGCGTTTTTCCTCATAAGATTTCAGGATTTTTCGTTCTTTTTTTAAAGATGTTTGTTTACCTTGCCATCATTTTGGAAATACTCATTAGAGTATCACTTCATCGTTTTTTTCTTCCTTTTAAGATCATTTCCAAATATGTTCTTTTTTTTAGTTGGGTTTAACAATTAAAAAAATGGCTTTTTGTAGAGATTCAGAAAACCGGAAAAATCAATTATCCGGAATAGCGATGGTCCCGATCGTTCCGGATAATCGGTTCCCTACTGTATCAATGTAATCGTTTTTATAATAATAGATTAGTATAATAGATTATATAATAGATTGATAATAGATTAGTATAATAGATTATATAATAGATTAGTATAATAGATTATATTTAATTATTGTACACAATAATAATTGTAAAACAGTTATTTTAAAAAACAATTCCATTAGACATTCCTGATGACAACCCAAAAATAATTTTATGCTGATGACAACCCAAACTTATTAATTTTATGCTAATGACAACCCAAACTTATTAATATTATGCTGATGACAACCCAAACTTAATTTTATGCTGATGACAACCCAGACTTATTAATATTATGCTGATGACAACCCAAACTTATTAATTTTATGCTGATGACAACCCAAAAAAACTTTTTTATGCTGATGACAGCCCAAACTTAAATTTATGCTGATGACAACCCAAACTTTTTATTATGCTGATGACAACCCAAAAATAATTTTATGCTGATGACAACCCAAACTTATTAATTTTATGCTGATGACAGCCCAAACTTATTAATATTATGCTGATGACAACCCAAACTTAATTTTATGCTGATGACAACCCAAACTTATTAATTTTATGCTGATGACAACCCAAACTTATTAATATTATGCTGATGACAACCCAAACTTTTAATATTATGCTGATGACAACCCAAAAAAAATTTTATGCTGATGACAACCCAGACTTATTAATATTATGCTGATGACAACCCAAACTTATTAATTTTATGCTGATGACCACCCAAACTTATTAATATTATGCTGATGACAACCCAAAAAAACTTTTTTATGCTGATGACAGCCCAAACTTAATTTTATGCTGATGACAACCCAAACTTTTAGTATTATGCTGATGACAACCCAAAAATAATTTTATGCTGATGACAACCCAAACTTATTAATTTTATGCTGATGACAGCCCAAACTTAATTTTATGCTGATGACAACCCAAACTTTTAGTATTATGCTGATGAGAACCCGAAAATAATTTTATGCTGATGACAACCCAAACTTATTAATATTATGTTGATGACAACCCAAACTTAATTTTATGCTGATGACAACCCAAACTTTTAGTATTATGCTGATGACAACCCGAAAATAATTTTATGCTGATGACAACCCAAACTTATTAATTTTATGCTGATGACAACCCAGACTTATTAATATTATGCTGATGACAACCCAAACTTATTAATATTATGCTGACGACAACCCAAACTTTTATCATTATGCTGATGACTATTTTTTTGTTCATATACAGCTATAAGTTAGAAATTATCACTGATGTTATCTTTAAAATATGTTATTTTTGATTAAATAATTACAATTTACAATCATATAAAACTAAAATTATTAAATTTATTTAATGAATTAATATTTGAAAATTGAATTAATATTTGAATACGATATTGTGATTCGTATTTACACCTTTTTAAAAACCTATGTAGCGATTCTCGCAAGTTTGAAATTCAATGTCTTGATTTGCTCATGCGGTTTATAATATCAAACATTGATTTTCGTATTTATACGTGATTTTAAAATAAGGCATTGGGATTCTCATTCACGCATTCTAAAAATTATGCATCATAATTCTTATTTATGCAATCTAAAAATTATGCATCATGATTCGTATTTACGCGATCTAAAAATTATGAATCGCGATTTGTATTTACACGTTTTAAAAATTCTATATCCCTGTATGTATTTTCTCATTTTCAAAATCATATATCTAGTTTCATATTCATGTGATTTCAAAACCCATAATTGTTATTCATATTCACGAAATTTTAAGATCAACTATCACGATTCTTGTAAGAAGTACATTTTTTTAAAATTAGTTACTATAAAGGTGACTGTTTTTCTAAGGACGATTATTAGTATATGTAAGTGTTACAACATCAGAGAAACTGGAAGGGAATATATTCAAAACTTACATTCTGTGCTTGCAAAGAAGAAAAAATAGGATTTGTCACAAGATGTTTGAAGATGGACTAACGACTAAATGTAGAAAACATAAAAGATATAGCGAACAAAAGCAATAACTTAAAAAGAGATTTAATTTAATTTGTTTTTGGGGAAAAAGATTACTGATTATTACTGATATATTTGCTATAAATCACATTACAGTATTTATTAAAAGAAATGAAATATTAATGTATATTCTCAGTAGTTTTAATTTGCTAAACCAGGTAGTTTTTCAAGTAATAATTGTCTCTTATGTGAACTGGGGAAAAATATAATTTCCAGATTTATTTTTTCAGGTGGTAATTTTTATTTTCACTAAAAAATGTTAAGTATCAATGTAATCATTTATATAATGATAGATTAGTACACAATTGTATGTCAACACATTATTTATTACCTTAAACTGTTATTATTAAAGGGTTGTGCTTGCGTAAAATTTACTATCGTGGAAATTCAGCTTTTTTGCTTTTTGGCTAATCTCATCCCTGGTCTTCAGCTACACACACATCACAGCCCGTTTTATAGGGCGGACGCATTCATTCATCCACAGATTGTAACTTTGACCTGAATCAGAGAACGATCGATCTCCAATCCAGTACCCCCAGAGGTATTGATTTGTTATGGAAGCATGGAGAACTTTGCAACTCGACAGATTTAATGTGCATCAGTCGCCATTTACTACACGGGGAGTCTTCGGCCGGCGGGGTTCAAACCCACAAATTCTCGAACATGGGCCCAGCGCCCTACTGACCAAGCTATCCCGGCCCTTGTACCCATCCTAAATTTTTTGAGGGGGAAAAAAAGCTAATCTGGAAATGTTAAGATTTTTACCTGGAAAAATCAGGGAATTTTGAAACCCAATTTGAGTGGCAACCCTAAAATAAAGTGTGGAAACAATAAAATATCTTAAAAAATATACTTTAAATCAAAAAAGTGAAATAAAACGCTTTTAATATTTTCTTAAAGTTTATCCATGGAGAATTCAAATTTGCAATACAAAATCATATTTCTGGCATCCGTAAGGATGGACGATCATTCTATATCGCTCCCCTTTTTCAATTCAAGATATTTTGCTGTTTCCAAAGTGAATGAATCTATGAAATAAATGAGAGAAAATTTTAAGAAATGTAAATAAAAATGTTTGAACAAGAAATGTATTGTTTCAGGAGTGATTCCTTCATCGAGTGGTTTAGAAAAGAGCAAATATCAGATACTCACCAATGATCGATTATTTACTGCAGCTATTGAAGTCATGCCTTGGGAAAAAGGTAACACAAATTACTTACCCCTCTAATAGAGCATGCCAACAAGTTATTGCTAAGATAACCAGTGATTCCACTTACGTGTTAAAATACGGCAAAAATTACAGGGTATTTATCTGTGCACCTGGAAAGTCATGAATTACGGTATTGAACAAAAATTGTGGATTTTAACTATTTTTTTAGAAAAATATGGAAAGTCATAGATTTAGGTCGCCAAAAAATCTAATTTTTAAAATGGAATCCCCCCCCCCCTCATTTCACGGTGTTTCGAATATCTGAATTTCTAACAAAATCCCCACTCACTGTCATATTTTATTAAAATATAAAATGTTTTTATCATGTTCTTTAAAAATGCTGGTGTTCTTTAAAAAAATGAAAGGAAAAACATCATTTCTAGAGCGATTTATCTTTTAAAATCCTGTGATTTCAGAATTTTTCTTATTTATTTTTTTTATCAATTTAAAATTCTAATTGAAGCAAGTCAGTCATTTGCGAATTCTTTTTTAATTCCGAAATGAGAACAAAAAAACCTGGAGTATTCCTTTGATTTCCGACGAACAATAAAAGTATCTTTAGAGTATAATTCTGCAGAAAAAAATATTATTTGCTTTTGTATTTTTTCCAGCTATTTTATTGCTTCAGCTTTTTCTTTACTCTGTTTTTTAAATTTAAAATCTTTAAATATGATGATGCAGAGTATAACAGTTTTGGTTATACCTATCACTTCAATTAAAGCTATTACAATGCTTTTTTAAATTTATTGTTCTATTTTTGTTGGGAGGAAATAGTTATGAAAAGTCATGAATGTGAAAATGTAGCAGATACCCTGTAAAGTAAAGAGTAGTAAGTAAAACAGAACTGTTGTACCTCTCCACAGTACTTCCACTCACTTCAAAATATTGGTGTCACCAATCGATGAATACAATTTAGCTTCCATGAAAATGATGAATTATTTTAAATAAATAAAAAAATTATGCTTTTGTTTACTTTTATCTCATAAAAATTAGTTTGCTTTAAAAAGTGAGTTTTTTATGAAATAACTCTAAATAATCTATAGCAGTGTTTCCCAAACTTATGACTTTTGTGTACCCTTTCTAAATTTTTCGTAATGCTGTGTACCACTCATAAAAAAATGAAAGTATTTTTTTAAAAATATGTTTATTTTTCTTTTTGGTACAAAATTTTGTTCATAAGTTTATTTGCATCAGTGAGAAGGATGATATTGTTTTTTTGCTGTGATAACAGTTATATGGATAAAAATTATATTTTATAAAAATAATCAAAATAAGTAGAATTTATTATGAACCTTTACTGTAAAAGAAATTTCCCAAAAGTTAAAAGTCAGAACTGGCTGTTGACAAAAAATAGCTCAAAACTGGCTCTGCAAAAAATAAAAAACATAATCGTAAATTTTCATGGCTAACTTTGATTTTAATTAAAAAATTTTAAAATTTTCATTTGTTGCAAGATATTTGGCATAAGAACGCTGGGGGTATGCACTTTGGGAAATACTGATCTATAGTATGAAGGTTTGCCCTTTCATAGAGGGTCAAAAAGAGAATCATTTTCATCATTTGGTGGAATTCTTCAATAAAGAATTCTGTTAAGTAGAGGAGGCACTAACAATGTTTACTATAGAAGTCCTTATTATTTGTGTCGTTAATAATAATCTTAATGAAATTAGAAGTGACTGATAAAAATAATTTCGAAAAAGTGTTACAAATAGTCGTTTAAAAGGGGATAATTATATAAAGATTTTATATTCAGTTATTCTTTGTTTCTATTTCAATAATGCCCCCAATCTCTGTTAATTGATGCGCTCAAATATCTAATTTTGCAATCACTCTAAATATGACATCTAATGTAGATTAATGACAATCGAGGAAGCTGCTTTTTACCATATGTTCTAAAAATCTAAATATTTTGTTCACCTGTCGCATCCTAAAGCTCCTATTACAAGAGAGTCTTGTTTAATTTCAATTGAATCTATTGTAAACCCTTCACAGAAGGAGATCTCTCAATTGTCAATTAAATAAAACAAAGATTAATTGTTTACTGCAGTAAAGAGAAAACATTTCTGCCTCTCTCTAATAATTTATTCTACCTCTCTCTAAATCTAATAAATTATAGTTTGTGATTATTTATTTTATGACATTTTTAATTAGTTTTGCCAAAGATTAATACAAAAAAATTTTACTTACGATTTTTTTTTTCAAAAGTTTATTAAAAATTTAAACTTCATGCTAAGGACTCTCAAATTCGTTGTATTGAATAAACGGGGTGCTTAGCGTTTTTAAAAAGTGCTTAATGGTGCTTATTTTTTTAACGTTTTTTAAAAGCCCTTAAAGGTGCTTTTTTTATTCTGGGTTTGTAAAAAGTGCTTAATTTTCTATCTTTTAAAAAGAGATTTTTTCTTTGTCTTGTTGATTGTCGTCCTAAATAAAAAATGCATGAGTTTCACAATTTTCTCTGCACTATTGATCAGAAACTAGTTATTTTTAACATGATTATGTAAAGTTTTTGAAAATGTTTTTGAATTTTATTGAATTTATGATTATAAAATAGAGAACTTAAAGCGATAGGAAAAAAAAATTTATTACCGCATAGATCTTAATTATGATTTTTTTTTTGGAAAGTGATTAAAAATATTTTTGAGTGCTTGAAAAGTACTTAAAAGGTACTTTTTTTCTTCTTCAAAAATCTGGCTACGCACCCTGATGAAGTATTAAACTATACTTTTTTAAGTTTGAAAAAAAAATTGGTTTTTAAATTATTAAGTATTTTTTAATTTGGCCCTTCCCCCCCCCCCTAAAAAAATTTCTGGGGGTATTTGTAGATCATGTTAGTGTGATTTTATTTATTAGTTTGATTTTAAAAAATTTATTGTATTTGTGACAAATTAAATGAGGCCATTGTTATATCGAAGACTTAAGATTGTGTCGTTAAATATTTTCCATTGTATTGTTATTGAAATGAATAGCGCAAATAAAAACAAGTATTAAAATTTTCATTATTGGGAAACAAGTTTCAAACTTTTTTGAGAAAATATTATAATTAGTAGTTTTATGTTTATTAACATGGAATGCTAAGAGATGCTATTAAGTGTTGTAAGAAAAAGTTTTCTTTCCATTAATTAAAATATGAAATAGAAATTACGAATAATCGAAAAGCAAAACATCTCTCAAAGACTCATGTGAATTCATTTCCAAGCCTACATAATTAATCCAATTTAATCCTTAGAGCATATAAAATTTCCTTTAAATCATTTTTTTTCTGTGAACTTACCCTACTATTATTTTGTCCTTTAACTACTCCAAATACCTTAAACTATTTTTTATAAAATGTGAAAAAAATATATATATATCATAATTGACTGAGGTAATTAGTCTTAAAATAGCCTATTTCCAATTTAATATATTGTAATTGCAGAAAATTATTAAAATGTTTATAAACAATTATCTATAATTTTGCAAAGTATTCTTTTAGAAGCATTTTTTTATAAAAATTGTTTTTATGAAAATCGTCACTTTTACTTATTGATTCTCCAACTAGGAAAATAAAACCTTAAAATAAGTCCCCCAATATTCTTAGGTGTTAAAATATTCTGAACAAATTTATTTGTGAGCTTCATTAAATTAGTTGAAAAAATTTAAAACATCTGACATTTTTATTAATGACAAAAATATTGTATTGTCTAAGTTAGTTGCAGTTTTATTTTTAAATGTATGCTTTATTTGGAAATAAACCTCAGCCAATAAGTGTCATTTAATTTTTAAATTCTACGCAATTCAACAAAAGTCAGTCTTTATTATGTTATTTACTGTAAATTACGAGATTGAAATGAAGAAAAAGAGAAAAAAAAATTTAATAATGCAATTTTAAAATTAGTCATTAGTTGACAAATTGATCATTAGATAAGAAGTTATTCAGAATAATTATCTTCTTATTGGTATCATTTTACTAACTGAACTATAATGAGTTTTTTTAACTTAGGCACATGAAATGAAAAAGAAAATAACTAAAAAAGATGCATTTTTAAGAACAGTTTTCAAATTTTTAATTACCAATTTCCGAATAGTTCTATGCCAACAATACAATTAAAAAGATATAACACTAAGCGCTTTATTGTTTTAAAAATTTATGACATAAAGCTTTGTTTTATTGAATTATAATTTTTTTAGAAATGGTCACAATTTATTGTAATTATTTATATTGAGCTGATCGGTTAATTTATATTACTTTGGGAATTGTATTTTATTAATTAGTTCAATAATCAGACGCTTTCTAAATTCTTACTGTTATCCTTTAACCCTTTGCTTACAGTATACCATGTTGTACCATCACATGTGGTAGATATGTTGTACCAGCCGTATGCAAAAGGTTGAGTTGAAAATTACTATTATTCAAATATAAGTTTAATTTTTAATGAAAGCTACTTATTCAACTCAAAGCAACATTTTTATCATGTTTGTGAAATTTTAACATTTAATTATGCTTAATTAAATTAGTTGTTTTATTTTGTCTGAAATATGTGTATCTGTTGCTTTATATTTCTAATCATTGTGATAAATGCAATATTATTGGTTCATTTGTTATAGTATTTTTGAAAATCTATTTTAATTAAATTAAATAAAATACATCTTTCATTAAAAAATATATATAATATTTTATGAAGGGTTGCATATATTCTTCTTTCACAATTTATTTTCGGTTTATTGATTAATTTAAATTCAAAATCCCAAGCTTTTAAGTAGTTGTCTATCAACCATGAAAAAGTTTGTCATAAGTAAAGAAGAAGAAAAAAAGAAATTCTGAAAAAATTCAGGAAAACTAAAATTTTATTACTGTGGTTGAGAGCTTAAATATATTATGTAAAATAAAGTTTGCACTTGCATGCATTCTCCACCCAAATATGTGCCTTTTTTTTTGACGAAAATCTTCAGGTGATACTCTTTCTGTTGTGGGTTCATATTCATTATCGGGATGTGACACTTTTTCAGAACTCGAAGGGCTGTAGTTATTTTAAAAACATGGTAAGTACAAGGCACAAAATTTCCTTTCGCCATTGGCAATCAAATATTTTGGATTGGCCAGTAAATTTGATTTAAATCAAATTATCCTTTTTTTTAATGGATTAAAGAGTTTGCCTCTAATTTAGATTGTTCCATGCCTGAAAATAACAATTAGATCAAAATATGTAACAGTTTTTTTTGTTAATTAAAAGTATGCTAATTTAAATTCTCTAATAATTTCAGACTGCATTTACTAATTGTAATTAAAACTATCTACTCAGTGATGCAAGAACTGTTTTATTTTGAATAGGTATTCCTCCACCCTGCGAAACTCTTGAATGGGAAGCAGATAACCAGTTCACTAATCAGCTTTTTAGAAGTAAATTTATGAAAAGATTGATTGCCTTCTACATTCCTGTCTCCTCTTCACAAGAAGGTATCATTTATATCTCCCTTTTGATGTGTCACATATTTTGAAGAGAAATAACTTTTGTTCTAAAGATTGGATTTTCACCTCATATATGCTAATGAGTTAGATTAGAGTTGTGATGGCCCAGGGGCGTTCATCTTCCAATGAGGTTAACCGGGTTCAAATCACAGCGACGGCTGATCGATATGAATTCCGTATCCGGCTTGCACCGACCACAGTGATGACGTGAAATATCCTCAGTGGTAGACGGATCATGGGTTGAGGCTGACCGTGGGAGGTTCTCGTGGTCTTCCTCTCCATGTAACGCAAATGCGGGTTACTTCCATCAAAAAGTTCTCCACAAAGGCAAAATCTCTCCTACTACTTGATTCAGTGTCTTCTGGATTAGGTTCAAAATGACAAGGCTACGTTGTTGGCCAAAAATTGGGGTGGCTGTTCGCCGACTGTTATAGAATATAAAATTATAGTTAGATTAATCAAGCTACATAAACATAATTATTAGGGTCATAAAAATGTAGCCACCATCAGTTTTGGTTGGAGAGATATCAAAATTAATGTTAACTTTACTTTCTGTGTCTGGGAAAGTTTTAAAGCGAATTTCACACAATTATACAATGAGTTAAACCCAAGACTCGAAAAGATATTTCTTTGTTATTTCAAACATCAAAAAAATTATTATTGAATTCCATGTTATTTTTTACTATTTTAAATGTCAAAATATTACAAACTTTGAGTGAAATCTGTTGCGTAGATTCTAAATCATAAAATTCCACAAAAGCTATCATTTTTTTCTCTCAAGAATTATTCGACCCATTTCATTCAGCTTTTGTATTTTGTCATTTAAAATTGTATACCTTATTTTTCAAAAACTATTAAAAATTATTTTTAAATAGACTAATGCGAAAAATAATGACTACAAAAAAAGAGAAGAGTATTTACATTAAAGTCTCCTGACTAAGCGATTGGGGCAAGCATCTTCGGTAAAATAGCAAAGATGGCAGAAACAAGGGCACCTTCAAAAGGGAATTAAAAGAATCAAATAAATAAGAAAAATAATATTTTCTATCAAATTTGCCTAAAAATAATTGTAGTTATGCTACTATGAAATTTCTGCTACTGCAATCTTTCTCCATGAAATTAAAAAAAAAAAACATTTTTTTTTCTGAGTAAAAAGAAAACATTTTTACAAAAAGCATTAACCTCTGTGAAAGAACCCTTTTTCATTGCTTTTCTTGCCTCTGATTTTTTTCTTCACTTTTTTGCTTTATACAAGCTTTTAATGATAGGGCATAATTCAACAGTTACGTTGAATTGAGAGAGTACTATAAAAGTTTTTAAACTGTACATTCTGCTGCTTCTAAAAATTACGTTTAAATTTGAATGTTTCTTTAAAAAAAAAAAATTATGGACGTAAAATATGTGAAAACAGAAATATTTTTCAAGAACTCTGAAAGCAGGAAAAGGTGAAATAAATTGTTTAAAATCTTAGTTGCAGCAAACTAACTTTAAGTTTTAGCATTGAATTAATGCTTACTTTAATATTTTTTTTTACTGAAAAATTTAATTCTTATGTAGAAGAAAATATCTTATAAAAATTTGGTAAACACTTGCTTTGTTGCAGAAGTGAAATAGTAGCATCACTTTATACTGCCTATTCTAAATCTGTCGAGGAAAAAAAAATTATTTTAACAAAAATCCTACTTTTTTTTTTTTTTTTAAGAATCAAAGAATAAATTAGAGCAAAAGAATCTGCAGCAAAGGCATTTTCAACAACTTAACCGCTTCCCTGATTATCCCGAGTTAATCTATTGCAATTATCTATTGCAAAGTATCTATTGCAATTATTTATTATCTCGAGTAAACTCAGGCATAGCAGAATTCGTCAATACGTTTTGTTTTATAACATTTTTATTCGGCCGTAAGCAAAGTGAAAAATCATAATAATCTGCTGTGATTGGAAGTTTCCCCATTTTTGTTTGGGAGTTTCGCTATGTGTGGTACTGCAAACATGTTTTGTACAGTTGTATATGCGATGGCTGATGAATTTACATAGAAAAAAATGGGGTTCACGAGTGAAAGTAATGCAGATGATTTTTCAGATGATGAAGATGTGAACACATACAAAGACTCATATTTAACTTCATTTTCCCGAGATCATTTGGGATAGTAAACCGATGGTAAATTAAATATTTTTTTACGCATAAAAAAGACATTTCAACTTAGAACTTGCGTATTATGTTTTGTTTTGGTTTCTTGCAATTACAGTAAGACCTCGATTATCCGAGCTAATTGGGACCGCTAGTACCTCGGATATCGGAAATCTCGGTTAATAGAAACCATATATAAAAGCCTTCCGTGCTTACAAATTTAACTACTTTTAAAGTAAAAAACAATAGAACGTTTTTTAAATTATAAATTAAGCATATATGACTTATGTTTCACAACTTAAAAGATTTAAAAAGGAAATCAACTTTAGTAGTAAATGTAAAAAAGTAAAATGGAATTTTTTTTAACTATACGAAGTTAAATATCGAAAGACGCATTCTCAAAAATAGCACAAATCTCAAGAAAATATTGTATTTTTAAAATTTAATATACATTGATTTGTTAAATTCACATTCTTTTAAAAAAGTCTGTTACCTTTCGTCGAAAAAGTCCAGAATTTCTATCATGGGCTGCCCTATAGCGCCAATTTTCGAACAACAGGAGATCCATCGGTGTAGCATCGTTTCAAAAAAAAAAGAAGAAAAAAAAACTTAGACTTCGTTATTGCCTCGGTTAACAGAAACCTCGGTCAATCGAAGCTCGGTTGATCGAGGTTCTACTGTATTAATGAAATAAAAAAATATGTTGATTTTTTGCATTTTTTTTTCCAAAAAAATTGGTAACGGGGATCCTTAAGAAGTGTTGCAATAGGTTTTTGATGAAGAGTAAACAATACATAGGCAGAGACTGCAGATAACCTTTTTATATTGAAAATTATTAATGAATGCTTTTTTTTAAATTAATAATGAATGCCTTTTTTTTTTGCAAATTAACTACTGGGGGAAATACTTTATTAACATTTGAAAAATATATGGCGGGAAATGTATCAGTGCGTTTTATTTTATGGAATTTTTTTTAAGAATCAAGCGGTATTTTTATAAGATATGCATACATTATAAAAATAAACATTTCTACCGAATGAACTTTTGAAATAAAAACTCCCTATTGCACTATACATTAGGGAAAATAATGCTATATTTTCTAAAGATAAATGAATCTAATTTTATGATATTTCTCTTCTATAGATGGTTGAAGTGAAGAATCTGATCTCAGTCATGTCATCATTTCAATATTTATTTATTTATTGTGATATATTTTGTGTACAAATAAAATGATTTAGACAAAATGTATCCATTTATTTATAATAGTTTTGATAAGTACCCAATGGATTTAAACTTTGGAAATTATTTTAGCTAAACAAGAGAAGAGGAAACATTAGAGAAAAGATGCAGTAAAAAGGCTGTCCTGCTTTACGTTTACATACATAAACCTTTCATTTAGAAAATACAAGTACAACTTTTTTTTAAAATTATCACATTTTGGCCAAATCACACCAATAAAGGTGTTAAAATTAAGAAATTGTTACTTATATACAGTGGCGTAGTTTGGGGAATAAAACCCCCTCCGAAATGTATACATTATTTGATTATTGAGCTATTGTACGGAAATAGGATGTAGTTTTAAAATTATTTTCACTACTGATTTTTTGCAGTTTATAGTTGTACATTTGGATAAAATAAAATTTATATATATATATATGTAGCATAAAAAGCTTTAACTAATCTTTTTAAGTTAGTTCTTTTCTGAATATCCTTTTCTTTTATTATTCAAAACGAAACACTTTCTCACACTTTTAAATTCACATCCTGTCCTTAAATCTATTTTTAGCTCAACTATACATTCATTAAGGGCAAGATATTTTTCCCTTTGCTCTCTGTGGGAATCGCTCGACCTATATGATAAACCAATTACAATTGCTAAGATTTCCCTAAATTGAAACATTTTATGGATTTACTTTGCAAGATTTTCCCTAACATATAATCTAGGAGCACAAATTTTCGTGACCACTTTTGTAGCTGATCTCTGTCTAATAATTAATAAATAAATATTGTGTCCTCCTTCCCTGCATTAAACCTGTTTTAATCCTTCCACTCGGCAACGACTATATATATATATGAAGGAAACCGTCGCTTCCTACATCAGAAGCCTCCACATGGTTTTTCATAAGTAGTCAGTGTAGAGTCTATTTAAAAAGTGAACCAGTTGTGGACGTATTCTATTTTAAAAGTAATTAAGAGAAATTTACCATATAAATTTGTGGTTGAATGACAAGTATAAACAATCATATTCATAAATTAGTTAGCCAAAGATTAGATTGTTAAGCCAAAACAATCATATTCATAAATTAAAAAATTTTTTTAAACATTTGCTACCATTATTTTTATTTTAAGTGGCTCCTTCATGAACTGTTTTACTTCATGGTTGTCTGATCGGTCTATCTACACTGGTTATCATAAATTAAGGAAAAATCACAAAAATAGCGATAACTCTTTCAAAAGTAAGCCAAACCGTGCAAAATTTGCATATGTTGTCCACTAAGAGTAGCTGAGTAAAATTGCAATATGCAAATTAGTGGCGCTGCACTCGGCTTACGTCATCTGCCTGGAGCATAAAAGTCCAAGTTTGAGAGAAAGCACAAAAATTTTACTGTGATTGCGACATTGAAAATCTGAGATAGCCAATTCGTAATAATGACCTCTAGGCATCATTTGCCTGAAGAACTACGATGGAGAGCCATCGGGAGACTAGAGGCAGGGCAGAGTCAATCAGAAGTGGCCAGATGGCTAAATGTGAGTCCATCTGTGGTTCATAGACTTTGGAGGCAATTTCAAACCACAGATTCGGCATCTAGGAGGTTCAGTCAAGGACGGCCAACTGTTACGACCAGTGCCGATGACCGATATTTGACATTAAGTGCACGCAGGAATAGAACCGCTACTCCGACACATCTTAGATCCTCTCTTGCTGCAGCCACCGGAAGGTTGGTGTCAACGTCAACTGTGCGCAGAAGGCTCCACGAAGGTGGTCTGTATGCGAGACGGCCAGCCATTTGCGTGCCGCTCACATCACGCCATAGGAGAGACCGTTTGCAGTGGGCCCGACAACATGTCCACTGGACGTCAGATCAATGGAGGCCTGTTCTCTTTACGGATGAGTCCAGGTTTAGTCTAGAAAGTGACAGTAGACGTTATTTGATATGGAGAGAACCTGGGACCCGTTATCATCCATCAAACATCCGTGAAAGAGATGCATACGGAAGAGGCAGTGTCTGTGTTTGGGGAGGCATATCCTTAGGAGGGCGCACATACCTCCATGTCTTTCCAAGGGGAACCGTGAATGCTCAGGTTTATCGAGACAACATCCTTGATGCTTATGTGCGCCCATATGCCGGGGCAATTGGTGATTGCTTCCTGTTACAGGACGATAATGCAAGACCACACAGAGCTCGCATTGTTGATGATTATCTTCAACAGGAAACAATTACTCGCATGGAGTGGCCAGCTCGATCCCCGGACTTGAATCCTATCGAGCACGTTTGGGATGCTCTAGGGAGGCGTGTATCTGCCATCAATCCGCCCCCTCAGACCCTTGCCACGCTTGCAACTGCTTTACAAGAGCAATGGCTCTCACTTCCTATTGAACTGATAGACCGCATAATTGAAAGCATCACACATCGCTGTTTGTGCTGTATTGCTTCTAGAGGCAATCATATTCCATATTAAAGGTACTTTTTCTATTGCAAACCGATACTTCCAATTTGTTTATTTTATACATGTGCTAATTTCTATACTACTATTAATGTCTGATAATTTCTTTTTATGTTGTTTAATACCTTACTATGTGTTGTATATTGTGGGTAAGTTTCATAAAATTCCATGTGTAATTTCTTGAGTTATCGCGATTTTTGTGAATTTTCCTTAATTTATGATAACCAGTGTATAAGAAGCCGTGTGGAGGCCTTCGGTTAAGGGAGGCGTGCGATAAACCCCCTCCAAACACGCATTAAAACTACGCCACTGCTTATATATATAACTCCCTTTAATATTAACTTATAATTTTTAAACTCTGTCATCTAATTGGGTCGGTTGTTCAACGGCCAAATAAAATAAAAACTCTGCCATCATCAATGGCTCAGGGGATAGAGCCTTCCAATGAGGCGATCCGGGTTCGAATCCTAGTCGATACGAATTCCGCATCCGGCTTGCACCGACCACAGTAATGACGTGAAATATCCTCAGTGGTAGACGGATCATGGGTTGCCGTCAGTCTAACCGTAGCAGATCCTCGTAGTTTTCCTCCCCATGTAACGAAAATGCGGGTTAGCTCCATCAAAAAGTCCTCCACGAAGGCAAGTTTCTCTCAATACTCGATCCAGGAGTTCCCTTGTCTTCTGGATTGGGTTTAAAATTACAGGGCTACGGAGTTGAACATTAGCAGTCGTAAACCCATAAAATTGGGTCGGTTGTTCAACGACGGTTATAAAAAATAAATAGAAAAACTCAGTCATCAGGAGTCTGTACAGACATTTAGTGAAAAAACTTTTCATAAATTGTGAATATAAAATACGCGTTAAGTCACATTCTTTCAAACAGGGTCCTGCTATTGTAAAATAGCTAAAAACCTTTTCAAGAAATTTTTAAATTGTAAATAGATACAAGATTCTGCTCAACAATTGCTGCTACTAAATAAGAGATGCAACATACAAATATTTTGGTATTTAGCCTCCTATACCGCTGAATACAGAATATTCATTTCGGACGAATAATGGAAGCAAAATAACTCACATTTTTAATCATTTCAATTGACATATTTTAAGTAACACATGTATCACTTTTAATGTGGTACGCATTAAGTAAACTTAAACAATTCTTAAATTTATAATATTTTATTTAAAAAATTGTAATGCATGATATTCTATTAATTAATTTTTTAAATAAATATAAATTTATCAATTATTTATTTACAAAAAAAAATATTTAATATTAATAAGAATGCGCACACGATGTTTGTAAAAGTAGACATATTTTCTTAGAATACTACATATGGAATTTAAACTTAGGGAAAATTAGTTCTCCCCCCCCCCACAGGGAAGAGTTTATTCGATTAACAAAACAATAATGGTGATAAACAAATCTGTGAAGGGTCCGATTAAAAGAAAGATAAATTATTTTGTGAAGGGTCCGTTTTTATGAAAAGATATTTTGTGAAGGGTCCGTTAACGGACCCCATGTCATGTAGTATATTATAATATACTATGCTACAATAACAAAGGAAATAATCATGAACTAATTAAGGGACCCACAATTTGCATACATTTTTTGTTACATACATTATATGTTAGCGTTAAAATGAAGAGTGCATATATGGCCACGTATCTCCCCTCAATATTAACCTTTAATATTCAAACTCGTTCAGGTATTTTACTTACCAAAGGAAATAATTATAGAGAAATTAAAGCCCCCTCCATGTGGCCCGATATGGTTTCATTGCATCAATCGTGAAAAAGTACTTTGAAAGTTAGTTATAAATTGGAAACACAGGTTTGGCCTGTAGGGTCAGATTGCTAGTCCCGCGGGTTTGAACCCCTGACGCGGTCATTATATAAAAATAAAATTTAAAAGGGTAAACATTTTTATTTGTTTATTTTACAATTTCGTAAACATAAATAATTTGTTTTGCTTAAAATTAATTTTTCCTTTTCTATGTGCGTATAATAACGTTGCAATGGGTTGCTCTTACAATGTACATATAAATGCCCCCTCCATTAACATTCTATGCCCAATAGACACATTAGGTGGCACGTTCTATTGAAAAAGAGCGGAAAATTATTTTAAAAATTATATTGTTAGGTAAATTAAGTATTATTTTACTTAATAATAAGGTTTTTTTTTTGAGTGCATATATTGGGGGGAGGGGGATATGAATTCTAACCAAAAGGATGCTTAAAGAATGAAAGCGCAAAAAATATATTCATTTTACAGAATAATATAAATTTGAATTAAATATTTTGATTTAAGAAAAATCATAATGTTTAAGCAAATGAAAGGGAAAAAATTTTACTACCTTCAGAATCTCCCGCGGGCAGCAGGTTGTGCACCCCTATAATTAGACTAAAAAAAAAAAAAATAGAATTCTGTTGAAGAGTTATGAACCCATGTGGAGCAAACACTGAATGAGAAGAACCTGAAAAGTAATTTAATTTTAAGTAATTAATTTTAATTTAAAATGTGATTAATTTTTATTTTTTTTTTAACTAAAAGTGTAGAATTTAAATGAATCTGATCTGCAGACAACATAGAAGCAACAAAGTGTCCAATTATAAAAGATAAAAAATCTTTAACCTTCAAAGTTGTTGTGAACAATTTAAAATTAACAGAAATATATCTTTAATTGAAAAAAATCACAACCATGTCTCAAAACTAACGATGATCTGCGACAGCTAAAATCTGAATCAGACCATCAATAAAATAAATAATCTGATGCCACCTCGACCAGCAATCGATATGTTAACGAATGGTAAGCTGTTTTGGTTGTATGATTTTTGGTCACAAAATAGCATATTTCTTCATAATTGGTAATTAAGTTCCATTTGACGAATCCATAAATTATTGTTCATATTATATTATTATCCGTATTGTCCACAATCTATTTTCCATTTTTTTTTTAATTTTTTACTCTCCATATCCTATGATGCTATATTCTCAGTATTTATAATATTTCATTTAACATTCATGCTATTAACTTAAAAAACAACAGTTTTTTCAATTATAAAGTAAATAAAAGTAAAAATTATTATTATTCGAAAAGAAAATAATCTAAATAAAAATTTAAAAAAAATTTATTTGCAAAACAACAATCATGCATCTTTTTTAAAAGAAAGCTAATGGATGGTGTTTTCAATAGGAATGTAAACAATAACAATCTCGAGCTTGGCACCTACTCTAGTTCCGGTTAAAAAGTTTGCAGCTGCTTACTACATGTTATTCTGATAGGCGATGTTTTCAAACGGATAATTTTGTTTTCAATAAAAGAAATAAATTAGATAATCAAATAATTCAAATCTGCCGTATTTCATAAGATATTAATGTTATTATGTAATTCTCGGGAGTTTGGAGTGAAAATTTGTTTTAGTTATTTTGTTATTAAAAATGGTGACATGGTTGCTAGATTTTGAATATCTCGCTTTTTTGGCAGTCTTGATTTGGCCTCTTTCCATTTGTTTATTACTGTTTGTTCGTGTTGCAAGCTGTGCACCATCTTACGTTGGTGTTAACACTTTTAGTATAGTAAACACAAGTATTGTTAGCATTGTAAACATAAGTAATAAGTAATCAAATACATTGTTTGCAAGAATCTCAAAACACAATGATGCCAAATGCCTTTAAAATACAACTGAAACAGTAACCCGGAAATTTAGGCAGTCCCGAGCTTGCAGCGTTCCCTAGTGTAGAAAACACCATCCATTGTCATTTGCTTTTGAGTTAATATTTTTTTCTAGCAGCATCATTTTGTAAATACTTTTATAGTAAAACATACTAAAAATGCAGAGAAGAAGTATTCATTCATATTTCGCAAAAAAATATCTCAAAAACTTTTTAGCGAGCCGTGATAGCTCAGGGGATAGAGCGTTCGCCTTCCAATGAGGTGAACTGGGTTCGAATATTACAGTGTTTGTTCCATCAGAAAGTTCTCCACGAAGGTAATTTTCTCTCAATACTTGATCCAAGAGTTCCCTTGTCTTCTGGATTGGGTTCAAAATTACGAGGCTACGGAGGTGAACATTGGTAGTCGTATACCCGAAATTGGATCGGCTGTTCAACAAGGGTTACAAAAATTAATTTTTAGCCAGAAAATATGACACTTAAATTTACGATGAAAACATGAGTTCTCTTATAAAGGATCAAGCAATTATTACAAAATAGAAAAAAAATGTTAAAAATTATTATCTTCTAAATAACTAGATCCTTCACTTCAATAATAACCCATTGTTCTGAAAGTCACCCATTTCCAAACATCGTATCACATGTTCCTCTAGATCCATCTTTATGACACACAAATCTTTGCTCCAATATCTCCCCTTAATATTAACCCTTTAATATTCAAACACGCTCTGATATTATATAACCTATAGTACCATACCAAAGTAAATTATATTGGATGAATTAGATGGCCCACAATATGGCAGCACAATATTTAAGTATGTATGAATGTAATTCAAAGTGCGTATTATAGCTTTAAAAGTGGGAAATCTTTGCTTATATATATACATATCTGCATGCTCCAATATCTCCCCTTAATATTAAGCCTTTAATATCCAAACTCGCTCAGGTATTATATTACCTATAGTACCATACCAAAGTAAATTATAATGGATGAATTAGATGGCCCACAATGTGGCAGCACAATATTTAAGTATGTATGAATGTAATTCAAAGTGCGTATTATAGCTTTAAAAGTGGGACATCCTTGCTTATATATATATATATATATATATATATATATATATATATATATATATATATATATATATATATATATATATATATATATATATATATATATATATATATATATATATATATATATATATATATATATATATATATATATATATATATATATATGCATGCTCCAATATCTCCCTTTAATATCCTAACTCGCTCAGGTATTATATAGCCTATAGTACCATACCAAAGGAAATTATAATGGATGAATTAGATGGCCCACAATGTGGCAGCACAATATTTAGGGGAGAGTCGGGTAGCCCCGCCCACTTAAGGAGTATTGCTTATATAACCGTATAATATTGAGTAATAATCAATATTTTTGTATGTTTCTATTGTTTTACCATCCAATTAAATAATGCAAAAAGAATAAAACAAAGGAAGAATAGTTTAACTTATAAAAAAAAAATTTAAAAAACATGTTTTTCAGCTCTTTTCAAAATGTGTCGGGTAGCCCCGCTCAGTTACAAAAATTATGTTTTTTGACTGTTTTTTCAGGTGTAAGTGAAAATGACCAATGTATTGACAATAGATAAACTTCATTTATCATTTTTATCACAAAATTATTTTATTTATTACATATATATATATGCTTTTAGTGAATTCTATCATTTAATAACAATCATTTAATAACAACAATATTTGTTGTTAAAAATGCATATAACATTCAAATTTGAAGCAATAAAATAATAATCTTTGCAACCGTACATTTATCGATAAAATAAAATTGGGCGGTGATACCTGACATTCATGTGAGCGGGGCTACCCGAAATCCAATATTTTTGTAAATTTGTAATTACTCGAACAATTTTTCACATATAAACTTCTTTCTTCGTGCAAATTAAACTTAAGACTACATACTTTAATGCTGTATGTATAGAAAAAAAATTTTTTTTGGTATTAAAATGAAGTTTAATCGAAACATTCAACCAATTTTTCTTAATTTCATGACAACTGTATTCAACATATTTTCAAAACTATTGTTTACCATGCTAACAGCTGCACAAATACTTGAAACTTCAAAAATAATCTTTTTTTAATATAACAATTAATGTCCGATGGCCCATTGACTTGAAAAAATATTCTATACAAATGAAATTGACTATGGGTGGGGGTACCCGATGGGCGGGGCTACCCGACTCTCCCCTAAGTATGTATGAATGTAATTCAAAGTGCTTATTATAGCTTTAAAAGTGGGAAATCTTTACTTATATATATATAAACTGCTGTTTGTAGAAAATGCAACACCATGAAAGAATCATCAGAATCAAATGAAATTTAATGCAGAAACGACTTGTACTGATACAAATAAATGATGAAATTTTCAAAACAAAAGAAACAAATTAAGCGTCCGAAATCAGTATTTGGTGCAGCCACCACGCGCTGCAATAAGTGCTGCTATACGACGTGGCATGGAGTCAAACAGATGTTGAATATCTGCTTGAGGAAGAGAATTCCATATCGCTTGTATGCGCAACCAAAGTTCGTCTTTGGAAACTGCAGGACGCGGATCACGAGTGACACGCCGACCAACCATATCCCACACGTGCTCAATAGGCGACATATCCGGCGAATAAGCAGGCCAAGGAAGAAGTTGCATGCGTTGTGCTGAACAGAAGTCTCTAACAGTCCGCGCAACATGTGGGCGTGCATTATCCTGCTGAAAGATAGCTCCAGGGATGCCTTGAAGGAAAGGAACGACTTCGGGCTGTAGCACTTCACGGACGTATCTGTTGCTATTGAGATTACCCTCAATTCGTATCAAATTGGATCGTCCATGATACGAAATCGCACCCCAGACCGTAACTCCGGGTGTTCGACCACTATGTCGTTCAATAATACACTCAGGAAGGCAGCGTTGACCGGCATAACGTCTAACACGAACACGGCCATCATGGGTCCACAAATTGAAGCGTGATTCATCTGAAAAGACAACTTGGTGCCAATCAGCTCGCCAGTCTCTGTGCTCAAGAGCCCACTGCCGACGCAGCCGTCGATGATCCGCCGTGAGGGGAATCCTGTATAATGGCACCCTTGCACGCAATCCACGGCGCAGCAGACGACGACGAATTGACGAAGCCGACAATTGTACACCTGTAGCAGTAGACCAATGTGCTGCCAGCTGCCTGGAGGAAGCTGTGCGATCATTCACCGCCATGCGGAGCAGGTGTCGATCATCGCGCTCTGACGTCACCTTCTGTCGTCCAGTGCCTGTTTTTCGAGTTGTTCGGTGCTCGTCGGTCCACTGCTTCCAAACTCGCATCACTGTGGAACTGTTCCGCTGCATACGAGCTGCTATTGCGCGATAGGAAAATCCTCCTTCTCGAAGGCCGATTATCCTCCCTCGTTCAAACTCCGTAAGTTGCTTGAATTTCTTATTCTTCCGTCGTGGAGGCATACTCAGGTCTCACTAAACGTTTGCCACTAACAAATAATCATAGACTATTTTCAACGTCCCGCTACAGCACTTTATTTATACGCTTTCAGCATCAATTCAGAGGGCGCTGCGCGCGCCACGCACGCGCGATGGCTCTGAAACTTTATTAATTTGCATAATATCCTATAATTGACATTTGCTGCGAATTTCATTTGATTCTGATGATTCCTTCATGGTGTTGCATTTTCTACAAACAGCAGTTTACTTTGCAAATCAAAAATTACAAAAAATGAAGGGAACAAAAAGAATATGGGATTGTTGTTTCTTCCTAAAAAGTGAACTTTTGAATCTTATAAAAAAAATACAAAATAGAGACATTAAAGTTTCCTCCATACATTGCAAAGTGTTAGATCACATAATAATGAAATAAAAGTCTAATAAATGGTTTATGAGAAATTTCTTCAAGGGTCTTGTGGAAAGCCTCAATTGAATTTTCAAGATTTGCATTCGTTAGTTACTTACTGTGTCAAAAAATAAATTGTAAATCTATATCGTTTACACTAATCAAATACTTGCGTTTAATGTTAAGCTACTAAGTACTATTAAGATTAAGTTCTAGTACGTAAAAATCTTATCATTGAATCTAAAATTATTCAGGGTGTTAGCTTTTTTATTTCGTTCTCTACGCATCGCATACTTTTAAATAAACTTTACTTCGAAATCCAATAAGTCTTAATCGTTCTTTAAGATTGCTTTTTTTTTTTTGAAATGCATATTTTTGCAGCTAATCTAAAACTCAACCATAAATTATACGTTCTTTTAGGAACGTTTATAATGTACCTATTACTTTACTACTTTTACGTTAAATAAGTTTTTTTTTAAACATATAACCTATTTATTCAACTTTTGCTTCTTAACCTCTTCTTAATCTCTTAAATCAAAGAGAACTGCATCGCTCTGTTTTATATTTGAAGAAAGACTCAAAAACAACAGGAAGTTCCTTGAAATCTCCTTACTACAAAAATACTTCAGCAAATATCAAAATACTTATTGGTAAATAAGATTCGATAATTTAAGAAATATTCACATTTTTAAAATATATTTGCAAAAAATAAACTATTAAAAAAAAAGCTGTTTTAAAAAAATATCTATAATTTTATTATTTAAAAACAAATAAATTTAAAAAAAATATTTTTAATCATTGAATCAATCCCATTTTGCTCCCTTAGTTTCTCTCCTTAATATTAACCTATAATTTTCAAACTCGTCCAGATGTCATATTATAATATACTATACTACAATACCGAAAGAAATAGTTATAGGCAAACTGGGAGGCCTACACTATATGATAATATGGTTCCGTTTAAAGAAAAAAGACCAGGGAAACATAAAAAGCTACATTGCACAGCAAATAAAATTTTTCTTTACTTAATACTGATATTTTAATATCATAATATAATCTAATGAAATAGTACGAATGCTGAATAAGAAATTAAGAAATTGTTACTCATATATTGTGCATATAAATGGTCCCATATCTTCATCTAATATTAACCAATAATTTTCAAATTCGGTCAGACATTATATTATAAGATAATATTTTACCACGCTGTAGTGTATCTACTACTACAAAAATATCGTTCCAATTCACTAGTTATATAAGACATGCTAACACGATTCTATGTTGGGTACCTTCTGACAGATCAAAGTTGATATTGTCTGTAACTTCTCACTCGTCATTGGTGACGTGATGTGAACACGCCTACCTTGACAGAAACTCCTACTTTGATTTGAACACGCCAACATTGATGGATGGTCCCCATTGAACAGTTGACTTGTGACTACGACATTATCCACCTCCTCGCGCTGTTGCTACGTACAACGCATTCACTCGACTGCTAAACGCAACACAGGAGTGACCACGACCATGAACGTAATACAGCTCTCACAATCAGCATTCCAAAATACGATGATCTTAATACAGCTCTCCCGGCTTTTCACAAAACAGCAATGAATCAACTAGGGGTAACTGTTCACCTTGTCTATAACAGCTATAATTCTGGTTCTGAAGACCCCCAAACAAGCTAAAACCGAAATCAAACAATATTTAATGGCAAGGTGGAAAACCAATTGGGAAAATTCTGAGAAAGGCAGGCATACATTTAAATTCATTAAGACCCCGTCAACTACAAGGTTGCAAACTAATTTCTATTTTAACCAATTTCTAACGGGGCACGGAGTGTTCGGAGTACACCAAAACAAATTTTTTAATAAATCAGATACTTGCTCTAACTGTAACCAAAGACAAACCATAGAGTATCTTTTATATTATTGTGATCGGTACCGAACACTCCGAAAAAATTATTTCTTCCAAAAAACAGACCAACAAATTTTTGCAGACAAGGTTTGTAGAGAAATTATCAAGATTATCATTAAAACTACTCTTGAGGAACAAATGGAATTAATAAACAAAATTGACAATAACTAAAATTTTAACCTGCTTAATTTAACCACCTTGCCAAAACTTTTTTTTGGACCACATTGCCATTTTAGTGTTTTAATTTGACTTTTAACTTGACTTTGCATTTTATACATGCTTTAGGTTTGTTTACAACCTTTGGATTTTAATACATTTGGTATTTTACATTGCGATTGTATTTTATACATGGTTTTTAGATTGTTATACACCCCTTTTAACTCTTACCTTTTAGTATCTATTGGTATTTTGTCCTCTGTTTTTTTGTACTTTAATTGAATTTACTCTGCTTTACTTGTTGTTCTTCATTTTAACTACCTGTTACTACTTCACCCTCACTATTTTGGTTCCACCAGCAGGATTCAAGCTGGCTTGATTGGCTGGATCCTTTCAATGCCCTATTGGCAAGTGTATACATCTGTGATTTTGTCTTAGTTTTAACTTTTCAATTTTAGCACTATATTCATTTATGTCATTTTATCCTTTCACCTTTTGGCGGTTTTATGAGCTGTATTTACGGCGGTTTTTGGTGAATTGTTAGATTTTTTGTCTTGTATTAAGGGTTCCACCAGCTCTGGCTCACAGCTCACTCAGTTTTTACTGGTTGTCTCAGGGTTCACAATTTTTGTATTATATATATATATAATTTTTGTATTCTATTTATATGAGGGTCAATAAGTTTTGTATTGTATATATACATATAATTTTTGTATTTTATTTATATAAGGGTCTGTTGACCTTTTAAATGATTCATTGTATTTGGCGTATGGGCCTATTGGCCTAGGCCGCTGTATATATATTAAATAATTCTGGTTCACTAGTATATAAGACATGTTAACTCTATTCTAAGGAAAATTTATCTTGTCAATATTTAAAAATAATATTTAGTAAAAAAAAAGGGTTTTTGCAATTTTGTAACATAAATAAAATATTTATTTACTTAAAATTATTTTTTTCCCTTTGATGAGTGAGGTAACATAATGAAAGTGTTAAAAGTAAGAAATTGTTACTCATATACTGAATATATGCATATGGTTCCATATCTCCCTATATAATATTAATTTACAAGTTTCAAACTCGATCAGATTTTATATTACAATTAGGACTGGACTATAAATCGATATATCGCGACACATCGATTTAATGCCTTTATCGGCAGGCCGATACAGCGACTTTAGTTCCAGGCGATGCATCAGAAATCTGATTTAAGCCGTCGAGTAAAGAAGACGAACGATATAGCGATATACGATATAGCGATATACGATATACGATATAGCGATATACGATATTACGATATAGCGATATACGATATAGCGATATACGATATAGCGATATACGATATAGCGATATACGATATAGCGATATACGATATAGCGATATACGATATAGCGATATACGATATAGCGATATACGATATAGCGATACAAGACACGCAAGGATCTCTTACGTTCCGATGCCAACTCGCGCTGGGGAAGACGATGTTCGTATCGTTATATTGAAACGGCCTTGATTGATGAGCGGTAGAATCAGAATCGGTTTTGAGAACATATATCGTGATCTCGCATGTTCGTTTCGCACCTCTTAGTTTTTTTTCTACTTTGTCGCGACTTGATATCGTTTCTTGTAGATTATTTTCAGTGGGACTGACTTTGTGATCGTCGTTACCTTGTTCTGAACGTAATCTGTTATTGAAAAGAATATATAAAGAAGTGTTTCTTAATTAATTAGGTAAATTGTTTTTTTGAAACAAAAGTTTCTTTTTTATTTTTAATTGTGAAAATTAATTTTGATATTATATGTTTAAGTATTATTTTACATTATTGAATTTATTACAAACGGAAATCTAATTTAAGGTGCCCATAAAGAATTAAATTAAAAAGTAATTAAATTTGTTAGGCTATTTTTTACTTTATTTTAATTTATTAAAAACTTTTTGGATAAAATAATAATTTAATGGGTTCTTATTACTGATTTTAAATTTATAAATCTTTAGTTGTTTTCATTTTTATAAATGAAATTATAATAAAACTTATTTTTCCTCTTTTGGATTTGGTCATAAGTCAATCAACTTCGTTTATTCAAAAAAATTAGTAATGTTTGCGACTTCTTTTTTTAAAATCATTTAGCACTTCGTTCTATTAAAGAGTATAATCGTGTTTTTTTTAAATTTTATTTCAATATTGTCAGTTGAATATACTATCGAATATCATAATTCTTTTGTTTTTATTTTTAAGAAATTAAACCTTACTTTGTTTTTTCGTTCAGAATTCGGTAATTATTCAATTTAATTTTATTATTTATGTGAAATGATAACGATAAAAAATAGTGTTCTTTTAAAAGTGTTTTTTTTTGTTTAATTTATTTAGCACTTTGTTTAAAGCATACAAATAATTTTTAACGAACTTATTTTTTGAATTTTGTTTCTATATTGTTAGCTAAATATATTGATAAATTTCAATTTTATTTATTTTTTTATTACTTATTTTTAAACTAAGCAATCTTTTCGTTATTTGCGCGATCATTTTAAGAGAATATAACATTAATATCTTTCTTAAGCAAAACATATACATCAAATTCATAAATTGATTTAAATCAATCTGAGTATGAAGTTTTGGTAGAAATCCGACTTTCTGCGCTTTATAAGTAAATGAATTTCAAAAATACTATATCGCGATGCAAAACTGACTATGCATAACGATATAAAATTTCTTATATCTCCCAGTCCTAATCTATATATATATTTCTCTTACACGGCACCAAAAAAAAGCCTCATTACAACTCCCCGAATGGCAACGTTAGAAAATCGTCCAATGATTGCTGCTAAAAATGTCACATTAGGTGGCTCAACATATAGTGCTTTTAAAAACAGAAACAATAACCAGAGTGAGCATTATCAGGTTGTTCAATTCAGATTCATGCCCTAAAAACATGATAATAGTTAATTTAAACTGGCTCAACATATAGCGCTTTTAAAAACGGAAACAATAACCAGAGTGAGCATTATCAGGTTGTTCAATTCAGATTCATGTCCTAAAAACATGATAATATTTAATTTTATTGAAACGCAGTGCTATAAGCGAAAGCAGAGAGCACGCCGCACTTTACTATACTCAATATTTAATTTAAACTCAATTAGGAATTAATTAGGCTGGCCTTCTCCATGACTATAAATAAGTCACAAGGTCAGACTTTTGAGAAAATCAGTTTAGTATTTACTACAACAAGACAAGTTTTTAGTCATGGACAACTTTACGTTGGCCTGTCAAGAGTTAAGTCATTTGACAGCCTTTCAGTAATTGCTCCAAAATGCCAAATCTATAATTGTGTTTTCAAAGAAATTCTAAATGCTTAGTGTTAATTTCTTAGAGCTTTGCAGAAAAAAATGTTTTTTGGAAAAAATTTAATTGAAACTTCTATTGGCAGTAAGCAAGGGGAACTGCCAAAATCAAAACTCCCTGATTAGAAATGCAGCATGGCGACCTCCACGTGCTATTTCTCGGGTAATGCTAAAAGCCATGCATTTTAATTTATTGTATGTAAAACATCCTTATTTTGTTCTAAAATGTTATGTACTTTATCACAAATGTTAATTAATATAGAAATTGATTTCAATAATGCTGATCACCAAAAAATATTTCATTTGGGGATAAAACAAATTTTTGTGTTCTTGAAAATGAAACACTTTTTGATGGTTATTATCTCAAGGAAAATTTAGGGTTTAAAGTTTATATTTCTAAATAATAAAATTTTTTTCTAAAACTTTCAGAATTTCTAGCATTAACTGATTTATTATACACATTTAGTTGAATTTAGGTCAGTAACTGCTATATTTGATAATTTATTTTGCTAATATGTTTCTCATTTAGCTAATGTTTTGATTTTTTCACCATGTACAATCTAAATAGCTATTATACTTTTTTAAAAGCCAATAAGAACATTGATGGAATTCTTCTACATAAGTACAATACTGTGTCTTTGATGATAAAATACTATGTCTTTGATGATAATATACTATTTCTTTGTGCTAGAACATTGTGTTCATTGGCGAGCGAGCGCAGCGAGCCA
This sequence comes from Parasteatoda tepidariorum, assembly GCF_982258835.1. Lineage (NCBI taxonomy): Eukaryota > Metazoa > Arthropoda > Arachnida > Araneae > Theridiidae > Parasteatoda > Parasteatoda tepidariorum. The sequence goes on from NC_141756.1 coordinate 127,336,107, forward strand.
TGGTTCACGGCGTGAACCACATAGGATTGTGTAGCAATTCTCGGGGGTTGGCGAGCGTTAGCGAGCAGGGGGCGGAGCCTCCTAGTTACAATATACTATGCTATCATACCATAGGAAATAAGTATAGAAAAATCAAGAGGCCTACAATGTGGCATAATATGTAGGTATGTCTGCATATATTTCATCGCGTGTAAGTATGTATGTACAACTTTTAACGATAATAACGTTAAAAGTCGGAAATTGTTGCTCACTTTACTGTATATATAAATGGCCTCTTATCTCTCTTTAATATTAAATTATATTTCTCAAAATCGGACAGATAATATACTATACTATACTACCAATAATTATAGACAAACAAGGCAGCCCAGAATTTGTCACATTGTGGAACTATATGGTTCTATTGACAAACCATGGGAAATTACATAAAAAGTTTGTTATAGGTCGAATACTTAGTGTGTCCAAATGGTTAAAGTGATAGGAAGCAACAAATTGCTAGTCTTGAGGCTTCAGGGTTCAAACCCCAAACTTAGTCAATATTTAAAAGAATTTTTTTATTATTTATTTTGCAATAATGTTGTGTAAATTAAATATTCCTTTACTTAAACTTATTATTTTTTACTTTTATAAGTGCGTAATGAAAGAAAGTGTTAAAGTAATAAACTGACGCTCATATACTGTATATAAACGGCCCCATATCTCTCCTAAATATTAACCTAACATTTTCAAACTAGGTCAAATATTGTATTATAGCATACTATACTGTCTTTACAAAGGAAATAATTATACTGCTCACAAATTTATTTAAGAGTCGAACAAAACTTCGATGAAAATCCAAGTCGAACAATGTAGTCCAAACAACAACTATTTTATTATTAGCAGTGTGGATTTCCTTATTTTTAATTTTCTCGTATTCTTGTAACTTCGCAAATTGATTGCAAGCAGTAACAAAAGCATGATCGCTTTTTGTTCAAATCTTTCAAGTTACTTGCATCATTGTTCTCTTCAGCTATAGCCAGTCAAAATTTCAATGTAGGCTTATATCGAATTGTTGTATTAATAGTATGGTTTTTCTAACGGATGTCGTAGAAATTATTCTAAATTACAGACGTCAAGTTTTCCCTTCCGAGATCTCATTGAATGAATTAAATACGAAAATTGAAGTTCAGTTATGCAAAGAATACACTTAAAGTTTTTTATTTTTGACAGATCTAGCTATTTTCCTTATTTTTAATCTGAAGTGCAAGTTTGGTTAATTTGCAAATTACCTTTAATTTCTTTTTTTTTTTAATTATTTATCGGGAGTTCGATGCAGTTTTTCCTTTTAGTCCAAGGAAGGAAATTGATGCTCAGCTTCCTAGTAGTCTCAGGAACGTAGATAAAATATGCATAGACATATGGAAAACCGATGATCGTTTTGTTCCACTGTGCGTAGGTATCATTTATAATAAACTAAACGTTTGATGATTGAAGAGTTCATTTTTTGTTGAAGCTACTGGATGAATTATTCTTTGCCATTAGTTGAAGAAGAATTTGACTGCTTATTTATCAAATGTCCATTTGAATAAATGATTTGAAGTTATTCCATATTTTAGATGTACCCTCTTCCGAAGTCGATTTATTTAATTTCAAATGAGAGATATTCCATATCGTTGATGTACCGTACCCCGTTCCCGACCGTTTAATCCTGGCGACTTATAACGTCGTTGCCGAGTGGAAGGATCCATCCATCCATCCATCCATCCATCCATCCATCCATCCATCCATCCATCCATATATATATATATATATATATATATATATATATGTATATATATAATATATATATATACATATATATATAATATATACATATATATATATATATACACATATATATAATATATATATATATATATATACATATATATAAAACTATACTCAGTGGCACGACAGCCCATAGAGGGCCAAGGCCTACTGTGCCCATCTCAGGTTTCTTGACCTTGGGCTCTGGGGTGCAGGAGCAGATGTTCCGGTTAGGTGGTCAACCGAACGTGAAACCTCCAGTGTTTGGTTCCTAAGCATGCTTGATCTATATATACAGTCAAACCCCGGAATCGATCAAGGCAAATTCAGGCCCATTGCCCACAAAATTTTCGGGGCCCCTAGCAAAATATTTTGAAATTAAATTCCTGAAGAGTAGTCCAAACTCTAAAAACAATCTATTGATTCAAGAGAAAAATTTTAAAAAAATTTGAAAGTAGACAATTGAAGATTATTTTTCTAAGATAAAGTTTAAACATCTAAATATGAAAGCGAAATATGAAACAGCAAAACAATGTTGTATGAAAATAAATAATAGTTTGGTAACCACAAACAATTGAAATCAGTGATTTTTTCTAAAAGTAACTGATCATCTTAATTATTTTAAGGACTGCAGCCTTCCATCTACAGCTTTACATATTTGTTAAGAATAAGATTTTAGTTCTCGTTGGCACTAATCATTTATGAGAGACTTTGTGAATATGCATTTTTGCTGCATTTGCTTAAGCCGCTGGAGTAAAAATGGCACCCATTAAAATTCGGCTGTACTTTCGAAATTGATTAGTGCAATGTTTACACGAGCTTGGTTCATCACAATATAGAGAAAATTTTATCTCAAAAAAGGCATTTTTTATTTAAACTGCTTTTTTAAGTTTTTATTTCTTTTTTTTTAATATAATAAGATTTTATGCTAATTTTTGAGGCTCCCGAGAAAGTGTGGGCCCTAGGCCCGTGCCTATTGGGCCTAGGCGATAATCAGGCCCTGGTCAAACCCCGCATGTTTGGAGGGATTTGACTGTGTGTCCAACCCCGCTCTCACGATTTTTAGTCAACTCCCGAATATAGTGAACGATATGTTAGCCCTTGACACGAAAAATAACACGTATCATATTATTTTTCGTGCATATAGTGAACCAATATGCACAAGTTAGATAGTGTGAACTTTTTCCTGTCTTCGACTGATTTTCTTTATTTTTTTTTGTAATAATTTTGAAATTTCTATCTCAAACTAAATACGTATACCGATTTTTAAAACCGTCTATAGCAGTGATTCTCAACCAATGTTCCTCGGCACTTTTGTGTGCCGCCAAATTCTTAAAATGTGCCGCCAAATATTAGAAATGATACAATAAAAATTATAATACTTTTTTTTATTATGAGTAAAGTTTAAATTTAAGAAAAGTGTATATAATATTATATATATACTTTTTTATAATTTTTCCACTCTTTAACCGCGTGAACATCTTTGTCGGCGATTGTCTTGTCTCTGACAATCTTAAAATAAGATGGAAGTGTTTAAATTGTATATGACACACGATTTTAAAAAAATGGTGTAAAAGGTAATCATTAAAGTAAGCTATGCAATTAATAAACAAATCAACAAAGGATAACTGAAAAACCAAATATATAAAAAGCACATTAACAAAGGATAACAAGCAAAAATTAAGCTAACAATTAATAATTAGCAAAAAAAACTAGTTAACAAGAAATCACAAAGAAATAACAGTGCATGTAAAAAAAACTAACAGTTAATAACTATTGAATATAAAATTGATCGAAAGAAATAATGAATCCTTTAATAATTGTGTTTTTGCAGTACATCTTATTTTATTTCACATTCAAAATTATTATCACAAACAATTTAACCCCGTGTAAAATAGGTAATTAAACAACTTTTAATCTAATTTTTTTCATTGTGTGCCGTCAAATTTCGAAATCGTTAAAAGTGTGCCGCAACAAAAAAGAGGTTGAGAATCACTAGTCTATAGCATGGCACGTAGCAACTGGTTTGTTCCAATGCATCGTTCAAGAGTTTGTCTTCTGTGTTGGGTTCACAATAACATGCCTGCGGATTTGAATATTGATGGCTATCAATTCAGAATTGGATCGACCGTTCAACGCTAATTATAATACAAATAAACATGAAAATACTAGAATTCAAAATATTTTTTGCACGAAATGTAATACTTCTATATGTAAATTAAATGCTTTCCGTGAAATCTGTTTTACTTTGAATCCTAATCTTTGGAGGAAAAAAAAACTGTCGCAAAATTAAATAAAAAACTTATTTCATGATTATTTTGCAGAACAATAATTCTAATTAATTCTGATCATTTCAACGGAATCAAAAATGTCAACTGTCAAAAATTCAAGTTTAAAACTTGCCAGATTTGAAAAATATAATTAAAAAATTTGACAATTTGAAATTAAATCATTGAAATATTCAAAAATTAGCATAACTGTATAGTGTAATGAAATTAAATCACCTAAATTATACGTTCAGAAAAAGTATTTTAATCACTCGAGAGAATAGGAATTCTTCCTCGAATTTCTAGCAGATCTATTTATCCAACAGATGGCAGCATTAATTATTAAAAATTTAAAAAAAATTTAAAAAAGTTTTTTAATTTTTTGGTGCTATCTATTGTAGTAACATTTAAGCGTATTTTTACACAAATAGACATTAAAGAAAAAAATTTTTAATTCCTATTTTTTTATGTAAATAAAAAAAAAATGCTTTAGTTAAATTTCTTAGAAGGAAATACAAAAATTACTAACAAAGGATAACTAAAATGAAAGCATTAATTATTAGATATGTTTCTTATTTAAAAAAAAACAAATGTGCATTTGAAATACTATATTAATTGACCTTTATTTTGATAAATTCTCTCAATGCTCTTTTAGCCTTACTTTCTCAATGCTGCTACTTTCTTAAAAAGAGCAATTCTTAAAATTTGTTCTTCCAGAAGAATGTGAATGGAAAAAAAAACTTTATTGTACTTTGTATTGTGCATATTATTTATTAAACATGATTATTCTTTTTCTTATAATAGAAATTTTTATACAGTAACTTGTAAATAGAAATATTTTAAGAATTTTCGTAAATGGAAATACAGTCAAACCTCAATTTAACGAAGTCACTAAATCCAGATAATAAGTTAGCTATATGGAAAATTCGTTAAATAGAAAATCACCTTTCGAAATACTTAAACACAAAACGGGTTTTAAATTCATGAACACTAGACATAATTAAAATAGCAATTAATGTACTCTTGTAAACTTGTATCAATTCTTGATTTTACAAATCTTAACCATAAAAGAAATCTGCATGGAAAGCAAGAATAGTGCATAACATTATTCAATATTACACTATGATGCTATATACATTTTCAACTAAGAAAAGGCTAATTTTATGCATAAAAATATCGTTGCATTTATTATAGAAGTGATTTAAGGTTTTAAACATACTTTACCACACGCGTTCTTAAGTTTAATTGCTACGGATAGAATCAGTTAATTTGAACTAACTTTGAGTATTTATTTGAAATTCAAACAAAAAGGTAAAGAGAAGTTTCTGCTTTCTTTACGATAAATTTTAGAAAAAACAGTAATATATTTCATAAAGCAGTGGCTTCAAAAATTAATTCAAGGTCCTCATAAAATGCGTTAACAAGTTTGAAATGTTAAGAAATATTTTGGAAAATAGGGAAGGTGGATCTCAATGAAAAGTTCGTTAATTAGAAAATTCACTTCGTTATTTGGAAGTTATTTTACGAAGAAATTTCCAAAATGTTCCTGGTTCTGCACCGTAACTACCACTACAAATATTAAATACCAAATCACTGGTATATAAGACATGTTAACTTGATTCTATCACGAGGTACCTTTTGATAAGATGAAGGTTGACTCCCTTCAGTTTCTCGAAAAAATTTGTAAAATACAGAAATTCGTAAAAATGAAGTTCGTTAAATAAAAGTCCGACTGTATTCCATACAGGAACTCGTAAAATTAAAGATGCTAAAAAACAATTATTTATCACGTTTTATGCATCAGAAGTGAAGCTACGGAAACTGACCCTTAAATATTGAAGTCATTCTTTCGAACAATAAAGATTTGCTCTCACTTCGTGGAAATTCGACCTAGAACAAAAACTTACTCAATTTGATATAGTTTATTTTGCTCAGCGTTGAAACAGGTGCTACAGAAATAACTTCTCGCAGATATGTACTTTTTTTTAATCTGAAAACAATAACATTAGTTTAATTATACTCCCTTATCGGAAAATTTCAATCTAAAAACCTTAAACGAATCCTAGGAGAAAGATAGTCAACCAAACAATAATCAAAAACTAAATTTCAAGTATAAACACATTTATTTATCACTAAAATATTACAAGACAAAGTTGAAATGGAAATTTAATCTGTACATTATGTAAAAAGTTTAACGCAATTTACAAAATTTAACAACTTCAGTTATCCAATAGCGAAATATTTCAATACAATATCAAAATTATGCAACACAACACCATATCAAAATGAGTTACCCATTTAAGTTGGATAAATTTGAAGTGGCAAATTATGGAAAGGAAAAACACATTAATACAATTTTTCTACTTTTTTCACAGCTATAACCCTTATGATGAATACAAATATATTACATAGAATAGATTACACAGAACAGAATATATTACATAGAATAGATTACACAGAACAGAATATATTACATAGAATATTACAGTGAATAAAATACTAAGTTTGAAAAACTTTGACAGGGACAATAAAAGCTTCGGCGACTCAGAGCAGTTAATCTGAAAGTTTGTTTTAAAGGATTGAATCTAATATAAAATATAGTAAATATAATTTTTCTCAACCCGCAGTGTATACAAACAAAGTCTTAAGAGTTATTTAACTTAAAATTTGGAATTTCATATTTTCTCAAATTCGGCTAAAAAACTTCCATGAAACAGTTCAGTTTTGCATAAATTTGTATTAAAATAAAAAGTTTTAAGAAATTAGAAGCAGGGGTTTTAATTTTATTAATCTGAATGGATCTTTAAATTTTAACAGCTTATTTCCAGAAACATTTGAAATTAAGGGAGAAATTGCAATTAAACTAATTTCAATAATCTGAAATAACATTTTATTTCATGAATTTAAGCCTACACATGAAAAAAGTAAAAATGTATTTATGAAATATACGGGAAGTTTTTCTATGAAATTATAAATCTACTTGATAACTTAAATAAAAGGGGATTTTGATCAAAGTTACTTAACATTAAATAACACATTTAAAAATTTTCTAGACTAATTTAGTAATTGAATTAAATCATTTTGAAAAGGGGTTTTCTCCAATGGATCCAAAGTGAAGATCACCCCTTTTCAAAATGACAAATTCAATATTTAAAAAAATTTCCCTACAAAAGGCTTAATTTGTTTTTCAAGACTTTAAAGGTATCTAAGAAATTTCTAACCAATATTAATAGAAAATTAATCACTGCTCGTATCAATTAATCACGAGTATGTTTACGCAACTAGTTTTCCGTAACTAATTTTCTAGAAAAAAAAGTCCCATTTTGTTTTTAAATTATTCCTAAACGCCACGCTTTATATAACCTCACTCTGCGATCGCATGTCTGCTCTTAGCCACAAAAGCTTTCTAACAGTAAAAAAACAGGTACTGTGAACACTTTTCATGTAGGCTCTGGAATTACATAAACTAGGTAATATTTTACACAATATATTTAATAGTTTTTGTTAAAAAAATATTTTTTTCTAACATTATCTTCCATTACACAACAACAACAAATGAAAGTCAGTATAACAACTAAGTAAACAATCAATACGACCTTAGAGTTTAACATTTTATAAATAAGCTGAAAAAATTCTACATGCTATTGCAGGCCTTTGAGCAAGAACCACTTAAATCTATTCACCAAAACTCAATGATTGGAAAACAGGCTTGTTTAGTAATATAAATCTATATGTTGCAAATATAAATCTTCAGTTCCATAAGAATGGAATCAAAACCAGAAGACAAGGGAACACCTGGATCAAACTAGCCTTCATGGAGGACTTTGTTGCAACTAACCCGCATTTGCGTTACATGGAGAGGAAAACCATGAAAGACCTCCCACGGTTAGCCCGACGGTAAGCCACTATCCGTCTACCACTAAAGACATTTAATGTCAGCACTGTGGTCTGTGTGAGTATATGTCTACAACAGCAGATTCTGGAGCCACTTCATTCTGAGCCACTTCATTGGGAGGGCAAAAGCTAATCCTCCCCATTTGATAAAGATTGCAGAACAACGTTGAGAAGCTCTTTCATCTGAATGTCACAAACCCATGAATCTGGATAATAAGATTTTTTGTTTAAATAGAGGCTTTGGGAAAGAGTGAAAAATAAAGGTTATCGTCTCACCTGCTAGAACAACAAGGAATAAAGTGTTTCTTTCTTTTAAAGATAGTGCAGCTTTTCCTAGATTCTTCTGATTCTTTATTCAAAGCTTAGCATCCTTTTCAGTTTCCCAAAACGTGTCCATCAGCAGCTTGTCGAGAAGAAGGTCAATTCTGAAAAATACAAGACACACGAGCAGTATCCATGCGCAAAAACAGAAGGAGAAATTAAACAATCCAAACCAATAAGATAGAATAAACCTTTAAACCAGCTTCGAAAAAAAAGAATAATTAACTTTAAAAGTTTGAATTTTATACCAGATTTAAGTACTTTTTAATGTTATCATAATACATATATATTATTGCACAGGGAGAACACGCTATTTTGGCGTTTTTATGCATTGTTAACTTTTATTTTGAGCTTTTATTTTCATTCAAATTTGAATGCTTTTGTCAATTACTAAAGATTTCTCAAAGTAAATTTTAAGAAATGTCAAAAGAATGCAAACAAAAAGAAAGAGTTCCAGTTGAGTTTTAATTTAGAAATGAACAGAAGAAACTAAATCTGTATTTAAAAATAATACTAAAAAAATTTGAATTAACTGCTAATTTGAAAGATATTGAATAAGATCTTAAAATTACTGAAGATAAAAATCCATCAGAAATAGATTTAAAATAAAGTTAAACAATTTAAATGACTTTGAATAATTTCGTTACAGGAATAATTGAATAATTACGATTTAATAATTTTAGTCTTCCAATATTCTGTTAAAAACTTAAATATATAACAAGTTTTAAATTTAACTACGCATTTTTACACCTTTCTTACCTTGACAATTAGGGTTTCCATACATTGTAAAATAACAAATTAGTTTATACCTGCTTCACCTAAGCATTAGGTTCATTTATTTCTTTTTCTCATAGAATCAAATTCTGGTGATTTAAAGTGGGTTAACACTAAAAAATTTAATCTCATAAAATTGACTCACTAACAAAAATTTATTAAGTAAAAATAAGCTTTCTTGAAAAAACTCCGTTTGATAGTGAGAAGTGTGAATTTAGGGTAATTCCAGGATGAATAACACCTCATCGGGAAGCATAAGCGATAGACTCTACAGCCGTTGGTGGGCCAAGGACTTTCGTATCTTTATAGATCTTCCTCGAAAAGGTATTAGATTCTTTAAATTGCTTTGAAATCTAAATTAGTGTAGTCAATCCACGCTGTTCTCTGGGCCTGGATCTAGTGCAGGATCCTTTTTTTGAACATTAAGAAGGATGAACTGTTTTTGAACAATAAGAAGGATTGCTCAATTTGGCAGTAGTTGCCAGCTAAATTCTATACATTTTATTGTTGCAATGCAGCTTGCAATCGTCGTGTAAGTACCTTCAAGTACAAGTGGCATACTTTGCTGCCATAATCCGCAAAATTATACTTCAAAAAAATATCATTTTAAGAAAATTTTGACTAAGCTCAGGTTTCTAAATCCTACGCGAACACAAGTTAAAAAATTTAGTGATTTTCATCGTAAATATGATAAATTAGATTTTCAAATTAATAATTTCGGCATCAAGAAAATTCTTATTCGCAAAGGTAGATCCATGAAGATATAGAAGTTTATCTTAAGAAACCGATTATGGCTTAGTTCAAATTTGGAATATTACAACTGTTCACATTTTCAAAATGCAACATTCTACCACCTAACTAATCTTACCCAGAAGCAATATTTACCCCCTTTTAATAAGAAAATATTAGAGACGTCAAAATTCGAGAATTCCGAGCACTATAAACGTTCTTGATCTAAGTTTGAACGTTAGTAAAGCGCTGGGTGGTTTTTCAGGGCACGGACTTGCAATCTTTAGTTACAGTCCAGGACCTTAATCTAGCCCACCTCAACTTAACTAGAGCGAGATGAATAATTTTTGTGCTTTAAGAAAGAAATCAGGCTGCAAACGCAAGGGTTACTCAGAGACTTCGGGTCACGGACTTGCGATCTAGCGTCGCAGTCCAGGACCACCCAGTTCTTTCGATACCCCGAGGCTTACTGCACCGAAGAACGGAAAAGTTCCTAAGCGGCTAACAAGTGTAAAGCTCGAAGAGGGGAGTGATATACGGCCGTTCTGCTCCAATTCGGATTTCACACTTATAGAGACCATCATCGGAAATTTTCCGTTTCATAACACGTTCATCAGTGATTCACAACGACATCGCGATGCATTTGCAAACATCAGGAATTTGCTTCATTAAATATCGTACAAAATCAATAAGCCAAAAATTCTTCCTTGATAACATTCATAGTGCTAAAAATCCTCGTTCAAATTGTATTTAAAGATATCCCCTATTTAAAATAACGACAGCTTCGACACTTTAATGCTATCAGTGAGACTCAAAAAAACTATAGATAAGAGAACTCTAGATCAGAGAAAAATGTGGATTTATCTGAGGATTTATCCAAAAAATGATCGGATGAAGTTTTAGCTCCCCAAAACATGTCCACCAGCACCATATCACCAAGACTGTAAATTCTGAAAAATACACGACACAAAAGCTGTACCTATGCACAAAAAATGATAAATTTAATCTAAACTAATGAGGTAGAATTAACCGATATTATGGATAGTGTTCTCTACACTAAGGAGCGCTGCTGGCCCTTGACTGCCTATACTTCCAGGTTACTGTTTCTTGGTGTATTTTAAAACCAACTTGATCACAATATGATGATCATTGAAACGCTGAAAAATGAAGAATATATTAAATGAAAAGTTCCTGGAAGAGCAAAGGAAGAGAAAAGTTTATCGTCTCACCTACTAGGCCAGTAATACTGCGATTGAACACTTTTTTGTCATTTATAACTTCAATTTGTTCCTTTTTCCATAGACCAGTATGAGGATTTATCCAAAAAATGATCGGATGAAGTTTTAGCTCCCCAAAACATGTCCACCAGCACCATATCACCAAGACTGTAAATTCTGAAAAATACACGACACAAAAGCTGTACCTATGCACAAAAAATGATAAATTAAATCTAAACTAATGAGGTAGAATTAACCGATATTATGGATAGTGTTCTCCACACTAAGGAGCGCTGCTGGCCCTTGACTGCCTATACTTCCAGGTTACTGTTTCTTGGTGTATTTTAAAACCAACTTGATCACAATATCATTGAAACGCTGAAAAATGAAGAATATATTAAATGAAAAGTTCCTGGAAGAGCAAAGGAAGAGAAAAGTTTATCGTCTCACCTACTAGGCCAGTAATACTGCGATTGAACACTTATTTGTCATTTATAATTTCAAATTGTTCCTTTTTTCATAGACCAGTTGGATGATTTATATAAAAAATGATCCAATAAAGTTTTAGCTCCCCAAAACATGTCCATTAGCACCATATCGCGATGAATAAAAAATACTGAAGCAATATTTACCTCCTCTGAATTAGAAAATATTAGAGACGTCAAAATTCGAGAATTCCGAGCACTATCAACGTTCTTGATCTAAGATTGAACGCTAGTAAAGCGCTGGGTGGTTTTTCAGGGCACGGACTTGCAATCTTTAGTTACAGTCCAGGACCTTAATCTAGCCCACCTCAGCTTAACTAGAGCGAGATGAATAATTTTTGTGCTTTAAGAAAGAAATCAGGCTGCAAACGCAAGGGTTATTCAGAGACTTCGGGTCACGGACTTGCGATCTAGCGTCGCAGTCCAGGACCACCCAGTTCTTTCGATACCCCGAGGCTTACTGCACCGAAGAACGGAAAAGTTCCTAAGCGGCTAACAAGTGTAAAGCTCGAAGAGGGGAGTGATATACGGCCGTTCTGCTCCAATTCGGATTTCACACTTGTAGAGACCATCAACGGAAATTTTCCGTTTCATAACACGTTCATCAGTGATTCACAACGACATCGCGATGCATTTGCAAACATCAGGAATTTGCTTCATTAAATATCGTACAAAATCAATAAGCCAAAAATTCTTCCTTGATAACATTCATAGTGCTAAAAATCCTCGTTCAAATTGTATTTAAAGATATCCCCTATTTAAAATAACGACAGCTTCGACACTTTAATGCTATCAGTGAGACTCAAAAAAACTATAGATAAGAGAACTCTAGATCAGAGAAAAATGTGGATTTATCTGAGGATTTATCCAAAAAATGATCGGATGAAGTTTTAGCTCCCCAAAACATGTCCACCAGCACCATATCACCATGACTGTAAATTCTGAAAAATACACGACACAAAAGCTGTACCTATGCACAAAAAATGATAAATTTAATCTAAACTAATGAGGTAGAATTAACCGATATTATGGATAGTGTTCTCTACACTAAGGAGCGCTGCTGGCCCTTGACTGCCTGTACTTCCAGGTTACTGTTTCTTGGTGTATTTTAAAACCAACTTGATCACAATATGATGATCATTGAAACGCTGAAAAATGAAGAATATATTAAATGAAAAGTTCCTGGAAGAGCAAAGGAAGAGAAAAGTTTATCGTCTCACCTACTAGGCCAGTAATACTGCGATTGAACACTTTTTTGTCATTTATAACTTCAATTTGTTCCTTTTTCCATAGACCAGTATGAGGATTTATCCAAAAAATGATCGGATGAAGTTTTAGCTCCCCAAAACATGTCCACCAGCACCATATCACCAAGACTGCAAATTCTGAAAAATACACGACACAAAAGCTGTACCTATGCACAAAAAATGATAAATTTAATCTAAACTAATGAGGTAGAATTAACCGATATTATGGATAGTGTTCTCTACACTAAGGAGCGCTGCTGGCCCTTGACTGCCTATACTTCCAGGTTACTGTTTCTTGGTGTATTTTAAAACCAACTTGATCACAATATGATGATCATTGAAACGCTGAAAAATGAAGAATATATTAAATGAAAAGTTCCTGGAAGAGCAAAGGAGGAGAAAAGTTTATCGTCTCACCTACTAGGCCAGTAATACTGCGATTGAACACTTTTTTGTCATTTATAACTTCAATTTGTTCCTTTTTCCATAGACCAGTATGAGGATTTATCCAAAAAATGATCGGATGAAGTTTTAGCTCCCCAAAACATGTCCACCAGCACCATATCACCAAGACTGTAAATTCTGAAAAATACACGACACAAAAGCTGTACCTATGCACAAAAAATTATAAATTAAATCTAAACTAATGAGGTAGAATTAACCGATATTATGGATAGTGTTCTCTACACTAAGGAGCACTGCTGGCCCTTGACTGCCTATACTTCCAGGTTACTGTTTCTTGGTGTATTTAAAAACCAACTTGATCACAATATCGTTGAAACGCTGAAAAATGAAGAATATATTAAATGAAAAGTTCCTGGAAGAGCAAAGGAAGAGAAAAGTTTATCGTCTCACCTACTAGGCCAGTAATACTGCGATTGAACACTTTTTTGTCATTTATAACTTCAATTTGTTCCTTTTTCCATAGACCAGTATGAGGATTTATCCAAAAAATGATCGGATGAAGTTTTAGCTCCCCAAAACATGTCCACCAGCACCATATCACCAAGACTGTAAATTCTGAAAAATACACGACACAAAAGCTGTACCTATGCACAAAAAATGATAAATTAAATCTAAACTAATGAGGTAGAATTAACCGATATTATGGATAGTGTTCTCTACACTAAGGAGCGCTGCTGGCCCTTGACTGCCTATACTTCCAGGTTACTGTTTCTTGGTGTATTTAAAAACCAACTTGATCACAATATCGTTGAAACGCTGAAAAATGAAGAATATATTAAATGAAAAGTTCCTGGAAGAGCAAAGGAAGAGAAAAGTTTATCGTCTCACCTACTAGGCCAGTAATACTGCGATTGAACACTTATTTGTCATTTATAATTTCAAATTGTTCCTTTTTTCATAGACCAGTTGGATGATTTATATAAAAAATGATCCAATAAAGTTTTAGCTCCCCAAAACATGTCCATTAGCACCATATCGCGATGAATAAAAAATACTGAAGCAATATTTACCTCCTCTGAATTAGAAAATATTAGAGACGTCAAAATTCGAGAATTCCGAGCACTATAAACGTTCTTGATCTAAGATTGAACGCTAGTAAAGCGCTGGGTGGTTTTTCAGGGCACGGACTTGCAATCTTTAGTTACAGTCCAGGACCTTAATCTAGCCCACCTCAGCTTAACTAGAGCGAGATGAATAATTTTTGTGCTTTAAGAAAGAAATCAGGCTGCAAACGCAAGGGTTATTCAGAGACTTCGGGTCACGGACTAGCGATCTAGCGTCGCAGTCCAGGACCACCCAGTTCTTTCGATACCCCGAGGCTTACTGCACCGAAGAACGGAAAAGTTCCTAAGCGGCTAACAAGTGTAAAGCTCGAAGAGGGGAGTGATATACGGCCGTTCTGCTCCAATTCGGATTTCACACTTGTAGAGACCATCAACGGAAATTTTCCGTTTCATAACACGTTCATCAGTGATTCACAACGACATCGCGATGCATTTGCAAACATCAGGAATTTGCTTCATTAAATATCGTACAAAATCAATAAGCCAAAAATTCTTCCTTGATAACATTCATAGTGCTAAAAATCCTCGTTCAAATTGTATTTAAAGATATCCCCTATTTAAAATAACGACAGCTTCGACACTTTAATGCTATCAGTGAGACTCAAAAAAACTATAGATGAGAGAACTCTAGATCAGAGAAAAATGTGGATTTATCTGAGGATTTATCCAAAAAATGATCCGATGAAGTTTTAGCTCCCCAAAACATGTCCACCAGCACCATATCACCAAGACTAAATTCTGAAAAGTACACGACACAAAAGCTGTACCTATGCACAAAAAAAGGATCAATTAAATAATCTAGGCCAATAATCTAGAATAAACCAATATATTTGGAACAGATATGGTGTTTTTTACACTAGGGAGCGCTGCGAGCTTTTGGAACTTTTTTAGTCTGAACAAATGAGCATATAAGGAGAGGTAGGTGTTTGGTCGTAGGAAATTTCTCAAACAATGTCAAACTGATTTTGAAAACTTTTCCAATAGTTTTTACTTTGAAAAGCTTAGAAACTGTTGGCTTTAGAAATTCTGAAAGTGTTTAGAATCAGGAAAATTCTGAAGTGGTTGGTACTTTGAAAAATGGGTGTGCAAAGAATGGGTGTACAAATGGGTTTTAAATATGGGTGAAAAATGGGTTTTAAAAAAATGGGTGTACAAAGAATTACATTGCACATGCTGTAAGTTAAAAATTTTCATATTGTCAGTACTTTGAAAAATTCTCATGAGGATGGTACTTAGAAAATTTTTGTCTCTTCTTTCGAAAGATCAAGTTTTTTGTACTTTTGAACAAGGAATGATTTACAAATTGTATTGACTTTCAAAAATTTTTCGTGCTTAGAAAAATTCTGACTGTTAGTTTTATAAATATTCATAAGTTGCTTGAAATCGAAAATTTTATGACTATTTAATAAACAGAAGATGCTTGGTCTTTTAAAAAATTTTCAAATGTTTTGTAATTGGAAAAACACTGTGTTCATACTTTACTTAGAAAAATTCAGATGCATATTTACTTCAAGTAACTTTTAAATTGCTTTGACTTTGAAAAATTTTCAAGTTTTTAGTACTTCGAAATGTTCTGCAATTATTTAATCGCAGAAACTTTTTTAATTTGATAAAAACCGCTATATACAGAGTAGTAGTTGGTTTTGGAAATTTGCTTCGACTTCGAAAAAATTTCAAATAGTTTACATTTAGAGAAATGCTGTTGGTAATAAAAAGATTTTTAAACTGATTTTCACTCATGAAATTTTTAAATTTTTTGTACCTAAATGATTAGAAATTTTTAAGTTCAAACATTTCATAAAGATGGAAAAAAAAACGTAGATTCGCAGAAGTTAGAAAAATTTTCAACTTAATTGGACTTGTTTTGTATTTGGAATTATTCCTAAATTCTTGGAACATAAACAATTCTTTTAGTTGGGAAAAACTGGTATTTAAGAAGTCACAGGAGTATCTTTTTTTAAAAGTGTTTTCACTTTGAAAAATTTTCCAATTATTTATACTATGAAAAATTCTTAATCTGTTAACTTTAGAATTTAGATATATTGTGAAATTGTTTGAATGTAGAAAACTTTATAAACTTTTTTTTTCAACTAATGAGTTGAAAATTTCTGATTTCTAACTATTGAAACTTTTTTATACTTAGTTTACTCAACTTTAAAATTTTTCCTTTGAAAAAGTTTCAATTTTTTGTGCTTAGAAATAATTTAAATTTGTTTAAACATGCGAAATTTTTGAAGTCTGAAAAAAGGGATAGATAATCAGTAGCAGGTGCTTGGTCAATAAAAATTTTTGAACTGATTCAAACTGATTTTGGAGAATTTAAAAATTTTCGTGCTTTAAAAAATTTTGAATCTGTGGGTATCAGAAAAATTTAGAATGTTAAGAATTAGGTATATTCTGAAGTTGTTTGTACTTTCAATAATTTTTAAATGTTTTGCACTAAGAAATATTCTGAAGAAGTGGGAATGTGAAATTTTGTGAAGTTAGAAAAATTTTCGACTTGTTTCGACTTTGAAAAACTTTCAAATTCTTCGTACTTTGAACAATTATTTATCTAATTTAGAAAAGTTCTGAAGTTTTCTGAAAATGAATTTTTTTTTTAAAGTTGGAAAAAAACGGCTTGGATACAGGAAGTTTGGTCTTGGAAAAATTTTTCAAATGTTTTATTAGAAAAACTCGGATGTATTTATTACTTAGAAGAATTCTTAAGTAATTCTTACAATTCTAATACTCAATTTGTGTTATTTTATGAATAAAATAATGGAATATATGATAAAGTTATGAATTTTACTTCATAAATATCCTATATAGTAACTAAAATAACAATTTAATAGTAAAATTTGATTATTTACAATGTTAACATTCATTTTAGTAGAATGGGTAGACTCGCCCCATACGAAAGATTTGTCAGCAGTTCTATAAAATATACAGTAACAGCGTAACTGTTAATATTTTCTAAAATCGATTTCACAGCTTTAAGGAGGGATAAATAGAGATTCCGAAACACCTATTAAAAGCCTTTTTTCTTTAATATTTACAAAAGTTTGACCACTTGAAAGTTGACAAACTGAAAAAATGGGTAGACTCGCCTCGGTTTACGGTAAGAATATTTTTAAGTACAAAACATTTAAAAAATTTTCAATGTACCAACAACTTCAGAATTTTCCTGATTCTAAACATTTTCTGAATTTCTAAAGCAAAACAGTTTCAAAATTTTTCAGAGTACAAAAAAAGGAAAAAATTTTCAAAATCCAAACAAGTTGAAAAATTTTCCAACTCCAAATTTCTGAAACTCTTGAAATACCTTTCTTCCAACTTCGAAAATTTTAAAACTTACCCAACTTCAAAATATTTTTAGGTACAAAAATTTTGAATATTTTTCGAAGTTAAAACAATTTGAAAGTTATTCAAAGTGCAAACAGAAAGTTTCTAAGTTCGAATTGTTTGAAAATTTTTCTAACTTCAAATTAACAGCCAATCAGAAAAATTTTGGTACACACGTGATTAAAATCTAGACGTTAGTTATCAAAACTTACATTTATCGAGTGACGTTATGAGCTTACTTAGCATTTTCAGGTTAATGTCAAAGGTGCCCAGTATTGTGTTCATATTTCAAAACTGTTTCTTAATAAAACAAACTTTAAGGGAAAATTGTTAATGGGTTATAATTACACTATATTACTGATAATGAGTATGCAAATTCATCATGTCTAACTTATAAATCATTTTATTCAACTGAATATAGATAATTATCACTTAGAATGATTATTAAACATTTATTACATCAACTCACTAAATATAAACATTGTGACTATGAAACTATTTTAACAGTTTAGAATTATTAGACATATCAATTAAAATTAATTATCTCTAAAGAAGGGTTCATTTAGAAATTAAATCAATGTAATTATAAAGCTTTATAGGGTAAACAATAACCCACACATTAATTTAAATAACTCACACATTAATTTAAATATTGAAAACATAATAAAAATATACAAGCTTGCAAAAATTTAAAAGTCCAAGAATTCTATTACTATGTCGATTACTTAGCATTTTTAGGTTAATGTCAAAGGCGCCCAGTATTGTGTCCATATTTTAAAACTGTTTCTTAATAAAACGAATTTTAAGGGAAAATTCGTAATGGGTTATAATTACACTATATTACTGATAATGAGTATGCAAATTCATCATGTCTAACTCATAAATCATTTTATTCAACTGAATATAGATAATTATCACTTAGAATGATTATTAAACATTTATTACATCAACTCACTAAATATAAACATTGTGACTATGAAACTATTTTAACAGTTTAGAATTATTAGACATATCAATTAAAATTAATTATCTCTAAAGAAGGGTTCATTTAGAAATTAAATCAATGTAATTATAAAACTTTATAGGGAAAACAATAACCCACACATTAATTTAAATAACTCTCACATTAATTTAAATAACTCACACATTAATTTAAATATTGAAAACATAATAA
Source organism: Parasteatoda tepidariorum (assembly GCF_982258835.1). Lineage (NCBI taxonomy): Eukaryota > Metazoa > Arthropoda > Arachnida > Araneae > Theridiidae > Parasteatoda > Parasteatoda tepidariorum. Next base: position 127,354,853 of record NC_141756.1, read on the forward strand.
AAATATACAAGCTTGCAAAAATTTAAAAGTCCAAGAATTCTATTACTATGTCTATTACTTAGCATTTTTAGGTTAATGTCAAAGGCGCCCAGTATTGTGTCCATATTTTAAAACTGTTTCTTAATAAAACGAATTTTAAGGGAAAATTCGTAATGGGTTATAATTACACTATATTACTGATAATGAGTATGCAAATTCATCATGTCTAACTCATAAATCATTTTATTTAACTGAATATAGATAATTATCACTTAGAATGATTATTAAGCATTTATTACATCAACTCACTAAATATAAACATTGCGACTATGAAACTATTTTAACAGTTCAGAATTATTAGACATATCAATTAAAATTAATAATCTCTAAGGAAGGGTTCATTTAGATTTTAAATCAATGTAATTATAAAGCTTTATAGGGAAAACAATAACTCACATTAATGTAAACTAGGAGGCTCCGCCCCCTGCTCGCTAACGCTCGCCATCCCCCGAGAATTGCTACGCAATCCTATGTGGTTCACGCGGTGAACCAAGGCTCGCTGCGCTCGCTCGCCAATGAACACAATGTCCTAGCACAAAGACATTGCATATCATCAAAGACATAGTATTGTACTTATGTAGAAGAATTCTATTAATGTTCTTACTGGCTTTTAAAAAAAGTATAATAGCTATTTAGATTGTACATGGTGAAAAAAATCAAAACATTAGCTAAATGAGAAACATATTAGCAAACTAAATTATCAAATATTGCAGTTACTCACCTAAATTCAACTAAATGTGTATAATAAATTAGTTAATGCTAGAAATTCTGGAAGTTTTAGAAAAAAATGTATTATTTAAAAATATAAACTTTAAACCTTAACTTTTCCTTGTGAGATAATAACCCTCAAAAAGTCTTTCATTTTCAAGAACACAAAAATTTGTTTTATCGCCAAATGAAATATTTTTTGGTGATCATCATTATTGAAATCAATTTCTATATTAATTAACATTTGTGATAAAGTACATAACATTTTAGAACAAAATAAGGATGTTTTACATACAATAAATTAAAATGCATGGCTGTTAGCATTACCCGAGAAATACCACGTGGAGGTCGCCATACTGCATTTCTAATCGGGGAGTTTTGATTTTGACAGTTCCCCTTGCCTACTGCCAATAGAAGTTTCAATTAATTTTTTTTCCAAAAAACATTTTTTTCTGCAAAGCTTTAAGAAATTAACACTAAGCATTTAGAATTTCTTTGAAAACACAATTATAGATTTGGCATCTTGGAGCAATTACTGAATGGCTGTCAAATGACTTAACTCTTGACAGGCCAACATAAAGTTGTTCATGACTAAAAACTTGTTTAGTCAATACTAAACTGATTTTCTCAAAAGTCTGACCTTGTGACTTATTTATAGTCATGGAGAAAGCCAGCCTAATTAATTCCGAATTGAGTTTAAATTAAATATTATCATGTTTTTAGGGCATGAATCTGAATTGAACAACCTGATAATGCTCACTCTGGTTATTGTTTCCGTTTTTAAAAGCGCTATATGTTGAGCCACCTCATCTTGATTTGCCATGTGACATTTTTAGCAGCAATCATTGGTCGATTTTCTAACGTTGCCATTCGGGGAGTTGTTGCCGTGTAAGAGAAATATATATATATAGATATTGAAAACATAATAAAAATATACAAACTAGCGAAAATTTCAGAGTCCAAGAAATAAAAATAATTCCACCACTTTCGAAAGAGGAGATAAAAAAAAAATATTTTCCTTATAATAACTTTTATCTAAAAAGGGGATCTCATAATCTCCCTCAATTTCAGAAAAATCTCGATTGTAATGTTTTATTTCTCTTACTGCTGCCGAATCTGAAATATTTCCATCAAACCCATTATTTACGAACACATTATTTGAATACGTTCAATCAACCTCCTCTAGAATTATCCAGTAACCACCAGTTGATAAAATGCAAAAGTTCAACAAAAACTGTTACATTACATAAAAATTATTGAAAATAATAAAGTAAAAATATTTTTCTTCATCAAATTACGTCATGGAAATGATTTTCTGAAGTGGAAATTATAATAAAATAAATAAATAAAATAAGCAAAAGAATTAGAAGTATTAAAAAAATAAATATTAAATTAAAAATAATTTAAATAATCTTATTAGCAGGGGTAATTGTGAACCCAAGTCAAAATTCCGGAAAATTTCTTGACTTACACATACCTATACCATTTACGCATACCTATGATGGCCTGGAGAAGTAATTAAAATTTTCAAATATGTCTTTCTTTCTTGAGTTTATGATTATAATAACTATTTACTGATAAAAAAATAATACTAATCATGAATATAAGCTTATAAAGTACCTGGCTCTCCCTTACAAACAAATAAACAGTGTTTTTCAGTTCCACCTTTGAAAATTTGATTTCCGGAAATTCTGTGATCAATAATTTTTTGAAAAGTCTGGACCTTCGATCTCCGGAAATTTCCGGATCACTGTTAGCGAAAAATCCGGAAATCCGGATTTTTTCCGGAGCACACTCAGCCGTGTATTAAATTAAAGATTATTAAACAGAATTAAAAATTCAGACAAATAAATCATTCTTCTGCCACCCGAGCCCGATGAGTACACCGCCACAGCAATAAGACTAGAGGTTATTGAACTGGGGCAGGAGCCCCAATTTTCCACAACTAAAGTGCTCTTACAACATTCAGCCTACAGTAGATCAATACAATTTAAATTAAAAGTAATACACAGGTTTATTTAAATCATACAGTGCGAAAACTTCAAATCCAATGTTAAATATTTGGAGGTCCTTTATGTTTGAAAAGTAAAAGAAATTAATTTTTAAATATTCTAAGGCAGGGATGGCGAGCCAATGGCACGCGACACACTATTCTGGGCACGCCACTGATCACAAAGTTCACTACGGAGCATATTAACAATTAAATTAAAATTCACAAAAAACAAGAAAATTAATAATTATTAACAAAAAAAATTATAATTAATGTCAAAAAAATTAGTAACCATAGAAAACAAGCTAACAATAAATAACCAGCAAGAAGAGATTTAACAGTTCTGCTTAAACTAACATATTACAACCTAATATAAATTATTTGTCATCTAACTTGCATCAGAATTCACACTGATGTTACATTAAGTTGAATTACACTTATAACTGAGACACTGCAAAATGTTTTTTTTCTTTATAGTGAATAAAGAGTTTTGATTTGATAGTATTATTATTTTCCCAATAATCATAAAGTCAAAATTATTTGACGGCACGTCTATGATCTACGTTGGTGCAGAAATATTCGCCACTCCTGTTCTAAGGCAATACTAAAAAGAAATTTGGTTAACTTCAGCTATATGTCAGCAAGTTTTGAAAATAAAATATTAAATTAGATTTAAAAGTTTGAATTTTATACGAGCTTTAAATGCTTTCTATGTAAACAGTTCGTATATTTTGTTGTAAAAAGCGAAAAATGGAGTTTTAGTTTTAATTTTCATCTATATTTTCTTATATACAGAAGTCACAGAGTTAGTTTTAACAAGTATCAAAAGAATGTAATCAAAAATATAGAGTTCAAGTTAAGCTTTAATCGTTAAGAAATGAAACGAACAGAAGTATATATCAAAATTTAAAAATTGCTCTAAACAATTTGAATAATCTGTGATTTTAAAAAGATAAGAAAATACTCTAATAAAAAGTTGAAATTTTATATAAAATCCATTAAGAAACATTTAGTTTAAATCTAGATGTGGGGAATACTAACATGAATTAAATTAATATGAGTCATCGAATAACGAATTAAAACTAAATTACCAAAATAAACTATTTATTAAAAACTTGAAAAACTGAATTAGAACATACTTCAAACTTCCAAAGTAGTTGGGGGGGGGGGAAGCTCTGCTCCCTGAAACTCGCTTAAATAAAGCCTAAGTAAACATGCTGCAGCGGAATCGCTAATTCAACTGAAGCAGGCAAAAATATTCTAGTTAGCAAGAGTTTCAGAAAGCATGCGTAACAAATCAACAAATAAGAAAAGATTTCTCCCAATAAGTTATAGGGTAAACTAACCAGTGAAGGAACACTTAAGCTTCGCTTGCCTTTTAAAAAATCATATTAATTTCAAAATTCGTAATTTTAGTTAAATGACAGTGTCAACATATTTGCTACTAATTGCAAATTATGTAAAAAGATTGTAGAGAACTTACATAATATTTTTTTAAAGTTTTGGAGGTTCAAATAACAAGTAGTAAGAAGACCAAGTGAAGGAACAGCTCTTACCAGTAAATTAACACCCAGTAAAGGAACACTTCATTTTGGTTATTTTTTAATGCTCTTTGTGAATTTATAAGCCATACAAATATTTTAAAACAAACCTATTCTTGAAATTATAACATATAAATACTTGGAAAATGTAAGCTTTTTTTTATAATCATGAATTGAAAATTAAAGTGTCAACATATTAACGCATACTGTTCATTCACTGGGTAATCTATGCCCAGTAAAGGAACATACCTGTTCCCTCACTGGTTAGAAGTTGTTTTTCGTATTTTTAACATACTTTCGATGCGGAACATCACTAAAGGTACAAGAAAATTAAAGTTTCTTTTATTTTCATTAAATTTAAAAAAAAAACCAGTAAAGGAACACTTGTTCCTTCACTGGTTTTTCATCGTTTGGTGATCCAGTGAATAAACACCCCCTTATCTCAGTACTTTACTATGCTATGATGCTTAAAAAAATAAAACTTAACTTCAATATCTATATTTTGAATTCTCTTTTTCACAGTGAGAAAAATAAAACTATTACATGCTATTAATTCCACTTCAAACATACAAATACAAACACTCACCTTATATTTTTTTCAAAGAAGCAAAATGTTGCAGAGGTAATAACAAATTAAAAATTTTTTTCCAGAGAAGTCTATTTAACCAGGTAATCCAAAACATTGCTAGATGACTTCCTATTGTTTGGCAGTAAACTATTGTTACCAATATATCTAAAGAAAAACTTTTAAATTCTTATTTTTAATCAATATATATGAAATGTTCCTTCACTGGTTGGTTTACCCTAGTTAGATTATTCAAGCACGGCTGAACACTAGAAAATTTGGAAAACTTTAATATTGCCACAAGAAAAGTTCTTACAATATTATGTTAGATAAAATTAACTACGCATTTTTAATACTGAGTTTCCCGCCTTCGCATGTTTTCGTGCTTTATAAAGAAAATTTTTTTTTTGTAATGAAACTAACCCGCATTTGCTTTAAATGGTGATAAAAAAAAACACGAAAACCTACCACGGTTAGTCTCACTGCAAGGGATCTAGCCTATGATCCATCTACCACTGAGGATATTTAACGTCAGGACAGTGATTGGTGTTAGTCGGGTACGGGATTCTTGTAGACCAGCAATCGCTGGGATTCGAACCCAGTTCACCTAAATGGAAGGCATCCCCAAAACCACCAAGTCACTCTTAACCCTTTGTATCACCGCGTTACACATCTGCAACATACATGAAAATTCAATCCTATAATGAGCTGGATTGACCTATAAAATCGAACTAAATTCAGGTAAAGAAAATATTGCAAACTCGGGGGAACCAAGTTTTGCTGCAGCTGCCAATATTAAAATGCGTTTAGCAAGAATTGCTCCACGACAGGATGGCAGGATATACAATTTTTTTACAACAATCCCCTTGATTGTATATTTGGCTAAGGAGGGATTGAAAAATTCGGTGTGAGACCTTGTTACCATAAAAACAACAATTTCAAAATTTTTCACATGAAGTTTTAAATATATTGGAATTTTTGTGCTATTTTTCACGATAGTGGAGATGCTCAACAAATGCTTTTTATCAATAATTTTTTAATTTTAAGGTCTTAATTTCTTCATTATTTTTTACACGCTTAATATGATGTATTCTAACATCCACGTAAATCAGAGTTGTTGAGTTACAAAGGGTTAATGGTTTAGAATTTTTTTACAATCTAATGAATAAAAGAAGAAACAAAACTAGTTAAATTGAACTACTAGCCGCCAAAGGCGGCCAGCTGTCCGCCCCGCTAAAGGTTTTCACAAATAAAGTTTTTTAAAACATAGCAAGAATTCTGAAGATTAGTGGATCTGAAATTAGTGTTCCTGTCCTGCAATTTTGTCTTCATATCCAGTTCTGCTGCAGATGTGTTATAGCTCTTGAGGATGTTTGAAGATGTAACTTTGCTATGGTAATCTAAGGCCTATGGTAACCTAACCTATAATATAACTATCAGGTGGAGACTTGTTTTTTTTTAAAAAAAAGGCCTCAGAAATTGTAAAAGCATACAAAAGTTGCTTTCGAAATCATCATTGGCCAATAGCTGAAAACCTCTTCTAATATTCTTTGACGTTTCTCTGATACTTCTTGGGCTCTAGAATTGCTTGTCGAAATTCGGTCATGTTCCATCCTTCTTTGACGTTCCACAGACGTTACTTGGGCCCTTCTTCTTTGAGAATCTCTTAATATCTTTTTCTTTGACAAAATACAAAGTTTTTTGGAAGGCGGTTCTGCCATGTCAGTAATCGGGATTTTAAGAAGTCAACGAATACTTTAGAACAACAATTACTACGAAAGCAAATCATGAAACTTCAATATTAAAATCTAAGTGCTTACCTGCAAACTGAAACTTTCTGAAAATAGCTAATTACATTTAATAAAAACTTAAAATAAAGAATAGAAAAACCAAAGAAATCCAAGATAAGTGTGATCGTTCCTTCTATAACAATTAAATTCCTATTTTATATATTATATAGCTACAACGCTTAAGAAAAAAAACTAAAATGCTAAATACATGAGAACACGAAAGCAAATTAATTTTTTATGATATCTATTTCTATATAATTTTTTATGGTATCTATTTCTATATCGCTACAAAAATTATCGTCCTCGCTTAAGAAAAAAAAATAGAGCGTGGAAAGAAGAAAAACTTATTATAACAGCGACAAATATATCAAAGCGAAGCGTTCTATTTACGTATCGAATATGCTGCCACATTTTTAACACAAAAGTTAAACTTTTCTCCACTTCGATAATTGTAAACTAATGCGAACTTTACAATTAAATTATTAATTCCTTCGTATATTAATGGCTTAAGTTGTCGAAAATTAATATTTCAATTGTAAGGTTCGCATTAGCATACATATATAAGAGTGGAGAAAAGTATATGCATTTTTTAATAGTTTTTTGAATATGGCTCTTTGAAGACGAAAAAGCATAGATTTTCTTACAAAATGACTGATAACTAAAAAACTAATCCAAATTTTTGAAAAAGAAAGAAATTACTTGTTCATTATGTCAAAACACAATTACGTGCCGAGTTTCGTGCCTGGGCGAGGCTTCTGGGGCGATATATTGTGATTACAGACACACACACAGCCGCGTTTATTATTATGTATAGATTACCAGACCTGTGCTGAGGTTCAGAAACCTAGGCTGTGTGAAAAATCAAAAGAAACTAATCAAATTCAAGAGCTAAGTTGGGTTCTGTGCACAGTGAGTAACAATTATGGATGCAACATATAGAGAGGCAGACAAGGGCGCCTGCAGAATATTATAAAAGGAGGTGCAATCCTCTAACAAAAAAACAAACAAAAAAAGATATTCTGTTATTACATTTTGTTTTGTTATTACCTATACTTTCATGGGTTAATATTTTTTGAAGATACATTTCATCATTGCTAACAAGATATTTTTAAAAAAAAGTACGAATTTCTTGTATATACCGCAAAAAACTGTATTGATGGCGCTGTCATAGCTACTGACTTTGAAACACAAAGTCACTGCTTTGTTTATATCTTTCGAACAAAGTGCCTTACCTTTCCAAAAATTTGGAATTGATATCATTATTGATTATACTTTACACTGTTGAAATATAAAAAAAATCAAAAAAGACCAAAATGCAAAAAAAATATTTTTTTTTTCAAAAAATGAATTTTTTTTTTGTTAAAAACAAGAAATTTTACATTTTAATGTTGATTTTCTTAAAATTTGAGAAAAATTACTTCAAGAAAGTGTATTTAAATATTTTTGTTGTTGGATGGCAATACGTTAAAAAATTTCTTGCAAAGGCGTGCGCGCAAAAAAGCGAAATTTTCAAAAATTCGTATAGTCAAAAATATGCAATTTAAACAAAAACGCAAAAATAAATGTGTCTATTTTCAATAAAGAACAATAAAAAAATAAATTATATCATTTTTGCATCATGGGTGTAAATTTTTAATGGATTGCCCCTTAATTATTTGTTTAGAATAAAAATATTTTTAGTAAAAAAATTTTATAGCAATTTTTTTCTGTTTCTCTTTAATTGTTTAAAAAAAATCTAGGGGGGTGCAAGTGCACCTCCTTGCACCCCCCTGCCGGCACCCTTGGAGGCAGATGTTATCCATTACATTACAATCAACTACAAATTTGCTGAACACATCTGATTTATCTTCCGCAACATTTAGAACAGTAATTCTCAAATTTTTTTTTGTCGCGGTATTCTTAAAGATTTCGAAATTAAATGTGAAAAAAGATTAAGATAGTTTAAAAGTTGTATAATTATCTGGAAGACACTGTAAAATAGCTTGATGATAATTTTGACGCCCGGTGGCTGAGCGATAGCGCTGTCGTGCCACAGGTCCTTGGTTCGATCCTCGGGCCGGACGAGGTTGACTCAGACTTTCATATCCCTTCAGTGGGTCGATAAATGTGAGTACCAAGGAACTAAACACTGAGGGTTCCGCGTTCGACTGACCACCTAAAGCGGAACATCTGCTCCTGCACCCCAGAGCCCAAGGTCAAGAAAACTGAGATGAGCACAGTAGGCTTTGGCCCTCTATGAGCTGTCGCGCCACTGAGTTTAGTTTTAAGATAATTTTGAATGCGAAATAAAATATGTACCACAAAAACAGTAAGTTCCACAAAAACAGTAAGGGATTCATTACTTTAACTGTAATTTTTTTTTTGCTAGTTATTTATTGTTAGCTTGTTTTCGTTAGTCATGCTTTGTTAATTTGCTATTATGACTATTGATTGCATCATCATCATATCTGGCTAGACAGCCCAGGGTGGGCCAGTGCCTTCCTTTGAATTCGAATCCACTCCTCTCTACTTTTGACACTTGTTCTCCAGTTTTTCTCCTTTAGAGTAAGGAAATCAGTCTCAACTAAATCCAGCCATCTCAGCCTGGGTCTACCTCTTTTCCTGTTCGTTAGGGGTTTGTGTAATCGGATTTTCTTCAAATTTGAGTCATCATTCCTTCTGAAAATGTGAGCTGCCCAGTTCATTCGATTTATTTTTATGAATTTCACAATATCTGGCTCTCTGTAGATTTCATACAATTCAGTATTGTTGATTGCATAGCTTATTTTAATTGTTAAATTATGAATTTACAAAAGGAAATAAAAGCTATCTTGCTTTCGTTCGTTAATTAATAATTTTTATAGTCATTAAATTTGTTATTTTAACATTTCAAAAATGGCAGAGACAGGACCATCGCTGACAAAGATGTTCACACCGTTGAAAATTTATAAAAAAGTATACTTTATAAAATTTACTGGTAATTTGAAGAAAAAAAAAGCATTGAAATTTTTACTATATCAATTCTAAAATTTGGCGACGCACAAAAGTGCAGAGACAAAATCTGTGAAAAGATCGAGAATCACTGATTCAGAGTCTCATTTTAAAACTGAAACAGGTTCCAGACTGATGTGGGTTGGCTGCATAAACGGAAATTTTTAAAATACTAGAAGTGAACATCCTGGAGAGCTGGAACATTATGTAAAAGGTCTGTCCTCCTAGGGAAGCCCGTATCCAGAGGGGGGGGGGGACCATTCGGACAAATCCGCCCACCGAAATTCTGGGATTCAAACTTTTTAGTCTTTCTTTGAGCCTCTCACTTGAGCTTCACTTGATCTTGTGGCAGGGCCGGATTAACCTATAGGCAAACTAGGCACGCGCCTAGGGCCTACGAAATTCAGGGGCTACGAAAAACTTGGGAGAAAAAAAATTGTTGACAAAAATAATTTAGCTTTAAAAACAACAAGTGTATTTTGCACAAAATTATGAAGATACAAATAAAAATATAATATTTTTCGGTAATAAATTATTTTGCAGAATCTTATGATCTAATATATTACTTTTTTGGATTCAATGAAATCTTGTATTATGCTGTCGAATTCCAAACTACGCAAAATGTCGTATTCAATAGACATAAGTGCGAGCGATGCCAAACGATCTTGATTCATTGTTGAACGCAAATAATTTTTTATCAATTTTAATCTGGAGAAAGATCTTTCTCCTTCTGTATTTGATCCAAGAATCGACAAATATATTCTTAATGCAATGTGAACGTTAGGAAAAGTATTCACTAGTTTATCTTTAACATGGTTATCGATCGAACTAATCATAATGGTATTATCGATATCACCTGCAATATCGGCAGTATGTCGGTATTGCAGATAAAGTTCGATAAACAAATTTGTAAATTAAAATCCATATTAATAAAAATGTAAAAAAAATATGCAAGAAAATTTTAGCATATATTTTGAAAAGAGGGGAGGAGTGGGGGAAGGAGGGGAGGGCCCAAAAACGGCTATGCCTAGGGCCCACGAAAGGTATAATCCGGCTCTGCCTTGTGGCTCATCTTTCCTTCGATTAGACTCCTCCCCCGAAATCAAATTGTTTTTCAGCATATTAATTTATGCGATTTCCGAATCTACGCAGATTTCATTGACATAAAAGCCTCATGGGAGAAATGGGCATAAAAGTGAAACCTGCTTGAACCCCCTTAGACCAGATACGGCACTTTCAACAATGGAAGAATGTGACAGTATCTTTTTCCCCAAACATTTATTGCTTGCTATCAATATTGGCTACGTTGCCAATCACCACATCAACTGCAGAAAGAACTTTTTCTATTCTTAAACGCGTGAAAACAGCAACAAGAAATGCTACTAAAGAAGAAAGGCTAACAGGGCTAACTTTATTAAGCATATTTCGGGATATTCTGGTTTGTCCTAAAAAAGTAATCGAAACATTTTCTTCAAATCCCTGTCGCATGTCTTTGTAAACTTTGTTTACAAATTGATTATAATTATTATTACAAATTATTTTTTAATTAATATTACATATTTTTAATTACTAGTTTAACTTTTGCAAACAGAATAAACAATATTTGTTACAATGTTTTCCCCCTACTTTGCAAGTCTGAAACTGTCCTTGCTTCTTACCACATCCCCCCACCCCGAAAAAATATCCTGGCTACGGCCTTGCCCCTAGGGCTGTCGAAATTGTTTCCAAGAGAAGAATGGTTACCAAACAATAGATTTAGAAACCAAACTACGTATAGTGGTTATTCAAAAATCGCCACTGATAGTATAATCACTTCGAGCCCGGATTTTGATGACCCAAAAAGTCTCAGCCCGTAAAAAGTGTGAAAAATGACCTTAAAAAGTGCGAAAAATGCGATAAATGCGCTAAAAATGCCTTATGACATGACTTAAATAAAGTAAAAATATTAAACTAAAACAATGTTTTACTCTTTAAAATTATAATGAGTCATTTCAAAAAATATAAAACAATGCAATTCTTGTTCTACGTTAATTAAAGTTTGAGACATATGTTTTATATCCTAAAATAACAAAGAGGAAAATATGTTGACTCCAAAACATTTTCATTTTGTACAGAAACTTTAATGAATATAACAACTTTCATCTCATAATATTACTAAATATCAGAATTACATTGGATTATTAAATGTTTTTTGATATTTTGAAATGTAAACGGGCGTCTCTTCTGAAAGTAAATTTTTATTCCTGGAGAAGAAAATTTCCTAGAAAATTGTAATGTTCTAAACTATACAAATCAGAGAAAATGGGAAAGCTGTAACAAAGAATTACTTCTAAAGATTTTATATCAATCAATGACATAATGGAAAAACATAATGACATGCAGGCGGTATTGAAAGCTACAATATGAAATTTAAAATTATAAGACAAATATTGCATTTCATGTAATAAAAATGCCCAATAAATAATGAAAATTGGAAAAAATTAACAAAAAGCTTAAAAAATGCTTTAAAATGCAAAATGCACACCAAAATTTAAAAAATGCTCTATAAATCTTAAAAAATGCTCTAAAGAACAAAAAATGTCCAAAAATGCAAAAAAATGCAAATGTCATCAAAATCCGGGCCTTAATAATCACTTTTAAAGTATGGTGAAAAGAGAAATTAAGAGTACACGAAGCTGCAGAGATGACAAAACTTTGCAAAATGTGTTAAAAATAAGTTTAATTATTAGAGTTCATGGAAAATAGAATATGCCAAGATGTTCGCGTTTTCAGTTCTGTGCGGGAATTTTTTACTCATATGGCGCCCTTGTTACTTTCCGAATTTAATTTAAAGTCAAAGGTTTAAAAGAAAGATTGTTATGTATGAAAACTATAAATGAAAAATTAGACTTATTTTAAGCAAAAATTAGTTTATCAGGTGCTTAAGCAAATTATTCAACAAAAAATAAGCACCTTTTAAGCACTTTTCAAGCATTCAAATAATATTTTTAAGCACTTTAAAAAAATATCATAATTAGGTAGGATTGGAAAGTTTGACAATCGACGATTTTACAGGGCTCGAAAAACAGCCCATCCACCCGTCCTCGACGGTCAAAAATTCTCCGCGGACAACGAATTTCTCGAATCCGACGTCCGCGCGGACGGCCATTTTCCCGTTAATGTTCGTGATACATTTTTCAATTTTTGTTATCTTACAAGAGTCTTGTAAGTTACAAGGCTGCAAAATGACCCACAATACAGCAACATACTGCGCATATATTGATGTTTTCTCTTTCTGGGAGTACTGCAGCGGTTGAAAGGTGCTTTGCAGCAAACTTGCAAAAAAACACAATACATACTGGTCTTAAACAAGAAGCTTTAAAAGCAATTATGAACATCTACCTAAATGGAAAACCCCTTTCAGATTTCTGTTCAGAAACCTCTGTAAATCATAGGCTTGATTGTGGAACTGGCAAACGTCATATTTGATTCATTTAAAAAAAGCAGTACCCTCGGATAACTTGACCTTTGTCATTTAAATTCTTTCATAAAAGAAATACTAGGTTACAATTAGTAACCTAGTATTTCTTTTATTACTGTATAATGTAATCCTAGTAACGACTAATTCATTGTGCAATTTATATAAATGTTTGTAATAAATAGGAGAAAATTATATTTTTATTTATTGAAAAGCGACGGGTTAGTTTCAACGGAGGACGGGTGCATTGTTGGACAAGCCGTCCTCGGGGACGGGTAAAATTTCTGAGTTTTTTCGAGCCCTGCGATTTTATATGGTTTTAATCGTCAAGTCAAAAAAAAAAAAAAACCTTTGGCATTGTTTTTGACAATTGTCAAAATTATTGAATCATGTAAATCAAATGGCGTTTTCACACGCTACGGACTGACAATGCGCCCAAGTAGATTGGAGTTGAATAAATTGTGAAAAGATTGAATTGAACAATGTGAACTGTTGTCTTACTGCATAATTCGTAGCGAAAATCAACATGGTAAGGGAAAAATATCATTCTAGAAAAGGAAAAATTAAGCACTTTTTAAAAACACCAAAAGAAAGCACCTTTAGGGGCTTTTAAAAAACAAAAATCGAAAATAAGCACCTTTAAGCACTTTTTAAAAGGCTACGCACCCTGTTTATTATTAGACTTATTTTAATTACAATAGTCTAGTCCAGAGGTCGCCGAAGTGGTCTTTATAGACCCCCAGGGGTCTATTTAACATAAGCGGGGGTCGATCTGAGCCAGGAGGTCGAATGGGGGTCGATCCGAACCGGAAGGTTCGATTGGTCGAAGGATTATCAGTATTTTTCAGATATGTGACAATTAGAAATAAAAGAAGAAGACTTGGAAATATATACAGGTAATTTTCAAAAATCGAGCGACGATTTTAAACTGAGTTTTGTTGATTTGGAAAACATTGACATCCCTGATTGGATTATTGTGCCATTTTCTGCTCAAATTGAAAACGTGGACATCAACCTGCAAGATGAGCTTGCTGAATTATTATGGGGATTTGAAGCAAAGACGCTTTTTAAAAATTTAACAATAAGCAAATTTTGGACAAATATAAATGTAATGCAAAAATATGTAAAACTTTACGAAATAGCTCAGCCATTTATGATAGCATTTCCAAGTTCCTATATGGTTGAAGCCGGTTTCAGTCACGTAAATTCAATCTTAACTAAGAACAGGAATAAATTAAATGTTTAGTTTCGAGAGGATTTAAGATTAAAATGGACCAATTTTCAATCCAATATAACGAACCCTGAAAAAAAAAAAAACACCAGGCACACCCATGTCATTGATTAAGATGCAATGAATCCGTAGTTACTTTACTTATTATTTCTACTTACTTATAATTACTTATTATTTCATAAATATTAAGGTAATATTTCAACATTAATATATTTTTCATTTAACTATTGTTACACTATGTACTATTACTCTAATAAATGTTCAAAATCATAAAATAAATGTACAAACACAGTATCTAATTGAGTTTTATTTTAATTAACAGAAAATTACTTTTCTGGGGGTCTATGGAGATTTCGAAAAATTATGTAGGGGTCGATGATCAAAAAAGTTTTTCAACCCCTGGTCTAGTCATTTAAACTGCTGTTTGTAGAAAATGCAACACCATGAAGGAATCATCAGAATCAAATGAAATTCGCAGCAAATGTCAATTATAGGATATTATGCAAATTAATAAAGTTTCAGAGCCATCGCGCGTGCGTGGCGCGCGCAGCGCCCTCTGAATTGATGCTGAAAGCGTATAAATAAAGTGCTGTAGCGGGACGTTGAAAATAGTCTATGATTATTTGTTAGTGGCAAACGTTTAGTGAGACCTGAGTATGCCTCCACGACGGAAGAATAAGAAATTCAAGCAACTTACGGAGTTTGAACGAGGGAGGATAATCGGCCTTCGAGAAGGAGGATTTTCCTATCGCGCAATAGCAGCTCGTATGCAGCGGAACAGTTCCACAGTGATGCGAGTTTGGAAGCAGTGGACCGACGAGCACCGAACAACTCGAAAAACAGGCACTGGACGACAGAAGGTGACGTCAGAGCGCGATGATCGACACCTGCTCCGCATGGCGGTGAATGATCGCACAGCTTCCTCCAGGCAGCTGGCAGCACATTGGTCTACTGCTACAGGTGTACAATTGTCGGCTTCGTCAATTCGTCGTCGTCTGCTGCGCCGTGGATTGCGTGCAAGGGTGCCATTATACAGGATTCCCCTCACGGCGGATCATCGACGGCTGCGTCGGCAGTGGGCTCTTGAGCACAGAGACTGGCGAGCTGATTGGCACCAAGTTGTCTTTTCAGATGAATCACGCTTCAATTTGTGGACCCATGATGGCCGTGTTCGTGTTAGACGTTATGCCGGTCAACGCTGCCTTCCTGAGTGTATTATTGAACGACATAGTGGTCGAACACCCGGAGTTACGGTCTGGGGTGCGATTTCGTATCATGGACGATCCAATTTGATACGAATTGAGGGTAATCTCAATAGCAACAGATACGTCCGTGAAGTGCTACAGCCCGAAGTCGTTCCTTTCCTTCAAGGCATCCCTGGAGCTATCTTTCAGCAGGATAATGCACGCCCACATGTTGCGCGGACTGTTAGAGACTTCTGTTCAGCACAACGCATGCAACTTCTTCCTTGGCCTGCTTATTCGCCGGATATGTCGCCTATTGAGCACGTGTGGGATATGGTTGGTCGGCGTGTCACTCGTGATCCGCGTCCTGCAGTTTCCAAAGACGAACTTTGGTTGCGCATACAAGCGATATGGAATTCTCTTCCTCAAGCAGATATTCAACATCTGTTTGACTCCATGCCACGTCGTATAGCAGCACTTATTGCAGCGCGTGGTGGCTGCACCAAATACTGATTTCGGACGCTTAATTTGTTTCTTTTGTTTTGAAAATTTCATCATTTATTTGTATCAGTACAAGTCGTTTCTGCATTAAATTTCATTTGATTCTGATGATTCTTTCATGGTGTTGCATTTTCTACAAACAGCAGTTTATATAGGAATTTTAAAATGTATTAATGTAGGCAAGTCTAAAGTAATTATTTGATAAAAGAACTGCTTCGTTAAATTACTTATGAGAACGAACTATTTAGGAATAAGTAATTTCACTGGGTACTTATAAGAAAAATTAAAAAATATGTTTAATATTTAGCCTGATAAGCAAAATTAATCATTAACAAAAATTCCTTTAAAAATTCCAAATTTTAGAGAATCAATTAAAAGTTTTGACATACATTCAAAGTCATACATTCAAACTGAGTTGAATTCAGAATAATGCACAGTTTTTTTTCAGATTATATTCCAGCATTTCTTATGTTTAACCTCATTCATTATTAAGATGCTTTCGTCACTTTTATCAACAATGACTTGTAATAGGGGAGAGTCGGGTAGCCCCTCCCACTGTCAATTTCATATGTATAGAATATTTTTTCAAGTCAATGGGCCATCGGACATTAATTGTTATATTAAAAAAAGATCATTTTCAAGTATTCATGCAGCTGTTAACATGGCAAACAATAGTTTTGAAAATATGTCGAATACAGTAGTCATGAAATTGAGAAAAATTGGTTGAATGTTTGATTAAACTTCGTTTTAATACTAAAAAATAAATTTTTTTATACATACAGCATTAAAGTATGTAGTCTTAAGTTTAATTTACACAAAAAAAGAAGTTTATATGTGAAAAATTGTTCGAGTAATTACAAATTTACAAAAAAATTGGATTTCGGGT
Source organism: Parasteatoda tepidariorum (assembly GCF_982258835.1). NCBI lineage: Eukaryota > Metazoa > Arthropoda > Arachnida > Araneae > Theridiidae > Parasteatoda > Parasteatoda tepidariorum. The sequence continues at coordinate 127,371,715 of NC_141756.1, forward strand.
AGCTCCTCTCAATTTTATTTCGTCGATAAATGTACGTTCGCAAAGATTATTTCTTTGCTTCAAATTTGAATGTTCTATGCATTTTTAACAACAAATATTGTTGTTATTAAATGATTGTTATTCAATGATTGTTATTCAATGATTGTTATTAAATGATTGTTATTAAATGATTGTTATTAAATGATTGTTATTAAATGATTATTAAATGATTACTAAATGATTGTTATTAAATGATTGTTATTAAATGATTGTTATTAAATGATTGTTATTAAAAATGATAGAACTCACTAAAAGTATATAAATATGTAATAAATAAAATAATTTTGTGATAAAAATGATAAACGAGGTTCGCCTATTGTCAATACATTGGTCATTTTCCTTTACACCTGAAAAAACAGTCAAAAAACATAATTTTGGTAACTGGGCGGGGCTACCCGACACATTTTGAAAAGAGCTGAAAAACATGTTTTTTTTAAATTTCTATTTTTTTAAGTTAAACTATTCTTTTTTTGGCTTATTCTTTTTGCATTATTTAATTAGATGATAAAACAATAGAAATATATAAAAATATTGATTATTACTCATTATACAGAAATATAAGCAATACTCCCTAAGTGGGCTGGGCTACCCGCATCTCCCCTACTTGTCTACAGGCAGTAACGTCTTTACGTATGGGCACACGCGGGCTGTTCCCGGGGGCCCTTGAGAATCTTAATTTTTTAAGCTGTATAAAAAATAAAGCCAATGAACAACATTGCCTTATGTATTTTTCGAAATAAATATTGTATTAAGTGTGCATTTTTTTGCTACAAATAGTAATTCATTAAAATGAAAATACTAATATTTTGAATAGTTTATCACCAAGAAAACTTAAAAAGACAACCGAAAATTCGTGAAAAGTTTAGGTACTTGGACATTGAAAGATGTTTTAACAACAGTTTGACAAAATAATTCATACCTTTCGAATTTTCTTTGATTTTTTTTTACACCTTCGTGTTTATTCAATTTAATTATTTTAATTAACTTCCATGGTTTTGATAATTATTTTACTAGTTGAGGATTACAACTGGCCAGCATCTCTTTTTTTTTAAAAAAAAAGTTATGCATAGCTTTATTTGAGTTTTTTTTGGGTAATCATAACGTGTTTAAGTTTGTTAAAATCATTGTATCATATCTTGAAAAGGATTTATTTTATGTATGTAAAGTTTTTTAGTTAGTTTTAAAATATTATGGCATGCTATAGGGGTCTAAAATATTTTTGTGCCCGGGGGCCCTGCATGCCATTAAGACGGCCATGTCTACAAGCAGTTAGGATGGAGAAAAAGTTTGTAGCTTATATCACAGAAATTACTCCAATTTCTATAAGACATCGAAGACTTAAACTATTTAAAAAAAGTGTGTATATTAAGGGGAACAGCTAATGCAGAGGTCGCCAAAGTGCTCTATATAGACCCCCAGGGGTCTATTTAAAAAAAGCGGGGGTCGATCTGAGACAGGGAGGCGAATGGGGGTCGAAAAAACAAAACAGTTCTCAATACAATCACACAAACCTAATTAAGTATGTAAAATTTGTGAATTTTTATAATAATTGACTCAATATCAGTCTCTTTAAAAAACATAAATTAATAAACGTTTATAAACGTTTATTTATTGGGGTGAAACAAGTATTTACGTTCCACCGCGCAGTGGCATATGTGCGCTTGTCCAAATGTCACGTGTGACGAGCATTGACGTTACGAATGCAGATATCATACGCAGTTTCAGCTATCTTTGCAAACTGTGTTGAATATTTGCAGTGTCATTATTAAAACTTTTATAGTTTTGGATAATTAGTTATTGTTTCGATAAAACCATTCGTTTGGTTTAGATATCAATTTTAATTATCAATGCACAAAAAAGAAGGTAAGCATTAATAATATGGATTAGTGCAGCCCGCGACAAAACTATAGCACACTTTGTATTTTATGAAAATTACAAAATTGACCAATTTTGTCGAAAATTAAAATTGAACAATTTTGAACCCAATATAGCGAACCTTGCGAAAAAACACCAGGCACACCCATCTCATTGATCAAGAAGCAGTAAATCTCTAGTTACTTTACTTATTATATCTACTTATGCATAATTACTTATTATTTAATAATAAGGAATTTAAATTTCAATATTAATATATTTTTCATAAAACTATTGTTACACAATGTACTATTACTTTAATAAATGTTTAAAATCATAAAATAAATGTACAAACACAGTATCTAATAGAGTTTTATTTTAATTAACAGAAAATTACTTTTGTGGGGGTCGATGATCAAAAAAGTTTGGCGACCCCTGAGCTAATGAAACACCAAGAATGCTCACACTACTTTTGACGTAAAGTAATTTACACCAGCTTTACTTATTAATTTATAAGGACAATATACGGGTAGAATTTATTTTTATGGTACAATCTTAAGCGAGAATAGTTTAGGATGCATAAACACCATTCTTAAACAGGGTGAGTAGCCAAATTATTCAAAAAAATAAGCACTTTTCAAGCACTCCAAAAATATTTTTAAGCACTTTTCAAGCACTCCAAAAATATTTTTAAGCACTTTTCAAGCACTCCAAAAATATTTTTAAGCACTTTAAAAAATATCATAATTTGGCAGGGTGAGAAAGTTTTTGATAACTGACGGTTTTATTTTGTTTTAATTGTCATGTCAAAAAAAAAAAAAAAACTTTTGGCATTGTCTTTGACAATTGTCAAAAATCGTAAAATTTTAAATCATGTAAAACGAATGGCGTTTTCATGGCTATGAACTGACAATACGCTGAAAAAGATTGTGAATAGAACAATGTGAACTGGCCTTTCGCATAATGCGTAGCGAAAATCAACATGGTTAAGGAAAAATTTCATTTTGAAAAAAGGAAAATTAGGCACTTTTTAAAATCACCCAATGAAAAAAGCACCTTTAGGGGCTTTTAAAAAACGAAACTCGAAAATAAGCACCTTTAAGCACTTTTTAAAAGCACTACGCACCCTGTTAATATAAAAATTTTGGAAATAAAGCCTACACACGGCACAGATGTAGTTCATTTACGTCGCACTTAATGGGCTATTGGCGACGGTCTGGGATACATCCCTGTGGATGATCCGAAGACATGCCATCACAATTTTTATCCTCTGCAGAGAGGATGGCACCCCCACTTTGGTAGCCAGAAAACCTGCACGTTAAGTAGAGCACTTTACAGTAGAACAGTTTAACGAGAACCAATACCGCACACCCTCGGTCCTTACACATACTGATCAAAGTGGTCACTCACCCGAACACGGACCGCAGCCAGTGATGCTTGACTTCGGTGATTTGGTGGGAGTCTTAACGATCAGTCCACTGCGGGACTACACACAGCACAGATTCGAACTACGCTTAACAGAACAGGAAATAATTATTAATATAATATGTTATAATTATTATAATTTACAGCTGTTTGAAAATTATAATTATCCTTGTTTTGTAATTGAAACATACACACTTTGAAACAGCGAACTTAATTTTTAAGTTGTTTGTATTTTAAAGTTGTAAATATAAAAATGTTTAAAGGGGGGCTAAAAAAAAAAAAAGAGGATCTTAAAAATTAATTGCAGAAGAGATCGGGGACTTGATAAATCCCGATAGGAAGATAAGTGATTTGAGAAATTTAATTCGAAATAGTGCGCATTATAAGAATGATAAAGATTTTATAGAACAATTTGCTGATTCGATAATTGCTGAGCGAAAGGCGAGAGAAGAACAGCAAGCGAAAATTGAATTCGAAAAAACTGAGATAGACTTAGAAAAAATAAATCTAGTCAAAGCAAAAATAAACGCTGATCTAGAAAAAATAAACTTTGAGAAAACGAAACTAGCGAGTACGAGAGAAGGTAGTACCGAAATCAGTCGAAAACTATATTCAAAGTGTACGAGTTTCAACTATACCTATTCCGAAAAGAACAGGTTGTTTGAATTAATTCTTTTAGACTTTAGAGAGAGCTTTTCGAAGCAGAAATGTACCTCAGGAATTTAAGGGCAGGGCCGGATTAACCTATAGGCACGTGCCTATGGCCTACGAAATTCAGGGGCCTACGAAAAACTTGGGAGAAAAAATTTAGATTTAAAAACAACAAGTGTATTTTGCACAAAATTATGAAGATACAAATAAAAATATAATATTTTTCGGTAATAAATTATTTTGCAGAATCTTATGATCTGATATTACTTTTTTGCGATTTTTGGATTCAACGAAATCTTGTATTATGCTGTCGAATTCCAAACTACGCAAAAAGTTCGATAAACAAATTTGTAAATTAAAATCCATATTAATAAAAATGTAAAAAAAAAATATGCAAGAAAATTTTAGCATATATTTTGAAAAGAGGGGAGGAGTGCGGGGAGGAGGGGAGGGCCCAAAAACGGCTATGCCTAGGGCCTACGAAAGGTATAATCCGGCTCTGTTTAAGGGGGAAATTTTATTAAACCTCCTTGGAGAAAAAGCTATAAATATTTTAGTTTATATCAAAGATGAGAAAATAAAGGATTATGAGAAATTGAAAAGTGCAATTTTAAAGAACCGACACATCTAATTTGTTTACAAAACTTTCAAACAACGCGTTGTATGTCAAACGAAACTCCAGTACAATTTGCATCTCGATTATCTACTAGTCTGGAACAATATTGTAGATTAAGAAATGTAAACTATTTAAATACTTTGAAAGAATTAATTGTAAGCGATAAATTATATCAATCATTAGATCATTAAACCGCGATGCATATAAATATAAAACAAGAGCAAGATTGGTTTAAACCGGTACAAACGGGTAAAGAATGCGATATGTATTTTGCGTCGAAAGGAAAATCTTTTTCTGATACATAAAACCCCAGTCTTATAATCAAAACTACACTCGAAAAGATTCTAAATACAGGGTGTCTCAGTTAAGCGTTTCAGAACTTCTAAGAGGGGTAGGGGGCATCCTGACGACTCGAAATCATATAGCAATGTGGGGTCGGAAATGCTTTCCTGAAGCGGTGACGCACACAGAAGCACCATAAAGAAAAAAAGACCGTAAGTAAAAAAACGCTATAATAATACATAGTAATATAATAGGGCAGGGGTGGCGAACCTTTATACGCCAACGTGCCATTTTTTCTTAAAAATTGTTTAATGATTTCATAGACGTGCCGTCAAATAATTTTGACTTCGTGATTATTGGGAAAATAATACTAAATACTATCAACTCAAAACTACTTACATTGAAAAAAAAAATACATTTTGCAACGTCTCAGTTATGGGCGTAATTCAACTTAAAGTAACATCAGTGTGACTTCTGTTGCTGCAGATTCGATGACAAATAACTTATATTAGATTGTAAGATGTTAGTTTAAGCAAGACTGCTAATTTTTTTTTTTTTGCTAGTTACTTATTGTTACCTTGTTTTTTATGGTTATTAATTGTTTTTATTAGCATTAATGGTTAATTTTTTTAATAGTTGTTTATTATTTTGTTTGTTTTTGTGAATTTCAATTTTATTGTTACATATGCTTCATAATGTAATAACAATTCATAGTGCAATAACAATTGCGATCGGTGGAGTGCCCAAAATATTGTGTCACGTGCGATAAATGGCACGCGTGCCATTGGTTCGCCATCCCTGCTATAGGGGAAGCTAACGTAATCTCAAACCTAGATCTGCTAAAAGGTTACTATACTATTCCTATGGAGGAAGCAAGTTATGATTTAACTTCCTTTAAAACTCACAATTCTCAGTAGAGATTTCGAGTTATGCCGTTTGGACTCCTGAATGCTGCAGCGCAACGTTTCAGAGAGCCACGAACAAAACCCTAGCACCATTTAAAAGGTTTTCACAGGCATATATAGACGATATTGGAATATTTTCGAACAGTTTTGAAGAACATCTAGTACATTTGGAATTTATTCTGAAAAGTTTAGAAGAACTCAATTTCACTGTTAACCAGAAGAAATGTTCTTTCGCTAAACCAAGTATCAAGGTTTTGGGACATATCATCGGGTTGATTGAACACCAGCCCGATAAAGAAAAGGTTCGAGTCATTAAACAACTTCCAAGACCAAATACTAAGAAAGAATTGAGAAGCCTGCTTGGATTATGTGGTTTTTGCAGAGAATATATTCCGAAATATGCTGAATTAGTGTATCCTCTAACAGAATTGACAAAAAAGCGAGTGCCAGAAGAAATTCCCTGGAGTGAAGTGCATGACTGTGTTCGCTCGTCTCAAACAAGCCCTTGCAGAAGCCTCTATCACTTTACACACCATTGCCCGGTAGTCCTTACATCATTTACTCAGATGTATCACAGATTGGAATAGGAGCCTGTCTTTCTCAGCGAATAGAAGATAAAACTTTCCCAGTGTCTTAAGCTATAGTCATCAATTGACTAAAACACAACAAGCCTGGTCAACTATAGAACGAGAAGCTTAAGCTATTGTGTGGTCATTAAAGAAATTTGAGTCGTTAATATTTGACTCTGAATTAGAATTTTTACACCGACCACAACCATCTCGGTCAGAGCGATGGGTGTTCGCGCTTCAAAAGTATAATATAACTTTAAAACATTGCCCTGGTTCGAAAATGCCGCATGCATTATCTCGCCTGTTTCCAAATACCACTATGACTTAAATATTGACTGTTTCTTCTTCAGGAGCGCAACAGTCCTTTGCAGGCCTTGTTTGCCTCAACAGCACGCCTTCTCCAGCTCCCTCTGTCCATTGTAACTCCCCTCCAGTTCTTAAGTTTTAGGACTTTGAGGTCGTTTTCGGTGTCGTTGAGCCATCGAGTAGGTGGTCTACCTCTAGAGCGGGACCCCTGAGGGTTCTTGAAGGTGGCAATTTTTACAGGGATTGACTGTTTACTTTTTGATAATTTTGATAAGTTTTGATATATATATTATTTTGATTTTATAAGCAAGTTATAAATTTTAATAGTTTAATGCCACGTTATGTTAAATAATTGAGTGCATTATCTGCTTACTAAAAAAGTTTTATCATTTGAATTAACTACATGATTTGAAATATTCATTAATATTAGTGATGAATGTAAATTGTCAGTTTAGTTTATATATTTATGATATGGTTGTTTATTATCAATTTATGTGTTTTGTCAGATTAAGTATCAAGGGAGATACTTCAATTTTGCGTGGGGGAACATCTTCGCTCCTCCGAAAAATAATTAAATAAAAACACAGAGAAGTGTGAAGTATTATGTCACACCTTTAATTTCATATTAATTTTATACATGTTTCAATAAGAAAAAAGTGTTGTCCATATAAGTGAGAGTTATTAATGAGAACCATCCACATTATTCATAGAGGAATATTACAAATTTATTTCTTATTTTTTTAGTGCATAACATAACTAAACCGATAGCAACCCACGCAATGGATGTCGTATTATTTATCATGTTTCTAGAATATATGTCTAATTTAAACCTTTACAGCTTCATTCATTTTGATGTGATACTTCTTGTGAGACTTCAAACAAGGTTGCGTTTAACGCTGCATTTTTTATTGACCGGGAAATCACGTGGTAGGATCCAGTTTTCCCTCATTCATTTTGTTTTGGTTCTCACTAGCATAAAAATAATAAAAGTTCTATAAATATTTTTTTAGTTTGATTTGATACACCTATAATTTAATAGGGTAGTATTTTTTATTTTCAAATTTAGTGGATAACAATTGTAAAAAATGAGTGAAAACAATCCCACGGATTTAAGGTTTATGTCAAGGTACGTCTCTTGTGAATATCAATTGATTGTTTCTCTTCTGAAATTACATTATGACGCATTCACATACATTATTAATACAAATACATTTTCCTGGGCGAGACGATGAGGCAACCACAAGCACTTCCACTGGTTCAAGAGGTCCACGAGGGAAAAATGCACAATATTACCGTGATTACAGAGCACGGAAGCGAGCGGAGCATTAAAAAGAGTCATTGAATAGAACTTGTGATCCTTCTACGACTGCTGATTCTTCTACAATTAACGTCGCAGATTGCTCAGTTTAACTTCTTCCGCGCGGAGGGACTCCACGCACTATTTTTTTTTTAGTTTGTTTTGATACACGTATAATTTAATAGGGTAGTATTTTTTTACTTTCAAATTTAGTGGATAACAATTGTAAAAAATGAGTGAAAACAATCCCACGGACAATGCGACGTATTTAAGGTTATGTCAAGGTACGTCTCTTGTGAATATCAATTGATTGTTAGGTTTTTCTCTTCTGAAATTACATTATGACGCATTCACATGCATTATTAATACAAATACATTTTCCAGGGCGAGACGATGAGGCAACCACAAGCACTTCCACTGGTTCAAGAGGTTCACGAGGGAAAAATGCACAATATTACCGTTATTACAGAGCACGGAAGCGAGCGGAGCAGGAAAAAGAGTCGTTGAATAAAACTAGTGATCCTTCTACGACTGCTGATTCTTCTACAATTAACGTTGCGAAGTTTAACTTTTTCCGCGCGGAGGGAATCGACGCACTATTTTTTTTAAATGCATGTGCGAAACTATAATTATTTGTGTGGTTACCTGTTCACACCCACAGAAAATACCAAAAAGAAAAAAAGTGTTTTACAGAAATGTATGTGTCAGTAAAGGTTAGCATGTGGTCAAAAAGGGGTGCCCCAATAGTGGAAGGGGGTCAACTGTGTCTCCTACTTTTCACTAAACCCATCTCTAACCTAAGAGATAATTAATGGTCTGCACCTGTCGCACAGAGGGTAGGGTACTCTTTCCATAGAGAGATTTTATATAGGGACAGAATACTTTTCTCCAGGAAAACAATTTGAAAGGGAAAGACATTTTCCCCTTACCATCGTTCAATTATACTCTCGTTTACTTATATCAGTGATTCTCAACCACTGTGCCGCGCCAAATTCTTAAAATGTGCCGCCAAATATTGGAAATGATACAATGAAAATTATAATGCTTTTTTTATTACGAGTAAAGTTTAAATTTTAAAAAAAGTGTATAAAGATGTAACCGCGTGAACATCTTTTCGGTTATTGTCTTATCTCAGACAATCGTAAAATAAGTTAGAATAAGAAGGAAGTGTTTAAATTGTCTTTGACAATTTTAAGAAAAGTTGAAATAAGTAGGAAATTTAACGACTATTAAAATTATTAATTAACAAAGGAAAGCAAGCTAAATATTAACTTTCAAACGGACATAAAAACTAATCATTAAGGCAAGCTATGCAATAAATAGTTAGATTAACAAATTAACAAAGGATACCTAACAAAAAATAAGCTAACAATTAATAATTAACAAAAATACTAGTTTACAGGAAATCACAAAAAAATAAGAATTAATGTAAAAAAACGAACAGATAATAACTATAGAAAACAAGCTAACAATTAATAACTAGCAAAAATGAATAACTGTTACTAACTAACAAAAAGTTAGTCGGAAGAAATAATTAATCCCTTAATAAAGGTGCTTTTGTAGTGCATATTATTTTATTTCCCATTCAAAATTATTATCACAAACTATTTAACACAGTGTATTATAGGTAAGTAAACAACTTTTAGACTAATTTTTATTTTCATTTTGTGCCGTCAAATTTCGAAATCGTTAAATGTGTGCCGCCACAGAAAAAAAAAATGAGAATCACTGACTTATATTTATTTTCATCACCGTTATTGAGCCAGTTTCGAAAATGTCTGAAGTACATAAAATCTTCCAGAAATGGTCATCTCTTGGATCCTAAAATCTATCTTTATAATATGTATAGTATATATAAGAGCAAAACAATTTATTGGAGAAGTGAAGACAGCAATTATAAGGCGAAATTTATAATGAAAAATGGATTCATAAAAAAATCATGGCCATGCACCAGATTTGACAAAATTAGAAGGAAAGAATTTTGTAATATATTGAAGAGTAGGTAGGAAGCAGAATTTTCTGAGGCGATATCCAAAATACACATGTAAGCAATTTATTTTAATTAATATTATTATCTTCATTATAGTACACAGCTTAATATTTTACATTGAATTTGCTTTTAAAATTTTACAATCGAATTTATACGATTATTTTTTAAGTATTCATTTCATTTTAATGTTTTTGATATAATCTTTATTTGATATAAATATAAAAACAAATTATAAATTAATTAAAAAAACTCATTTGATTAAGGGTTGTTGTTCATTTACGTCGTACTAGAGCTGCACAATGGGCTATTGGCGACGGTCTGGGAAATATCCCTGAGGATGATCCGAAGACATGCCATCACAATTTTGATCCTCTGCAGAGGAGATGGCACCCCTGCTTCGGTAGCCCAACGACCTGCACGCGAAGTCGAGCACTTTACGGTAGAACACCTTAACGAGGACCCATACCGCACACCCTCGGTCCCTACGCAGATTGATCCAAATGGTCACACTGACTGCTGCCAGTGACTTCGGTGATCTGCTGGGAACCGTGTCTTAACAATCAGTTCACTGCGGGACCTCATTTGATTAGGAGAGTAGTTAAAAAAACTCATTTGAACAAGAATGTTATAAATCACATATTTTAATAAAAATGCTCACTCATTTTATACAGTAAACAGACAGTCAAAACTTTTTAAGCGAGCAAACATATTGCTAATTTATTAATAAGATTTTTATATCAATTTTAAAATACAAATTTTTATGCAAATTTAACCTGTAAATGCCATAAATGCAATTTAAAAAACACACAAACGAAACGAATTTATCCAGCCACAGATCGTAATTTTGATCTGAGCCAGAGCACGATCTAACTCCAATCCAGAACCCCCAGAGGTATCGATGCACTTGGAAGAGTTTGTGACCCCGACATATTTAGCGTGCACCAGTACCCCTAGCTGAGGATCGAAATTGTGATGTACTCGGATTTTTCTCCGGGCTTTTTCCCAAACTATTTGTGTAATTCTAGTGAGACGGAACTACTATACAATTACTTCACATCAAAAGTGAACGAACTGCACACACATGCGCAAAAGACTAATATATGAATACTGAGCAGCGGTGGCTTAGGGGATAGAGCATTCACCTTTCAATGAGAACCGGGTTCGAATCCCAGCTCTGGCTAGTCTATATGAATCCTGCCCCCGGCTTGCACCGACTACAGTGCGGACCTCAAATATCCTCAGTGGTAGACGGATCATGGGTTACAGTACAATTCATAACAATACACTTAAAACCAAATTATTATTAGTAATGAATTTTCTTTCTGATAATGATAATATTCTAAAATTTTAAATATAAAAAATTAAAAAAATATTATATATTTTGGAATGCCTACCTATATGTTGTAAATACTGTACATATCTTTTCTATTTAACTTTTTTTTATTATTATTATAACACTTTCTTTTATTATTTAACACCCATAAATCAAAATTTTAATGGAGAACTAAATATATATATATATTTATATATTTTTTATTACCCTTTTTTCCTTCCTTTATATTAATTTACATTCCAAAATTCATTTATTGTCATTTCTATGTGTCATATATATATTGTTTAAACTATAACCAATATTTCTGTCTATTTGTAAACAAAATTGTAACCTCCTTTCTTTTCAAACTTTAAATAATTGATTGAGGTTGGCTGGAAGTAGTTGCCAGACGCGGATTATACGGGTAAGGGTTTTACTAACCTATGTACGCATCCGCGTCTGGAAGGAAAGAAAAAAAAAAGTCCCCTTGCAGTCAGACTAACCGTGGATGGTTTTCGTGGTTTTCCATACAGGTAACGCAAATGCGAGTTAGTTCCATCAAGAAGTCCTCCACGGATGCTAAATTTCTCCCAATACTCGATTCAGGAGTTCCCTTGTCTTCTGAATCGGGTTCAAAATGACAAGGCCACGGAGTTAAAGATTAGAAGCCGTCAACTCGAAATTGGCTCGGCTGTTCAATACGGTGATAAAATAAAATATGTGAATACTCACGTAACTTTTAATTACCGTGCAACTTTTTCTAAAAAGAAAATGGACTGTTGTATATAGTTACTGGTCACTCGCACGTGCTGTTACTGTTTCTACTGTTGTGAGAAAGTCCCCGTTTTTATAACTTTTAAATCGCATTTTCAACCTCAATAGGATTGTTTAAGCAGCAACACACTTATACAATCAACTGCAGCTTAAGTTTCCTGAAATTGTGACTTTTCCCGAACTCTTTTTGTTTCTGATAAATTTTAAGTCAGTAATAATCATCTTATATCTCACGTGTATAAATATCAACGTAGAATATCTAGTCAAAAAATTAAATTTTATGAATTTAGGTTTTTTTTTTAAAATCCAAACAAACTTACTTAAAAGAAAACTTATTTTTAAACGAAGCTTTTGACCTTTTCGGTTAAAGATGTGTTTAAAAAGAATTAAGGACTGTCATTCCACGGCAAGTTTGCGATGTGTTAAAATTTGTAATTAAAGTTAATTTTTTTATATTCGAATTTGAATATTGAAGAGAAATTTTTATGACGTCTGCCGATCACTGAAAATAAACTGTAGCAGGAATACAAATTTCATAATAAAAATTTTAAACTTTTCAAAACAGAATACATAATCCGATGAATGGTAGACAATATTAAAATAATGATTTTTATATAGAGATAATTACCATACTTTGTTTGCAATTCATAAACTTCAACTCACCAAGGGCCAACGATTAGCTCACCAATAAGAGCAATCATTACATTTCAGACTGCATATTAGGTACAACAAATAAGTTTTTCAAAGGATTCATGTTTATTGCAAACATTCATTGAAAACTTGTTTAGTGAATATCAGATAATTACCATACTGTTTGTTTGCAATTCATAAACTTGCACTCACCAAGGGCCTACGATTAGCTCAAAAATAAGAGCAATCATTACATTTCAGACTGCATATTAGGTACAACAAATAAGTTTTTCAAAGGATTCATGTTTATTGCAAACATTCATTGAAAACTTGTTTAGTGAATATCAGATAATTACCATACTGTTTGTTTGCAATTCATAAACTTGCACTCACTAAGGGCCTACGATTAGCTCAACAATAAGAGCAATCATTACATTTCAGACTGCATATTAGGTACAACAAATAAGTTTTTCAAAGGATTCATGTTTATTGCAAACATTCATTGAAAACTTGTTTAGTGAATATCAGATAGTTACCATACTTTTTGTTTGCAATTCATAAACTTGCACTCACCAAGGGCCTACGATTAGCTCAACAATAAGAGCAATCATTACATTTCAGACTGCATATTAGGTACAACAAACGAGTTTTTCAAAGGATTCATGTTTATTGCAAACATTCATTGAAAACTTGTTTAGTGAATATCAGATACTTACCATACTTTTTGTTTGCAATTCATAAACTTGCACTCACCAAGGGCCTACGATTAGCTCAAAAATAAGAGCAATCATTACATTTCAGACTGCATATTAGATACAACAAATAAGTTTTTCAAAGGATTCATGTTTATTGCAAACATTCATTGAAAACTTGTTTAGTGAATATCAGATAATTACCATACTTTTTGTTTGCAATTCATAAACTTGCACTCACCAAGGGCCTACGATTAGCTCAAAAATAAGAGCAATCATTAAATTTCAGACTGCATATTAGGTACAACAAATAAGTTTTTCAAAGGATTCATGTTTATTGCAAACATTCATTGAAAACTTGTTTAGTGAATATCAGATAATTACCATACTTTTTGTTTGCAATTCATAAACTTGCACTCACCAAGGGCCTACGATTAGCTCAAAAATAAGAGCAATCATTACATTTCAGACTGCATATTAGGTACAACAAATAAGTTTTTCAAAGGATTCATGTTTATTGCAAACATTCATTGAAAACTTGTTTAGTGAATATCAGATAATTACCATACTTTTTGTTTGCAATTCATAAACTTGCACTCACCAAGGGCCTACGATTAGCTCAAAAATAAGAGCAATCATTACATTTCAGACTGCATATTAGGTACAACAAATAAGTTTTTCAAAGGATTCATGTTTATTGCAAACATTCATTGAAAACTTGTTTAGTGAATATCAGATAATTACCATACTTTTTGTTTGCAATTCATAAACTTGCACTCACCAAGGGCCTACGATTAGCTCAAAAATAAGAGCAATCATTACATTTCAGACTGCATATTAGGTACAACAAATAAGTTTTTCAAAGGATTCATGTTTATTGCAAACATTCATTGAAAACTTGTTTAGTGAATATCAGATAATTACCATACTTTTTGTTTGCAATTCATAAACTTGCACTCACCAAGGGCCTACGATTAGCTCAAAAATAAGAGCAATCATTACATTTCAGACTGCATATTAGGTACAACAAATAAGTTTTTCAAAGGATTCATGTTTATTGCAAACATTCATTGAAAACTTGTTTAGTGAATATCAGATAATTACCATACTTTTTGTTTGCAATTCATAAACTTGCACTCACCAAGGGCCTACGATTAGCTCAAAAATAAGAGCAATCATTACATTTCAGAATGCATATTAGGTACAACAAATAAGTTTTTCAAAGGATTCATGTTTATTGCAAACATTCATTGAAAACTTGTTTAGTGAATATCAGATAATTACCATACTTTTTGTTTGCAATTCATAAACTTGCACTCACCAAGGGCCTACGATTAGCTCAAAAATAAGAGCAATCATTAAATTTCAGACTGCATATTAGGTACAACAAATAAGTTTTTCAAAGGATTCATGTTTATTGCAAACATTCATTGAAAACTTGTTTAGTGAATATCAGGGTAAGCCAAAGTTAGCCCTACCCGAAAAAAAACCTCTGTTTTTTAAGATATGCTTTTTCTGACTTTCCTTGACTAGATAAATAGATTTTTCTTCAAAAGCAAAGTACGTGAAACTGCTCCTAAAGGCCACCTCTACTTAAGGGCCAATATTTTGAGGAATGAAAATTTTCCCCATAGACATAAGGTTAATTTTCCTCCCATTAGAGGGCCACATTTTCCTGACTACCACCAATAAAGGCCATTTTTCCCCCGTCCCATGAGTCCCCCGTGCCATATTTATCAAACCAAGAAACGCTAATAGAAGTAAATAAACTTATATCCCAATCCAAGGCATTAATAAATGATGCGAATTTAACTAATTTGTTTTATAGAGTTAAGGAATCATTAGAAACTAAAATTGTTTGCGAAAAAATTGTAAAAAGTAAACAAACTTCAATTGAAAAGTTTTTTAAACATGTATAAGAACTTAAAATGTTAATAAACAGTTTTTTCTACATAAATTTTGATTTCCTCATTTTATTTTTTGGTCACCCCCATTTAAGGGCCACCCCCCATAAGGGCCAATTTTCAATGGAAGGACAGGTGGCCCTTACCGAGAGGTTTCCCTATTGTAATTTAAACAGGAGTTTCCAAACAATTGGAGATCAATTAACTTGTTGATTTAGCTTTACTTATTACACAATTAAGCTAAATCAATTCGGTAAATAAAACGAAATGCTAATAACTTATTTTAAATGGTTTTGCCTTTAATTAAAATTAAAAAACTGAGGTCTGTTTACATGAAGAACACCTTTTAAATCATTTTCAGTTTACATATAATTATTAGTCTAGAAAGCGAAATTTCATAACAATTTCTTCATTTTTTGTCATGATATAAATTTTACATTTTTTGAATATCTGAACAGTTTGTATAGATTTGCTTCATTTATTGGAGAAAAATTACAGAAAGACAAAAATTATGTAATTTTAAAATGTCAGTGGATTTTCGTAAGCGAACTGTAAGATATCAATAAAGGAAATATCAATCTCAATGAAAATAATTGATATTAATTTTTTATTATTCCATCAGAATTTTATTAGGTTTCAGAAATTGTTTTCTCAGTTCTATTGTGAAAGGTGGAAATTAAAATTCAAGCATATTTTTCCTCATTAAGTAAAAAAATTTCAAGAAGGAAGCTTTTAGGCTAAAATACATTAAAATACATTATAAATTATTAATTTATTCAATTTTTAAAGTTATGCACTTGCAATAATTATTTATCGTCATTTATTATATGCTCCACTATAACAAAAATATTTGATTTTCACTTTTTCAAATTAAAGATTATAACTAAAAAAGGGATTTTTTTTCTCATAGTTATTTTGTAACACTACATTATTTATTTTTATGAAAAACTCATTGAAAATGGTATGTCACTAAATCATTATGCAATTATGAAATAGCAAATCGATATATATATATATATATATATATTTCTCTTATACGGTGACAAAAAAAGCCTCATTACAACTCCTCGAATGGCAACGCTAGAAAATCGACCCACGATTGCCGCTAAAAATGTCACAAGCCAAATCTAGCTGAGATGGCTCAGCATATAGCGCTTTTAAAAACGGAAACTGAAATAACCAGAAAGAGCAAAAGCTAGGCAGAAGTGAGTAGTCTTTGTCGACAGATCTCTATTTTAGTATTTTGTCGAAAGCGCTTTTTTTCACGAATTTATATATTACGAATTTATTTGACGTTTTTTGATTTACATCACGAATTTATTTGTTTTACTAGAATTTGTTTATGCAGGTTTTTCCATTGCAATTCACTTATTTCAATTTTTAATAGACTTAATTATAGCCAAAATTTTAACCTTTTTAAAGAGATATCAGTTTTAGAAATTCCATCTTAAGATTTTATACTATAGCACATTTCTAATAGGTTTAACGAATTACATGTCATTTATTTGAATTCAAATTTATTTTAATGACTTAGTATTTACTAAAAAGATGTAATTTTTTAAAAAAAAATTGTTATATGGATTTGAATGATTGTTTTGAATTCGTAGAGTTTTGTGCATTTGCAATGTACCTACGTTAGTAGCGAGCGAAGCGATCTTGTTTTGCGAAGCAAACTATATAAGATTGCGTAGCAATTTTCGGGGGTTGGCGAGCGTTAGCGAGCAGGCGGCGCAGCCCACTAGTAAGTAATATTTATATATTACGCTTAACATTAGACAAGTTCCAGTCAAAATGTGCTATTAACTTGCAATAAAATTTTCAAAATTTATTTCGAATTAACTTATTTTGATAAACAATCCGTTTCGAAAAAATTTAAATAAATTTACAGTAAGCGAAAGTTTAATAGAATTTTTAAAAAAAAATTCCAACAGTGACAAAGAGAAGATTTGAATTGAATAATTCGGATCTTTTACTTGAATAATTTTAAATTTTTAGGAAACGATTTGTTTTTCGATAAAAAATAAAAACCTAGCAATTCAAAAATTCTCCCCAAAAATGGTTTCATTGCAAAACAATGAGTGACAAATTCTTCGATAATACTAAACATTTAGGTTTTATGCTCAAAATTCTGCAAATCTGAATTTCGAGCATTTTTGTCTAACAAATTGGAATTTCGAAAAATCACGATGTTAAAATCCGAAACAAATCTGTCCTTTTCGGCATGTTTTTCTCCGATCAAGTTTAACAGTTAATATTTCTTAAACTAATTATTGAATGTTATTTTTTAATTCCATTGCTCCAGAGAGATTGTACTATTATTTTAGGCAATTAATTTTCATTTTTTCCAAATCAAAAATTGGGCAAAATTCTCAGGCAAGTGTTAATAGGATTAATTGTTCATTCTTAATCTTCCCCGGTTAATTGTGCAATAAATAAAAATAAGTTTTTTCAAAGCTTTCTTTAAATTATTTTGATTTTAGTTTTATATAATCAAATATCAATATTTCAAATGAATTTAGAAAAAAAATGCTTTAATTGAAGCTGAACATTTAAGATCTTCGACAATTAGTTTTTCTTTTAATGCTGTAGGTCAGTGTTTTCCAAACTTATGACTTTTGTGTACCCTTTCTTGATTTTTCGTAACGCTGTGTACCACCAATTAAAAAATGAATGCATTTTTTACAATAAGAAAATTGCACAAAAGATAAAAATTACAACTGACTGTTGATACCACTAATTATTAACTGTTAACTCTGCAAAAAATAGGCAATAGTAAAATATGTAATCGTTAATTTTCATGGCTAGCTTTATTTTTAAATAAAATTTTTTGAAATTTCCGTTTGCTGCTAGATATTTCGCATGAGAACGCGTACCCCCACTAAACAGTTCCCGTACCCCTGGGGGTACGCGTACCACACTTTGGGAAACACTGCTGTAGGTTATCACACTTTACTACCACATTAATATGGTTTTTTTTTTCAAACAGTCATTTTTACCAATTCTACTTAAAATTACAATTTATTTAACTTCAGCATGATTTAACTTTAAGCAAAGAAGATTGTAATTGCTTAAGTAACTTTACGAATGATTCGTAATACGTTCGCGTATTAATTGTAATGCAATACATTAAAAATAAATACAAATAGGAAGTATATAAAAAACAGCCTTTTATCCCGTCAATGGGTCGATAAATGAGTACCAAGCATGCTTGGGAACTAAACACTGGGGCTTCCGCGTCCGGCTGACCACCTGACCGGAGCATCTGCTCCTGCACCCCAGAGCCCAAGGTCAAGAAAACTGAGATGGGCACAGTAGGCCTTGACCCTCTATGGGCTGTTGCGCCGCTGAGTTCAGTATATAAAAAGTCTCTGTTATAATAACGCATTACAAGTATGTTTAAATATAAAACTATTGCCTATAAATTCGTGCAAATCATGTCATTAAAATACTGCATTGCTGCTAATATTTGGGTCAAATTATTAAATAATATATTAATATAATACCTGTTGTAATAAATATTCTATATTTATGTAATATTTCGTCTAATTGATCCAATCGTCAAATTTATATTATATATTGTCTCATTTAACTAATTAATACACGAAACGTAAACAAGTGAAAACCGGTTTCAATCACGTAAAAACAATAAACCTATCACCTGCTAAAGATTTTAAATAGAATCTTAGAGCGAATCTAAGAATTTGGCCAGAGTCTGTAGTTGAGAAATAAAGTAAAAAAGCCTGATAAATAGGAATTAATTGCATTCTCTTGCAAGATCAGAATTGCATCGTCATAACAAATGATTTTTAATATTGAAAGATTGTTCAAAAGCACATTCTTGAAAAAGGAATTGCAGTTTTTATATACTGATTCTGAACATCAGAGTAACAAGAAATAGTTATGCGGAAGTAATACAAGAAATAGTTACAGAAATTGGGAAGCACTCTTAACTATAAAAAAACAATTTAACTAATTACGTAAAAACACGTATAAATACCCTGACCTGTTTGAAGTTTCAAAACGAACCAGCTCAATCAGTTTCAAACGGCAGGCCCCAAACTATTGACCTTCTAAAATGTCCAAAAATCATTGCACCAAACACTCCCTTCTTCGAACAGTTTGATAACAAGCAGAGAGAGAAAAATGATGCGGTTTTATAGAACGCCTACTACAAGCGAGAACACCTCCGACCGCCCGTTTTTTTGTTTACTTCCAAAATCCACAGAAATGCTAAATTAAAGCGTCGACTGATCATTAAAGACACGGTTCCCAGCAGATCACCGAAGTTAAGCATCAGTGGCTGCGGTCAGTGTGCGGGTGGGTGACCACCTGGATCAGTCTGCGTTGGGACCGAGGGTGTGCGGTATGGGTCCTCGTTAAACTGTTCTATGGTCAAGTGCTCGATTTCGCGTGCAGGTCGTTGGGCTACCGAAGCGGGGGTGCCATCCCCTCTGCGGAGGATCAAAATTGTGATGGCATGTCTTCGGATCATCCTCAGGGATGTTTCCCAGACCATCGCCAATTTCCCATTGGGCAGCTCTAGTGCGACGTAAATGAACTACAACAGCAAAATTAAAGCTTTTGCTGTCACGGAGTATCAACCTTTCACGAATTGATCCGAAGCGTAGGTAGTGGGACTTCCCTGGTTGAGCGGAATCGTCCACTGAACGCTGTGTGAAGCTTGGAGGTGACAGGTTCGAATCCTGTCGTCACCCAGGATGTATTTTTCGTATTGTCTTTCCCTAAATTGTTCTACTGTGTGTGGAATAGCGTCGATAATGGTTTACAAGCCTAAATTGATCACACAAAAATGCAAATGTATGTAACCTCAATAAAGAAATAGAGCGTAGGAGGTAACGAGTTCGAATCTAGTCACAACCTTGGGTATATCTTTGCACCGTTCCTATGTGTTTTATTCCAACTGTTATTCTATTTCAGGTGGGTCTTTGTATCTAGCACTCAGATCCCTGAACATACTCGTGACTAAGTAGATAAAATAAATTTATGTGGTGCAAGGTAACAAGGTCATGTGGTTCAAGACCTTCAAACCTTTCATTATAAATTTTGTAGCTTGAAGTGATGTATAGAATTGATCATACTTTCCTTGTTTCCTTTTTTCCGATCTGGTAAGCACTTCAAAGTAGTGAGTACACGAGTTAATCTGTTATATCTGTCCTTCCACTTACAAGCCTAAATTGAGCAAACAAGCCTTCAATGTATGTAATCTCATTAAAGCAATAAATAAGCAATCACGAATAAAAACTGAGTAAAATGTTTGATATGGTTTTGTCTCGGGTGGCAAAGAAATCAGAGTCTCGCAGTGTATGAGAGTTACTAGTTTTGTTACTCGAGTTTCATTAGAGCTGCACGAATGAATCATTGGCGATGGTCTGTGATTCGTCCAAGAGATCATTGCCTCGCAGTGTAAGAGAGTTACTAGGTTTGTTACTCGTGTTAAAGTTTCATTAGAGCTACACGAATGAATCATGGTCTGTGGTTGGTCTTTAATGATGTTCCGAAAACAATGTTGGCGTATGTTATACATTCTACACTGACACAATTTATAGCAGAGGACAGATGGTGGTCATCTACCGATCACTTTAGCACTCTACCCTACTGTGCATGGACTTTTTTGGATCTGAAACTGCAATCCCAGATAGCAAAATAAGGTTTATTTTCACTCAACAAAAACCCTTTAATGTAAACCTAAAAAAGGTTTATCATGCCGTTTACGTGTAAACCTTCTAACCTTAAAACGAGATCTGTTCTACGCACATTACCCTCATCCAAAACCTTGAAAAACAACCTTCTAAAAAAAAACTTTAAATCGATGTTGACTTGAGGTTTTCAGGTGTGAAAAAATCATTTTAAAGAGCTCGTCTTAAGGAGAAAATAATCTTAAATCTAGGTAATTATAAGGTTTCTTTTCGCAAAGCGTCTTGTGTGCTGAAATACACCTTGTCATGAAATTTTAATGGACGATGCAATTTGATCCTATCGCTAGTGGGATGTCAGCTAAAACGTCATTTTAAGCCTAAGCGACAATACTTTTTAAACAAAGCTTTAAGAAAATAATTTTAAATCCTTTTAGAATGAATGGTTTGAAACTGCAATATTTTTGCTTCATTGAATTGTTGTTGTTAATTTACGTCTCACTAGAGCTGCACAATGGGCTAATGGAGACGGTCTGGGAAACATCCCGGAGGATGATCCGAAGACATGCCATCACAATTTTGATCCTCTGCGGAGGGGATGGCACCCCCGCTTCGGTAGCCCAACGACCTGCACGCGAAGTCGAGCACTTTACGGTGGAACAGTTTAACGAGGACTCTTACCGCACAACCTCGGTCCCTACGCAGACTGATCCACGTGGTCACCCACCAGCACACTGACCGTAGCCAGTGATGCTTGACTTCGGTGATCTGCTGGGAACTGTTTTCGTCACCTATAAAACCTTATTGAAGACTACACGAAACTCAATAAAAACTGCAATTATGACACTTTCCACATTATTAAAATCAAGGTTGATTGTGCTATCTGTCCTCATCTACTTGACGGAGGTTTATAAGCCTATTTTGAGCACACAAGCCTGAAATTGTATGTAATTGCAATAACCAATAACCAAGAGCGCCGGCAGAATAATATAAAAGGGGGTGCAACCCTCTAACAAACTACCCCCCCCCAAAAAAAATAAATTTAAAATATTCTGTTATTTTATTTTGTTTTGTTACTACATATACTTTCATCTGTTGATTTTTTTCAGGATACATTTTTTCATTGTTAACAAGATATTTAAAAAAAAAATACGAATATTTTGTACTTGCAAATTTTGCCACAAGAAAATTTATTGATATGCGATGGCATAGCAACTGACTTTGAAACACAAATAACTACAAACAGGTTCGTATACTAACGTGTTTGTGCACGCTTAATATTGGTATTTATTGTGTTGATGAAGTTTTACGGTTGTGAAAAGTCAGTTTGTGTTATACACCTTTGTTAAACTAAATAACTAATAGAAAATATAATATTATTTATATTTTATTAAACGAAATTTCAAAATATAGCTTAGATATTTGCCAAGTTTGTGCTTGCTCAGTGTGCATAAGAAAAGAATCAAAGATGACTCAGAATTCATTGAAAAAGTTATAAACAGATTTGGGACAGCAAACAAGACGATTACAATTCTTGTTTGATTAAACAATTTTTTATTTGTTATGTATCAATAATTACATAATTATTTGTTTTTGAATAAAAATATTTTTAATAAAAAATTTTTATAGCAAAATAGTTTTTCTGTCTGTTTTTAATTGTTTAAAAAAAAAAGCCAGGGGATGCAAGTGCACCTCCTTGCACCCTGCTGCCGGCTCCCTTGCCAATAACCAAATCAAGGTTAAACAAGTTTCTTTAAGCAAGCATAGTTTTGAAAAGTGCATGGTTCAGCAGGTTTTTTTTCTTCAAGTCCTTAACATGATTTTTAGAAATTTTATCATGCATGTCAAACCTCGTAGTATTCAGGATTCAGCTTTAAAAGAAAATTAAATTATGAAATTTCTTGAATCACAAGAGCTTTGCAAGTACTCCTTTAAAAGTAAATTTTAAGTTAAGTATTGGAAATTCTAAAAGTTATATCATCATGTTTTCTTAATGAAATCGAAACCTAGACACTTTAAGAACATTGATAAATCGAAAACAAAACATTTTAACCTGTAATTCAGGACGGCGGCAAGAAGCATCTTAAAACATGAACAATGGCGAGTGCAGTGAATGACAAGAGTCGGTATTAGATTAAAACTCAGAAATTTGCTTAAATATAAGACTTGAAAACAAATTGTGGGTACACTGCTTTTGATCTAAAGTAGATCACACCAGCCAGTCAGTTCAGTAACACAGATTCATAATAGCTATGATACACAAAATCAATAAACTTAACTGTACAATTTAAACATTTGTGAATACATAATCACAATTCCTAAAATGAAAAGTTAAAGCGTACAAAATAGTGCACATTAAAAAATGTGAATTTTACTTAACAGGAAAGAAGCTAACAGATATTATACAAATAAATACAATTGACAGATTTGAAAATTGATATTACGAGGGTTGCTATTTATATTTCTGGCCTTGGCAACAGTAAGTGTTGCTAGGCGACCGCAGACGATTTTAATCGAAAGTTTGATATTTTACACTAATCACACTTTTGATCTACACAGGTGACGAATCATGGATCTATGCATATGAGCCGGAAACAAAACAGCAATCAACTGTATGGGTCTTCCAAGACGAGGCAAAACCAACAAAAGTTGTTCGAGGAAGAAGCACATCGAAACAAATGATTGCCCGTTTCTTCGGCATGAACGGTCATGTGGCAACAGTGGCGTTAGAGCAACGCAGGACGGTCAATTCTGAATGGTACATGACCCTTTGTTTGACAGAAGTCATCGGAAAAATTCGAAAAAAGCAGAAGAACAGGCGAATCATTCTTCATCATGACAATGAGAGCTCTCACACATCGACTCAAACAAAGGCATTTCTGACGGAGCGAAAGATCGAACTGATGGGTCATCCGCCGTACAGCCCTGATTTGGCACCCAATGACTTCTTCTTACTCCCACACAACAAAAATAAATTACGTGGACAACGATTTTCGACCCCCGGAGAAGCGGTTGATGCATTCAAAACGCATGTTTTGGAGTTACCTCAATCGGACTGGAAAAAGTGCTTTGAAAATTGGTTCAAACGCATGCAAAAGTGATCATCATGGAGAATATTTTGAAAAACAATAAAACCAATTTCGATCCTACATATTTGTTTTTTCATTATTAGGCCAGAAATATAAATAGCAACCCTCGTAAAAGATAAATATTCGCAATGGCAGAAAGCGCTCGAATTCTAATTGATTCTGGTTCTGAAATTTGAATAATGAGTCATGAGTGTTTAAAGCGATAACAATTGAAAATAGAAAAAATAAACCAGTCTTTATTTTGCATTTATGAAACCTCGTTAATAGCTAATCGAAGACAAGGTGCTTAGCGTTTTTAAAAAGTGCTCTAAGTTTCTTATTTTTGATTAACGTTTTTTAAAGGCCCTTAAAGTTGCTTTTTCATTCGGGATTTGTAAAAAGTGCTTAATTTTCTATCTTTTAAAAAGCGATTTTTTTTCTTCTTTTCCTTGTCGATTGTCGTTCTAAATTATGAAAAAATTCATGATTTTCACACTTTTTTCTGCAATGTTTATCAGACCCTGTTTATTTTATCATGATTACATAAAGTTTCTGAAAATGGTTATAAATTTTATCGATTTTATGTTTAGAAATTAAGAACTTTAAACGATAGAAAAAAATTATTTTTATTACTGCCCAGATTCTGGTTACGATTTTTTTTTTCTTTTTTTTTTTTGTAAAATGATCAAAAATATTTTTTGAGTTCTTAACACTATTTTATTGCAATTTATCATTGAGGGGTCACCGTCCTCTTCACAAGTGAAAAACTTTTCAGCTCCCGCGTATAAAAAAATAAAAATATTTGAATATGAAGTTATGAACATTTTAGTCCCATATTAAGTCGTTTAACATTCTGGTTTTGATGCTCTTCTGAAGCCTTTCTTTCAAATAATTGAAAATATATTTTATAGCTAATGCATTTGAACTATAAACGTTTTTTTTTGTTGCTAATTTTAGTAAAAATAACTTATATGCAGGTATGTAGGTACTTTATTGACGTCGCATTAGAGCTACACAATGGGCTATTGGCGACGGTCTGGGAAACATCCCTGAGGATGATCCGAACACATACCATCGCAATTTTGATCCTCTGCAAAGGGGATGGCTCCCCTGCTTTGGTAGGCCGACGACCTGCGCACGAAGTCGAGCACTATATGGTAGAATAGCTTAACGCGGACCGATACGGCGCATCCTCGGTCCCTACGCAGGCTGATCAAAGTGGTTACTCACTCGCACACTGACAGCAGCCAGTGATGCTTAACATCGGAGTTCTATCATAAGTAAATAATTTAAGTGTTTTTGCGTAAAAATAAATTCAGCGGAATCATTTTGAAATTTAAATTAAATACTTAATTAAATATTTTTCTTATATTTTATTTAAAAAAAAAATTTGACAAATTTTATCAGAGCTGCGGTAGATAGAACGTTCACCTCTCAATGAGACGCCCTAGTTTTGAAACCCAGAGGTGCTGGTTGATTCGAACTCCGGTCCCGACTCGCACCGAACACAGTGCACTCGTAGGACATCCTCAGTGGTAGATGGATCAAGAGTTAGTATACCTCAGCCTTCGGGCTAACGGCGAGATGTTTTCGTGGTTTTCCTCTCACTATAACGCAAAGGCGAATTAGTTTCATCAAAAAGACCTCCGTGAAAGCTAGTTGGACCCAATGCTTGATCTATGAGTTCTCTTGTCTTCTGGCCTGAGTTCAAAATTACAAGGCTACATAGTTGAACATAGATAGTCGTAAACTCAGAATTGCGTCTACTGCTCAATGCCGGCAATATAATAAAAATGTTATTAGATAGACCTGCAATCCACCGCCTGATTCTTTTTTATTAGTACTACTATGAGTAAAATAATTTTAAAAATCTAATCACATATATATACTTTATGAGTAAACAAAAAATGTGAGGTAAAGTATATTTGAGAACATCCCTTTGAATTATCACACGAAGAAAGAAAAAGCACATAAATTATACAAATAAACTATCTTACCAATACATTCAAGAATTCTTTATAAAAAGTGTTAAAAACAAACAAATATTTGCATACTTTATAGTTTTCTAGTAACAAATTTCTAAATTTGAAAAATAGTATATTTAATTAAGATAAAGAATAGATCGATCTTCCAAATTTTCCGAAAATCCATAACATCTCTTAATCACCCACAATCTTATTAGGTCCCTGCAAAAGGGCTTCACCGCCTACTGCGATAATCCCCCCCCCCCTGTCAGGAAACTACGACAGAGAAAAAACGAGAGGAATTGAAAGGCCATTATAAAAAGAAACAATACAATTTTTTCAACAATCTGAGAGGTTTGGATGTTTTTAATCTTACCTTCCAATATCCATTTAAACAAATTCTTAGCGGTAAATTAACAAAATCTATTCTGGCCCATTATGTGCCCCCTAATTAGTGTATAAAAATTTCCTTCGGTACGATTCTTTGGTATATAAAACTCTAATTTCTGGCAGAGTTTGAAAATTATAAGTTAATGTTAAAGGGGTTACGGAGTGAGTCATGTGCGTAGCTCCAGAGTCGATATTTATTCGTTTTTTAGCTTATATTCCCCCTTTCCCAAAGAAAAATAATTATTTTTATTAATATAGCACTTTATTCACGTTGAAATATCGAAAAATAAATTTTAAAAAATAAAATAAAGTAAATAGAAAAAAAAAATTAAAAATTAATCCGTGACTAAGACCGAACCCCTGACCACCGAGACTACAATCATCTTTACCTGTGGCGTAAACAACCACACCACGGCTCACACGGTGCTTCAACGAATATATAGCTTAAAGAACTTCTTTCCGGTTAATTAACAAAATCTATTTTGGCCCATTATGTGCCCCCTAATTAGTGTATAAAAATTTCCTTCGGTACGATTCTTTGGTATATAAAACTCTAATTTCTGGCAGAGTTTGAAAATTATAATTCAATTTTAAAGGGGGTTACGGAGTGAGTCATTTGCGTAGCTCCAGAGTCGATATTTTTCTTCGTTTTTTAGCTTATATGCCCCCTTTCCCAAAGAAAAATAATTATTTTTATTAATATACACTTTATTCACGTTGAAATATCGAAAAATAAATTTTAAAAAATAAAATAAAGTAAATCGAAACGAAAATTTCAAATTAATCCGTGACTGGGACCGAACCCCTGACCACCGAGTCTACAATCATCTTTACCAGTGGCGCAAACAACCACACCACGGCTCACACGGTGCTTCAACGAATGGATGGTGTTTTCAATAGAAATGTAAACAATAACAATCTCGAGCTCGGGACCTACTCTAGTTCCGGCTAAAAAGTTTGCAGCTGCTTACTACATATTATTCTGATAGGCGATGTTTTCAAACGGATAATTTTGTTTTCAATAAAAGAAATATACTAGATAATTTCTGAGCTCAAATCTGCCGTATTTCATGAGATATTAATGTTATTATGTAATTCTGGGGAGTTTGGAGTGAAATTTTTTTTTAGTTATTTTGTTATTTATTATTAAAAAGGTGACATGGTTGCTAGATTTTGAATAACTCGCTTTTTTAGCAGTCTTGATTTGGCCTCTTTCCATTTGTTTATTACTGTTTGTTCGTGTTGCAAGCTGTGCACCATCTTACGTTAGTGTTAACACTTTTAGTATTGTAAACAGTATTGTTAGCATTGTAAACATAAGTAATAAGTAATCAAATGCATTGTTTGCAAGAATCTCAAAACACAATGATGCCAAATGGCTTTAAAATACAACTGAAACAGTATCCCGGAAATTTAGGCAGTCCCAAGCTTGCAGCGCTCCCTAGAGTAGAAAACACCATCCATATATAGCTTAAAGAACTTCCTTCCGGTTAATTAACAAAATCTATTTTGGCCCATTATGTGCCCCCTAATTAGTGTATAAAAATTTCCTTCGGTACGATTCTTTGGTATATAAAACTCTAATTTCTAGCAGAGTTTGAAAATTATAAGTTAATATTAAAGGGGGTTACGGAGTGAGTCATGTGCGTAGCTCCAGAGTCGATATTTATTCGTTTTTTAGCTTATATGCCCCCTTTCCCAAAGAAAAATAATTATTTTTATTAATATAGCACTTTATTCACGTTAAAATATCGAAAAATAAATTTTAAAAAATAAAATAAAGTAAATGGAAAAAAAAATTTAAAATTAATCCGTGACTAGGACCGAACCCCTGACCACCGAGTCTACAATCATCTTTACCTGTGGCGCAAACAACCACACCAGGGCTCACACGTTGCTTCAACGAATATATAGCTTAAAAAGTGCTTATTTTTTGTTGAAAACTCTGGCTACGAGCCCGGACTCCTGCGAGTAAAAATAAAAGTTTACAAGGAGTATTTGTATGTTAGTAGTACAAAAAACTGTGACCACTTGGATCAGCCAGGCGTAAGGACCGAGGGTGTGCGGTATGGGTCCTCGTTAAACTGTTCTACCGTAAAGTGCTCGACTTCGCGTGCAGGTCGTCGGGCTACCGAAGCGGGGGTGCCATCCCCTCCGCAGAGGACCAAAATTGCGATGGCATGTCTTCGGATCATCCTCAAGGTTGTTTCCCAGACCGTCGCCAATAGCCCATTGTGCAGCTCTAGTGTGACGTAAATTAACTACAACAACAACCAAGTAGGGTGGAAATAAGATCGTTTTCTTAGCAAAATGCAACAAATTTAGCATTTCAATCTCCTACCGTTTTTTATTATTTGATTTTTCACATTTTTGTGACATTTGGTAAAGATTTCTTTTCTTGTTTTAGAAAATTCTTTGATACTTTTTGATGGAAGGAAGCAATATTTGAAAAATTCAGCAAAGTAGAATTAAATAAAATTTTATGATGAAAAGAATAAATTTGCATTTTAATATAGCCCTAATGTTAAGTTCCACTATAATGTCTTCATACATTCATTAAAACTTTTTATTATTAAACACAAAAAAATATTCTATCTCATTCTTATATTTTAATTATTACATATTTTTTAATGAAACGTTTTTCAAATATTTTTTTTAATAGTTATTTAATTGCATTATTCATTTTTGAATAAAACCTTTTTAATTACTTCATGATTATTTTTTAAATAGTTTATTATAGCTGGCTATTTTCAAACATACATTTTAAAATTTCTTTAAATATAATTTTTTTAAATATTATCTCTTAAATTATTTTATTACTTTAAAAAACATATTCTTCAAAATATTACGCATTTTTAAAAAATCTATTAAAGTTTTTATAAATATTTTTTATAATTATACACTGTGATAAATGTAGCAGCATAAATATCCACTATAATATAAATTTCTCTATAATATTTCTACAATTTTTAAATAAATAAAGTTTTATTACAGTCAGTAGCTATTATCAGTTTTTTTTACCCCTTAACAGTATGGTGCTCTAAACTATGTCTTGAAAATTTCTTAAGAAAAAAAACTTTGCATGATTTATATTTTAAACTGTTACGTTTTAAAATTTTTTTTATGTAATTATTTCTTTCATTAAAATATAATTATGCATATAATTTTAGTGCATTTCAAATTAGTATATAATATTATCAGTTACTTTATAATATTATTAGTGTATAATATTATCAGTTTCTTTTACCCCTTAATAGTATGGTGCTCTAAACTATGTCTTGAAAATTTCTTAGGAAAAAGAAAATTTGCATGATTTATATTTTAAACTGTTATTAAGTTTAAAAAAAACTTTTTATGTAATTATTTCTCTCATTAAAATATAATTACGCATATAATTTTAGTACATTTTAAATTAATATATAATATTATCAGTTAGTGTATAATATTATTAGTGTAAAATATTATCAGTTTTTTTTTACCCCTTAACAGTATGGTGCTCTAAACTATGTCTAGAAAATTTCTTAAGAAAAAAAAAATTGCATGATTTATATTTTAAACTGTTATTAAGTTTTTTTTTTTTAAAAAAAAAATTTAATATAATTATTTCTTTCATTAAAATATAATTATGAAAATAATTTTAGTACATTTTAAATTAGTATATAAGATGTTTAAAGTCATTTTTTAAAATATTTTACTAAAGTTGTTTTCTTTTAAATAATTCTGTAATAAAAAAATAATTAAATTAACAAAATTTTAATTTTTGTACATTTTTTCCTGTTTTTAAAAAAGAAAAAATGTGTTTTAAAATAGAAAAAAATGATGGGCACAGAATTGAACTACACACATTTTGGATTATATAAAGGGAATTTATTGTACACAACATTCAACAACATTCTACAAATGCATAATAGTTTATACATGGTTTACAACATTGTAACATACATAAAAACAATAGCAGGTACAAAATATTTTAAACATAAAGTGTTAGCACAATTTTTAAAATACACAAATAAGTTTTGCTTATTAAGAAATAAAAAAAAAGGGAGATATATCACAAAGTACAAAAAGCAAAATGCTAAGAAAAAAAAAAGAAAAAAACCGTTATAAATTTAAAAGCATATAACAGCTTTAGTATATACAATTATTCTTTTTTAATTCCCAGACAAAAGTAAATATACAGCTAAAAGAAATATTAAAAGTGAACAGCCAAATTTAAGAGATATTTTTACACTTTTACAATACTTATATTAGCCGCTATAATAAATGTTCGAATTTTGGTCAAGTGAAATTATTTTGAAAGTTGAAAACAAAGTCAAAGCTTAATTTAGAGATTTTTTTTAATATTTTCTATTCGTCGTTTAACTGCCAATTCAATTTTTGGGTTTATGACTACTAATGTTCAACTCTGTAGCCTTGAAATTTTGAACCACTCCAGAAGACAAGGAACCTCCTGAATCAGTACCCCCAGAGGTATTGGTTTGTTATGGAAACATGAAGGACTTTGTGACCCGAGAGATTTAAAGTGCATCAGCCACCATTTACTACACGGTGAGTCTTAGGCTGGCAGGGATCGAACCCACGATCTCTTCGACGCGGGCCCAGTGCCCCAGGCTATCCTGGCCTTCTATTTTAGAGATCGTAGTTTTAGAGAATGCACAATTTATTTTAAATTTTCAAAAAAGCATAAATATACAGCTAAAAGAGATAGTAAAAATGAACAATCAAACTTAAGAGATATTTTTCCACTTTTACAATATTTATATTAGCTGCTATAATAAATGTTTTGAATTTAGGTCAAGTGAAATTATTTTGAAAGTTGAAAATAAAGTCAAAGGTTACTGTAGAGATTGTAATTTATTTACGAAATTATACATCCATTTTACTTTTTATTTATTCTCAAGATTCAAATATTTTAAAGCAAACCACAGTTTCGAAATAATGAATGAAAAATAAAAGGAAATTCTAGCCTTCAACCTTCTGAGAATCAGTGTCCAACATATTAGACAACATTTCGTATAATTTTATCACTTAAAATATAATATTTCAAGATTTTTTTTCTTCAGTTTGCATGTCCATATGATGCAATTGCCTGAGTAAAAATACAATTCGATTTACTCACATTAAACTGAGTATTTAATTACATTGAAAAATCTACAAGAATTATAAGAAATTTGATGTAAGTAGCCTTTTTTGACAATTTTATGACAAATAAATATCTTATTATTTATAATTAGTGGATTTTATTTCACGAGGAAATACACATTAAATATAGATAGCAATATGCAGACAAAAAAAAACTAAAAATTAAGATTTATCACTGTTTATGTAATAGTAAATTACATTTAATTAAATATTTTTTAAAAAAAATTATTGCACACCTCAGTTTACTTTCTTTTACATTGTTGAACGAGGAAATTGCGAAGAAATATCCATAAAAATATCCAACAATGTGTAAAAAATACCAAAACTTCACACTAATCATATTTTTATATTATGATTAAAAATAATTAAAAAAAAGTAAATTCCGTTTAATTAATTAAATTTTTTTATCACGCTTACAGGTTTCTTTTTTTTTTCTATGCTACATTTTTCCCAGTAATAATCACATTTACATTAAATATAGATAGCAATATGCAGAAAAAAAAAACTAAAAATTAAGATTTATCACTGCTTATGTAATAGTAAATTACATTTAATTAATTAAATATTTTTTAAAAAAAAATTATTGCACACCTCAGTTTACTTTCTCTTACATTGTTGAATGAGGAAATTGCGAAGAAATATCAATAAAAATATCCAACAATAAGTAAAAAATACCAAAACTTAATACTAATCATATTTTTTATATTATGATTAAAAATAATTAAAAAAAGTAAATTCCGTTTAACTAATTGAATTTTTTTATTACGCTTACAGGTTTCATTTTTTCTATGCTACATGTTTCCCAGTAATAATCACATTTTCTGTCATTACTTAAAATTTGGGTCTAAGGAGATTAAAGTAGTGTAAAATTACAAAATAAATAGCATAGTTGCCAACTCAATACAAATTACAAATTCTTGCAAACTAGTGTAAACATAGGTCAAGCATTTTTTGTGTAAACATTTGTATGCAAAACATTTTAAAAATAGAACGCCGGAAATTTTTTAATAATTAAATAAAAAACTGTGCTAAATTAACGGCTAAAAACTCACATTGAATGCAATATTTAAAAACTGTAAGAATAAGTTTTAAAAAATCAATTTGGTTAGTATTTTTTGAAATTTCAAAATTAAAAGACATTCAATTTAAGTTTGCTTTAAAATATTAATTTAATAACATATAATAAAAATCATGAAGACAAAAAATATTGTTTCAATTAATTTAAAATTAATAAATTCTTAAAAACAAATAATAAATTACTAATAACAATTATTTAAAAATGAATGCTTTTAAACAAATTACTGCAAATAAAATAAATGTTTTTAGTTAAACTTTTATTTGAAGTTTATCTTACATTATATTATTAGTATCGTCTAATTTAAAATCTCAAGCAAGCAATAAGGTGAGTAAAAAATATACAGTACAGAACCCGTTATCCGGAAATCAGTTAACCGAAACGAAATTCGATAAATTTTCCCGCTATTTTTTTAAAAAAAAAAAAATTTTTTTTCCTCATAAGATGTTAGGATTTTTCTTTCTTTTTTTAAAGATGTTTACCTTACCATCATTTTGAAAATAATCATTAGTGTATTACTTCGTTTTTTCAAGATTATTTCCAAATATTTTTATTTTTTAGTTGGGTTTAACAATAAAAAAACGGCAATTTGTAGCGATCCAGAAAACCGGAAAAATCAGTTATTTGGAATAGCGATGGTCCCGGATAATCGGTTCTCTACTGTATTTTGTTCTATTCCCCTATTCTTAGGAAGTTTTCTACATTAAACAAGGAGCACTACAGAAATAAACAATACCTACACATAATTGCCAATATGAAAAGGAAAAAGGAAAGTAGATTTTACTAATAATTATGTAATAAATAAAATATTTTAGGCTAAGAAATTTTATAGATCGTTATAGTCGTAAAATATAAAAACTGTGTCACACTAATAACTATAAATTTAAATTGACAGCAACATTTTTGACATATGAATAGCTTTAAATGAACTTTAACATAAAATAATTTTATAATGTTACATTTCAGTATCTATAATTTTGAATGGTAAAAGATATTTAATTAATTTTAAATAACTTCAGCCTATTCTTTCAATAATTTAAAAATAGAAAGTTCTGAAGAAAAGGAAAATAAACTGCAGATATTAAAATATCTCTATATAAATATGCAGATATTAAAATATCTCTATAAATTAATTCACATTTATATATACAATACATTCATAGAAATATTAAATGTGAAAAGCAAAAATTATCACCAGCAAATTTATAGATAGGAAATTAAATTTATTTAATGATTCAAAAGAAAAAATAAACTTTATGCAATATTCAGACAAAATGTAACTATATTCTGCAATTGCTCTCGTAAAGATTAATAATCAAATTCTACAATGTTCACTCTTAATACAGAAGGTGAACAAAGTGTATGATATTTTAATGAGGAAAAAAAAGTACAAGTACAAAAAAGTACGCGCAAAAGTACAAATCAGAATAATCATTTGATAATATAACTTTTTGTACACACTTCCTCATTGAATTCTTAAAATTCGAAAGTTAGCAATCTTTTTCTTTAATTTAAATAACTTGGAGTACAGAATGTTTTACAAGCACTTATAAATAAAGAGAATTAAGCTAAACCAGTGAAAACTCCTAAAATGATCACTCCAATTTACATTTATTTCTTTTTTCTCAGGGTAGATTATTTTTAAATAGCATAATTGTTTCTATTTTGTCAAGCGGTATTTATTGAAACAGATCTATATTTCAAAAAATATTTTGCAATAAATTACATTTTTATAAGCATTTTTTCTGCATTCAATTATTTTAGTTGAACTAAATCCATGTTTTAAAAAAATATTCTGATATTAATTACATTTTTACAATTGCTAGACATCATATTTAAAAAAGAACAAAACAAATTTCTTATTTACAAGGATTCCACAGAGAACCCAATTAAATAAAATTGATATTTGCATTAAAAAATGCATTGCAGACTTCAACCTTTGATCGAGGAAGCATTCCCCCCCTTCAAACAAAATAATAGCGAAAAGTATTTGGCTTAGAAAAAAAAACTAG
Organism: Parasteatoda tepidariorum; assembly: GCF_982258835.1. Classification (NCBI taxonomy): domain Eukaryota; kingdom Metazoa; phylum Arthropoda; class Arachnida; order Araneae; family Theridiidae; genus Parasteatoda; species Parasteatoda tepidariorum. The sequence goes on from NC_141756.1 coordinate 127,406,266, forward strand.
CTTCGCTTAATGGCAATAGAAAAATTAAAAAGTTTTTTTTTTTACGTAGCAACAAAACTTGATGGATTGGAATTTTTTTTAAATGGGGTATTTTATAAAATGTAAATAATTAGTGAAGTTTCAGCTCATTTAAATAAAAAAAATTCATATTTAGTGACTTTCCTTTTGCAAAAGTGACGGACCAATAACAAAAGAGTGACTCAGAAGATATAATGACTGGGTTTTGGCATCTTCGTTCTTAAAACCTTTGCATTGAAGAGCAAATATAAAAAAAAGGTGGTATTTAAAAGAAAACCGAGTAATGAAGTCACTGATGAGTCGATGTTGTAAATAATATAAATCATCAAAAAGTCATAATCCTTACTAGAAATTATTTAATAAATTTGTTTTGCATGAATAATTCGAGCATCACTTACTATACGTCAAACAGACAATACAGAATAGAAACTTTTGTCATATTTTTATTTTGATTTTATAATTTTAAAAGAAATGTGCTATTACTCAAGACAACTGATCCAATAAAATATCAAATTGATTTAAGCAAATGTTAAGGAAAAAAAACTGCTAATGAGCTGCTAACATACATAGCGTTTGAATTTTGTTTTTGGTTTCTAACTTTTTATTTATATTGTTTAGATAATTGATCAGCTTTAACCCACTATGCCAATTGGCAACTTTTTGATGGTGGTTATAATGCTGAAAAAAACAAAGAAATAAAAACTGAAATTCAATGAAAAAATTAGCAGTTCATTGGCAGTTTTATAAATAAAATTTAGGAAAAAAAAGTAATTAGTCTATAAAATGGCCACTTATTTACTATCGAAGATTAAGAATGCCATCTTAGTATAGTAAATATCCAATCTTGGATAGAAAATATCCAAGATTAAGATGGCATTGATTGGAATAGTTGAAAAAATTATAAATGCAATTTAGAACATAAAAATACCACAAAGGTGACAAAATATTGTTTAAAAATGCAGCAGTGTTTAGTTATGATACAAAATGGAACCTAAATATCAAAATAGTGTCTTGAAATAGTAAATATAAAGAACAGAAATGATATTAAAGGGAATTCCGATACATAGATTTAGATTCAGTACCAAACAATGCCAACATTTTTTTAAAAAATAATACTTGAAGAAAGGTTCTAAGTGACATTTTGATTTGTTTTCGAGTGAAAATCTTATTGTGGTCTAATTTAGCTGAACAAAATTTACTTATTAAGTCAAGATCTAAATGGGCGGTGATGTTCTTTAACTTCTTTAGAATGGAAAAAAGTGCATTTGGCATCAAAGAGTCACCTTTAGAAAGCCTCTGTTTTGGCATTAAATTAAAATTTAAGAGAGTGTCAACCCCATACAGTGTATCTGCTACATTTTAGATTTTCAAATTCATGACTTTTCATGATTGATTCCAAGAATTTTTCATGATTTAACAAAGTTACTATTTTCTCCAACAAAAACACAACATTAAATTTAAAAAAGCATTAAAATAACATTAATTGAAATGATAGGTATAACCAAAACTGTTATACTCAGCATCTTCATATTTATAGAATTTAAATTTGAAAAACAGAGTAAAGTTTAAGCAATAAAGTAGCTGAAAAAAATACAAAAGCAAATCTTTATTTTTCCTGCAGAATTACATTCTAAAGATACTTTTCTTGTTCATCGAAAAGGAACAAAACAGTCTATATTTTTCTGTTCTCATTTCGGAATAAAAAAATTCGCCAATGTCTGGCTTGCTTCAGCTAGAATTTTAAATTGATAAATTGAAAAAAAAATAAATAATAACAAAAATTCTGAAATCACAGAAGTTTAAAAGATAATTTGCTCTAGAAATGTTTTTCTTTCATTTTCTGAAAGAACACCATAATTTTTAAAGAACACGATAAAAATATTTCATATTTTGATCAAATATGACTGTGAGTGGGGATTAAAAATTATATTTCTCGGCGACCTAAATCCATGACTTTTCATGATTTTTTTTTCAAAAAATAGTTTAAATCATGATATTTCATGACAAATTTCGTTCAATACTGAAATTCATGACTTTCCAGGTGTCCGGATACCCTGCGATAATGTAAACAGTTTAAATGAGTCATGGGGTTGATAAATATTGCCAATTTGAAGAAAATGTCATTTAAAACTTTCAGTCACTCAATCCCTCAAATGTAAAGTGCATAACATGTTGGCTTATTCATAATAAACAAAAAGTGGACAGCAAAAAGTTACAGTAACAGAGGACAAAATGATGCATCATAAGTAGAGTATAGTAATTGTTATTAACAAAATTCTATAACAAAAAATATATTTAAAAAGAAAAAGGTATAACAAAAATCATAATAAAACATGAGATAAAAATTTAGACACTTACTTCACTTTCAGTTCTTAAAATTAGAATAATTTTGAATTAAAAAATAAATTCGGTCAGAAGTCTTTTCTACATTGTTTTACAGTTTACAATAAAAATCAATGATTGTAGTAAATAACAGATTTTTTTCATTTCATAAAATTCAAATCATTGTAAAATTTTGTGTGAACCGGCGAAGGTAAATTTTGATTACTATTAAAGATTATTAAAATAAAATTTAATTTTTATATGCTAAAAAGTACATATTAGGAATTTCCACTTAATATTTAAGGAAAAAGGAAGGAAAAAAAAAACACTCTTAAATTGTGCTTAAGATGTATAAAAAGATCTGTTTGATTGCTTGCAGAAATAAAAATCAAATTGTTTTTTCATAATGTTAAATCTTCTTTTCTCTAGCTCCAGCAATCGAATGTGTTTTAATGTTTTCAGTCGAAGTTTCCTCTATAGTGATTCTTTTGATTGTAATAAAGTTTTTAATTCTTCCTTGCTTAAATTTACCAACCTTAATGACAGGGCAGTAAGTAAATTTGAACTAAAATAATGAGTGTTTAGGGAACTAGTACTTAAAAATAAGGACCTAAAAAGTTTCATACCAAATCAAATAATGTCTCAAATAAATTCAATAATGAAAGAAAACACCAAACATTTTTTTGTCTTGTTTCAGTAAAAAATATATAGATATTATTACAAAATTATAGTTTTTTATACATAAAATTTGTAACTAATGATTTTTTTTAAAATTTATAACAAGGGGTAAATCTTTTGATTTTGTAGTAAAAACTTTGAAAGAAAAATCTTCAACAAAAACTTTTAAAGTGAAGATGAGGTTCGATTTATTGAGATTGTAATTATAAATGAGGGTCGGGTAAATACCCAGTGGGTAAGGTATTTTACACAGGTATTTACTCTTGCAATGGGCGAATACACTAAAATCAGGGCAGTTAGAACTTTTTGTTCTTTTTAAGGCATGAAAACAAGATTTGTCATTATTATTTTTCTGGGAATAATATAATTTTTACTAATGAACTTGAAACTTATAAATGAGTTTCAGAATAAATAAAAAAGTCTATAAATACTTCAGTATATGATATAATGTTGCATTAAAATGATAAATAAAGCATAAAATCAATGTTACTTTAAAAAAGTAGTGTAAAAAGGAGTGTAATGTAGTAAAGTAAATCATTTAAATTAAAATTGGTGCATTTTGAACAAATTTTTTTTCTTCAATGCGATACGATAAACTGTGTTAAATGAAAAAGATCCTCAATTATCATGAGAATAAAATTCAAATCTATAAAATTTGTTGTTTGAATAAGTGATATAATAAATACTATAAAATTTCATTTTTAATTTATCCATAAAATTATTTCATTAAAACAAATTTGCCTTTTTTTTCTTCTTTTTCTTAACAAAAACATTCAAAATTATATTTAGCTTCCATCTGTATTGAATCTGTGTTTATTAAAATAATAAGAATAATTATTTATCAAAAGTCAGCCACATTTGAGAAATTTCAAAATTTTATTTTAGTCAAAAGAAATAATGATCTATGCAATATAACTTTAATGTTTGTTATAAAATTATTTGTCAAACTTTCAAATACTAGTGAAAAATTTTAACATTTTACGGAGCACAATCATTTCTGTAATATAATCAAAGTATAAAAATTGAATGTAAAAATTAAGTTTATTGTTATAATTATTAACTAACCATTAGATCAGCTGATAGCTTCTTGTTTTAGACTACCAATGATACCACCATTAATTCTTTCATGTTTGCAATCTTCAGTTTCCAAAAAGAGATGTCCAACATTTTCATCTTCTAGATAAGAAAGAAAAAAATATTTTAAATTGAGTGCATGAATAAGCAACATGAAAAGAAATACAATCTGATTTTTGAAACCTAGACAGGAAAGAAAATTTTTTAAAAAATTAAGTACATAAATAAGCGTAGTTGTCAACGAAAAGAAAAACAATCTGAAGATTTTACAAAAATGTAAATTTCTTACCAACTCTCGAATCATATAGCTACTTTTTTACGCACTTCAAAATTTTATAATAACGCTTACTTTAAAATCAACTTATAGAATGTACCAATTAAATTAAGAAATAATTTTTTTAATTTAAACTAATTACCGCTAAAAATTTTATTTAGTGATAAAATTAAAAACTTTGTATATTTTGAGTGTCCTAAACGTAAAGCAAATATTTTAAAATAGTGCTCTTTTTTATGATGGGTGCCCTATTTTAGCGGCTCTAATCAGTTTCTAGTGCCCTGCCCTTTTTAAGGTCTAGAATGAACAATTACTTAGTATCTTAATATAAAAGTTACAGAACAATGAAATAAAGATAATATATCAATTAAAAATAGCAATTGGAATTCTGAGAAGTAATAATGATTAAAAACATCAGAACATTTCAGATTAACAAAGCTAAGTATTACAGAATACACACAAATTTATCTAGAAAAAAAAATAAACAAATGAACTGGTTCCTTGAATGTTTAGCACTGTCTTAAACTAGCAAATGAATTATTTCAGTTTCGTTATCTTTCAGGATTGAGTAAATTTCTTGTTTACATCGTTACAGAACAACATAAGAAATATTTAGCACACCAAACTTACAACATTTATAATATCCTACACAATTCAGTAATTTCCCTCAAAATAAAACTTCAAAATAAAAGAGAGCAGTTATAATAAATTTAAACTAAAACTAGCCCAAAAATAACAATTGGACTATCAACCTAAATAAAGCAAAAATCGAAATACTATTTTGATTTGATGATATCCATATACGCCCCATCCCTGCAGATAATTTTTTTTCTCGATGTGTTTCCTGGATAACCTGGTTCTTGGCAAATTAAGGTTGGCGTCACATATCAGATTACGAATATATCCCTGTATAATTTAAACTGCTCCTTGAAACGACCGAAATAAGAATATATAAAAAAGCTCCTTTACTTAAATGCTTAACTGACATGTTTACATAATTTCACGAACATTCACATAAATTAAATTCATTAGCGTATTAAAAATTCATGATCAACAATGAATACACAAGAAACAAGCACAAGAACTTTCAGACAAGTCAATCTCAGCAGGGCAATTACAATTTAGTTAAGTTTCAAAAACCTTTTCGTATTTTTGTCAAATTTTTTAATTTAAAAATACTGTTTTGGTTATTATAATCAATCAATGCTAAAAGCAAATTCAAATGCTGAAAACTAATTTCGAAAGATTGTGCGAAAATAGTTTCACGCTTTTAGCTTACTTGTTTTCTATCACGTTTTAGATTTTTTTGGTTGTATAGTCATTTTTTCGAGTGACTGTAGTTGTATATCAAAATCGTCCCGCAGTGGACTGATGGTTAAGACACGGTTCCCAGCAGATCACCGAAGTCAAGCATCAGTGGCTGCGGTCAGTGTGCGGGTGGGTGACCACTTAGATCAGTTTGCGCAGAAACCGAGGGTGTGCGGTATCGGTCCTCCTTAAACTGTGCTACAGTAAAGTACGGCAGAACAGTTTAACTTGGATCCTACGCAGACAGAACCAAGTGGTCCTCCACCCGCACACTGGCAGCAGCCAGTGAAGCTTGACATCGGTGATCTGCTGGAAACCGTCTCCTAACTATCACTACAGGACTTGGATTTTTTATTTTTATTCTGGAATGCAAATTTTATAAAAGGTAAGATAACGGTGCTCAACAGACTATTAGGTAAACATCTTAAAAAAAGATCAGAAATTAGAATAAATCATTTGATTCTAGGAGTGGAAGTTGTGGGTTCGAATCCCGCTTTCACCCTGGTTTTTTCTTCGCTATGCCCTTCTCTGTATTTTATTTTATAACCGTCGTTGAACAGCGAACCCCATTTTAGGGTTTACGACCACTAATGTTCAACACCGTAGCCTTGTAATTTTGAACCCAATCCGAAAGACAAGGGAACTCCTGAATCAATTATTGGGGAGAAATTTGCCATTGAGAAAGACTTTTTGATGCAAATAGTCGGTATTTGAGTTATATAGAGAAGAGCACCTTCCACGGTTAGCCTGACTGCAAGCGAATAGTTTAGCCCGTGACCTGTCTTTCACTGAGGATATTTATTGTCGGTGCGAGCCAGGTGCGGAATTCGGATGGACCAGCTATCATTGGGGTCGAACCCGTGTCACCTTCTTGGGAGGCAAGTGCTCTATCCTCTCAGCCACCCTTCTCAATATTATAGCCGTCGTTGAACAGCCAATCCAATTTTTTGGCTTCTTTACGTCTATGAACGTTCAACTCCTTAGCTATGTAATTTTTTACCCAATCCAGATGACAGGGGAACTCATGGATCAAATATTGGGAGAAATTTTGTCTCCGTGGCGGACTCTTTTTAGGAAACTAACCAGCATTAGAGTTGCATGGAGAGGAAAACATCCCATGGTCAGCCTGACGGCAAGGGGACTCTAACCCATGATTCGTCTACCACAGAGGACCTTCTCTGTATTTTATTGTATTTTAAAACAGTCGTAGAGCAGTTACCCCAATTTTTTTGGGTTCTTGACTACCAATGTGCTGTAATGTAATGTAACTAACTCAGTAGTTTTCTAATTTTTAATCAAATCCAGAAGACAAGGGAACACCTATGACTAGTATTGGGAGATATTTGTCTTCGTGGAGGACTTTTTAATGGAACTAACCCGCATTTGCATTAGAGAGGAAAACCACGAAACCTCCCATGGTTAGCCTGACGGCAAGGGGACTCTAACCCATGATCCGTCTACCACTCAGGATATTTTACATCAGCACTGTAGTTGGTGCAAACCGGGTGCGGAATCCCCTGAGCCACCATGCTCCATCTTCTCTGTATTGTGCTATCTGTCTCTCTATTTGACAAATGTTTTTAATGTTATAGGGGACACTTCCGTATCTTCATCTGTCATGCCAACTAAGATCTCGAAGGTGCCAAATTGATTTTAAATGGGAAAAATTAAAAAAAATAATAATAACGTGCAGATTTTTGCTGAAGAGTGCCTTTGAGTTACACCCTGGCAGAGGGTCTGCCACCGCTGCTTCGTAAGCCCGCGCACTCTTGGTGTCTACGCAAGCTGATCAGAGTGGTCACAAATCCACTTACTGACCGAAGTGATCTTGAACTGAGTTTTTACGATCATTCCATTGCGGGAAAAAAAATGTTTCTAGAAAATGTCCATTTAGAAATATCGATTTTAATAATTTCATCAATATTTCGTCCACATACATAAAATAAACAGTAATCCAAAAACACTTTATTCATAACACGAGCGTGGAAAGTTAAGATAATATGTTTAATATTTTTTAGAACTGTAGAACAACAACTATAGATTTTATTCGTTAATCTTTTACAGGAATAATTAATTTTCTTTCGTCGTCTGCTTCATAGTATCTATGCAAGTTTAAAATTTTTAGTTGCCTCATAAATAAATTGAAAAGAACTTTATAATTAATTTTCTTTCGTCGTCTGCTTCATAGTATCTATGCAAGTTTAAAATTTTTAGTTGCCTCATAAATAAATTGAAAAGAACTTTTTCAAACTTCCTTAGATAAAAACGTAAGAAAAAAAAACAGTTGATTAATATATTCTATCAAAAGGTTTTGAAGTATGAATTTTTTTTTTAAAACTGTCTGAAAATTTATTAAGAAAGGACAGTCTTTTAAATATACTTTGCAGATCAAAAATTACAAAAAATGAAGGAAAAAAAAAGAATATGGGATTGCTGTTTCTTTCTAAAAAGTGAACTTTTGAATCTTATAAAAAAAATACAAAATAGAGACATTAAAGTTTCCTCCCTACATTGCAGAGTGTTAGATCACATAATAATGAAACAAAAGTCTAATAAATGGTTTATGAGAAACTTCTTCAAATAGGGTCGTGTGGAAAGCCTCAATTGAATTTTCAAGATTTGCATTCGTTACTTACTTACTGTGTCAAAAAATAAATTGTAAATCTGTATCGTTTACACTAATCAAATACTTACGTTTAATGTTAAGCTACTAAGTACTATTAAGATTGAGTTCTAGTACGTAAAAATCTTATCATTGAATCTAAAATTATTCAGGGTGTTAGCTTTTTTATTTCGTTCTCTACGCATCGCATACTTTTAAATAAACTTTACTCCGAAATCCAATAAGTCTTAATCGTTCTTTAAGATGGCTTTTTTTTTTTTTGAAATGCATATTTTTGCAGCTAATCTAAAACTCAACCATAAATTATACGTTATTTTAGGAACGTTTATAATTGACCTATTACTTTACTACTTTTACGTTAAATAAGTTTTTTTTTTAAACATATAACCTATTTATTCAACTTTTGCTTCTTAACCTCTTAGCCACTGTAATCAAAGAGAACTGCATCGCTCTGTTTTATATTTGAAGAAAGACTCAAAAACAACAGGAAGTTCTTTGAAATCTCTTTACTACAAAAATACTTCAGCAAATATCAAAATACTTATTGGTAAATAAGATTCGATCATTTAAGAAATATTCACATTTTTAAAATATATTTTCAAAAATTAAACTATTAAAAAAAAGCTGTTTTAAAAAAATATCCATAATTTTATTATTTTAAAACAAATAAATTTAAAAAAAATATTTTTAATCATTGAATCAATCCCATTTTGCTCCCTTAGTTTCTCTCCTTAATATTAACCTATAATTTTTAAACTCGTCCAGATATCATATTATAATATACTATACTACAATACCAAAAGAAATAGTTATAGGCAAACTGGAGGGCCCACACTATATGATAATATGGTTCCGTTTAAAGAAAAAAGACCAGGGAAACATAAAAAGCTACATTGCAACGCAAATAAATTTTTTTTTACTTAATACTGATATTTTAATAACATAATATAATCTAATGAAATATTACGAATGCTGAATAAGAAATTGTTACTCATATATTGTACATATAAATGGTCCCATAACTTCTTCTAATATTAACCAATAATTTTCAAATTCGGTCAGACATTATAAGGATTATAAGAAAATATTTTACCACGCTGTAGTGTATCTACTGCTACAAAAATATCGTTCCAATTCACTAGGTATATAAGACACGATTCTATGTTGGGGTACCTTCTGATAGTCTTCTCACTCGTCATTGGTGACGTGATGTGAACACGCCTACCTTGACAGAAACGCCCACTTTGATTTGAACACATTGATGGATGGTCCCCATCGACTTGTGACCTCCTCGCGCTGTTGCAACGCATTCACTCGACTGCTGAACGTAATGCAGCTCTCACAATACGGTGATCTTAATACAGCTCTCCCGGCTTCTCACAAAACAGCAATGAATCAACTAGGGGTAACTGTTTACCTTGTCTATCACAGCCATAATTCTGGTTCACTAGTATTTAAGACTCTATTCTAAGGTGGGGTACTTTTTCAAAGATAGCTACTCTCCCTACACATTCACGAAAGACAATAATTGAAATTTAGAGGTACAGTTATAAATGAGAGGGAGGTGGTTCCACTGACGTACCGCAGGAAATTACTTAAAAAAGCTTTTTCTAGGGAGGACAGCGAATAATAGAAAACTTATCTTGTCAATATTTAAAAATAATATTTAGTAAAAAAAAAGGGGTTTTGCAATTTTGTAACTTAAATAAAATATTTATTTACTTAAAATTATTTTTTTTCCCCTTTTCGAAGTGAGGTAACATAATGAAAGTGTTAAAAGTAAGAAATTGTTACTCATATATTGAATATATGCATATGGTTCCATATCTCCTCTTAATATTAATTTACAAGTTTCAAACTCGATCAGATTTTATATTACAATTAGGACTGGGCTATAAATCGATATATCGCGACACATCGATTTAACGCCTGTATCGGCAGGCCGATACAGCGACTTTAGTTCCAGGCGATGCATCAGAAATCTGATTTAGCCGTCGAGTAAAGAAGACGAACGATATAGCGATATACGATATAGCGATACAAGTCACGCAAGGATCTCTTACGTTCCGATGCCAACTCGCGCTGGGGAAGACGATGTTCGTATCGTTATATTGAAACGGCCTTGATTGATGAGCTGTAGAATCAGAATCGGTTTTGAGAACATATATCGTGATCTCGCATGTTCGTTTCGCACCTCTTAGTTTTTTTTTCTTCTTTGTCGCGACTTGATATCGTTTCTTGTAGATTATATTCAGTGGGACTGACTTTGTGATCGTCGTTACCTTGCTCTGAACGTAATCTATTATTGAAAAGAATATATAAAGAAGTGTTTCTTAATTAATTAGGTAAATTGTTTTTTTGAAACAAAAGTTTCTTTTTTATTTTTAATTGTGAAAATTAATTTTGATATTATATGTTTAAGTATTATTTTACATTATTGAATTTATTACAAACGGAAATCTAATTTAAGGTGCCCATAAAGAATTAAATAAAAAAGTAATTAAATTTGTTAGGCTATTTTTTACTTTATTTTAATTTATTAAAAACTTTTTGGATAAAATAATAATTTAATGGGTTTTTATTACTGATTTTAAATTTATAAATCTTTAGTTGTTTTCATTTTTATAAATGAAATTATAACAAAACTTATTTTTCCTCTTTTGGATTGGGTCATAAGTCAATCAACTTCGTTTATTCAAAAAAATTAGTAATGTTTGCGACTTCTATTTTTTTAAATCATTTAGCACTTCGTTCTATTAAAGAGTATAATCGTGTTTTTTTTAATTTAATTTCAATATTGTCAGTTGAATATACTATCGAATATCATAATTCTTTTGTTTTTATTTTTAAGAAATTAAACCTTACTTTGTTTTTTCGTTCAGAATTCGGTAATTATGCAATTTAACTTTATTATTTATGTGAAATAATAACGATAAAAAATAGTGTTCTTTTAAAAGTGTTTTTTTTTTTTTTTGTTTAATTTATTTAGCACTTTGTTTTAAGCATACAAATAATTTTTAACGAACTTATTTTTTAAATTTTGTTTCTATATTGTTAGGTAAATATATTGATACATTTCAATTTTATATATTTTTTTATTATTTATTTTTAAACTAAGCAATCTTTCGTTATTTGCGCGATCATTTTTAGAGAATATAACATTAATATCTTTCTCAAGCAAACCATATACATCAAATTCATAAATTGATTTAAATCAATCTGAGTATGAAGTTTTGGTAGAAATCCGACTTTCTGCGCCTTATAAGTAAATGAATTTCAAAAATACTATATCGCGATACATCGCTATATCGCGATGCAAAACTGACGATGCATCACGACATAAAATTTCTTATATCGCCCAGTCCTAATTACAATATACTATACTATCATACCATCGGAAATAAGTATAGAAAAACAAGAGGCCTACAATGTGGCATAATATGTAGGTATGTCTGCATATATTTCACCCATTTAAAAGAATTTTTTTTATTATTAATTTTGCAATAATGTTGTGTAAATTAAATATTCCTTTACTTAAACTTATTATTTTTTACTTTTATAAGTGCGTAATGAAAGAAAGTGTTAGAGTAATAAACTGACGTTCATATACTGTATATAAACGGCCCCATATCTCTCCTAAATATTAACCTAACATTTTCAAACTAGGTCAAATATTGTATTATAGCATACTATACTGTCTTTTCAAGGGAAATAATTATACTGCTCACAAATTTATTTAAGAGTCGAACAAAACTTATATGAAAACCCAAGTCGAACAATGTAGTCCAAACAACAACTATTTTATTATTAACAGTGTGGATTTCCTTACTTTCAATTTTCTCGTATTCTTGTAACTTCGCAAATTGATTGCAAGCAGTAACAAGAGCATGATCGCTTTTTGTTCAAATCTTTCAAGTTACTTGCATCATTGTTCTCTTCAGTTATAGCCAGTCAAAATTTTAATGTAGGCTTATTTCGAATTGTTGTATTAATAATACGGTTTTTCTAACGGAAGTCGTATGAATTATTCTAAATTACAGACGTCAAGTTTTCCCTTCCGAGATCTCATTGAATGAATTAAATACGAAAATTGAAGTTCAGTTATGCAAAGAATACACTTAAGTTACAATAGTTGAAAACTAAATTTAATTCTCCATATCCTATAGTGCAAAACTTTTTTGGATTGTCAGATGCATTTCTCGAGGAAATAATCATATTATTGAAGCCTATCGATACGCAACAGTCTCTAAACTATAATCCTGTTCTGCAATGAATCTGGTAAGTTTGGATGAATTTGATTTCGGCACAGCTTAAATTCAAGGAAAATGTTTTTCTTTCTATTAAATAGAAACTTAAAATATTCCCATAGTATCCGTTGAGAATAACATATCATAGAATGGCAACTAATTATTGTAATTATTAAGCTAAGTAAGAATAAGCTGTAGGAATTTTTACAATGTATGTCTTGGTCACACAAAATTAACACACAGACACCTTTTACTTAACGAACCAGTGCCTATTTGCACCAGTTGTAGAGAACCACTAACCTTAAAGCACATCTTGAACCAGTATTCCAATTTTAAAATGAAGAGACAACGATATTCTAACAGTGAATATCCTGAGTTATCAACTTTAATTGGAGAGAATCCACTTAAAAACCTACACTGCATTCTTCCAAAACTTTTAAACAGATTTTTACTTTTGATCAGATGTTAAACGAGGTATAACCTTCTTTGGCTTTTTGCGCAGAAAATAAATATCTAGCCAAATACTAACTATCTAACTAAAGAAATAAGTATCTAACTTGTTGAATATCTTAAATACACTGCATTCTTCCAAAACTTTTAAACAGATTTTTACTTTTGATCAGATGTTAAACGAGGTATTCTTGGGCTTTTGCGCAAAAAATAACTAACTAACAATATATGTCTCTCCATTCAATAATTTTCTCTCTCTCAAATTATTATATTTGAATTATCAAATTTAAAAAAAGAAAATGGTCTTTTTTGATTGAAAATTACAATGACTTGATGTCAGAGAGTTTTATTTCAGAAATTAATTTTTTAAGAGCATTCATCTTCACTCAGTGATTAACGAAAAAAATTATGATTTGATAAATTTCCTTTGCTTATTTAAAACAGTAGCCTGCTACTTTTTTTCTTGTTTGATGGTGATATTCAAGTTATATCGGGTCTAAAATTTTTTCACCTTTCAAATAACAGGTAAACGTATGAGACATTAGTTTTCTAAAATGATTAACTCTTTGCTTGAATTACTTGTTTGTGCTCTATACTATTTGTAATTACAAAATAATAATGATTATAAATAAAAAAGTGAACAATTCTTATTGGTAGAAAATTATATTTGTGAGTATGTGTAATTGGTCTCGTAAATTTTGAAACTTTTTCAATCATATATACTTTTGTATCATGAATAATTTTTAATATTTATTAGGCTTTTGTAGGAAATACATTTAAATATGAATGAATCCATTAAAGTATTAAATAATATTTTTTGTTCATTAAGTAAAAGGTCGGCTAAGCTTGCTACTTCTATTAGTTTTTGTTGATGCAACTAAATTATTTATAATTTTCACCCAGTATTGTTATGTCATCAGCAGAGGCACAAATTACGAGTTGTTTTACTGGTAATAAAGCCTCCGATTTCGTAATGGCGGATTTAAGTAAAAAATTAAAAATTAGAAACTATAATGATATCATCGAACACCCATATTTATGTCGAAAGTTTCTGAAAAATCATTCTGCGCAGGAAGAAGAGCTTTAGATTCTATTTAATAAAGTGTTTAGATTCAAATTGATTTGAAGTTTTGGCTGAGTCAAAGATACTAATCAAATTAAACAAACTAATCCAAATTACTTAAGAGAAAATTTACTAATTAAATTTAATATTTATGCAGCGTTTTCCGCGGCTCATTTGTGGAGCGCATCCAATGGACTCTGAACATTTAATAAAAAAGTACAAAAAAAACTTACAGCCAGCCGAATCCTTTCAGCATTGATGGCTTCAAGAATTGCGGACCTCCGCCCCAAAAGCGGGCTTGCATCCTTTCCATGTGTACACCGAAGGCACCACTGAAAAGAGATCACATCATGTTTTGTTAAAATGCATGCTTGTGACGTTTCAATAATAAATCATACTCGAGTATTATAAACTTAATAAAATTGAACGAACTCTCAATAAGTGTGAAAAGTCGTCTAATTTAATACAAAAGATTGAAACTCTTCAAATATGGCAATGGTTCCCGAACTCCAAAAAATTTGAGTTTAAAAATGAAAAATCCCCAGAAAAATATTAACTTTTAAGTTTACTACACTTTTGAAATAAATGTAGTGTGCGAATCAGCAGTCAAAACAAAGATTTATGTTGGTTGAAAAGAGTTTATTTAAGAATTTTAATATTTTCAGTATTAAAATATTATAAAATCGGTTGACTACTTACAGGTCATCGTACTCTCTCCTAGAGCGTTTGATTTTTCTCTCCCGAAAATTAAATTGAATTCATATTAAAAAATTATATAAATAGATTATTTTTCACTGCTGAAAAGAAAACTGAAATTAAACACATTGCTTTCGAGAAGTTCATTTAGTTGTTGCAATATATTGCTATTCACGTGCTCTTGAATAAAGTTATAAAATTATTTTTGGTAGAATCGCAGTTAATTAGATAGTAATAATCAATGTATATGTTGATCAAGGGGAAGAATGGTTTATGTACAGTCCGAAAAAGATATCACCCTGAATAACTTTCGCTCTAATGATCGGATTTTCACCAACTAAAAGTCAATCTTAATGGTTCCTGGGGGTGACCTCAAATACGATAATTAATTAGTGCTAACTATTAATTAAGTTACAAAATCAGACACAAAAACGCACTTTCTCTGAATAAACATAACTTTTTTTTTTACATATTTGGATTTTTCATCTTCAAAATATAGGGGGTAGCCGCAATTTGGGAAATGCGGTCCCCACAGTTTGGTCAGGAGAGCGATTCAAAGTTTGGACCCCTTAATGTTAATTTCGCTTTTTGCGTTTTCAGTCATATTTTAAAAACTAATGAAGCAATTCAAATAAAAACTGCCCCACTCATAAAACTCATTTTCCCAAAGATAATTACGTGAAAAAAGTAATTTTTAATAATTATTTATTATTTAATTAAAGTGAGGATGAAAAAAAGTTGAATTATAAGGTATGAATTTTTTTCTACTATTTTAATCGACATATTTTTCAATTGAAAAATCCAAAGTTTCAACTGTTTTTATTTATTAGAAGATGAGAAAAATCAAAATTATTTAAAAAAAAATAATTTGGGGACAATGAAGAAATAATTAAATGAGGCGATTAGTATTAAAATGTGATAAACTTACGAGGAACTTAACTTAGCGCACGTAGTGAAAATTTCATTCATATTTTTTTCGCTAATAATCGTTTACAAATCTTTTTATTTTTATTTTTTTAAAACTATAAAATTCGATGTTTCTTTTTTAATCGTCTAAAATTCCATTTGCAATTTAGTAAAGAAATTTGAATAAAACATCTCATTGAATAAAAAACATTTTATGCAACGAATGTCGAGTTTTATAAAAGCATGCTTCTGATAGAACATGATTATACACCAGATTGTGCTTATTTAATGTGATTATTTTTTAGTTTTTAGTATTTTCTTCTCAATAACTCAATAATATACATACAATACATACAATTTCAATAATATACATACGTATGAATAGATTTGGAATGAAATGTTTATCAATTTCTTAAATATATTTTTTATAAATATTAATAAAAATACATAGTAAACATATTTAAGCATATCTCACATCATCGCAAATTTCTCAACATCGTATATATCGTCTTAATGTTAAAAGTAATTTTTTAATCACCTGTCCGGAAGTGTTTCGCGGAACTATTTTACCAGCAATTTAATTAAATTTTGACATTTTTAAAAATCTTATTCTTTACCCTACTACGTTTATTATTTCTTCATTAATCAGGGATGAGATTAGCCAAAAGGCAAAAAAGTTTAATTTCCACGATAGTAAATTTTACGCAACCCTTTAATAATAAATTGCAGACAGTTTAAAGTAATAAATAATGTGTTGCGCTCTGACGTCACCTTCTGTCGTCCAGTGCCTGTTTTTCGAGTTGTTCGGTGCTCGTCGGTTCACTGCTTCCAAACTCGCATCACTGTGGAACTGTTCCGCTGCATACGAGCTGCTATTGCGCGATAGGAAAATCCTCCTTCTCGAAGGCCGATTATCCTCCCTCGTTCAAACTCCGTAAGTTGCTTGAATTTCTTATTCTTCCGTCGTGGAGGCATACTCAGGTCTCACTAAACGTTTGCCACTAACAAATAATCATAGACTATTTTCAACGTCCCGCTACAGCACTTTATTTATACGCTTTCAGCATCAATTCAGAGGGCGATGCGCGCGCCACGCACGCGCGATGGCTCTGAAACTTTATTAATTTGCATAATATCCTATAATTGACATTTGCTGCGAATTTCATTTGATTCTGATGATTCCTTCATGGTGTTGCATTTTCTACAAACAGCAGTTTATGAATGCTCAAATAATTCCCCTTAATATTAACCCTTTAATATCCAAACTCGCTCAGGTATTATATAACCTATAGTACCATACCAAAGGAAATTATATTGGATGAATTAGATGGCACACAATGTGGCAGCACAATATTTAAGTATGTATGAATGTAATTCAAAGTGCTTATTATAGCTTTAAAAGTGGGAAATCTTTGCTTATATATATATATATATATATATATATATATATATATATATATATATATATATATATATATATATATATATATATGCATACTCCAATATCTCCCCTTAATATTAACCCTTTAATATCTAAACTCGCTCAGGTATTATATAACCTATAGTACCACACCAAAGGAAATTATATTGGATGAATTAGATGGCCCATAATGTGGCAGCAAAATATTTAAGTATGTATGAATGTAATTCAAAGTGCTTATTATAGCTTTAGAAGTGGAAAATCTTTGCTTATACTATATATATATGCATTCTCCAATATCTCCCCTTAATATTAACCCTTTAATATCCAAACTCGCTCAGGTATTATATAACCTATAGTACCACACCAAAAGAAATTATATTGGATGAATTAGATGGCCCATAATGTGGCAGCAAAATATTTAAGTATGTATGAATGTAATTCAAAGTGCTTATTATAGCTTTAAAAGTGGGACATCCTTGCTTATACTATATATATATATGCATGCTCCAATATCTCCCCTTAATATTAACTTTTTAATATCCAAACTCGCTCAGGTATTATATAGCCTATAGTACCATACCAAAGGAAATTATATTGGATAAATTAAATAACCCACAATGTGGCAGCACAATATTTAAGTATGTATGGATGTAATTCAAAGTGCGTAAAAGTGGAAAATCTTTGCTTACATATATATATTCCGTGACTAAAATTATTTACTTAAAAGATTTCTTTGTTACACAATTTTTCCATGCGCAAATCCGTGGTTAAAATTATGAGCAAAACAGGTCATATATGTTTTTCTCTCTTTTATATTTTTTTCTTAAATAAATATTTATTTTCTAAAATTATTTATAGTCAACTTCTTTAAATTATCCAGTATAATATTACCTTGCTCACATCCATTTTCGGGCCCATCCTTGGTAACTAACAAATCAAACGCACTTCAGTAATGCAGTAAGAACGCACTTTAAAACAAAACTCCTCTAGTTACGCTTTTATCTCAATTTGCGCTTTTGTTTTCATATTTTGCAATCTGGCAATCTTGTTACGAAAATATTTTAAATCATTCTTGAAAAATTTCCCGTTCATGTAAGTTCAATAGATTTCGCTGGTATCGAACCCAGAGCCTTCGGGACTACATATCTAACTTGCCCACAGCGCTACCAACTGTGCCACGCTTCACATGTCAGTCCCGCGAATATTTAGATGAGAAACACCACCGCAAGTTTATTCAACAAAACTTATTTTGGCCCATTGTGGGCCCACTAATAGGTCTATAAAAAATTTCTTTACTATACAATTGTTTGTTACTTTAAACTTTAATTTCTAGCCGAGTTTGAAATTTATAGGTTTAATATTATAGGGCACTTCATGACAAAAGTCGTATCCTTGATACGACTTTTGTCCCTTTTCCACCATTATTCGCTCTTTAACAAAGAAAAATAATTCTTTTCATATATAGAACACATTATTCACTTAAAAATATTGTAAAAAAAATTAAAAAAAAATAACATAAAATAAAATAAATGAATAAATAAAAATTATCCAAATTTATTCGTTCATTAGCTATTATTCGCTATTTTCCAAAGAAAAATGGTTATTTTTAAAAACAGAACACTTGATTCGCGTTATAATATCGAAAAGTATATTTAAAAAAATAATATAAAATAAATAAAAGAAATTTAAAGTTGGCCACTCCTGGGTTGCGAACAAAGGACCTCCGGGACTGCATATCAGCCCTGCACACAGCGCTACCATCTGCGCCACGCTTCGCATGCCAGCATAGCGAATATTTAGCTAAATACACCTACCCCCGGTTAGTCAACAAAACATATTTTGGCCCATTGTGGAAATACTAATTAGTCTATAAAAAAGTTCACTGGTACAATTGTTTGATACACTGAACTCTAATTTCTGGTCGAGTATGAAATTTATAAGTTAATATTATAGGGAGTTACGGGGAGAGATGTGCGCGTGCTCCTTGATACGACTTTTGTCCCTTTTTCAGCCATTATTCGCTCTTTAACAAAGAAAATAATAGCTGAAAAAGGGAAAAAAGTCGTATCAAGGAGCACGCACACATCACACCCCGTTACTCCCTATAATATTAGCCTATAAATTTCAAACTCGGCCAGAAATTAGGGTTTAATGTAACAAACAATTGCACGAGAAAAAATTTTTATAGACCAATTAGTGGGCCCACAATGGGCAAAAATATATTTTGTTGACTAACGGGGAGTAGGTGTATTTAGTTAAATATTCGCTAGGCTGGCATGCGAAGCGTTGCGCAGTTGGTACCGCTGTGTGCAAGGCTGATATGCAGTCCCGGAGGTCCTAGGTTCGAAACCCTGTGAGGGTTAACTTTTAATTTTTTTTATTTATTTTATATTTTTTTTTTAAATATACTTTTCGATATGATATCGCGAATCAAGTGTTCTGTCTATAAAAATAACTATTTTTTCTTTGGAAAATAGCGAATAATAGCTAATAAACGAATAAATTTGGATAATTTTTATTTATTCTTTTATGTTATTTTATGCTATTTTTTTTAACTTCCTTTTCAATATATTTAAGTGAATAAAGTGTTATATATATGAAAAGAATTATTTTTCTTTGTTAAGGAACGAATAAGGGCTGAAAAACGGACAAAAGTCGTATCAAAGAGCACGCACACATCACACCCCGAAACTCCTTATAATATTAACCTATAATTTTAAAACTCGGCCAGTATTTAGAGTTTGATGTAACAAACAATTGTACCAAAGAAATTTTTTTATAGACTAATCAGTGGGCCCACAATGGGCCAAAATATGTTTTGTTGACTGGCCGGGAGTTGGTGTATTTAGCTAAATATTCGCTAGCACGCATGTGAAGCGTGGCTCAGTTGGGAGCGCTGCGTGCAAGGCTGATATGTAGTCTCGGAGGTCTTGGGTTCAAAACCCTGTGAGGATCAACTTTAAATTTTTTTTATTTATTTTATATATTTTTTAAAATATACTTTTCGATATGATAACGCGAATCAAGTGTTCTGTATATAAAAATAACTATTTTTTCTTTGGAAAAAGCGAATAATAGCTAATAAACGAATAAATTTGGATAATTTTTATTTATTCTCTTATTTTATTTTATGCTATTTTTTTTAGCTTCTTTTTCAATATATTTAAGTGAATAAAGTGTTCTATATATGAAAAGAATTATTTTTCTTTGATAAAGAGCGAATAATGGCTGAAAAAGGGACAAAAGTCGTATCAAAGAGCACGCACACATCACACCCCGCAACTCCCTATAATATTAACCTATAAATTTCAAACTCGGCCAGAAATTAGAGTTTTATGTAACAAACAATTGTACCAAAGAAATTTTTTTATAGACTAATTAGTCGGCCCACAATGGGCCAAAATATGTTTTGTTGACTAGCCGGGAGTAGGCGTACTTAGCTAAATATTCGCTAGGCAGGCATGTGAAGCGTGGCGCAGTTGGTGCGCTGCGTGCGAGGCTGATATGCAGTCCCGGAGGTCCTGGGTTCGAAACCCCGTGAGGTTTAACTTTAAATTTTTTTTATTTATTTTACATTTTTTTGAAATATACTTTTCGATATGATAACGCGAATCAAGAGTTCTGTCTATAAAAATAACTATTTTTTCTTTGGAAAATAGCGAATAATAGCTAATAAACGAATAAATTTGGATAATTTTTATTTATTCTTTTATTTTATTTTATGCTATTTTTTTTAACTTCTTTTTCAATATATTTAAGTGAATAAAGTGTTCTATATATGAAAAGAATTATTTTTCTTTGTTAAGGAACGAATAATGGCTGAAAAACGGACAAAAGTCGTATCAAAGAGCACGCATACATCACACCCCGTAACTCCTTATAATATTAACCTATAAATTTCAAACTCGGCCAGAAATTACAGTTTGATGTAACAAACAATTGTACCAAAAAATTTTTTTATAGACTAATTAGTGGGCCCACAATGGGCCAAAATATGATTTGTTGACTAACCGGGAGTAGGTGTATTTAGCTAAATATTCGCTAGGCAGGCACGTGAAGCGTGGCGCAGTTGGTAGCGCTGCGTGCAAGGCTGATATGTAGTCCCGGAGGTCCTGGGCTCGAATCCCTGAGAGGGAGAACTTTAAGTTTTTTTTATTTATTTTATATATTTTTTTAAAATATACTTTTCGATATGATACCGCGAATCAAGTGTTCTGTCTATAAAAATAACTATTTTTTCTTTGGAAAATAGCGAATAATAGCTAATAAACGAATAAATTTGGATAATTTTTATTTATTCTTTTATTTTATTTTATGCTATTTTTTTTAGCTTCTTTTTCAATATATTTAAGTGAATAAAGTGTTCTATATATGAAAAGAATTATTTTTCTTTGTTGAAGAGCGAATAATGGCTGAAAAAGGGACAAAAGTCGTATCAAAGAGCACGCACACATCACACCCGTAACTCCCTATAATATTATCCTATAAATTTTAAACTCAGCCAGAAATTAGAGTTTTATGTAACAAACAATTGTGCCAAAGAAATTTTTTTATAGACTAATTAGTCGGCCCACAATGGGCCAAAATATGTTTTGTTGACTAGCCGGGAGTAGGTGTACTTAGCTAAATATTCGCTAGGCAGGCATGTGAAGCGTGACGCAGTTGGTAGCGCTGCGTGCAAGGCTGATATGCAGTCCCGGAGGTCCTGGGTTCAAAACCCTGTGAGGGTTAACTTAAATTTTTTTTTATTTAATTTATATTTTTTTTTGAAATATACTTTTCGATATGATAACGCGAATCAAGTGTTCTGTCTATAAAAATAAGTATTTTTTCTTTGGAAAATAGCGAATAATAGCTAATAAACGAATAAATTTGGATAATTTTTATTTATTCATTTATTTTATTTTATGCTATTTTTTTTAACTTCTTTTTCAATATATTTAAGTGAATAAAGTGTTCTATATATGAAAAGAATTATTTTTCTTTGTTAAGGAACGAATAATGGCTGAAGAAGGGACAAAAGTCGTATCAAAGAGCACGCACACATCACACCCCGTAACTCCCTATAATATTAACCTATAAATTTCAAACTCGGCCAGAAATTACAGTTTGATGTAACAAACAATTGTACCAAAGAAATTTTTTTATAGACTGATGAGTCGGCCCACAATGGGCCAAAATATGTTTTGTTGACTAACCGGGAGTTGGTGAAATTAGCTAAATATTTGCTAGCAGGCATGTGAAGCGTGGCGCATTTGGGAGCGCTGCGTGCAAGGCTGGTATGTAGTCCCGGAGGTCTTGGGTTCGAAACCCTGGGAGGATCAACTTTAAATTTTTTTCTTTTATTTTATATTTTTTTTAAAATATAATTTTCGATATGATAACGCGAATCAAGTGTTTTTGTCTATAAAAATAACTATTTTTTCTTTGGAAAATCGCGAATAATGGCAAATAAACGAATAAATTTGGATAATTTTTATTTATTCTTTTATTTTATTTTATGCTATTTTTTTTAGCTTCTTTTTCAATATATTTAAGTGAATAAAGTGTTCTATATATGAAAAGAATTATTTTTCTTTGATAAAGAGCGAATAATGGCTGAAAAAGGGACAAAAGTCGTATCAAAGAGCACGCACACATCACACCCCGCAACTCCCTATAATATTAACCTATAAATTTCAAAATCGGCCAGAAATTAGAGTTTTATGTAACAAACAATTGTACCAAAGAAATTTTTTTATAGACTAATTAGTCGGCCCACAATGGGCCAAAATATGTTTTGTTGACTAGCCGGGAGTAGGCGTACTTAGCTAAATATTCGCTAGGCAGGCATGTGAAGCGTGGCACAGTTGGTGCGCTGCGAGCGAGGCTGATATGCAGTCCCGGAGGTCCTGGGTTCAAAACCCTGTGAGGGTTAACTTTAAATTTTTTTTATTTAATTTATATTTTTTGTTGAAATATACTTTTCGATATGATAACGCGAATCAAGTGTTCTGTCTATGAAAATAAGTATTTTTTCTTTGGAAAATAGCGAATAATAGCTAATAAACGAATAAATTTGGATAATTTTTATTTATTCATTTATTTTATTTTATGCTATTTTTTTTAACTTCTTTTTCAATATATTTAAGTGAATAAAGTGTTCTATATATGAAAATAATTATTTTTCTTTGTTAAGAAACGAATAATGGCTGAAGAAGGGACAAAAGTCGTATCAAAGAGCACGCACACATCACACCCCGTAACTCCCTATAATATTAACCTATAAATTTCAAACTCGGCCAGAAATTACAGTTTGATGTAACAAACAATTGTACCAAAGAAATTTTTTTATAGACTGATGAGTCGGCCCACAATGGGCCAAAATATGTTTTGTTGACTAACCGGGAGTTGGTGTATTTAGCTAAATATTCGCTAGCAGGCATGTGAAGCGTGGCTCAGTTGGTAGCGCTGCGTGCAAGGCTGATATGTAGTCTCGGAGGTCTTGTGTTCAAAACCCTGTGAGGATCAACTTTAAATTTTTTTTATTTATTTTATATTTTTTTTAAAATATACTTTTCGATATGATAACGCGAATCAAGTGTTCTGTCTATAAAAATAACTATTTTTTCTTTGGAAAATAGCGAATAATAGCTAATAAACGAATAAATTTGGATAATTTTTATTTATTCTTTTATTTTATTTTATGCTATTTTTTTTAACTTCTTTTTCAATATATTTAAGTGAATAAAGTGTTCTATATATGAAAGGAATTATTTTTCTTTGTTAAGGAACGAATAATGGCTGAAAAACGGACAAAAGTCGTACCAAAGAGCACGCACACATCACACCCCGTAACTCCTTATAATATTAAAATATAATTTTAAAACTCGGCCAGTATTTAGAGTTTGATGTAACAAACAATTGTACCAAAGAAATTTTTTTATAGACTAATCAGTGGGCCCACAATGGGCCAAAATATGTTTTGTTGACTGGCCGGGAGTTGGTGTATTTAGCTAAATATTCGCTAGCACGCACGTGAAGCGTGGCTCAGTTGGGAGCGCTGCGTGCAAGGCTGATATGTAGTCTCGGTGGTCTTGGGTTCAAAACCCTGTGAGGATCAACTTTAAATTTTTTTTATTTATTTTATATTTTTTTTAAAATATACTTTTCGATATGATAACGCGAATCAAGTGTTCTGTATATAAAAATAACTATTTTTTCTTTGGAAAAAGCGAATAATAGCTAATAAACGAATAAATTTGGATAATTTTTATTTATTCTCTTATTTTATTTTATGCTATTTTTTTTAGCTTCTTTTTCAATATATTTAAGTGAATAAAGTGTTCTATATATGAAAAGAATTATTTTTCTTTGATAAAGAGCGAATAATGGCTGAAAAAGGGACAAAAGTCGTATCAAAGAGCACGCACACATCACACCCCGTAATTCCTTATAATATTAACCTATAATTTTCAAACTCGGCCAGTAATTAGAGTTTGATGTAACAAACAATTGTACCAAAGAAATTTTTTTATAGACTAATCAGTGGGCCCACAATGGGCCAAAATATGTTTTGTTGACTGGCCGGGAGTTGGTGTATTTAGCTAAATATTCACTAACACGCATGTGAAGCGTGGCTCAGTTGGGAGTGGTGCGTGCAAGGCTGATATGTAGTCTCGGAGATCTTGGGTTCAAAACCCTGTGAGGATCAACTTTAAATTTTTTTTATTTATTTTATATTTTTTTAAAATATACTTTTCGATATGATAACGCGAATCAAGTGTTCTGTCTATAAAAATAACTATTTTTTCTTTGGAAAATAGCGAATAATAGCTAATAAACGAATAAATTTGGATAATTTTTATTTATTCTTTTATTTTATTTTATGCTATTTTTTTAACTTCTTTTTCAATATATTTAAGTGAATAAAGTGTTCTATATATGAAAAGAATTATTTTTCTTTGTTAAGGAACGAATAATGGCTGAAAAACGGACAAAAGTCGTATCAAAGAGCACGCACACATCACACCCCGTAACTCCTTATAATATTAACCTATAATTTTAAAACTCGGCCAGTATTTAGAGTTTGATGTAACAAACAATTGTACCAAATAAATTTTTTTATAGACTAATCATTGGGCCCACAATGGGCCAAAATATGTTTTGTTGACTGGCCGGGAGTTGGTGTATTTAGCTAAATATTCGCTAGCACGCACGTGAAGCGTGGCTCAGTTGGGAGCGCTGCGTGCAAGGCTGATATGTAGTCTCGGTGGTTTTGGGTTCAAAACCCTGTGAGGATCAACTTTAAATTTTTTTTATTTATTTTATATTTTTTTTAAAATATACTTTTCGATATGATAACGTGAATCAAGTGTTCTGTATATAAAAATAACTATTTTTTCTTTGGAAAAAGCGAATAATAGCTAATAAACGAATAAATTTGGATAATTTTTATTTATTCTCTTATTTTATTTTATGCTATTTTTTTTAACTTCTTTTTCAATATATTTAAGTGAATAAAGTGTTCTATATATGAAAAGAATTATTTTTCTTTGTTGAAGAGCGAATAATGGCTGAAAAAGGGACAAAAGTCGTATCAAAGAGCACGCACACATCACACCCGTAACTCCCTATAATATTAACCTATAAATTTCAAACTCAGCCAGAAAATAGAGTTTTATGTAACAAACAATTGTGCCAAAGAAATTTTTTTATAGACTAATTAGTCGGCCCACAATGGGCCAAAATTTGTTTTGTTGACTAGCCGGGAGTAGGTGTACTTAGCTAAATATTCGCTAGGCAGGCATGTGAAGCGTGACGCAGTTGGTAGCGCTGCGTGCAAGGCTGATATGCAGTCCCGGAGGTCCTGGGTTTAAAACCCTGTGAGGGTTAACTTTAAATTTTTTTTATTTAATTTATATTTTTTTTTGAAATATACTTTTCGATATGATAACGCGAATCAAGTGTTCTGTCTATAAAAATAAGTATTTTTTCTTTGGAAAATAGCGAATAATAGCTAATAAACGAATAAATTTGGATAATTTTTATTTATTCATTTATTTTATTTTATGCTATTTTTTTTAACTTCTTTTTCAATATATTTAAGTGAATAAAGTGTTCTATATATGAAAAGAATTATTTTTCTTTGTTAAGGAACGAATAATGGCTGAAGAAGGGACAAAAGTCGTATCAAAGAGCACGCACACATCACACCCCGTAACTCCCTATAATATTAACCTATAAATTTCAAACTCTGCCAGAAATTACAGTTTGATGTAACAAACAATTGTACCAAAGAAATTTTTTATAGACTGATGAGTCGGCCCACAATGGGCCAAAATATGTTTTGTTGACTAACCGGGAGTTGGTGAAATTAGCTAAATATTTGCTAGCAGGCATGTGAAGCGTGGCGCATTTGGGAGCGCTGCGTGCAAGGCTGATATGTAGTCCCGGAGGTCTTGGGTTCGAAACCCTGGGAGGATCAACTTTAAATTTTTTTCTTTCATTTTATATTTTTTTTAAAATATACTTTTCGATATGATAACGCGAATCAAGTGTTTTTGTCTATAAAAATAACTATTTTTTCTTTGGAAAATCGCGAATAATAGCAAATAAACGAATAAATTTGGATAATTTTTATTTATTCTTTTATTTTATTTTATGCTATTTTTTTAGCTTCTTTTTCAATATATTTAAGTGAATAAAGTGTTCTATATATGAAAAGAATTATTTTTCTTTGTTAAAGTGCGAATAATGGCTGAAAAAGGGGCAAAAGTCGTATCAAAGATCACGCACACATCACACCCCGTAACTCCCTATAATATTAACCTATAAATTTCAAACTCGGCCAGAAATTAGAGTTTTATGTAACAAACAATTGTGCCAAAGAAATTTTTTTATAGACTAATTAGTGGGCCCACAATGGGCCAAAATATGTTTTGTTGACTAACCGGGAGTTGGTGTATTTAGGTAAATATTCGCTAGCAGGCATGTGAAGCGTGGCTCAGTTGGTAGCGCTGCGTGCAAGGCTGATATGTAGTCTCGGAGGTCTTGGGTTCGAAACCCTGTGAGGATCAACTTTAAATTTTTTTTATTTATTTTATATTTTTTTTAAAATATACTTTTCGATATGATAACGCGAATAAAGTGTTCTGTCTATAAAAATAACTATTTTTTATTTGGAAAATAGCGAATAATAGCTAATAAACGAATAAATTTGGATAATTTTTATTTATTCTTTTATTTTATTTTATGCTATTTTTTTAACTTCTTTTTCAATATATTTAAGTGAATAAAGTGTTCTATTTATGAAAAGAATTATTTTTCTTTGTTAAGGATCGAATAATGGCTGAAGAAGGGACAAAAGTCGTATCAAAGAGCACGCACGCATCACACCCCGTAACTCCCTATAATATTAACCTATAAATTTCAAACTCTGCCAGAAATTACAGTTTGATGTAACAAACAATTGTACCAAAGAAATTTTTTTATAGACTGATGAGTCGGCCCACAATGGGCCAAAATATGTTTTGTTGACTAACCGGGAGTTGGTGAAATTAGCTAAATATTTGCTAGCAGGCATGTGAAGCGTGGCGCATTTGGGAGCGCTGCGTGCAAGGCTGGTATGTAGTCCCGGAGGTCTTGGGTTCGAAACCCTGGGAGGATCAACTTTAAATTTTTTTCTTTTATTTTATATTTTTTTTAAAATATAATTTTCGATATGATAACGCGAATCAAGTGTTTTTGTCTATAAAAATAACTATTTTTTCTTTGGAAAATCGCGAATAATAGCAAATAAACGAATAAATTTGGATAATTTTTATTTATTCTTTTATTTTATTTTATGCTATTTTTTTTAGCTTCTTTTTCAATATATTTAAGTGAATAAAGTGTTCTATATATGAAAAGAATTATTTTTCTTTGATAAAGAGCGAATAATGGCTGAAAAAGGGACAAAAGTCGTATCAAAGAGCACGCACACATCACACCCCGCAACTCCCTATAATATTAACCTATAAATTTCAAAATCGGCCAGAAATTAGAGTTTTATGTAACAAACAATTGTACCAAAGAAATTTTTTTATAGACTAATTAGTCGGCCCACAATGGGCCAAAATATGTTTTGTTGACTAGCCGGGAGTAGGCGTACTTAGCTAAATATTCGCTAGGCAGGCATGTGAAGCGTGGCGCAGTTGGTGCGCTGCGTGCGAGGCTGATATGCAGTCCCGGAGGTCCTGGGTTCGAAACCCCGTGAGGTTCAACTTTAAATTTTTTTTATTTATTTTACATTTGTTTGAAATATACTTTTCGATATGATAACGCGAATCAAGAGTTCTGTCTATAAAAATAACTATTTTTTCTTTGGAAAATAGCGAATAATAGCTAATAAACGAATAAATTTGGATAATTTTTATTTATTCTTTTATTTTATTTTATGCTATTTTTTTTAGCTTCTTTTTCAATATATTTAAGTGAATAAAGTGTTCTATATATGAAAAGAATTATTTTTCTTTGTTGAAGAGCGAATAATGGCTGAAAAAGGGACAAAAGTCGTATCAAAGAGCACGCACACATCACACCCGTAACTCCCTATAATATTAACCTATAAATTTCAAACTCAGCCAGAAATTAGAGTTTTATGTAACAAACAATTGTGCCAAAGAAATTTTTTTATAGACTAATTAGTCGGCCCACAATGGGCCAAAATATGTTTTGTTGACTAGCCGGGAGTAGGTGTACTTAGCTAAATATTCGCTAGGCAGGCATGTGAAGCGTGACGCAGTTGGTAGCGCTGCGTGCAAGGCTGATATGCAGTCCCGGAGGTCCTGGGTTCAAAACCCTGTGAGGGTTAACTTAAAATTTTTTTTATTTAATTTATATTTTTTTTTGAAATATACTTTTCGATATGATAACGCGAATCAAGTGTTCTGTCTATAAAAATAAGTATTTTTTCTTTGGAAAATAGCGAATAATAGCTAATAAACGAATAAATTTGGATAATTTTTATTTATTCATTTATTTTATTTTATGCTATTTTTTTTAACTTCTTTTTCAATATATTTAAGTGAATAAAGTGTTCTATATATGAAAAGAATTATTTTTCTTTGCTAAGGAACGAATAATGGCTGAAGAAGGGACAAAAGTCGTATCAAAGAGCACGCACACATCACCCCCCTAACTCCCTATAATATTAACCTATAAATTTCAAACTCGGCCAGAAATTACAGTTTGATGTAACAAACAATTGTACCAAAGAAATTTTTTTATAGACTGATGAGTCGGCCCACAATGGGCCAAAATATGTTTTGTTGACTAACCGGGAGTAGGTGTATTTAGCTAAATATTCGCTAGGCAGGCACGTGAAGCGTGGCGCAGTTGGTAGCGCTGCGTGCAAGGCTGATATGTAGTCCCGGAGGTCCAGGGCTCGAATCCCTGAGAGGGAGAACTTTAATTTTTTTTTATTTATTTTATATATTTTTTTAAAATATACTTTTCGATATGATACCGCGAATCAAGTGTTCTGTCTAAAAAAATAACTATTTTTTCTTTGGAAAATAGCGAATAATAGCTAATAAACGAATAAATTTGGATAATTTTTATTTATTCTTTCATTTTATTTTATGCTATTTTTTTAGCTTCTTTTTCAATATATTTAAGTGAATAAAGTGTTCTATATATGAAAAGAATTATTTTTCTTTGTTGAAGAGCGAATAATGGCTGAAAAAGGGACAAAAGTCGTATCAAAGAGCACGCACACATCACACCCGTAACTCCCTATAATATTAACCTATAAATTTCAAACTCAGCCAGAAATTAGAGTTTTATGTAACAAACAATTGTGCCAAAGAAATTTTTTTATAGACTAATTAGTCGGCCCACAATGGGCCAAAATATGTTTTGTTGACTAGCCGGGAGTAGGTGTACTTAGCTAAATATTCGCTAGGCTGGCATGTGAAGCGTGACGCAGTTGGTAGCGCTGCGTGCAAGGCTGATATGCAGTCTCGGAGGTCTTGGGTTCGAAACCCTGTGAGGATCAACTTTAAATTTTTTTTATTTATTTTATATTTTTTTTAAAATATACTTTTCGATATGATAACGCGAATAAAGTGTTCTGTCTATAAAAATAACTATTTTTTATTTGGAAAATAGCGAATAATAGCTAATAAACGAATAAATTTGGATAATTTTTATTTATTCTTTTATTTTATTTTATGCTATTTTTTTAACTTCTTTTTCAATATATTTAAGTGAATAAAGTGTTCTATTTATGAAAAGAATTATTTTTCTTTGTTAAGGATCGAATAATGGCTGAAGAAGGGACAAAAGTCGTATCAAAGAGCACGCACGCATCACACCCCGTAACTCCCTATAATATTAACCTATAAATTTCAAACTCTGCCAGAAATTACAGTTTGATGTAACAAACAATTGTACCAAAGAAATTTTTTTATAGACTGATGAGTCGGCCCACAATGGGCCAAAATATGTTTTGTTGACTAACCGGGAGTTGGTGAAATTAGCTAAATATTTGCTAGCAGGCATGTGAAGCGTGGCGCATTTGGGAGCGCTGCGTGCAAGGCTGGTATGTAGTCCCGGAGGTCTTGGGTTCGAAACCCTGGGAGGATCAACTTTAAATTTTTTTCTTTTATTTTATATTTTTTTTAAAATATAATTTTCGATATGATAACGCGAATCAAGTGTTTTTGTCTATAAAAATAACTATTTTTTCTTTGGAAAATCGCGAATAATAGCAAATAAACGAATAAATTTGGATAATTTTTATTTATTCTTTTATTTTATTTTATGCTATTTTTTTTAGCTTCTTTTTCAATATATTTAAGTGAATAAAGTGTTCTATATATGAAAAGAATTATTTTTCTTTGATAAAGAGCGAATAATGGCTGAAAAAGGGACAAAAGTCGTATCAAAGAGCACGCACACATCACACCCCGCAACTCCTTATAATATTAACCTATAAATTTCAAAATCGGCCAGAAATTAGAGTTTTATGTAACAAACAATTGTACCAAAGAAATTTTTTTATAGACTAATTAGTCGGCCCACAATGGGCCAAAATATGTTTTGTTGACTAGCCGGGAGTAGGCGTACTTAGCTAAATATTCGCTAGGCAGGCATGTGAAGCGTGGCGCAGTTGGTGCGCTGCGTGCGAGGCTGATATGCAGTCCCGGAGGTCCTGGGTTCGAAACCCCGTGAGGTTTAACTTTAAATTTTTTTTATTTATTTTACATTTGTTTGAAATATACTTTTCGATATGATAACGCGAATCAAGAGTTCTGTCTATAAAAATAACTATTTTTTCTTTGGAAAATAGCGAATAATAGCTAATAAACGAATAAATTTGGATAATTTTTATTTATTCTTTTATTTTATTTTATGCTATTTTTTTTAGCTTCTTTTTCAATATATTTAAGTGAATAAAGTGTTCTATATATGAAAAGAATTATTTTTCTTTGTTGAAGAGCGAATAATGGCTGAAAAAGGGACAAAAGTCGTATCAAAGAGCACGCACACATCACACCCGTAACTCCCTATAATATTAACCTATAAATTTCAAACTCAGCCAGAAATTAGAGTTTTATGTAACAAACAATTGTGCCAAAGAAATTTTTTTATAGACTAATTAGTCGGCCCACAATGGGCCAAAATATGTTTTGTTGACTAGCCGGGAGTAGGTGTACTTAGCTAAATATTCGCTAGGCAGGCATGTGAAGCGTGACGCAGTTGGTAGCGCTGCGTGCAAGGCTGATATGCAGTCCCGGAGGTCCTGGGTTCAAAACCCTGTGAGGGTTAACTTAAAATTTTTTTTATTTAATTTATATTTTTTTTTGAAATATACTTTTCGATATGATAACGCGAATCAAGTGTTCTGTCTATAAAAATAAGTATTTTTTCTTTGGAAAATAGCGAATAATAGCTAATAAACGAATAAATTTGGATAATTTTTATTTATTCATTTATTTTATTTTATGCTATTTTTTTTAACTTCTTTTTCAATATATTTAAGTGAATAAAGTGTTCTATATATGAAAAGAATTATTTTTCTTTGCTAAGGAACGAATAATGGCTGAAGAAGGGACAAAAGTCGTATCAAAGAGCACGCACACATCACCCCCCTAACTCCCTATAATATTAACCTATAAATTTCAAACTCGGCCAGAAATTACAGTTTGATGTAACAAACAATTGTACCAAAGAAATTTTTTTATAGACTGATGAGTCGGCCCACAATGGGCCAAAATATGTTTTGTTGACTAACCGGGAGTAGGTGTATTTAGCTAAATATTCGCTAGGCAGGCACGTGAAGCGTGGCGCAGTTGGTAGCGCTGCGTGCAAGGCTGATATGTAGTCCCGGAGGTCCAGGGCTCGAATCCCTGAGAGGGAGAACTTTAATTTTTTTTTATTTATTTTATATATTTTTTTAAAATATACTTTTCGATATGATACCGCGAATCAAGTGTTCTGTCTAAAAAAATAACTATTTTTTCTTTGGAAAATAGCGAATAATAGCTAATAAACGAATAAATTTGGATAATTTTTATTTATTCTTTCATTTTATTTTATGCTATTTTTTTAGCTTCTTTTTCAATATATTTAAGTGAATAAAGTGTTCTATATATGAAAAGAATTATTTTTCTTTGTTGAAGAGCGAATAATGGCTGAAAAAGGGACAAAAGTCGTATCAAAGAGCACGCACACATCACACCCGTAACTCCCTATAATATTAACCTATAAATTTCAAACTCAGCCAGAAATTAGAGTTTTATGTAACAAACAATTGTGCCAAAGAAATTTTTTTATAGACTAATTAGTCGGCCCACAATGGGCCAAAATATGTTTTGTTGACTAGCCGGGAGTAGGTGTACTTAGCTAAATATTCGCTAGGCTGGCATGTGAAGCGTGACGCAGTTGGTAGCGCTGCGTGCAAGGCTGATATGCAGTCCCGGAGGTCCTGGGTTCAAAACCCTGTGAGGGTTAACTTTAAATTTTTTTTATTTAATTTATATTTTTTTTTGAAATATACTTTTCGATATGATAACGCGAATCAAGTGTTCTGTCTATAAAAATAAGTATGATTTCTTTGGAAAATAGCGAATAATAGCTAATAAACGAATAAATTTGGATAATTTTTATTTATTCATTTATTTTATTTTATGCTATTTTTTTTAACTTCTTTTTCAATATATTTAAGTGAATAAAGTGTTCTATATATGAAAATAATTATTTTTCTTTGTTAAGAAACGAATAATGGCTGAAGAAGGGACAAAAGTCGTATCAAAGAGCACGCACACATCACACCCCGTAACTCCCTATAATATTAACCTATAAATTTCAAACTCGGCCAGAAATTACAGTTTGATGTAACAAACAATTGTACCAAAGAAATTTTTTTATAGACTGATGAGTCGGCCCACAATGGGCCAAAATATGTTTTGTTGACTAACCGGGAGTTGGTGTATTTAGCTAAATATTCGCTAGCAGGCATGTGAAGCGTGGCTCAGTTGGTAGCGCTGCGTGCAAGGCTGATATGTAGTCTCGGAGGTCTTGTGTTCAAAACCCTGTGAGGATCAACTTTAAATTTTTTTTATTTATTTTATATTTTTTTTAAAATATACTTTTCGATATGATAACGCGAATCAAGTGTTCTGTCTATAAAAATAACTATTTTTTCTTTGGAAAATAGCGAATAATAGCTAATAAACGAATAAATTTGGATAATTTTTATTTATTCTTTTATTTTATTTTATGCTATTTTTTTTAACTTCTTTTTCGATATATTTAAGTGAATAAAGTGTTCTATATATGAAAGGAATTATTTTTCTTTGTTAAGGAACGAATAATGGCTGAAAAACGGACAAAAGTCGTACCAAAGAGCACGCACACATCACACCCCGTAACTCCTTATAATATTAACCTATAATTTTAAAACTCGGCCAGTATTTAGAGTTTGATGTAACAAACAATTGTACCAAAGAAATTTTTTTATAGACTAATCAGTGGGCCCACAATGGGCCAAAATATGTTTTGTTGACTGGCCGGGAGTTGGTGTATTTAGCTAAATATTCGCTAGCACGCACGTGAAGCGTGGCTCAGTTGGGAGCGCTGCGTGCAAGGCTGATATGTAGTCTCGGAGGTCTTGTGTTCAAAACCCTGTGAGGATCAACTTTAAATTTTTTTTATTTATTTTATATTTTTTTTAAAATATACTTTTCGATATGATAACGCGAATCAAGTGTTCTGTCTATAAAAATAACTATTTTTTCTTTGGAAAATAGCGAATAATAGCTAATAAACGAATAAATTTGGATAATTTTTATTTATTCTTTTATTTTATTTTATGCTATTTTTTTTAACTTCTTTTTCGATATATTTAAGTGAATAAAGTGTTCTATATATGAAAGGAATTATTTTTCTTTGTTAAGGAACGAATAATGGCTGAAAAACGGACAAAAGTCGTACCAAAGAGCACGCACACATCACACCCCGTAACTCCTTATAATATTAACCTATAATTTTAAAACTCGGCCAGTATTTAGAGTTTGATGTAACAAACAATTGTACCAAAGAAATTTTTTTATAGACTAATCAGTGGGCCCACAATGGGCCAAAATATGTTTTGTTGACTGGCCGGGAGTTGGTGTATTTAGCTAAATATTCGCTAGCACGCACGTGAAGCGTGGCTCAGTTGGGAGCGCTGCGTGCAAGGCTGATATGTAGTCTCGGTGGTCTTGGGTTCAAAACCCTGTGAGGATCAACTTTAAATTTTTTTTATTTATTTTATATTTTTTTTAAAATATACTTTTCGATATGATAACGCGAATCAAGTGTTCTGTACATAAAAATAACTATTTTTTCTTTGGAAAAAGCGAATAATAGCTAATAAACGAATAAATTTGGATAATTTTTATTTATTCTCTTATTTTATTTTATGCTATTTTTTTTAACTTCTTTTTCAATATATTTAAGTGAATAAAGTGTTCTATATATGAAAAGAATTATTTTTCTTTGTTGAAGAGCGAATAATGGCTGAAAAAGGGACAAAAGTCGTATCAAAGAGCACGCACACATCACACCCGTAACTCCCTATAATATTAACCTATAAATTTCAAACTCAGCCAGAAAATAGAGTTTTATGTAACAAACAATTGTGCCAAAGAAATTTTTTTATAGACTAATTAGTCGGCCCACAATGGGCCAAAATTTGTTTTGTTGACTAGCCGGGAGTAGGTGTACTTAGCTAAATATTCGCTAGGCAGGCATGTGAAGCGTGACGCAGTTGGTAGCGCTGCGTGCAAGGCTGATATGCAGTCCCGGAGGTCCTGGGTTTAAAACCCTGTGAGGGTTAACTTTAAATTTTTTTTATTTAATTTATATTTTTTTTTGAAATATACTTTTCGATATGATAACGCGAATCAAGTGTTCTGTCTATAAAAATAAGTATTTTTTCTTTGGAAAATAGCGAATAATAGCTAATAAACGAATAAATTTGGATAATTTTTATTTATTCATTTATTTTATTTTATGCTATTTTTTTTAACTTCTTTTTCACTATATTTAAGTGAATAAAGTGTTCTATATATGAAAAGAATTATTTTTCTTTGTTAAGGAACGAATAATGGCTGAAGAAGGGACAAAAGTCGTATCAAAGAGCACGCACACATCACACCCCGTAACTCCCTATAATATTAACCTATAAATTTCAAACTCTGCCAGAAATTACAGTTTGATGTAACAAACAATTGTACCAAAGAAATTTTTTTATAGACTGATGAGTCGGCCCACAATGGGCCAAAATATGTTTTGTTGACTAACCGGGAGTTGGTGAAATTAGCTAAATATTTGCTAGCAGGCATGTGAAGCGTGGCGCATTTGGGAGCGCTGCGTGCAAGGCTGATATGTAGTCCCGGAGGTCTTGGGTTCGAAACCCTGGGAGGATCAACTTTAAATTTTTTTCTTTCATTTTATATTTTTTTTAAAATATACTTTTCGATATGATAACGCGAATCAAGTGTTTTTGTCTATAAAAATAACTATTTTTTCTTTGGAAAATCGCGAATAATAGCAAATAAACGAATAAATTTGGATAATTTTTATTTATTCTTTTATTTTATTTTATGCTATTTTTTTAGCTTCTTTTTCAATATATTTAAGTGAATAAAGTGTTCTATATATGAAAAGAATTATTTTTCTTTGTTAAAGTGCGAATAATGGCTGAAAAAGGGGCAAAAGTCGTATCAAAGAGCACGCACACATCACACCCCGTAACTCCCTATAATATTAACCTATAAATTTCAAACTCGGCCAGAAATTAGAGTTTTATGTAACAAACAATTGTGCCAAAGAAATTTTTTTATAGACTAATTAGTGGGCCCACAATGGGCCAAAATATGCTTTGTTGACTAACCGGGAGTTGGTGTATTTAGGTAAATATTCGCTAGCAGGCATGTGAAGCGTGGCTCAGTTGGTAGCGCTGCGTGCAAGGCTGATATGTAGTCTCGGAGGTCTTGGGTTCGAAACCCTGTGAGGATCAACTTTAAATTTTTTTTATTTATTTTATATTTTTTTTAAAATATACTTTTCGATATGATAACGCGAATAAAGTGTTCTGTCTATAAAAATAACTATTTTTTATTTGGAAAATAGCGAATAATAGCTAATAAACGAATAAATTTGGATAATTTTTATTTATTCTTTTATTTTATTTTATGCTATTTTTTTAACTTCTTTTTCAATATATTTAAGTGAATAAAGTGTTCTATTTATGAAAAGAATTATTTTTCTTTGTTAAGGATCGAATAATGGCTGAAGAAGGGACAAAAGTCGTATCAAAGAGCACGCACACATCACACCCCGTAACTCCCTAAAATATTAACCTATAAATTTCAAACTCTGCCAGAAATTACAGTTTGATGTAACAAACAATTGTACCAAAGAAATTTTTTTATAGACTGATGAGTCGGCCCACAATGGGCCAAAATATGTTTTGTTGACTAACCGGGAGTTGGTGAAATTAGCTAAATATTTGCTAGCAGGCATGTGAAGCGTGCCGCATTTGGGAGCACTGCGTGCAAGGCTGATATGTAGTCCCGGAGGTCTTGGGTTCGAAACCCTGGGAGGATCAACTTTAAATTTTTTTCTTTCATTTTATATTTTTTTTAAAATATACTTTTCGATATGATAACGCGAATCAAGTGTTTTTGTCTATAAAAATAACTATTTTTTCTTTGGAAAATCGCGAATAATAGCAAATAAACGAATAAATTTGGATAATTTTTATTTATTCTTTTATTTTATTTTATGCTATTTTTTTAGCTTCTTTTTCAATATATTTAAGTGAATAAAGTGTTCTATATATGAAAAGAATTATTTTTCTTTGTTAAAGTGCGAATAATGGCTGAAAAAGGGGCAAAAGTCGTATCAAAGAGCACGCACACATCACACCCCGTAACTCCCTATAATATTAACCTATAAATTTCAAACTCGGCCAGAAATTAGAGTTTTATGTAACAAACAATTGTGCCAAAGAAATTTTTTTATAGACTAATTAGTGGGCCCACAATGGGCCAAAATATGTTTTGTTGACTAACCGGGAGTTGGTGTATTTAGGTAAATATTCGCTAGCAGGAATGTGAAGCGTGGCTCAGTTGGTAGCGCTGCGTGCAAGGCTGATATGTAGTCTCGGAGGTCTTGGGTTCGAAACCCTGTGAGGATCAACTTTAAATTTTTTTTATTTATTTTATATTTTTTTTAAAATATACTTTTCGATATGATAACGCGAATAAAGTGTTCTGTCTATAAAAATAACTATTTTTTATTTGGAAAATAGCGAATAATAGCTAATAAACGAATAAATTTGGATAATTTTTATTTATTCTTTTATTTTATTTTATGCTATTTTTTTAACTTCTTTTTCAATATATTTAAGTGAATAAAGTGTTCTATTTATGAAAAGAATTATTTTTCTTTGTTAAGGATCGAATAATGGCTGAAGAAGGGACAAAAGTCGTATCAAAGAGCACGCACGCATCACACCCCGTAACTCCCTATAATATTAACCTATAAATTTCAAACTCTGCCAGAAATTACAGTTTGATGTAACAAACAATTGTACCAAAGAAATTTTTTTATAGACTGATGAGTCGGCCCACAATGGGCCAAAATATGTTTTGTTGACTAACCGGGAGTTGGTGAAATTAGCTAAATATTTGCTAGCAGGCATGTGAAGCGTGGCGCATTTGGGAGCGCTGCGTGCAAGGCTGGTATGTAGTCCCGGAGGTCTTGGGTTCGAAACCCTGGGAGGATCAACTTTAAATTTTTTTCTTTTATTTTATATTTTTTTTAAAATATAATTTTCGATATGATAACGCGAATCAAGTGTTTTTGTCTATAAAAATAACTATTTTTTCTTTGGAAAATCGCGAATAATAGCAAATAAACGAATAAATTTGGATAATTTTTATTTATTCTTTTATTTTATTTTATGCTATTTTTTTTAGCTTCTTTTTCAATATATTTAAGTGAATAAAGTGTTCTATATATGAAAAGAATTATTTTTCTTTGATAAAGAGCGAATAATGGCTGAAAAAGGGACAAAAGTCGTATCAAAGAGCACGCACACATCACACCCCGCAACTCCTTATAATATTAACCTATAAATTTCAAAATCGGCCAGAAATTAGAGTTTTATGTAACAAACAATTGTACCAAAGAAATTTTTTTATAGACTAATTAGTCGGCCCACAATGGGCCAAAATATGTTTTGTTGACTAGCCGGGAGTAGGCGTACTTAGCTAAATATTCGCTAGGCAGGCATGTGAAGCGTGGCGCAGTTGGTGCGCTGCGTGCGAGGCTGATATGCAGTCCCGGAGGTCCTGGGTTCGAAACCCCGTGAGGTTTAACTTTAAATTTTTTTTATTTATTTTACATTTGTTTGAAATATACTTTTCGATATGATAACGCGAATCAAGAGTTCTGTCTATAAAAATAACTATTTTTTCTTTGGAAAATAGCGAATAATAGCTAATAAACGAATAAATTTGGATAATTTTTATTTATTCTTTTATTTTATTTTATGCTATTTTTTTTAGCTTCTTTTTCAATATATTTAAGTGAATAAAGTGTTCTATATATGAAAAGAATTATTTTTCTTTGTTGAAGAGCGAATAATGGCTGAAAAAGGGACAAAAGTCGTATCAAAGAGCACGCACACATCACACCCGTAACTCCCTATAATATTAACCTATAAATTTCAAACTCAGCCAGAAATTAGAGTTTTATGTAACAAACAATTGTGCCAAAGAAATTTTTTTATAGACTAATTAGTCGGCCCACAATGGGCCAAAATATGTTTTGTTGACTAG
This sequence comes from Parasteatoda tepidariorum, assembly GCF_982258835.1. Taxonomy (NCBI): domain Eukaryota; kingdom Metazoa; phylum Arthropoda; class Arachnida; order Araneae; family Theridiidae; genus Parasteatoda; species Parasteatoda tepidariorum. Next base: position 127,445,709 of record NC_141756.1, read on the forward strand.
CCGGGAGTAGGTGTACTTAGCTAAATATTCGCTAGGCAGGCATGTGAAGCGTGACGCAGTTGGTAGCGCTGCGTGCAAGGCTGATATGCAGTCCCGGAGGTCCTGGGTTCAAAACCCTGTGAGGGTTAACTTAAAATTTTTTTTATTTAATTTATATTTTTTTTTGAAATATACTTTTCGATATGATAACGCGAATCAAGTGTTCTGTCTATAAAAATAAGTATTTTTTCTTTGGAAAATAGCGAATAATAGCTAATAAACGAATAAATTTGGATAATTTTTATTTATTCATTTATTTTATTTTATGCTATTTTTTTTAACTTCTTTTTCAATATATTTAAGTGAATAAAGTGTTCTATATATGAAAAGAATTATTTTTCTTTGCTAAGGAACGAATAATGGCTGAAGAAGGGACAAAAGTCGTATCAAAGAGCACGCACACATCACCCCCCTAACTCCCTATAATATTAACCTATAAATTTCAAACTCGGCCAGAAATTACAGTTTGATGTAACAAACAATTGTACCAAAGAAATTTTTTTATAGACTGATGAGTCGGCCCACAATGGGCCAAAATATGTTTTGTTGACTAACCGGGAGTAGGTGTATTTAGCTAAATATTCGCTAGGCAGGCACGTGAAGCGTGGCGCAGTTGGTAGCGCTGCGTGCAAGGCTGATATGTAGTCCCGGAGGTCCAGGGCTCGAATCCCTGAGAGGGAGAACTTTAATTTTTTTTTATTTATTTTATATATTTTTTTAAAATATACTTTTCGATATGATACCGCGAATCAAGTGTTCTGTCTAAAAAAATAACTATTTTTTCTTTGGAAAATAGCGAATAATAGCTAATAAACGAATAAATTTGGATAATTTTTATTTATTCTTTCATTTTATTTTATGCTATTTTTTTAGCTTCTTTTTCAATATATTTAAGTGAATAAAGTGTTCTATATATGAAAAGAATTATTTTTCTTTGTTGAAGAGCGAATAATGGCTGAAAAAGGGACAAAAGTCGTATCAAAGAGCACGCACACATCACACCCGTAACTCCCTATAATATTAACCTATAAATTTCAAACTCAGCCAGAAATTAGAGTTTTATGTAACAAACAATTGTGCCAAAGAAATTTTTTTATAGACTAATTAGTCGGCCCACAATGGGCCAAAATATGTTTTGTTGACTAGCCGGGAGTAGGTGTACTTAGCTAAATATTCGCTAGGCTGGCATGTGAAGCGTGACGCAGTTGGTAGCGCTGCGTGCAAGGCTGATATGCAGTCCCGGAGGTCCTGGGTTCAAAACCCTGTGAGGGTTAACTTTAAATTTTTTTTATTTAATTTATATTTTTTTTTGAAATATACTTTTCGATATGATAACGCGAATCAAGTGTTCTGTCTATAAAAATAAGTATGATTTCTTTGGAAAATAGCGAATAATAGCTAATAAACGAATAAATTTGGATAATTTTTATTTATTCATTTATTTTATTTTATGCTATTTTTTTTAACTTCTTTTTCAATATATTTAAGTGAATAAAGTGTTCTATATATGAAAATAATTATTTTTCTTTGTTAAGAAACGAATAATGGCTGAAGAAGGGACAAAAGTCGTATCAAAGAGCACGCACACATCACACCCCGTAACTCCCTATAATATTAACCTATAAATTTCAAACTCGGCCAGAAATTACAGTTTGATGTAACAAACAATTGTACCAAAGAAATTTTTTTATAGACTGATGAGTCGGCCCACAATGGGCCAAAATATGTTTTGTTGACTAACCGGGAGTTGGTGTATTTAGCTAAATATTCGCTAGCAGGCATGTGAAGCGTGGCTCAGTTGGTAGCGCTGCGTGCAAGGCTGATATGTAGTCTCGGAGGTCTTGTGTTCAAAACCCTGTGAGGATCAACTTTAAATTTTTTTTATTTATTTTATATTTTTTTTAAAATATACTTTTCGATATGATAACGCGAATCAAGTGTTCTGTCTATAAAAATAACTATTTTTTCTTTGGAAAATAGCGAATAATAGCTAATAAACGAATAAATTTGGATAATTTTTATTTATTCTTTTATTTTATTTTATGCTATTTTTTTTAACTTCTTTTTCGATATATTTAAGTGAATAAAGTGTTCTATATATGAAAGGAATTATTTTTCTTTGTTAAGGAACGAATAATGGCTGAAAAACGGACAAAAGTCGTACCAAAGAGCACGCACACATCACACCCCGTAACTCCTTATAATATTAACCTATAATTTTAAAACTCGGCCAGTATTTAGAGTTTGATGTAACAAACAATTGTACCAAAGAAATTTTTTTATAGACTAATCAGTGGGCCCACAATGGGCCAAAATATGTTTTGTTGACTGGCCGGGAGTTGGTGTATTTAGCTAAATATTCGCTAGCACGCACGTGAAGCGTGGCTCAGTTGGGAGCGCTGCGTGCAAGGCTGATATGTAGTCTCGGAGGTCTTGTGTTCAAAACCCTGTGAGGATCAACTTTAAATTTTTTTTATTTATTTTATATTTTTTTTAAAATATACTTTTCGATATGATAACGCGAATCAAGTGTTCTGTCTATAAAAATAACTATTTTTTCTTTGGAAAATAGCGAATAATAGCTAATAAACGAATAAATTTGGATAATTTTTATTTATTCTTTTATTTTATTTTATGCTATTTTTTTTAACTTCTTTTTCGATATATTTAAGTGAATAAAGTGTTCTATATATGAAAGGAATTATTTTTCTTTGTTAAGGAACGAATAATGGCTGAAAAACGGACAAAAGTCGTACCAAAGAGCACGCACACATCACACCCCGTAACTCCTTATAATATTAACCTATAATTTTAAAACTCGGCCAGTATTTAGAGTTTGATGTAACAAACAATTGTACCAAAGAAATTTTTTTATAGACTAATCAGTGGGCCCACAATGGGCCAAAATATGTTTTGTTGACTGGCCGGGAGTTGGTGTATTTAGCTAAATATTCGCTAGCACGCACGTGAAGCGTGGCTCAGTTGGGAGCGCTGCGTGCAAGGCTGATATGTAGTCTCGGTGGTCTTGGGTTCAAAACCCTGTGAGGATCAACTTTAAATTTTTTTTATTTATTTTATATTTTTTTTAAAATATACTTTTCGATATGATAACGCGAATCAAGTGTTCTGTACATAAAAATAACTATTTTTTCTTTGGAAAAAGCGAATAATAGCTAATAAACGAATAAATTTGGATAATTTTTATTTATTCTCTTATTTTATTTTATGCTATTTTTTTTAACTTCTTTTTCAATATATTTAAGTGAATAAAGTGTTCTATATATGAAAAGAATTATTTTTCTTTGTTGAAGAGCGAATAATGGCTGAAAAAGGGACAAAAGTCGTATCAAAGAGCACGCACACATCACACCCGTAACTCCCTATAATATTAACCTATAAATTTCAAACTCAGCCAGAAAATAGAGTTTTATGTAACAAACAATTGTGCCAAAGAAATTTTTTTATAGACTAATTAGTCGGCCCACAATGGGCCAAAATTTGTTTTGTTGACTAGCCGGGAGTAGGTGTACTTAGCTAAATATTCGCTAGGCAGGCATGTGAAGCGTGACGCAGTTGGTAGCGCTGCGTGCAAGGCTGATATGCAGTCCCGGAGGTCCTGGGTTTAAAACCCTGTGAGGGTTAACTTTAAATTTTTTTTATTTAATTTATATTTTTTTTTGAAATATACTTTTCGATATGATAACGCGAATCAAGTGTTCTGTCTATAAAAATAAGTATTTTTTCTTTGGAAAATAGCGAATAATAGCTAATAAACGAATAAATTTGGATAATTTTTATTTATTCATTTATTTTATTTTATGCTATTTTTTTTAACTTCTTTTTCACTATATTTAAGTGAATAAAGTGTTCTATATATGAAAAGAATTATTTTTCTTTGTTAAGGAACGAATAATGGCTGAAGAAGGGACAAAAGTCGTATCAAAGAGCACGCACACATCACACCCCGTAACTCCCTATAATATTAACCTATAAATTTCAAACTCTGCCAGAAATTACAGTTTGATGTAACAAACAATTGTACCAAAGAAATTTTTTTATAGACTGATGAGTCGGCCCACAATGGGCCAAAATATGTTTTGTTGACTAACCGGGAGTTGGTGAAATTAGCTAAATATTTGCTAGCAGGCATGTGAAGCGTGGCGCATTTGGGAGCGCTGCGTGCAAGGCTGATATGTAGTCCCGGAGGTCTTGGGTTCGAAACCCTGGGAGGATCAACTTTAAATTTTTTTCTTTCATTTTATATTTTTTTTAAAATATACTTTTCGATATGATAACGCGAATCAAGTGTTTTTGTCTATAAAAATAACTATTTTTTCTTTGGAAAATCGCGAATAATAGCAAATAAACGAATAAATTTGGATAATTTTTATTTATTCTTTTATTTTATTTTATGCTATTTTTTTAGCTTCTTTTTCAATATATTTAAGTGAATAAAGTGTTCTATATATGAAAAGAATTATTTTTCTTTGTTAAAGTGCGAATAATGGCTGAAAAAGGGGCAAAAGTCGTATCAAAGAGCACGCACACATCACACCCCGTAACTCCCTATAATATTAACCTATAAATTTCAAACTCGGCCAGAAATTAGAGTTTTATGTAACAAACAATTGTGCCAAAGAAATTTTTTTATAGACTAATTAGTGGGCCCACAATGGGCCAAAATATGCTTTGTTGACTAACCGGGAGTTGGTGTATTTAGGTAAATATTCGCTAGCAGGCATGTGAAGCGTGGCTCAGTTGGTAGCGCTGCGTGCAAGGCTGATATGTAGTCTCGGAGGTCTTGGGTTCGAAACCCTGTGAGGATCAACTTTAAATTTTTTTTATTTATTTTATATTTTTTTTAAAATATACTTTTCGATATGATAACGCGAATAAAGTGTTCTGTCTATAAAAATAACTATTTTTTATTTGGAAAATAGCGAATAATAGCTAATAAACGAATAAATTTGGATAATTTTTATTTATTCTTTTATTTTATTTTATGCTATTTTTTTAACTTCTTTTTCAATATATTTAAGTGAATAAAGTGTTCTATTTATGAAAAGAATTATTTTTCTTTGTTAAGGATCGAATAATGGCTGAAGAAGGGACAAAAGTCGTATCAAAGAGCACGCACACATCACACCCCGTAACTCCCTAAAATATTAACCTATAAATTTCAAACTCTGCCAGAAATTACAGTTTGATGTAACAAACAATTGTACCAAAGAAATTTTTTTATAGACTGATGAGTCGGCCCACAATGGGCCAAAATATGTTTTGTTGACTAACCGGGAGTTGGTGAAATTAGCTAAATATTTGCTAGCAGGCATGTGAAGCGTGCCGCATTTGGGAGCACTGCGTGCAAGGCTGATATGTAGTCCCGGAGGTCTTGGGTTCGAAACCCTGGGAGGATCAACTTTAAATTTTTTTCTTTCATTTTATATTTTTTTTAAAATATACTTTTCGATATGATAACGCGAATCAAGTGTTTTTGTCTATAAAAATAACTATTTTTTCTTTGGAAAATCGCGAATAATAGCAAATAAACGAATAAATTTGGATAATTTTTATTTATTCTTTTATTTTATTTTATGCTATTTTTTTAGCTTCTTTTTCAATATATTTAAGTGAATAAAGTGTTCTATATATGAAAAGAATTATTTTTCTTTGTTAAAGTGCGAATAATGGCTGAAAAAGGGGCAAAAGTCGTATCAAAGAGCACGCACACATCACACCCCGTAACTCCCTATAATATTAACCTATAAATTTCAAACTCGGCCAGAAATTAGAGTTTTATGTAACAAACAATTGTGCCAAAGAAATTTTTTTATAGACTAATTAGTGGGCCCACAATGGGCCAAAATATGTTTTGTTGACTAACCGGGAGTTGGTGTATTTAGGTAAATATTCGCTAGCAGGAATGTGAAGCGTGGCTCAGTTGGTAGCGCTGCGTGCAAGGCTGATATGTAGTCTCGGAGGTCTTGGGTTCGAAACCCTGTGAGGATCAACTTTAAATTTTTTTTATTTATTTTATATTTTTTTTAAAATATACTTTTCGATATGATAACGCGAATAAAGTGTTCTGTTTATAAAAATAACTATTTTTTATTTGGAAAATAGCGAATAATAGCTAATAAACGAATAAATTTGGATAATTTTTATTTATTCTTTTATTTTATTTTATGCTATTTTTTTAACTTCTTTTTCAATATATTTAAGTGAATAAAGTGTTCTATTTATGAAAAGAATTATTTTTCTTTGTTAAGGATCGAATAATGGCTGAAAAAGGGACAAAAGTCGTATGAAAGAGCACGCACACATCACACCCCGTAATTCCTTATAATATTAACCTATAATTTTCAAACTCGGCCAGTAATTAGAGTTTGATGTAACAAACAATTGTACCAAAGAAATTTTTTTATAGACTAATCAGTGGGCCCACAATGGGCCAAAATATGTTTTGTTGACTAACCGGGAGTTGGTGTATTTAGCTAAATATTCGCTAGGCAGGCATGTGAAGCGTGGCGTAGTTGGTAGCGCTGCGTGCAATGCTGATATGCATTGCCGGAGGTCCTGGGTTCGAAACCCCGTGAGAGTTAACTTTAAATTTTTCTTTTTTATTAATTTTATATTTTTTTGAAATATACTTTTCGATATGATAACGCGAATCAAGTGTTCTGTCTATAAAAAAAAAATTTTTTTTCTTTGGAAAATAGCGAATAATAGCTAATAAACGAATAAATTTGGATAATTTTTATTTATTCTTTTATTTTATTTTATGCAATTTTTTTAACTTCTTTTTCAATATATTTAAGTGATAAAAGTGTTCTATATATGAAAAGAATTATTTTTCTTTCTTAAGGAGCGAATAATGGCTGAAAAAGGGACAAAAGTCGTATCAAAGAGAACGCACACATCACACCCCGTAACTCCTTATAATATTAACCTATAATTTTCAAACTCGGCCAGTATTTAGAGTTTGATGTAGCAAACAATTGTACTAAAGAAATTTCTTTATAGACTAATCAGTGGGCCCACAATGGGCCAAAATATGTTTTGTTGACTAACCGGGAGTTGGTGTATTTAGCTAAATATTCGCTAGCAGGCATGTGACGCGTGGCTCAGCTGGTAGCGCTGCGTGCAAGGCTGATATGTAGTCTCGGAGGTCTTGGGTTTGAAACCCTGTGAGGATCAACTTTAAATTTTTTTTATTTATCTTATATTTTTTTTAAAATATACTTTTCGATATGATAACGCGAATCAAGTGTTCTGTCTATAAAAATAACTATTTTTTCTTTGGAAAATAGCGAATAATAGCTAATAAACGAATAAATTTGGATAATTTTCATTTTATTTTATGCTACTTTTTTTTAACTTCTTTTTCAATATATTTAAGTGAATAAAGTGTTCTATATATGAAAAGAATTATTTTTCTTTGTTAACGAGCGAATAATGGCTGAAAAAGGGACAAAAGTCGTATCAAAGAGCACGCACACATCACACCCCGTAACTCCTTATAATATTAACCTATAATTTTCAAACTCGGCCAGTATTTAGAGTTTGATGTAACAAACAATTGTACTAAAGAAATTTCTTTATAGACTAATCAGTGGGCCCACAATGGGCCAAAATATGTTTTGTTGTCTAACCGGGAGTTGGTGTATTTAGCTAAATATTCGCTAGCAGGCATGTGAAGCGTGGCTCAGTTGGTAGCGCTGAGTGCAAGGCTGATATGTAGTCTCGGAGATTTTGGGTTCGAAACCCTGTGAGGATCTACTTTAAATTTTTTTTATTTATCTTATATTTTTTTTTAAAATATACTTTTCGATATGATAACGCGAATCAAGTGTTCTGTCTATAAAAATAACTATTTTTTCTTTGGAAAATAGCGAATAATAGCTAATAAACGAATAAATTTGGATAATTTTTATTTTATTTTATGCTATTTTTTTAAACTTTTTTTTCAATATATTAAAGTGAATAAAGTGTTCTATATATGAAAAGAATTATTTTTCTTTCTTAAGGAGCGAATAATGGCTGAAAAACGGACAAAAGTCGTACCAAAGAGCACGCACATATTACACCCCGTTACTCCCTATAATATTGACCTATAAATTTCAAACTCGGCCAGAAATTACAGTTTGATGTAACAAACAATTGTACCAAAGAAATTTTTTTATAGACTAATCAGTGGGCCCACAATGGGATAAAATATGCTTTGTTGACTAACCGGGAGTTGGTGTATTTAGCTAAATATTCGCTAGCAGGCATGTGAAGCGTGGCTCAGTTGTTAGCGCTGCGTGCAAGGCTGATATGTAGTCCCGGTGGTCTTGGGTTCGAAACCGTGTGAGGATCAACTTTAAATTTTTTTTATTTATTTTATATTTTTTTTAAAATATACTTTTCGATATGATAACGCGAATCAAGTGCTCTGTCAATAAAAATAACTATTTTTTCTTCGGAAAATAGCGAATAATAGCTAATAAACGAATAAATTTGGATAATTTTTATTTATTCTTTTATTTTATTTTATGCTATTTTTTTTAACTTCTTTTTCAATATATTTAAGTGAATAAAGTGTTCTATATATGAAAAGAATTATTTTTCTTTGTTAAGGATCGAATAATGGCTGAAAAAGGGACAAAAGTCGTATCAAAGAGCACGCACACATCACACCCCGTAATTCCTTATAATATTAACCTATAATTTTCAAACTCGGCCAGTAATTAGAGTTTGATGTAACAAACAATTGTACCAAAGAAATTTTTTTATAGACTAATCAGTGGGCCCACAATGGGCCAAAATATGATTTGCTGACTAACCGGGAGTAGGTGTATTTTGCTAAATATTCGCTAGGCAAGCATGTGAAGCGTGGCGCAGTTGGTAGCGCTGCGTGCAAGGCTGATATGCTGTCCCGGAGGTCCTGGGTTCGAAACCCCGTGAGAGTTAACTTTAAATTTTTTTTTTTTATTAATTTTATATTTTTTTGAAATATACTTTTCGATATGATAACGCGAATCAAGTGTTCTGTCTATAAAAAAAACTATTTTTTCTTTGGAAAATAGCGAATAATAGCTAATAAACGAATAAATTTGGATAATTTTTATTTATTCTTTTATTTTATTTTATGCTATTTTTTTAGCTTCTTTTTCAATATATTTAAGTGAATAAAGTGTTCTATATATGAAAGGAATTATTTTTCTTTGTTAAAGTGCGAATAATGGCTGAAAAAGGGACAAAAGTCATATCAAAGAGCACCCACACATCACACCCCGTAACTCCCTATACTATTAACCTATAAATTTCAAACTCGGCCAGAAATTAGAGTTTTATGTAACAAACAATTGTACCAAAGAAATTTTTTTATAGACTAATTAGTGGGCCCACAATGGGCCAAATTATATTTTGTTGACCAGCCGGGAGTAGGTGTACTTAGCTAAATATTCGCTAGGCAGGCATGTGAAGCGTTGCGTAGTTGGTAGCGCTGCGTGCAAGGCCGATATGCAGTTCCGGAGGTCCTGGGTTCGAAACCCCGTGAGAGTTAACTTTAAATTTTTTTTATTTATTTTATATTTTTTTGAAATATACTTTTCGATATGATAACGCGAATCAAGTGTTCTGTCTATAAAAAAAACTATTTTTTCTTTGGAAAATAGCGAATAATATCTAATAAACGAATAAATTTGGATAATTTTTATTTATTCTTTTAATTTATTTTATGCTATTTTTTTAACTTCTTTTTCAATATATTTAAGTGAATAAAGTGTTCTATATATGAAAAGAATTATTTTTCTTTGTTAAGGAGCGAATAATGGCTGAAAAAGGGACAAAAGTCGTATCAAAGAGCACGCACACATCACACCCCGTAACTCCTTATAATATTAACCTATAATTTTCAAACTCGGCCAGTATTTAGAGTTTGATGTAACAAACAATTGTACTAAAGAAATTTCTTTATAGACTAATCAGTGGGCCCACAATGGGCCAAAATATGTTTTGTTGACTAACCGGGAGTTGGTGTATTTAGCTAAATATTCGCTAGCAGGCATGTGAAGCGTGGCTCAGTTGGTAGCGCTGAGTGCAAGGCTGATATGTAGTCTCGGAGGTCTTGGGTTCGAAACCCTGTGAGGATCAACTTTAAATTTTTTTTATTTATCTTATATTTTTTTTAAAATATATTTTTCGATATGATAACGCGAATCAAGTGTTCTGTCTATAAAAATAACTATTTTTTCTTTGGAAAATAGCGAATAATAGCTAATAAACGAATAAATTTGGATAATTTTTATTTTATTTTATGCTTTTTTTTTAAACTTCTTTTTCAATATATTTAAGTGAATAAAGTGTTCTATATATGAAAAGAATTATTTTTCTTTCTTAAGGAGCGAATAATGGCTGAAAAACGGACAAAAGTCGTACCAAAGAGCACGCACACATTACACCCCGTTACTCCCTATAATATTGACCTATAAATTTCAAACTCGGCCAGTTTGATGTAACAAACAATTGTACCAAAGAAATTTTTTTATAGACTAATTAGTGGGACCACAATGGGCTAAAACATGATTTGTTGACTAACCGGGAGTAGGTGTATTTAGCTAAATATTCGCTAGGCAGGGATGTGAAGCGTGGCTCAGTTGTTAGCGCTGCGTGCAAGGCTGATATGTAGTCCCGGAGGTCTTGGGTTCGAAACCGTGTGAGGATCAACTTTAAATTTTTTTTATTTATTTTATATTTTCTTTAAAATATACTTTTCGATATGATAACGCGAATCAAATGCTCTGTCTATAAAAATAACTATTTTTTCTTCGGAAAATAGCGAATAATAGCTAATAAACGAATAAATTTGGATAATTTTTATTTATTCTTTCATTTTATTTTTTGCTATTTTTTTTAACTTCTTTTTCAATATATTTAAGTGAATAAAGTGTTCTATATATGAAAAGAATTATTTTTCTTTGTTAAAGAGCGAATAAATGGCTGAAAAAGGGACAAAAGTCGTATCAAAGAGCACGCACGCACCACACCCCGGAAGCGAGCAAAGAGGGGACTTGCATCTTCACCTCACTAAAAGTATGGAACCGAGCGTTAAGAAAAAAACTGGCTCTGAACCATTAAGTACAATCATTCCACTGACATACGTAGTAAAAAAATTATTTTGGGTGTTTTTTTAAATCATCTAATTAAGAATAAATGATTCTTTTTAAGGATAGGTTTCCTTGTTGTATTTTTTTTTTCATTACTGAATCTACTTTGATTATAACAAATAGACTGCGATTACCTGCCGTGAGAAAAGTATTGAGTTAATGTACACATTTTTTAAAAAAAAAAACGAACAAATTTAATGCGCAAAAAAATTGCTTCTTATAATTCAGCACACCTCCCTCCGTCCCCATGCTCTAAATAACTGGATTTTCACAAAGGGCGTTGAAATGTTTTTTGCCCCTTAAGGAGGGTGCAATGTTAAAAAGGTTGAGATCTATAGTTAAGAGGAACTGTAAAAAATTGCCATGCTGTTATTGCCGACAATGATACTCAATTAATGTTGATAATATGTATTTTATTTTATAACCGTCGCTGAACAGCCGACCCAATTTCGGGTTTACGATTACTAATGTTCAACTGCGTAGCCTTGTAATTGTGAAGGAAATTCCCAGATCAGAGATATGATTTGTTATGGGAACACGGAGGGCTTTGAGACCTGACAGATTTAACGCGCATCAGTCACCATTCGGCCGGCGTGGATCGAACCCACGACCTCTTGAACATGGGCCCAGTGCCCTACCAACCAGGCTATCCTGACCCTGATAATATGTATAATTCAAATGAAAAAATAACCTATCAACTTAAAAAGCAAAGTTAAAGGTGAAAAGATACTTATTCGTTGTATGAATATTATTATTCGCCATATTATTATTGATACCAATGATTAATTAATTTTGGTAACATTATTAATTGAAATAAAAAAAAAGCTACGTGTTTAAAAGTAAAGTTTGTGGTTAAAAGGTCAATGGGAAATTGTTGAAAATCGTGTTATGCAGATGATTAATTTTGGTGATGTGTACTATGGTAATTGGTGCAGTTTTAATACGAATTCTACAACTGTATTTTTCCGTAAATATTTTTCCAATGTTTGAACACCCTAAAATATAGCAATAAACTTGCATCGATTGTTCTGTTTATTACTTACAAAAACTGCACACCTAGCGCAAATAATTATGGTATATTATACGTAATTATTATAGTCAATTTTTTTCTTATCTTATGTTTTTTATAGTAACTTTAAAGATATTCAATAAAATGCAACATAAAACTCGGATATTTTTTAAGGAAATCGTTATTTTAAAGATATTTTTGGAATTTTATTATTATTTCTAATTAATTTTAGAAGTTATTATTCTAAAATTTGAAAATAATTCGCAAGATATAAGCGTTTGAAGTAGCTCTTTTATACTGTGCATAATGCGAGGGGAAAAAAAACAAACGTTTTTTATAATGAATAGCATTTGGCAACTAATGGAAAAAGTCCAATTTGACGGGTCCTCTGATTGGTAAAGGGGTTTACTGCAAATTTAATTTTGTATCACATGGCAAAATTTAATAACAAATGATAATTGCTTATAATAATCATCCGTACACCCAATTGTGATGGTATGAGTAAAGAAAACGTGTAAAAGAAAGCCTACTTTTATGTTAATGTCAGTGTCATTTTTAATAAATCCTTTTTGAATGTACAAAATGTCATTTGGCAAAAACCCATAATCATTCGAAGCTTTATTTTGATAGGTACGAAAATGTTTTAGAAAATTGCTCGAAACTTTTTCACGTTTTCAAAATATTAGAATCTGTTTTTTTTTTTTTTCCTTCATCAGTTTCCAAATACGATTAAAGACAAATTTATATATTTATAAAATTTTTCCACTCAAGCACAGTATAAAATAACCACTTAAAATGCTCCTATCTTGCTCAACTTTTAACTACTTTTTTTAAAACAATAATTTTGTTATTTATTATACATTTTTCTAAAACTTTTAATTTTATTACATATTTTAAAGTTATAGTAAAAAAAAATAGATACATAATACAAAAAGATTTCATAAAAAGTCTATAAATATATAAGCTAGGTTAACAAAATTTTTAAAAGCAATTATTTTTAAAAACAAATGGGGAAAATAACAAAGTTACATACATATTGCTATATTTTATGGCATAGGGTGCTCAAAAATACGCGTTTTTGTTCATAATTTTTTAATGATCCGTCAATATCCTGAAAGCTTTAAAATTTATTGATAAGCACGGGAAATAACATTATCTAAACACTTTTAAAATTATAAACTGTTTAAAAAAAAATGTCTAAAATTTTAATTGTATTTCTAAAAAAAATTAGATGGCAATTGTGGAGATATCGACAATGTCAACATTCATCTATGAAGAGGTACCCCAACATAAAATCGAGTTAACTTGTCTTATATAATATACCAGTGAATTGGAATTATATTTTTGTAGAGGTAGACACACTACAGTACTCCCCCACCAGAATTATAGTTGTGATAGAATTCGATGAACAGTAAAAACCACTAGTTGTATTATTGTTGTTTTGTGAGAAACCAGGAGAGCTGTATTAAGATCACCGTGCTTTTCCTGACCGTGAGAGCTGTATCAAGTTCATGGTCGTGGTTGCTCCTGTGTTGCCATTCGTGAGATCGAGAATGAGTAGCAACAGAGGGAGGAGGTGGATAATGTCTCCGTCACAAGTCAACTGTTAAATGTGAACATAGCCTGGTTGGTAGGGCACTGGGCCCATGTCCAACAGTTCGTGGGTTCAATCGCCGCAGGCCGAAGACTCTTCGTGTGGTAAATGGTGACTGATGCACGTTAAATCTGTCGAGTCGCAAAGTCCTCCATGTTCCCATAGCAAATCAATACCTCTGGGAGTACTGATCCAGGAGTTTTGTCTTTTGGATTGGTTCAAAATGACAAGGCTACGGAGTTGAACATTAGCAGTCGTAAACCCAAAAATTGGGTTGGCTGTTCAACGACGGGTATAATTCTAATCCATAGAGGTAGGCGTGTTCAAATCGAAGTGGGCGTTATTGTCAAGGTAGGAGTGTTCACATCTCGTCCGAAGGTCACCCATGTGGGAAGAGAGTAGTTATCGACCTTCATCTATGAAAAGGTGCTCCAACATAGAATCAAGTTAACATGTCTTATATCAGGGGTGATTGTGAGTTCAACTCAAAAATCCAGAAAATTTCTTGAGTAAAATCATGAAAGACACATAATGTCTTTATAAATTTAAATCATTGATATTTTCAAAACATTGAATTCTTAATAAATTATATACAGCATAATTTAAATGAATAATTAAGTAAAAGTTTATTTCTCATCACATTTATTATTCTACCAAAAAAAAAAAAAAATATTTACAAATGAAAGATGCCAAGTATAAATTCTAGTTCTTGGGCACTATAGCCCATGACAGGCCAAAGGCCGTCCCAATTAATTTTCGCCATCTTGATCTATTCTAAGCCATAGCATAGCTCTAATATTTTTAAATAAAATATTCAAGAATTTTTATACATAAATGTGATCAATGATTTCTTAAAACTTCTGGACCTAAGATTTCCGGAGAGCAGTTAGGGAAAAATCCGGATTTTTTTTCAGAGCACAATCACCTCTGCTTATAAACTAGTGAATTCGAATTGTATATTTGTAGGGGTAGACACACTACAGCAATCTCTAGAGAAAGAATGTGCAAAGAGTCAGATAATAAAATTTATTTGATACAAGAACAATCCCATTATAAAGTCAAGGATAAATACACACAGTATCAGAGAGAGGAGAAAGGAACACTACCCTAAACTTAAATTCAAAACAAAGAGAAGACATAAAAAAGCACACGTGAGAAGAACAATTTAGAAAAGAATATTAAAATGAGAAGACAATGTTACTTTACAATATAAATAGTCTCCCTTAAAAGAGGAACTGCATGTCATCCATCCTGAAGAATATTATAAATTTCTAGTACTGATGAGTAGACAAAAATTTTGCAGCTTTTATTGAAATTTTGTTTATGTGTGGAAACACCCCACATTACATCACTTCTATATCAAATGAAACTCACCATTAAATTGGCTCACAACTTTAACAGGGTGCGTAACCTAATCTTTCAACAAAAAATATTTTAAAGCTCTACATACATTAAACAAAATAATTTTCAAAGACTTTACATGATCATGATAAAATAACTAGTTTCTGACAAAGAACTCTTTTCTCGATTATATTAGCCATCACAAAGAAGATCGAGAGATTTTTTGGTTCGATTCCAGAGGGTGACGTGCGGACTCTCGAGAATTTCATCAAACGTGTAAAATGATGGGCACTTTCATATGCTACCGACCGACGGTACACTGAAATCTATTGTGGTTGAATGAATTGTGAAAACGTTCAGCAGAAGAATGTAAATAGCACACTTTTGCACAATACGTGGTGAAAATTGTCACGGTAAAGAAAAAAAAAATCTCATTTTTGAAAATTGAGCACTTTTTAAAAAGCACCTTTAAGGGGTTTTAAAATACGAAAATTGAAAATAAGCACTATGAGCGCTTTTTAAAAACGTTACGCACCCTGTTTCAGATATCAGAACAATTGATTTACCATCACACGTCAATGCAGAAAAATGACACGCAGCTCTCTTGCTAATTTATAAAATAATGAAGAGCTTTATTCAGAGAAGTTTTTGCAATTTTGAACAGTTCATTTAAACTAACCCCTTTCATCACATTGAATAAATGGGAGGGTTTTCTAAATTAATCGAAGATTATTCAATAATAAAATTAAGTTATTATATTTTAGAAATTGTTGTTACTACCTTTTCAAAAAGAAATATAACACATAATATTACAATAAATGGCAAAGTTGATAACATAAAAAAAATCTATTACACAATAAACTATATGATTTACGTATCTAAAAACCAAAAAGAAAAATTTATTTCCAAATACTACTGAAATAATTATTTAATGCAATATACGCCCATAAATTTACTTTAAAAAATATTATTTTTCAATTAAGGAAAATTATATTTTTAAAAAATACGTTGCACAATTTAAAAAGTTTACGCATGTAGAAACTCGGTCACTGAACGTGGTCATGTCGAAAGAGTCTAATTTAGTTAAGTTTAAATCTAACAGGAATAAAAAAAACTGTGCTGGAAACTAAGGATCTCATTAGCTACAACTATTTTATTTTACAAACACAAAATATGTTTAGAAAAAAAGATGAACTGAAAGAAGAGAGAAAGAACAACAGTTTATTGAAATTCTAAAGCCACACATTCTACTTAAAGACTTTTTTACACTATAATTACATAAAAATTAATCAAGCAAGCTAAAGATTTGCTTACTTATTATTATTTTTTTAACCTATTACGACCTTTAAAGCAGACGAAAATCACTTGTAAACAGATGGCATTTCAAATCACTATTTCCACTATGAAAAATCTGAGCTTTTAGATATTAAAAAAAAAAAAAAAAAAAAACGAAAACATTTGCAGCCTTGGAAAATTTTATATAATATTTCTTGCAATTTAAAACTTTTACGCTTATGATTTTACAAACAGGGCTTTATATTAACCTCCTGAACAACTTATAGATTTAAATTATTAACAAACAATTCAAAAAATAAATTTTTTTTTTCAGCCTCCTTATTTTTAAAAAAACAGTGAAACCTCTAGGGAGCGACCGTTCCTCAGTAAAAGGGCCGTTTTTAAAGGTTACCCCCATTGCAGGAAGCGTAGGCAAATTATTCAACAAAAAATAAGCACCTTTTAAGCACTCAAAAAATATTTTTAAGCACAAAATATCATAATTAGGCAGGGTTGTAAAGGTTGGACAGGGTTTTTGACAATTGACCGTTTTATCTTGTTTTAACCGTCATGTCAAAAAAAAAAAAAAACTCATGGCACTGTATAAAATTTTGAATCATGTAAAACGAATGGCATTTTCATACGCTACGGACTGACAATACGCCGAAATAGATTGGGGTTGAATTGTGAAAACGTTGAATAGAACAATGTAAACTGTATCGTTTTGCATTATTCGAAGTGAAAATCAACATAGTAAAGGAAAAATCTCATTTTGAAAAAGGGAAAATTAAGCACTTTTTAAAAATACCCAATGAAAAAAGCACCTTTAAAAAAAACTACGCACCCTGCATTGGCTTCAAGATGTTATCAAGAACACGGTTTTCGGCAAACTATTTTAATTTTAGTCCGTGTGATTTTCTTGGTGCGGAAATGCCACTTCTGTCGGCTATCACTAATCCAGGTATAAAATTTAGCGTTTATAAAAATGATCTCAACAGATATAATTATAGCATAAAAATTAGTTAGTTTTAAAAGGTGAGAAGAGGTTTGTCTATTTGAGATGCTTTTTTAATTTTAACTTCTTGTTTTTTAAAAAACTTTTTTTTTTCTAAAATTTAACTTTCAACTCTAAAAAGTAATTCATAGATAACATAGTCTTTAGTGCACTCTGACTACAACTCTCCATATAAGAACCTCAAGCAAATATTTTGAATAAATTTTAATCTACTTATTTGTTTTGATATTTTTTTGTGTTTCTTTCTTTTCTTTTTTGGTCTTTTCCACATTTGGTGCAGATGTTGCTGGGAGAGGGTGTCTTCCAAAAGTTGCCACTGGAGGTTTCACTGTACCGTTTAAAATTCTTTTGTTGCATAATTTTAGATATCTATTATAGTTTTGAAGTTATTTACTGTTACAAGGATATCTAGTTTTATTCCTTTCCTGCTCACGCATATCTTTTGTTAGTCTTAAAATTTAACATAAATGACGTTTTTACGCATGGGAGGATAAATTAAATTTTGCAGTTCATTTATAAAAACATCTTTGAAAATAATTATTT
The DNA here is from genome assembly GCF_982258835.1 of Parasteatoda tepidariorum. Taxonomy (NCBI): domain Eukaryota; kingdom Metazoa; phylum Arthropoda; class Arachnida; order Araneae; family Theridiidae; genus Parasteatoda; species Parasteatoda tepidariorum. The sequence continues at coordinate 127,463,675 of NC_141756.1, forward strand.
AAAAAACTTTCAATTGATCCAACTGTTCACAATTAGAGCAGATAATATAACTATTACATACATATATATCACATTACTTATAAAGAAATACATACATGACAATAGAGAAAGAATTTATTTACATGAAAATAGGGTTCATTTCTTCCCTTTTCATTGTGATTCATATAAACTTAGCAATTTATGCTTTTTGAATCATGAATTAAATTAACTCAAACTTTAAAAGATATCTAATAACACTTTTTTCAAGATAAATTATTTTAAATGAAAGAAAAAGATTAATTATTACTATAAACTATCTCAAAAAAAATAATTATCAAATCCAATGATGAAAAAATACATTCATTAAAATTTTTAAACTTTTTTGTTATCATTTTCATTCATTGATTGAAAACTTATGTTTTTACAAAATACATAGAGAGGATTTATTTCTTCAAATGCATATTTCTACAGTAAATATTTTACTGAATATAACACATATAAAATATTTCACAATTAAAGGGCAAACAAAAGAAAAAAAACAAATGGACAACCTAAATTTTTTTTCTTCTTCTTCATACCAAATCTTCGTTAATTAGTGAGAAAAAAAATGACTAAAACTTTACATAGGTTGGACGGTTTTAAAACGCTGCATATTATTTGCTTAGAATCATATTATAGTCACAGACAGAATGACATCATAAAAATTACTTTCTCTTATGAAAATAAAAGTACCCACCATTAGTAAATAATAAAAAACACATTAATTTGTCAATAGAAAAGTTCCACCATGTATTTCCCAGCTTACAAAGTAATCTGTAATAAATATTCTTAAAAATACATAGAAAGTATTAAAGGCTAAAATACATTGTTTTCATACATTATGCCAATAAAATTGTATCTGTTTGCTTGCATTTAAATTATTATTTTTAATATGTAGAAAAAAATGATTCAATAAAAATACTATTATTAATTCTAAAATTTTGAATATAGAATTTTTCAGTTCAAGAATATTGATAAAAAGAAAGTTGTTTTCATTTCACAACTAATTATCTCTAATTTTAGTTTAGAAATATAAATTATTCAGTAAACCTATTATTTTCATTCCTTTCAAAGCAATGAATAACAGTTATGCTTCATTTTATTTGATAATTATTTCACACTATTAAAACTTAAAAAATAGAAAAAAAATTCTAATTTCTTAGGGATATTTTACAAAATAATTCAAAACAAAAATAGTTTTAAAATTTCATTCATGCACATATTTTTAAAATTTGTAATGGATCGCTAATTTATTTCTAAACATTTATTTTAGAACCACACATTTAATAATAGCATAAATGCAATACAATTTAAACATGCCAAAAATTCAGTCAAACAAGTAACATATAAAACAAAATACAATAATGGAAAAATCAAATATTTATTTATATTAATGCAAAAATTTAAAGAATATTTTTTTTAAAAAGTATTTCCTTAGGTAAATTTTTGGCAAAGCACCTTCGAATCCATTAAAAATTATTTTAATATATAATTATTAAAATATATATTTTGGAATGTCTCTTAAGTGGTGGAAAATATATGGCAAGTACAACTAACAAAATGAGTATTAATAATAATAAAGAGATTGCCTTTTATAAAGATGTTGTCACGATGATGCAAAAATTCTCACGAGATATCTGCTCTGCGACCAGCTTCTCTGTGGTGGTCTGTTGTTGTTGTTCCCGAGGATGTATCTTGCCAGCGGCGTATGGGGGGCGGCGAAAAGCCCTACGGTGTGAGATGAGGGGATTGTGGCGAGACAATGACAATAACAAGCACGCCAATCTCATCCACATTGAATTAAGAGATAGAAGCGACTTCTACTCAAGATATTTGAATGAAACCTCTCACAGGAGGTATTTTGACCAATTATCATCACACCCAGGGAGTCCAGCCTTCATAGAGCACAGCTAGATTTTCCATATTGGTCGCTTCCTTAATAACAAAATCAATCTAAAAAAGAAAACAAATAATTCAATACATACCAGAAATTTGATGGTTTTTAATAGATAGAATTTATTTAATTAAAAGATTTCACTTTTTCTCTTTGCATTAACCCTTTCACGGTTAAGGAAACGGACAGTTTTCGTTTACTTAATTAGCAAAGTATTACAAGTAAACAGTAGTCGAAAGTGGCAGCTGTTTTCTCCCGCCGTTCTTCCGAAAATGTCACCCTTCTATGGCGATGCCGTAGATAGCTCACACGCTTGAAATTTTTTTTAAAGTATTTGTAGTACATAAATAACAGTTTTTATGTACTGTAAAATAATTAATAAATGATAATTATTAAATAGTAAATTATAAATGATTATAATCAATTATATAAATAATAATAGTTAATTATAAATATAAAAAATATTAAATTGAATAACCATCACATAATTATCTAACTTACGCTTTTGAGATATTTTACTTTACAAACACCCTAAAAAACGCATAAAAAGTGCAAGGTAAAAAAAAAAAAAATTCCCCCTTCATTATTAAAAGAAATTCTTGGAATCCGTACTGCCTTCTGTAGACAGTAAAACTAACTACATTTCGGGAGTAGGATTCGTTTGTAACATAATCAATGCAGAATAATAATGGGGAACGAGCTCAGCTCGTCAGCGCGCACTGGAGAAAAATTTCCCTATGCGAGTAGTGCTCGTTTTTAACCATTTTGGTCGAAATCTTGCTCGCGAGCGGAACTCATTTGCGTGCATTAGGAAGCCCGATTCAATTGGGAGCCAAACTCGTTCATAACCATCAAAGGGTCAATAGAAGTAATTTGTTTCTAAAAATTGTCTTTTTTGGTGGGCTGCTAGATAGGGTCTAATACCATTTATTAGAGATCACTCTAAAGAAAATGATTCATTTCCCTCACTTGTTTGTCAGTGGTTCCCTTTGTTATGAGCAACCGACATATGTGCACATTATATATTTATCAGTGGTCAGAAAAGCATTTTTTTTTTTTTTTTAGCTACAATAACTCTCAAAATGCAGTAACAATTTCACTACTTTAAGGACTAAAATTTTTTAGGATAACTTACATATGTTTAAAATTGTTTTCATTAAAAAATTGGATAAGAAAGATAATATTTATAAATGTTTAAATGAGCCAGTTTATTATTCTGAAACATTTAACCTTTTTATGCTTCTCTTGACGGCATATATTTAAGAAATCTACAAACTAAGCAACTATTTTATTTCCTCTAAGAAATTAAAAAATATGTCTTGAAATTACATCAATATTTCAGGAGTGTGCAAGTGAAAGTGGGACCAAAGTGATAAATTATTATTTAATGTTTAAATATTTAATTATGTGTGATTTGTATATACGTAATTTTTCCTGACACTCAGTCACAGGGGCACTACGTCCAATGTACCCAATACATTCAAAAAATTAGTTGTGTTAGAACCTTGTTTTTTACTAGCACACACACTAAATTGAGATTACAGTAGTTTCACTATTTGAAGTGCACTACTTTTAACCAGGGTTTGAGATTCTTTTGATTTTTATCCAAATACACTGTAAGAACTTTGATTTATGACTAAAAAAACTATAAATGTTTAATAAAAATTAAATTAATATTAAAACTATATTATAAGAATATTTTAGAAGCTCTAACTACCTAAAACAATTTTTCATTATAACACATAGCTTTGAATGCATAGCAACCATTTTGAAACAAATGCATGATTGAAATTTAAAGACTAGATGAAGTAGAGAATTTAAAGAATGCCTTAACAATTAAAACAAAGTTTCAATTACCAAACCATAATTTTAATTTGAAATTGTGATTTTTTTTCCTTCTTCTTTTGAGTTTTAAAATGACAAAATAAATGTAACAGATTGTGCAGCAATTTATTTAAAATAAATTTTAAAACTAAGAAAAGAAATAATAAAAGTATCAAGAATTTAAAACACTGTTTTTTAACATTTTAAATCAATCATTTTCTCGCATTTTTCTGTATGTTATTGACTTGTTTGCCATTCTTATAATAGTAATAACCGTTTTGAAACTAGAAGATTCCTGTCTCTAGCGTTCACAAATTCTACTATGTCATGATTATACATTGAGAGTTTGTATTCAGAAAATTTTTCTTTCTATTTACAAGCAGGTCTCATTGCAGAATTAGATTGATGTATGAAGTCTTTTAAGGTATATTACAGTGAGGATTATCTTCAATTAATGAAGGGTTTTAGATACCAAAGTGGTGTTGTCTTTTAAATGTGTTGCAGTGGGTAAAAATATGTATAACAGTTCCGTGCACTTTGTCTAAAAGGTGAGTTATATGTCTGAGACTTATATGCAAAGTGTTTAAAAGCTGATGTTTTAAATTGTCTATATTCCCACAGTTTGTTTCACTTTCAACAATTTTGCCAGTGTGAGTTGAGAGTATTGTAAATAATTTTTTTTAAAAATCAGAATAGGCCAGTGGATCATTAGACTGTGTGAAAATTTTTTGCTGTTTAGTTTCCTGTTATGTTAGTTCCAACATTGTTCCAATTGAGTTATATTTGCTGGAAGAAAAGGAGGATTAATACAGGGTGTGTAGCCAAATTATTCAACAAAAAATAAGCACTTTTCGAGCACTCAAAAAATATTTTTAAGCATTTTAAGTTTTTGACAATCTACGGTTTTATTCCGTTTTAAACGTCATGTCAAAAAAAAAAAAACTTTTGGCATGCTTTTGACAATTGTCAAAAATCACGAAATTTTGAATCATGTATAACGAATGGCGTTTTTTATACGCTACGGACTGATAGTACGTCGAAATAGATTGGGGTAGAATTAATTGCGAAAACGTTGAAAAGAACAATGTGAACTGTGTCTTTTTGCATAATTGGAAGCGAAAATCAACATGGTAAAGGAAAAATCTCATTTTGAAAAGGGAAAAACTAAGTATTTTTTAAAAACACTCAATGAAAAAAACACCTTTAAGGGCTTTAAAAAAAGGAAAGTCGAAAATAAGCAGCTTCAAGTACTTTTTAAAAACGCTACGCACTCTGTAATAGTATTTTTTGTTCTTCCAACAATTTTGAAAAATTTTAGAACAGTTTTCATTGCGAAGAAAAAGGTTTTTTGCAATTTCTTTTAAATCTGTGATATTATTATCATTTATAGTTACAAGTGGAAACCCCATTCTTTGACTTTGAATGAACGCATGAATCAGCAGATATTCTATCATAAAAAATTTTCTTTTTTAAATTTCTTCAACAAATACGGAGAAATTTGAGAATATACAATTAAACAGGAGATAGTGGTAAAATACAGGAGTTTTCGTTAAAAAACAGGAGACTTGGCATCATTTACATTTATGTGATATTTTTAAACATCTAACTTCTGAGGGTAAAAAACTACCTTTTTTTGTAACTTTGGTTGCAATTTTTATCTTGATGTTCGTTTACCTATTATCCAGAAAAATTATTGCTTCCTAGTATGTTTAATTATATCCTATATAGGTGTCAATTTGTAATTATATATCTTAATTACATGTTTGGCAGTTAGTGAACATAATATTTTGATAAAATTGGTGGCAACTAAAAAGGTTAGGAACCACTGCTATAGAGTTAAATGTCAAAACATTTTGAGAATAAGTTTTCAACTGCACACAAGTCTTTCTTTTAATAATCCTTAAATTGGAACAGCTATAATGAATGATTTCTGAGTTAAGGATGAAAAATCAAAAATAATGCATTCGAATTTTAATATAGAGATAAAATTACAGAGAGAGGGAGAGAGACATTCGTACCTGTTCAGAAATATTTGACTTTTTCATAGGATCAGGATCTTTTCCATCTAGCTTTAGTTTCACACGTTTCCAAACATTTGTTGCATAAGTGTTACGTTCTTGTACAGCTACAATAAATGAAAGTTTATCAATTAAAAGGATTTATGAATGTACTTAAGAGTAATATCAATAAAAGAGATAAACACAACTGTTGAACTGAACCGTGCTTTTAATTAATTTAAATTATTGAGGTAGGACTGCCTTTATGTTGCTATTCACTTAAAACAAATTGGTGGTTAAAAAAAGAACTTACCTTCAATTAATTATCATTATTATAATAATGATTTTCACTACCATACATTGATTTACTATCCTTTATTTTATCTTTCAACTCTACCAGTGTCATTATTTCGATTTTCAAGACTTGTTAGAAGTTTTGTCTTGTGTTAGAAGAAGATCTGTAGTATTGCACTCAAATTTATGTTTGCTCTTCAGAGGCAGATTATTTAGATGCAAATATGTGCCCTTACTTAATTTGTTCAACAACTTTTTTATTTGATTTGTCAATTATTAGATATTCTAACAAAAAAGGCAATTATTGTTATATTAATTTTACTGATTATTTCAAGATCGGTCATTTTTCACATAATAAGATTGTTGTTCAGCATGATACATCAAAGTTTATTTTAAATTAAATAAACATGAATGAAAATAAATATTTTATTTAGCAATGTAAATAAAATATTCGAATTAAAGAAGAAATTTTATGCGGTTTTAACATGATGCATTACAGCTCAAAGCTATAATTCAACAAAACATCAGAAAAAACAGTACTCGTAGATACTGTTACTGTATATACACTGTATTAAAAAATGTGGAGATTTTCAAACCTATGTAGTAAATACTGAAACAGAAAGCGGAATTACTTAGATTGATGATGAAACTGTTAGAAATTAAGGGAATCAAAACTGATTAATAAAATACATGATTTTAAAATCCTACCAATAACTCATGGAAGAAGATGAAGGAAAAAAAAAATCCCTTTGATTTGAGATGAAATCGGTACAAATAGAACGCACATTTAAATGCCCAATTCAAGTATTCATTAATGCATATTAAAAGATTTAGGACTTTCAAAACCATGAGAGAAAAGTTAAGTGCCAAAAAAATTATAAAAAAAAGCACAGATTTATGATAAAATGGACATCAACAAAATGCATTAAAAGGGATAACTTAAATTCAAAATTCACGCATTGTAATTATGGGATGGTTAAAACTAAGGAAATTTGTAGGGTTTAAAAACTACATTAAATTAGAATTGTAGAGAGAATAATTATGAAGCAAATGAAGCTCTCTTCATGATATTGTTACATAAAAATCAAAAATTTATTCTTTTTGCCAAAGCAACAAAAGTAGCTTATTTAGCTTTCAGTAAATCTTGCTCAGTTAATACTGCATCGTAGCAGCATTGCTGTGAGGCAAAATAAGTATGCAGGGGCCGGTACAGACATTTTGTGAAAGATCCTGTTTTTGTAAAATTGTGAAAAATTTACTCATAATTTGTGAATATGAAATAAGCGTTAAGTCACCTTCTTTCAACCAGGGTCCTGCTTTTGTGAATTTGTGCAAATAGGGTCCTGTTATTCTAAAAATTCCTAAAACCTTTTCAAGAAGCTTTTAAATTGTAAATAGATACAAGATTCTGCTATACAATTGCTGCTACTAAATTAGAGATGCAACATGCAAATAGTTGGTATTTAGCCTATACTGTTCAACACAGAATATTCATTTCGGATGAATAATGTAGAAACAAAATCATTCACATTTTTAATAATTTCAATTGACAGATTTTAAATAACACAACTTAGTTATGTATCACTTTTAATGTGTAATGCATTAAGTAAATTTAAACAATTTTTAAATTCATACTATTTTATTTAAAAAGTTGCCAGAAATTAATGTTTATTTACATAATATTACATTAATTAATTTTATGAATAAATATAAATTGATCAATTATTTATTTACAAACAAAAAAAAATCATTTAATATTAATAAGAATGTGCACATGTTTGTAAATATAGAAATATTTTCTTAGAATACCACATTTGGAATTTAAACTTGGAAAACTTAGTTCATTTCGAACCGTCTCCCCCCTCCCCTGGGAAGGGTTTATTCGATTAACAAAACAATAATGAAGATAAACAAATTTGTGAAGGGTCCGTTTTTATGAAAACATATTTTGTGAAGGCTATAAATGAGCAACACTTCCGGCATCTTCTAAGGCGAAGAACAAAAGTTCAGTGCCTGCTGTTATTAAAAAAAACAAAATTTGTGAAGGATCCGTTTATTTTACGAATCTAGACAAAATATGCTAAATAGGTTAATAAGTTCTCTCTGTATTACATGATTCACACAGTGAGATTGTAAAAAGAAAAGGTAGAGTTGAGTTAGTTTATCTTAAAAAATATTCTTCAATCATATGAAAGTTCCTGAATTCTCTTCCTGAGAAAAAAAGTTTCTTTTAAGGGTCTGCCCATTGATAGCTACCTCATACTTGAGAGCCTTTGCTGTTTCGTAGGTTACACAGTTCTTCACCGAACTTTAAAAGCTCTTCAAATATTAGTCTATCAAAAAAACTTTCTACACTTCGTAGCATGTTTAGCAGCTAGATGGATTAGAATTCTTTTTCTTCATAACACATTGTCAGGGAACACTATCAATTTCACCTGTACCATCCAACTTTGGGGTTGTCTTAATTTTACTGCAAGTATCATCAAAGAATGTTACTACAAGAGGAAAAAGTTGGTCACCAGACGAATTGCTGCCATCAGTCACTAAAGTAAACTCATAAGAGCCACATTCATCATGGCATACAAGTTGTTTTGCATAGTCAGCAACAGATAAAGGCAATCGTGCTGGATTAAAAAATTCACAAAGAGAGTTTCTGCTTTTATTACATTCTGGTTTTAATTTGTAGATCCTGAAAACATGTCTTTAATGCTTTTGCTGGAGGAGGAATCGGCACCATTTGGTTCAATATCCCTCCACACGCGTAAGCAAACAGTAATCTCGCGAGCAATCGTATTTGCAAATGCTGCAATAAACATTGTAAGATCACTTAGTGGAATGAGTAAATACAGTTCATTCTACTTAATATTCTTTCAGGTACATTTGTTAATGTTTTTTGGAAGACATGATCCTATCTCCAATCAGTAACTAAAACTGGCGTCGGACACACGAAAAAGTAAACTCCGTATGCTTGTAAGAAACTATTCAAGAGAGAAGAAGAAACACACACTGCAGCTTCAATGGTGACGCCATTCGAACAGTTCTAGCTCAGCAGGTTGAGTGACATCAGCACTATACACAACGGCCAGAGCGTGGAGCAGAGAAACACCTGATGTGAAAGGGATATGACGCCATAGACAGAAAAATATAAAAATTAGAAGCCTGTTTATCTTTCCGGGGTAAAATCAATGTCTTTGCAGAGTGCCCGGAGTACACTGGAATTTCTGGAGATCCTCCAGAAATTCCGGGGTAGTTACCTGGTATGTTTTTGGCAGATGTATGCACAGGTTTCAAAACCTCAAGGTCATAATATACCATGAATTTGAACATTTGAGTAATCACTTTTTGATCGATCCAATTACCAACAATTCCATGTAGTCTTTTGGTAGTTATAATTAGATTTCCCATGGTTTTCAAAATCTGTATGTTATGGTACAATATTATTTTGTTTGAGCCACTTACTCTGTTATTGACATATATCCACATAGCTTAATTTGCAAATAACTTTTTGATGAACTCAATTTTGCCGTGGCCTTAAAATTGAATTATTAACATTTATTGTTACAGATTTCCATATGGTTTTCAAAATTTCGTTTTTTGATATAATACTGTTACAATGAGTGAATTTGAATAATTACTTTATGACAAACTTTAATAGAGAAGATTTTATTTCGAGTCAGCAAATTTTCCAAAATACATAAGTTGTACACATTTTGAAACTGATCCATGATTTTTTTTTTTTTTTGCGGTCGTATTCATTTTACGTTAAATAAAAAATACATCATTTTTATTCTCTGCCTCGTCATTGCAAAATACCGATTCTGTGATACACAAAATTTATGCTCATATAACAGTTGAAATAATAAGAAAGCAGAAAAAAAAACAGAGGATTCTCCCTAGCTACAAAATTAATCAAACAAATTTCCAAGGGATATTTTGTTAATCTAAATGTTCTCCCTAGAGACTTTATTTTTAAGGATGCCCTGAACGTACATTTCATACACTGGTATACATCTCCTTTAATTTTAATGAAACAGTGAAAAACGAAACTGTTTCAATTCTTAAGGGCACAGCAACAGATTGTTCCCCCACTGAGTGTTAAAAAGTTTTTAAAATAGTTGAAAAGCGGAATTAAAATATTTGGGTTTTAAGTAAAATGCTATGTTGAAGTATAAATTCTACTTAGACTTTCACTTATAAACTTTGCTCACTTATCTGATTCTAAAGTGTTTGGCACTTAATTTTTTCAAGTCTCAACTTTTCTTACACTAGCGTGCAACAGTTTTTGCTCAACATGTGAAAGGCATTTTAAACCTTTCTATGCGTTTTTTTTTGCAACGAAAATTTATTATTCTGTTAGAATTTTAAATTTCCGTCTTATTTAGTCAAGCCAACAGACACATATACATATATATATTACACTTGATTTCAGAATTTTTACTTTATTTGCAATTTAATGTAATCTTCCTTGCATTAACTTTAAATCTTTGCACTCAGTTCAGTTGAATATTTCTTTTTTTTCTTCATATAATTCAAGTCAATTCTTCAAAAATAAATGTCAATAATAAATTAAAGTTAAAATCACGATTTCCGTAAATAAATATGCAAAACTTATGCTTATTTGTTAAAATTGCATCTTTCAATTGTATTTTCATCCAATTCTTAGATGTAAAAGAAATCGCTTCATGAAAAACAAATATCCGACTGATATGAAAATTTAATTTGATTTAAAGTGACTTTCAAAGCGCTAACTTTGCTTTCTGACTGATACGCATATTGCTTTTAGATTGATACGCATATAATGTTTAGGAATCAAATTATACATTATTTATTACATTTCCATTCAACCATTTATAATATTCAGTTTGACCCAAGACTTCTGCACGCGAGTGTAGGTGCGGTCAAAATATCTGGAGAAATATTTCAGATATACACAATTACCTTTTCCCGTTCTTGGATCTCTTTTAACTTGTTTTTTAGGTGTTCCAACTCTTGGTGTTTTAGTGCGCATAGGTGAATAGCAAGAAAGTGTTTCATTTGTTGGAGACAACATATTCTTTGAAACCACAATTCTTTCTATAAAGAGAAAAACAAATATTTAGAATATGTTCATGGTGATAAAGATAAAATTTTTCAGTTATACGCTCATTGCAGGATTTCATTGAAGCAAAAACTAAAGCAGATTTTGCTTAAAAATTGACGTTTTTGTACTATTTCAAAATCTTGTAGGCATAATAGTAAGTTAACAATTACATCCAGTAGGGGACATAATATTACATCACACTAAATAAAATTTCCTTTGAGATTCATTCAATAAATTTTTTTTACAAGATAATTATTTTTATTTCACCAAGAACTTCCCTAAAGTTGAAATTGCCTTTATTTGAAGTAAATAGTTAACTATTTATTGAATAGACATATCAAATAACAATAGAAAATGGAATGTAGGAACTTCTAAGATTGCAATCAATATTTACACAATTAAAAGAAAAAAAGATTCCTATTTCTAGGAAAATTCCTTGTTTCAAATGTCACTGTGGAGAGTGTCTCATAAGAAGAGACGAGTTTGGCAATGCCAATCTACCACAGTGTGAAATCCATAGCTGGGGTCTGTCTAGGTTTTTCTGAGAGGTACCTATTTTGTGAGAATTTAGACATAATATGTGAAAATTAAAAATTATACATTAAAAAACTAACACAAAAATATGGTAAAAATTGTATCGTTTTTTTTAAGGGATACAAAAATAAAATTTTAAGAAAAAGTATTTTGTGAAACTACCGTTTTTCACAAAGTTGAATTTGTGAAGGTACCGGAAAATGTTAGTAAATTTGTCCTGAACAGACCACTGCATAGGCATACTTAGTTCAAAATATAAGCTTGATAACGGCCAAAAAATAGATTTCTATTGCAGAGCGTTTTTCCTAATGTTGAATTTGTGAAGGTACCGCTAAATGGTAGTAAATTTGTCCTGGACAGACCCCATGCATAGGCAGTTTGAAATATAAGCTTGATAACGGCCAAAAGATAGATTTCTATTGCTGATCTATGGGAAAATTCTTGGTTTCCAATGTCACAGCAGAAAATAAAAGAGCAGAGTCTAGGAAGGGGGCGGAGAATGGAGGTTTCAACCTCGCTATCGAAATTTACTCGAACACGAGATACATAAAATTACTTACAGTTCTAAACATACCTCTCATAAAGGCCAAATTTTGAGTTCTTGCCACACAAGAGTTAAACAAGGAAATTAGTCATTAGCCTCTGCAAACGAACTGAAGTGAGGAAACCCCACTCACTTCCAAACTGACTCGCTTGAAGAGAGGTGACTCAAACTGAATTATCTTATTTTTAATCATCTGGTATTTTATTATGCATAAAATTTTCTTAAACTTAAGCTTTTATTCTTTATTTCCCATAATTTATTAGATTCATAATTTAATTCCTTTTTACTCATTAAATTTAATATAGCATGTGACTCTTAACTTCAAAGCACACACGGGCTATACATTCTATAATTTTTTAACTATTTGTTTGGTCATCTCGTTATTAGTCTCATTCAATTTTTGTTCTTTTCAGAAAACATCCTATTCTCCCCACAAAATTGCCTCCATTTTCCTTGAAAGAGGATAAATATATTGTCTCAGGTCTGCATAATACTCCCTTTTATAATTAAAGATTTAATTAATTAAAAAAAATTACAGAAAGGGTAATATTGTTGAATACTTGCTTTGAAATATTGGATTATTCAAAAAACAACTATAGTTTCAGTTACATGTTTGTAATATAAATTAAAAAGTATTAAAATAAATGTTTTATAAAAAGTGTTTATTTCTGAATGCTGTTTTTCAAAAGCTTTTTATGTTTCTTTCCTCTATTTCCTTTACTATGATTACGTTAATAGAAAAAAAAAATAATTGCATAATAATTATTTAATTAATTTTTTTCTTATAATCATAACATAGGGTAAACTAACCAGTGAAGGAACACTTAAGCTCCGCTTGCCTTTTAAAAAATCATATCAATTTCACAATTCGTAATTTTAGTTAAATGACAGTGTCAACATATTTGTTACTAATTGCAAATTATGTAAAACAATTGTAGAGAACTTACATAATTATTGTTTTAAAGTTTTGGAGGTTCAAATAACAAGTAGTAAGAAGACCAAGTGAAGGAACAGCTCTTACCAGTGAATGAACACTCAGTAAAGGAACACTTAATTTTGGTTATTTATTAATGCTCTTTATGAGTTTATAAGCCATACAAATATTTAAAAACAAGCCTATTCTTTAAATTATAACATATAAATACTTGGAAAATGTTAACTTTTTTTTAAATCATGAATTGAAAATTAAAGTGTCAACACATTAACACATACTGTTCATTCACTGGGAAATCTATGCCCAGTAAAGGAACATGCCTGTTCCCTCACTGGTTAGAAGTTGTTTTTCGTATTTTTAACATACTTTTGATGCGGAACATCACTAAAGGTACAAGAAAATCACAGTTTATCTTATATTTTCATTAACTTAGAAAAAAAAAACAGTAAAGGAACACTTGTTCCGTCACTGGTTTTTTATCGTATGGTGATCCAGTGAATAAACACCCCCTTATTTCAGTACTTTATTATGCTATGATGCTTAAAAAAAATAAAACGTAACTTCAATAACTATATTTTGAATTCTCCTTTTCACAGTGAGAAAAAAAAAACTATTACACACAATTAATTCCACTTCAAACATGTAAATACAAACACTCACCTTATAATTTTTTCAAAGAAACAAGGTGTTGCAGAGATTATAATAAATTAAATTTTTTCTCCAGAGAAGTCTATTTGACCAGGTAATCTAAAACATTGCTAGATGACTTCCTATTGTTTGGCAGTAAGCTATTGTTACCAATCAATCTAAAGAAAAACTTTCAAATTCTTATTTTTAATCAATATATATGAAATGTTTCTTCACTGGGTAGTGTTCCTTCACTGGTTGGTTTACCCTATATGTATTCAAATCAAAACTTAAAAGCAATTGCTGATGCTAAAGTTCACTTTTTTAATTATAGTATATTTACTTTATTTAATCATTGTATATTTATTAATTTGGTTATCGAAAATAAATTTGTTTAATTTTCTTAAACAGTTATATGTTTCGAATGACTACTTTTGTAAAATTTAGTGTCTCTTTATTTTTTATAATAGTTACTTTGTTATAAATATAACAAAGTGATGATTATAAGAACAGAGAGATCAAAATTATAAAATAAAATTTGAAATCTAATCCGGCGTTAGCCTTTACACTTTATACAGGGTGCTTTTTGAATAGATTAAAAAAAAAAATTCTCTATGAAGCAATTTTATACAAACATTTTAAGTTATCTTCCGCATTATGTCTCTTAAAAACGATCCCCCATTACTATAGAGATGACGATAGACGAAGAGGGATCATTTGAATGCTGTGAACGTTTTCCCGTAATAAAAAAGGAAAACATTGCATGTGAATAAAATGGAGAGATTCTTCATTGACTTTGCTTCTCTTGTGAGGGATGTTATAGGAAGTCGTTTAGAAATTTTTTAAAAAATGAGTAGTTTGACCAAATATTAAAAATTCCATTTACAATGGGGATGTTTGAATCCCCTCCTTTAGATACGATCTTGAACTCTTAGATGGTTCCATATTATCTGACGTCGATCGCAAGCTAGCAGCATTGTGTCAGAAAAGTTTTTTTAAAAAAAAAAACCCTGAATTTTCTTTGAAACACCTAGAACTACTTTTCGCATTATAAATTTCAGACTTTCAGTTCATCCGTGGCAATTGATTAATTCTTGTCGAAAGTAGCCATCACTTCATTTCTTTTTGGCTTCTGTGTTTTCAAAGTTAATTTTTATACAAAACTGGCCAAAACAATACTTCTCTTGTCAGTTTGTATTACCATTTTTCATATATATACACATGTATTTTATTTGGCACAGGTGTGGGACCCCTGATTCCGAGTGCATTTTTATGATAAAGTAATGTGAGTGGTCACATTAAAGTGCAATTTAATCATAAACAAATATCATATTTGCAAGCTTTAAAAGCATATTACTCAGTTAAAATAAAAAGTCTAGCAAGTCTAATAATTTTTGAGAAAATAAGTATATATAATACATTTTCTCTAATTTTCAATAATCGTCATTAGTTTAAAAAAGTTTCTTAAAAGTTAAAAACTGGAAGTTACGGGTGTAACACAATGATATGTCTGTAATAACTGATTTAAATTTCTTAAGGTTTCTAAAAATTAGAGTAAGAGTTAATGGCACAAAGACTTATTTACACTACAGATTCGCTTAATTCTGCAAATAAGTAGAATAATCACATGCCTGAAGGGAAAAATAATTCCAAAAAGCTAGCACGATGATAGCCAGAATGTATTTCTTATATGAAATAAAAGTAGGCCTCAACATATTTTCTGTAAATACTGACAAGAATAATCCTTTAGTTTTCCATTTCAGTATAGAAAGTCTAGTTAAAATTTTTTTTTTAAAAATTTACATTAAAAGAAGCACTTCATTTCACAGTTGGGAAATCAGTGTGATGATGCTGATCAACGGAAAGTTCAGCAATTCTAATTTAATTTCATGTTTGAGAACAAAAACTTGTAAGAAAGGTAATGAATTTTTTTGAAGAAAAATGAATAGGTTTCATGTTAGTGTAGAGACATACCCATTTGTCCATGCTTCCTATCTCCTATTGGACCAGCCAAATCAATCAACTGGTTGTATATCTCAGCTGCATTCACAGTTAGGATGGGAATTTCCTCTTCAACAGAGCAAGAAAGAAGATCCAAATCTTGAGAGTCACCGAGAAGGCTGCTCACAATGGATGAAATACGTTCAGAGAACTCCTTGTATAGGGCCATGTAACCATGAATTTCTCCTTCACACTTGAACTCCGCACCAAGTATTTGCTCTTCATTCTAAACAACAAGTCTTATGTCAATTCCTCAGCGTGTGAAAAAACATATTTCATCAAAGAATAACAATTTTGTAACCCCTATCATTATGAAGTCTTTCTAATTCCTGTTCTCTCTCTCTCTCAAAAAAAAAAAAAAAAAAAAGAACTATTGAAAAGAAAATTACGAGAGAAAATATTTAAGCAATGATAAGTGTAATTTAAATAAAAAATATTCACTGATGAATTAATTATTCTAATTGTTGTTGTCTCTCTAAAAAAGTCCTGCAGTGGACTGATCGCCAATACAGGGTTCCCAGCAGATCACCGAAGTCAAGCATCACTGGCTGTGGTCAGTGCGTGGGTGGGTGACCACTCGGATCAGACTGCGTAGGGAATGAGGGTGTGCGGCATTGGTCCTCGTTAAACTGTTCTACGGTAAAGTGGATCAAAATTGTGATGTGTG
Organism: Parasteatoda tepidariorum; assembly: GCF_982258835.1. NCBI lineage: Eukaryota > Metazoa > Arthropoda > Arachnida > Araneae > Theridiidae > Parasteatoda > Parasteatoda tepidariorum. The sequence goes on from NC_141756.1 coordinate 127,480,089, forward strand.
TGTGTGAACAGAGGATCAAAATTGTGATGGCATGTCTCCGGATCAACATCAAGGATGTTTTCCAGACGGTCGCCAATAGCTCATTTTGCAGCTCTAGTGCGACGTAAATTAACTACCACAACTCTCTAAAAAAAGAAAACGAATTTTTGAAAAGAAAATTATGAGAGAAAAATATTTTAGCAATGATTAGTGTTATTTAAATAAAAAATATTTACCGATGAAATTTATTTTATTTACACATTTTCATAATTATATATATATTTTAACTAATAGTGATATACATTTTCGCTAATAGTGAATAGAAGATAGTATTACACTGATAAATATTATACAGTATTCCACAAATAAAATTATTGCTTTTAACGTAAGGTCAATGGATCATGCTCTGTTGATTCGGGAAAATTACGATTTACAAAATGTATGTTACAAAGAATTATTAATTTATTTGGCTAGATAGGGTCAAATACCAGGTTTTGTATTTGTCTAAAGAAAATTTTTTATTATGCAAAAAATAATTTTTAGATAATAAAAAAGGATTTCAAATGTACAACTAAATAAAATTATCTCTTTATATTCTGTTTTGGGGCATTCAACTGAATGTTTGCACAAAAACTATATAACTTAGAAACAAAAGGTGTGCAGAAAAATATACAAAATTAACGTTTAATTTAAATTGCGTCATGCCATATTTATTTTTACTATCCATTTGTTTGAAAATTATTGAAATTTTAACTGCCTTTTTTTTTTAGATAAGTTCACTTTGCTTTGCAGCACAAAATCCACCAGAAACTTGATATTACAAAGGTATGTATATAATGATAGAATTCAACAAATATTGACTATTAATGTTGCATTCTGTAGTCCGCTGAAATGCAATGACGGAGTTATAATTTGTAATGTATAAAAAGTAATTCCTATTAGTCGACTTAATACAACTTTTGTTTCGAAATTAAAATTTGTTTGAAAGTAACAGCAAATTTCAATTCTTTTTCCTGATTTTTTTCTACCTTTTTCCTCACAAGATCTTTCTTGAGTAAATGTTGATAAAAATTAGCAAAAATTAAATAAATAAATAAAATAAAAAACAGAGAGAGAGAGAGATTATGATTATGCGTTGCCAGATATAAATCTTAGCATTTATAATGAAATGTTAAAAAAAAAAACTAAATAAAAGCAATAAGAATTATTCCCTTATTGAATTGTTATAAGTTTTGATAACCTGTAAAATTACTTTCCATTTATTTCTTATTATTGAGTAACACATTCTGAGTTCTATAGGTTTAACTTTTATTAAGTTCCAGCTTAAAACTTCAGGGGAAAAAAGACTTTAGGACTAAATATTAAAAAAAAAATAAAAGAGGTATATATTATTACTTACTTTGGCAAGATTTCTTAAAATATGCCTCACTTCAGACATTAATTTATGATGTACAGAGATAAGGTCATGAACTACAGTGACTTGTTGATGCAAGGATTCCTAAAGGAAAAAAAACAATTTCTCTATCAGTTGATGACAGCTTTTTAATCAAAGCTTTGATACTTATTCATTCGAAAACAGCTAAATTAGAGTCTATGATATTATAGCTTTCCAACACAAATGGTTCAATTGTTATTTAATTGCTACACTGAATAAAGTCTTAATGTTTGCTCAAGCTCAACACCCTCATTAATTGGAATTAACATTTATACACTAACTAAAGATTTAATAAGCGTTAAAAATACTTGTATTGAAATAAATTTAAAACTAAATGGGTATGATTTTATAGTAAAAACATATTATTTGACATACAGGTGAGGTAAAATTATAACTTGTATGTTTCATGCCACTTTGATCATTTATTCATTGTTTTATTTTGAACAATCACAGAAATCCCGTTAACTTTTAACATAGCGTTTATAATTAAATTACTCCAAATGAAGAATATCACACCTTTAGAGTAACTAATTAAAGAATTTGTACAATATTGGAATTTAAAAATAGCTTGAATATGAAACAAGATATTAGAGTTTAAAAAAATATGTGAATATGAATAGCGATATTGAATTTTAAAATCGTGCGGATATGAATTGCAATATTGGATTTTAAAACCGCAAAAATATAAGTTGTAATATTGAATTTTAATACTTCTTTTAATTGTCTGAAAAAGTTTAAGTTATTACTTATAATTATCAAAAAAAAAAAAAAAAAATTCTTCTCAGAAATAAAAATTAAAAAACATTGATTTTTTAAATGAATTCTTTAATCTATTTTCAAACAACAAAATCAGTTAATTTTTAAAATTTTTTTTTTACAATTTATAATTATTCACAATAAAAGCATTATTCACGCTAAGAGCATTATTCACAATAAAATGAATAGATTTTTAATGCCAATTGTTTCAGAAAATTTGTATACTCATTGGTTGGAGTTTATATATGTTATGAAGTATTTACCCAGCAAGCAGCTGCAACAGACTTTTGTTGCTCTAGTTTTTCACGACATGTTGTGAGTGAGAGAGAGACTTTTTTGATGACAGAAGTCAACCAATCTGTTGTAACACCTTCTTTATCCAGAGGCTATAAAAGGAGAGACATGTCACATTTTGCAAAACATAATATCAGTTAATTAGGGTGCATAGCAAAATCTTTCAACAAAAAATAAGCACCCAGTTAATAAATAAGCAGTGTTAGGGAAATGTAATAAAAAAAAAAACTATATACATTAGCAAAATGCAAACCAATGTTCAAAGACTTTATGTGATCATGATAAAATAACTACAGTGTAACGTCCCATTTCCGAAATGGTCGATTTCCCGGATGCTTTTTAACGATCAAAATAAACCAACATCTCTTCATCTTCCTCTGTCTTGAAAAAAAAGAAGAGGTATTTTAACACAGATTTTTCCTTTTCTAGCTTCTAGTGATTTATGCATTGAACCCATAAATCACCAAAAAGGGGAAGAGAAGATCTACCAAGACCATCGAGTGACCGTTAGTGATGCTCCTTCCCTGGAATGCAAGAAAAGAGGGAGATTTGTTTTTTTAAAGAGCGCAACTGAGCCCCTTCCCCCTTTCTTTCCAATGCAGCTGACTAGTAAAAGAGGCATTTCATGGAACCGTTTTATTAGTGTTAGGGAAAAAAGAAATACTGTGGAAAAGGGTAAACTCTTCAAACGTTAATGAGGAGGGGGAGTCAAAATGAAAAATTTGAATAGGTCTAAAACAGTAGTTTCCATCTGGCGGCCCGTGAAGCCTTTTTTCGTGGCCCACAAATCAAAATATATTAGTTGTCATTTTTTTGAGGACAATTTTGGTAGAAAATCTTTATGGGTTTTAAATACTTTTACGTTTTATATCTTAACAATTTGATATCTGTTGCATATTAATTGTTTAATACATAGGAGCACATTAAAGTTATTGTAGCCAGAATTTTTTAATATGCAATTAAATATTTTTAAAAATCTACTTCTTATTTTAATTTGTAATTCAATACTTTTGTTTTGTTTAACTTGATAAAAATGTGAGAGTAATATTTAATGTTCCTTCAAACATAAAAGAGTCCTATATAAAATTTCGATGAAGTTGCGGCCCGCCATTTGACCGGTGCTTTTAATTGCGGCCCCTGGCCTCATGCAAGTTGAAAACCCCTGGTCTAAAAGGATACACGTCCTTGAGAAGCATTGATTCTTTCCCTGACAATGCAATATTTAGGAGGCGGTAAAAAAAGGGGGAACATTCTTTCTTTAGCATTGACATGAAAAAGATTTCAATGAACTGAAATATGAACAGCAAATTTGATTCTACTGAAATATGAATTAGATTAACGAAAGTTCCTTTATTCCAAACCAAGAATGAAGCCTGAAATTGAGAATATCTTGAAAAATGCAGCAGAGTTGCGCATGATACAGAGGGGTCCCATACTGTATGGGACCCCTAATCCGGCATCCCGAAATTCGGCACTTAATCCGACCTAATTTTTTTTTCTTTCTAAAGAAATTTTTATTGATACGAGAAAAAAAAAGTTATATTCTCTTTTTATTTGGAATTTTTTCTCTTGAAGTAAGTAACTATATTTTATCCTTTAAAAAGAAAAAAAAGCATGGAAAAAAATAAATCTGTGTCAAACAAAATGTCTGTTCCTAAAGCAGTTTAAAATAAAGTTAAATTGAAAAATAAAAACATCTGCATTTTCAACGTACAAAATAAAGAAATGCAAGTTGGGAGAAACTGATCAATAAATCTTGACAGCTGTGCAAGAGCTTTACTGGTTTGTCCCCATATTTCCCTCTCCGGTTTGACCATAAATTGTCCACACCCTGTTGAGATTGAAACTACCATGTGGTGTACAAAATGAATGCTACCCCTTTTGCTTTTTTTTATTCAATTTATCTACCTTTTTTTTGTTATTAACTGTTACTTTTTTTTTAAATCCTTCTTAGTTGTTTGCTTCTTTTTTGTAGTTATTCATTGTTAGCTTTCTTTCTTTTTTTTAGCGAGGTGAGTGCCTTTTGTTAAAATAAAATGTAAAGAAAAAATGAGAGCAATGATCTTACACGGAAGAAAAAACGATTATTTCTTTTTCGGAGGATTCGAATTATTTAATCTTGAATTATTTCTTCTTTGGATTATTTCTCCTTGATTATATTATATAGATTATTATTTTTATTAATGAAATTTCTTAAGATGGAACAGTTTTAAACTCACCCCATCATAATCTACAATCAGAACTTAGCTAAATTCATTGGTTTTTCTGAAATTAACAGCATATTTGAATTATCGTAATATATGGGGGCCATATTGGAATTTTCGGAAGAATTTCCGGATTTCGGGTTCTATACTGTAGTGCAATAATCATACCCAACCAACTCAGTAGACACACATGCGGACTTCAAGGTATTTCATCAAACTTGTAAAATGATTGGCACTTTCATATGCTATGGACCGACGGTACGCCGAAATAGATTGTGGTTGAATGAATCATGAAAACGTTGTGAATGTGAAAAGCATGCTATAGCATAATACAGCACGAAAATCGACGGACGAAAATTGACAAGTTAAAGATAATCTCATTTTCGAAAAGGGAAAATGAAGCACTTTTTAAAAACACCCAATGGGCTTTTAAAAAACGAAAATAAGCACCTTTAAGTACTTTTTAAAAATGCTATGCACCATGTAAATTATAATTCAACATACCTTCAATGATATAAGATGTTCTTCAATAACACTTATTTGGCTTTGGCAACTTTCTGACAATTCACATGTTTCTTTACACCTGTTGAGTAAAGTCATAAAGGAAGTATCCGATGACAATGCTTCAGTAGTTCTTGTTCTTAAAGCTTCAAAGTGAAGTATAGCATTACAAACATTCACTAATTCTCTAGACACTTGATTGGCTTTCTGTAAATAACAACTTAATTAAAATACACCAGAGACTTTTCGTAATCCCACAGCCTATTAAACAAAAAAATCAATCCTCTATAAATTTAATTTATTTATAAAACTATTTTTATTTCTAAAAATTACAAAATAATTTATTATTTTGAAACAGATAGAACAATAGATTAAGTATTTTCTAAAAACGTTATACAAAACTTTTTCTGCAACTCTTTTATTCTGGCAATCAGAAAATAATAATAATAATTTATGCATGCCAGTTAACATTGGGTCAAATGATATTCTAAAGGTAATATTAACATTTTAAATAATTAATAATTATAGTAAAAGACAATTTTAGAACAAAAAAAAAAAAAATGTGTTAAAGAAAAATTTACCTGTTATTAACCAGGGTTGCCACTCAAATCTGAAAAAAAAATTCCCTGTGTTTCCCCTGTACACATTATACACAATATATTAAGAGGAAACAACAATTATCGAGCTCTTGTGTGAGCTATATTGGGCTAACTATATATATTAGTTTTAATTGCTAGAAAAACAGCTGAACATACTTAAGTAATGCAATAGTGAATGAAATAGCTTCGTATAGCTGAAATATCATGGTTAAATATCCTATAGATTATGCTTTGAGTAGTCATCATTTTTTAAAAGACATAAGTAAGAAACAAAATTCCCTGTATTTTTCCAGTTTGTAAAGAAAAAATCCAAATTCCCTGCATTTTCCAGGTTTTCCCTGTTGAGTGGCAACCCTGTTAACAGGCAACTCAATAACAGGTAAATTTCTCTTTAACACCTTTTTTATAAAAAAATATTTACAGAAGCAATATTTTATTATAATCCAGTTGAAGGGAATAAATGATTGGTTTGTAACAATTAACAAGTTTTGAAACATTTTAGTGCAGGTGTTTATTCCAGACAATAAGCGGAGATAAATCTCCAGTTGACTATAGGCATTTAAATTTAAATTGTAAGTTAATTAAAGACCCTGCCTGTAACTGATATTCTATATTATCTTTAGTTTTTATAAAGTAAAAAATGGTTTATTGCATGTACAGGTTATAGTACATAGTGGTCAATATCAATTATGCCTTTATATTGGTCCTTTAACTTTTATGTGTATCAAAGGTATTGCTTCAGCAAATCTTATTAATTGGCCTCCTTCCTAAGGGCATCCCCTTTCAGTTTCAAACTAATAAAAAAACTGAATGAAACTGATTCAGAAACTAAATTTCCCAAAAAGCCTGATTTAAGTTATCAAAATTATCCTACCTAGTTTAGAGACAGTCCTACTTCAAAAATCTATATATGATAATCAATTTCATCGTGCGTCAAATAAAACATCCTAGAAGGAAGGAAATATATACCAGTTTTAAACTTGAAGTACTTGCAGTTGTAGAATGACTTTTCTCTAACATCCGGACTCTTACACCCAGTTCGTCAGAAACAATTTTCCAAAAAAAAAAAAAAAAAAAAGATTTAAAAAAAATTTAAATGTAAGAGTGCAAAGCCGCAACTGTACTTCAACAATGAAGCAGTAGATGAAGAGGTAGGGGTGTGGAGTGAATGAAAACTCGTAGCTGATAAGGAAATTTCAGTCATTCTTATCAGCTCTGTATAGATAACAAGGAATATAGAGAGGATTCCCCTCTATATTCTTCAATATAGAGGGGATTCTTCCGTAGATAAGACATGCTTTCTATATTCTTCCATAGATAAGACATGCAGGAGGAGGAATTCTTCGACCACCTTGTTTTTCCCCCTTGCGAAGAAAGAAAACTGGTTCCTTCTTAACCTTGAAGCATAGGAGGTGGGGTCAAGTTCTTTCATAGCCCAACAAAAAAAAAGGATTAGTATCAGCTGGTACAGTCTAGTCTAGAAGCATCTGTTTCAGTTATAAGTTGAAATTCAGCTCTCGTTTTAAGCCTATATTTTTTAGTTTTAATTGCTATTATGTTATCTAACCGATCGATTACGGGGGGAAATGACGAAAGTTTGATTTTTAATGTATCTTATTTATTATTTAAAGTGTATATTTATGTTAAGTTGTTAAAATTGACGTCGGAAGTCTACACATGCGCGTTTAATCGCGAAAAAGTATTTATTTTTAAATGCTTATCAAGAATAGAAACAACATTATAGAGAATGAATGGCATACCGTGACAGAAGTAGTCTTATTAGCAATAGCACTCTCAAACTCTTCCTGTATGGTACTCAGAGAAGGATTTGCTCCAGCAGCCCATTTTAATCTTTGTTCAATTCCTCCAATCAGATTCAAATAACGTTCTTCAGCACTACTCACAATACAATCTAAGGCAACTAAAGTGCTCACAGTCTAAAGAGAAACAATATTTTCAGTTCAATTAACAAAGAAAACTAAGTCTGAATACTCTAATAAAGTTTTGATTTACTGCCACACACATCTACAGTAAAAATTGACAATGTAAAACTCTAATAATAGCTTCAATAAATTTACTTTTCCATCATTTACTTTACATTCAATCAAGAAACATAAATTTCGGTCATTTGACCGGCTATGGTAGAAATAGGTATTTACTAAATGTTGGTATGTTTAGTGTTAAATGAAATCCTCCCGACTCTTTTTTGAGTTACACTGGCAAGTTAGAAAGGCTTCACATTAAAAAAAAAAAAAAAAAGGGTTTCATGTATTCTGCCATCGATCATACTAAAAAAAATAAATTTTTTCCTTAACTTTTCCACATAGATTTGCATAAAATTCCAGAGATTTTGGTTAATAAAAATGCAAATTAGAAATATAAAACGAAATCGCAACTTTAAGAAAGCATTTTAAATTACTTTTACTAAAAAAAACCAAAAAAAACAGGTGATTTAAATTATACCAACTCTGATTAGGAATAATAAATAGTCAGAGCTAGAAACATAACTGAATGGCAAAATAAGATTAAAGGAATTTACAGGGCAGTATTCTTTTTTTTTTTCTTTCCTTTAGAAGAAAAAAAAAAGAAAACATTTTTTTTTTTATAAGTACAAATCTGTTGCACGAAAAAAATATTAATCTGCGTATAATCAAAGTTAAATTGTATTTAATCAATGTAAAAACATTTCAGGAACAAAAATGCAATTAACATTTAAAAACAAATACATTAGCATTAGTTATGGTACTTAACTAAGCAATACCAATTTAAAAAGAAAATAATAAAAAAAAAATTTATAGCACAAATTATTATATAATCCATCCTAAAAAGAAACTAACAAATATATAAAACAATTCAGATTTAATTAAAATTAAATATTTATTAAAATAGAATAAATAACGAAAAATAATGCTTCTTTTTATCAACAGACAAGCAAAAAAATAAACCATAAAAATGCAATTATTATAATCCTTAGCTATAAATTCAATTATATTAAAAGATGAAACAAAGGTGTAAGAAAATGAAAAATAAAGAGAGAAATTAAGCAATAAAATAAAACAACTTTTCAAGAAAATCATCCTAAAATAATAATAAAAAATATACATTAATCTGTATATAATTAAAATTAAATGGTATTTAATCAACTGACAAATGTTTTTTAGAGTAGAAAGAAAAGAAATGGAAACAAAAAATTGCAATATGTTAAGATTTTCTGCTTAAAAAAAAAAGAAACATAAAGATGGATAAATAGATAGAAAAAAATATGTAAATTGAGATGGTAAAACTGTGAAATTAATAAAAAAGAAATGAAAAAAAAAAAACATTTATTTTAATGTGATAAATACCAAATCAACACAAACAGAATCTAACAAATATAGAAGTTAATTGAGGTTAAGCCAAATTTTAATATACTAAATAAAACCAAAAATAATATAAAATAAAATCAAAGATTAAAAAATTGCAATATACTTTGTACCTCATAAGTAATTATATTTCATGCTCTTCTATTTCATAACTAAAAGCTGTATACTGCTTTTAGTTAGAAAGCTTGCATTAATAAAAAATCTTCTGCTTTTATTTTTAGAATATTTTCAGACTATTTTTAACAAAAACAGATGTAATTCCAGATGATACAATTTCCAAGGAATTTATTTAATTAAAAAATATTACTTTTTTTAATAGATATCAAATAAATGTAAAGGAATGGAAAACGGAATAGTGAAATTCCCCAATTTGAAAGGGGGACAAATTCTTCGACAATCTCCGGTTTTGGGTAAAATTACGTCCCCCCCGACTTTCATTTCGATTCTCGTTTTTTGTTGTTGACAATTTCGGTTTCGTCCGATATTCCGTACAAAATCGGATTTTTACAGTCAGAGTTTAGTTGTTAGAGTTCTGAATAGTATACAATAAAGTAAATAAGAAAGATGATAAAAAAATTATATTTTTACTTTTATCTTTAATAAAACTTTTTAACTTAATATATAAATATGCTTCAATGTAGCATATTGTTTATTCATAATTAATCAAGGCGCATAGCCAAATTTTTAAGCAAAAAATAAGCACCTTTTAGGTATTTTTTAAGCACTCAGAAAATATTTTTAAGCACGATATGCATTAACAAAAGGCAAAATAATTTTCAAAGACTTTACATGATCATGATAAAATAACTAGTTTCTGACAAAACACCATTTTCTTGACTATATTAGCCACCATAAAAAATTGAAGATTTTTCGGTTCAATTTCAGTGGGTAGAAAATGAAGACTGAAATTGAGAATATTTTGCAAAATGCAGCAGAATTGCACATAAGGGTGCTAAAATATCACCAACTTCTGCTCAGAAGACGAACATGCAGACCTGCAAGTACTTCATCAAACATGTAAAATGATTGACGCTTTCATACGTTATGGACTGACGGTAGGGGAAAATGGATTGTGATTGAATGAATTATGAAAATGTTGAATAGAACAATGTGAAAAGCACGATTTTGCAGCGTACGCGGTGAAAATCGATACGGTGAAGAAGAAAAAATCACAGTTTCGAAAAGGGATAATTAAGCACTTTTTAAAAACACCTAATGAGAAAAGTACCTTTAAGGACTTTTAAAAAATAAAAATCGAAAAGAAGTACCTTTAAGCACTTTTTAAAAACGCTACACACCATGTTAATGTTATGATTTAATGCTATTGATAAAACCTTTAATTGAATGTTTGATAAATTTAAAATTACGCAGTGCTGCTATCTGGCGATGGGATTAGTAAGCTTTTACAAATACTTAGTAGCACTTATAGATTGTTAATGTTACTTTTCAAAAGAGAGATAATAATGTATAATAATATTTAATATAAAAATAAGTTAATGTGCTATATTATTTCCATTATAAAACCTTTTTTCTAAGAGTTTTTGGACCAATACATTTAAAAATATTTCCTATATATCCCTATAAAAATTGCATGAAAATACATTAACCTAAAATTGAAGTCATTTAAGCAAAAAGGGTGTATTACTTTTCGTATTTCAGACATAATGGAAGTCCTGGATGATGGATTTTGAAGAACACCTATGTTGGCTTGCAATATTAAATCTTCATTAAGCCACTGAAAACGAGCAAATTGCAATTGAGCTCTTTGTTGGCTATTTCTACCAATCAACAGATACTGTTCCATTCGCCTGTAAATAATGACATAAATTAAATTTGCCCACAATTTTTTCATCTTTATTTGCCTCCACAGCAATCACAGTTGCCAATCCATAGATTTTACGAAATGATATTTTATATATAGTGAATTTTACTGTTATCAAAATACAAAAACTTTATTACACTAATGGAGCCTACAATATTTTCCATTTATGACTGACATTAAATTAATTTTATGAAACTACCTCATAATTTTAAATAGTAGTCATTACTGAAAATTAAAAGATTTTATAATTTAAAAGCTGAAACTTTTACAGCGAAGAAAATGATGCCTTACACTGATTACTGTAAATAAAACTCACTTCATTATGTATTTGTAATACTTACTTAAATATTCAAGAGAGCAAATTGTGTAAAAATTCTATTTCAATATGCAGCTTTTTTTTCAAAAACTTATTCAATTTTAGGGAATTTTTTAACATGTACTAATGTACCAGGAGAAATTTTATATCAGGAGGCACTGCAAAATCCAGCAAAATGAATAATATGCAGCTATGAATAATAAATACAATTAAATGAATTTTCATTCAAAATTTAAATACTTAGAGCTCCTTAATGATGCCTTATTATTAAGTTGTTGTTGAATGACGTTTTTCAGGGAAGCAGAGAAGATCCTTGTTTAAAAAATAAATGAATATTCAAAAAACTATTAACAAGGCAATGATATTCAATTTTATGCCTATACTTGTTCAAAGGATATGTTTTAGTAGAATTCAAATGACTCACGAAATTTCGCTATATTTATATTCAGACTATGCAGTATATACCTTCCTACATTACATATCTAAATAATTTTTCTCTCAATACACTGTTCTTGCCTTTCTTTATTTCAGTCAGAAAATTTACACTTTTACATTTTGTTTCTTCTAAACATGTAAATAAGATTGAAACACATAAATTATAGCCAGACATGTGAAATATTTTTTTCAACATGTATTTTTTTTTTGTCCATGAGACTCTAAATAGTGAATACTTAGGTGCACAAATGAATTTCCTGTATCATAATTATATCGGGATTATAAATATATATATATAAAAAGCAAATAAGAAAAGCGAAAAAAAGAAAAGAAAAAAGATTGAAACGTTGCACGGATATAGTGCAAATCAAATGCATAAAAAAAATAATGACTCAAATGTGAAATTTAAATTTTGGGTGTCGTAATAATATCGAAATTTTAAAAATCATGAGAATATCATTTGCTGCAAAATAAAATGGAACAGTGGATTTAGGATGGAACTGAGCAAATTAAAAAGTTATTATTCAAATGCACAATTCGAAATTTGCATGTCGTAATATCATATTAGAAATTAAATCTATCTAATTGTAGCACAATAAAAAAGGGGGCATTGATTAAATAATTCTTCTGTTATAAATCCAATTTGCTCAAAAATGGCTACTCATTAAGAAATAAGTTCTTCTTTTTCTTGAAAAAAAAAAGGAGAAAAATACAATTCTTTTTGACCGAATGATCTTTTAAATGGTTGAAAATTACTTTTTATATTATTAATTCTATACTTTTGTGTTTGCTCTAACAAATCTGTGCTTAAAAAAAAAGTTATTGCATGTGAAGAAATACAGAGAGTAAGGATGGAATTAACGTCCTGTTAACAAGATTTTGCATACGTAACAGAATTCATATTTTTGAAATTAAGAAACTTAATTGATTCCCGGAAGTCCGCATATTGAGATTCGCATCAACAATTTATGAAATAATGAATTTGTTTAGCCAAGTGAGACAGCAATAATTAAGAAAAATTAAAATAAGCTACCTGGATAAATCTTCCTTATGCCAAGCTGCATCAAAAGCATTGAGTAAGGAATTCAAAGGTAATATCTGTGAATCCAAGTAATGTTCCGAAACGCATTTATTGTAAACACGATGTACAATATCATCTATCGACAAATCCATTTCTTGTAGTTGAGCATCAGATGTCAAATCTAATCCTAAGCATTTCATTAGAGCACAGAGGACGAATCCCGAAACTTGAGAAGGCAAACCAAGTAGCTGCAAGGAAATTTTACATTACTCATTTAGAAACACCCTTCAGTCAAAATGATTTATTTATTATAGGCAGTAAATCTCCTAGAACTATTTTTCATTTCATTTTTAAAAAGCAAACAAATAAATAGGAGAAAACACCTCATTTCAAATAGAATAGAGATCAAAATGCTGAATTAAGAACAAAAATGAAAACATTTCTGTGTCTTCATCAGAGGCTAAATTGTATAAGGACTTGCAGCATCATTGCATAAAATGCAACTTAAATTTAAACTTGTTTAAGGATCTTCCATTCGCAAATTTTACATTTATGTTAGATTAAGCAGAAATATTTCTGTTCACAGAGACAAATTATAAAGATTCTGCTACCTGGATTATAAATTTAATGCGTTCTGTTGCCAGTGTATCTACTTACACAGACAGGTTTAATTATGTTGAGTATGGTACAATGCAAGAATGCCAGAGGTCGTACGGGACGACAGTCGACCAACGTACGAGGGTGAAAAGATCATTCCGCTGTTTCGTGGTCAAGACTTGTGCTTGGTCTTTCAATTACAGTTAGAGTTTGAAGGATTCTTTGGATTAAATGGCACAAAACTCAAGCAAAGGTCAGGCATGTTCACATTGATGCACTATTAGAAGAGGACTAGAACAGATCTCCTGATTTTAGAGTAGGACATTCATGACTAGAGCTAATTTTAGCTAATTGGACATTCATACTCTAGGACATTCAGGAATCACCAGTGCGTTCTACCGATTTAACCTTGACATCTACAAAGATTGTTAATTTGTTTAATATCCAGAGATATGAAATGGGTTGTTGAAGTATGATATGATGCAAGAGATCTGAATGATCAACTAACACTACCTGCATTCCCCACAAAAGAAACTCACATTTTAACATTAATACATTTTTCAGGTAACATATGGGAAGAAAAAAACATTTTGCAATGAGCCATCCACAGCAAAATGGCCAAAAATCAATAATCTGCAAATCAGAGTTCTGTAATAATGTTCATAAGAGGCGAAATCGGGCAGAAATTACTGAGGGAGGTTATTGCAGAATTGTACATTGATAAAACTGATTTTAATCTAACAACAAACTTGTGTATTGATTGAATGTAGGGTTTAGTGGCACAAGGTCCAAATGAGGACATGCTGCTCCAAACAATATGGTAAAACAGTTCAAACGCCTAAGGGCATGCAAAATGTTAACTGTAGCACAATTATAACTAATAAAACAATACTAAGGGAATAAAACAAGATAAATTGTATGAGTAAAATCAGATAAAAAGTATGAATACAGTATAAAACGCACGAAGTAAGTAAAATGTGCGAAGGTGATAAGATATTTACAAGAGTGTATAAAACAGTAGATGCGTTAAAACTTTTACATGCAGTTAAAAATACCAACGGCACATAAAAATGTTAGGATAGTGAATGTCATTCAACAAATCTTGCGTGCATAAAATAGAACTCCCAAAAAACTTTAAACAATGTTAATTAAAATATGGACACTTTATTAAAATATGATGAATTGTGAGAGGAACGTTACAAGTAATGCATTCTGGAAAAGGCTCTCCAAACAGCAAATGGAGGTGTGTTAACCGGGTGTGACCGATTCGGAGGTGGGTGAACTTTAAGTCAACTCTGCCCAAGCGCAGCACTGGCAAATTGTCTAATTCAGATTTAATGCTATGCAATTTATTAAAAACTTTGAGGTCCCATTGTTGTTGCCATATTGATGTTAAAAATTTTTGAATGTGTAGTTTCACATCGGTGAAAGGTATGGACAACGTTAAGACGGATGTGGCAGATCGTGCAGCTGAGTCAGCTAGCTCATTCCCTGGAATACCAACATGACTCGATACCCAGCAAAATAAAATCTCAAAGCCGCTCATCTGAAGATTTATTAACAAATGAATACATAAAATTGAATGCGTATCACAAACTTTTCTAGTTGGCCTAAAGCGCTCATACTATCAGAGTATAGGCAATACTTGCGAGTAGAGCGGGAGGAAATTAGTCGAAGTGCTATAAGGATAGCAACAGCTTCAGCAGTGAAGACGGAGCAAATATCTGGGATTTAACAGCTAAATGTATCATCAGGGATGATGACACAGGAGTCTACATATCAACAAACTTGAGTAGATAAGCAATTTATTGTGACTACACACAAGAGGAACAAATAATGCAGAGAGAGAGAGAGAGAGAGAGAGAGAGCAATTCTATTGACAATAATCAGTATAACAACCCTTACCATATGACGAACAAAGTTTGCAGTGTAATGTTTTACAGGTTTGACTAGCTGATGATCGGTGACAAGGCGAGCATCTCCCCCGTTACTCAATTGCAGTGAGGAAGCAAAATTGTAACACAAATGAAAAGACTCTTGCATGGCTAAGAGTTTCTGAGCAAAGTAGATATCCTTCAAGACGGGTCGAGCCTCCGGGTGGTGGATGGCTGGCTGCAAAAAGGTTTGTTGTTAAAAAGACAATTCAATATATCATCACATGAATAAGAAAATAATACTTACAGACAGGGCCAAAGATTTTTGAAAAAAAGGAAGTTTTGACCAACCCAGTGGAACATTAAAATTATCCAAGAATGCTAATAAATGATCGAGGTCAGAATCTACTTTAGTGAAAAGACCATTATAACCCATCAACAGCATTTGTCCATGGTTCAGGCCTGTAATCAAAGGGAATGATTTTAGGTTTAATTTCTTACTCTTTCATTTGATACATTTATTTCAAACACATTTAGAAATACTTTAACAAACTTTCTAGACAAAGATTTAAAAACTACCTTTTTTTGTTCCAAGAACAATCTTATAATTAATTTTTAATTGATATGAGATATCAAGGATGAAATTTGTAGGTTGAATACTGGAACTGGCTTAATCAGGGTGGCCACTCAAAACAGATTTCAAATTTCCCTGATTTTTTCAGGTAAAAATTTTAAAATTTCCAGGTTTGTGTTTTTTTCCCTTTTTTCTTATAAAGTGTAGGATGTGTACAAGAAAAGTGTCTGTATTATAAAATATCTTATTCAAAATGTCATTTTTTTAAACATATCTTGAAAAAAAAAATTTTTTTTTACAAGATATTTTATTATTATTCTTCAATGTTCTGGTACAACATTAATTTTTAAAAAATTAAGACATGGAGAAAATAATATGTTTAGCTTGCAGAATATATTGTTTTTATTGAATAATTTTAATTGTTTTTATTGAATTTAATGTGTTACTTTAAGTAGTATTTCCTCAAAGTGTACCTACAAAATGACAAAATCAGAATAACCAATAAAACCTTGGATAAGAATTGTTTAATATATTTTCATTAAGGAAAAGAAAACCGTTTCAGGTGATTATATATCAATAATTTTTAATAATTACAGTGGCTCCCAAAAGTGCTCACTCACTTATAACTTATATATAAATAGAAAATAAAAATTCAATAATTAAAATGAATATTTCACAATGGGTATTTGATAATAAGATGTATGCTATTCTTAGCAAAACTGCACGGAATATTTTAAAAACAAAGCAAAAGTTAATTTTTTTATCAAATAGTAACAAAAATGTTACCCCACGAAAGTCATCGTATATTTAAATGTTTTGGATCTCAGAATTAAAATTATCGTCAATTGCTCTTTTTTATTTAATTATTTTTCATTTAAATTTTTATTTCTTTGTTAGCAATTTAGTATCAAACCTATAATAGCAAAATTATATTTCAATTTTTGCTTGCTAACTCCATAATATTTTATTTTATCATTTAAAAATGACTTGTGGTCATAATAAAATAGACCAAATTTGATTATTTGTCTTCATAAGAGGTAAATCAGTAATGAATATGTAAAATTAGTTTACTGTATTCAATTGAACTGTGCAGTATGTGATAAAATGCTTAAAAGAAGGACTTCATATCAGAGATTAAAATTATAAATTTTGTGGAAAAATTCATAAATTTGCAATTGAGTGTTGTAAAAGTTTCTGTAAAAAATTTTTAAAAAAATATTCCGCACGAATTTCACCTAACAAAAAAAAAAAAAAAACTAGTTGCACATATTTTCAACCTTTAAAAGCTATTGTAGATGTAGATGCTAAAGGAAACTCCACTAAATGTTAATTTAACGAAAAATTAGATTTACTAATAGACTGAGTTTTTTCTTTAAAAGTGTATGATGACTTTTGTGGGATAAAGTTTTTGTCACTTTTTGATGATTAATTCCTTAAAAATAAACTTTTCCTTTGTTTTCAAAATATTTCATATTGTCATTTAACATATTTTAGTTTTGTTAAGATTAGAACACATTTTTTATCATTAAATATACATTCTGAAACATTCATTTTAATTAATGGATAGTCTTATTTCATTGAAAGTCATAAGTGCATCAACACTTTTGTGAATCACTGTAATTACATTTCAATATAAAGCTGTAACTGTGTAGTGTATTTCATCTCACCAGTGCTTTTTATAAAATTCACTGAACATATTTTCCTTAAACCAATATCTCAAATCAAATTTTTAAATAATGGTATTTTGAAATAGCATTTTTATTTTAAGAGATTCAGTATAAAAAAATAAATGTCAGAATTGTAAAACTGTCTAATTTTT
Organism: Parasteatoda tepidariorum; assembly: GCF_982258835.1. Classification (NCBI taxonomy): domain Eukaryota; kingdom Metazoa; phylum Arthropoda; class Arachnida; order Araneae; family Theridiidae; genus Parasteatoda; species Parasteatoda tepidariorum. The sequence goes on from NC_141756.1 coordinate 127,497,677, forward strand.
AGTTCTATACTCTATAGAAGAAAAAAAAAATAGATAAAATTCCTTAAAATTTAAAGTTTTTTGATTTTTTTTCTTATTTGAAATTAAAACATTTAAAGAATTCCAATCCAAACACACAGTTTTTTAGTTTAGCATAGTTAAGTGTTTTTGTTCGAACAACAGGAATCTCGTACAGTGCAGAACTAAAACCCTAAGTTTCGTTTTCCTTCTCCTGACTAAACACATATGAATAAAAAAATAAATTATTTTATGTATATACATCATTTAATATGTTTCCTATACATTCCTTAGTCATTGTCAGCTTTTTTATGTAAAAAGATGAATAGTTTTGAAATAGCATCTCTGGAATGCAAGCAACATCTACGAACTTTCAATATTGTGATAACTATACAATTCGAATTTTGAAACAAAAAACTAATATTTACCAACAAAACCGTAAAATTTGATATTAATATATAGTTAGTTCTAAAAAAAAACTTTTTTCAAAATAAAAATATACTATAAAAGGTTAAAATGAAATAGAAAAAAATTAGCATTAATGCAAGAATTGTAACAATTTGTCAACAAACATTGCTGTTAGTAATGGGGGGAAATGCGTGATTGGTTGGTTTGCTGAGAAAAAATAACTTACAGATTTCTTTGAATGGGAGTTCAAAAGCTTTCAGAAAAAGAGTGCAATATAAAATCTATTATTATTAAATTATAACCAACTAATTTTTTGAGAATTTAATAAAGATAAAAATACAAAAACATTTTGACTCATTTTGTCAAAATAGAAAAAAATTACCACTCTCAATTGCGAACAAACTTAAATCATTGTGTGAACAAACCCATGGACAGAATTTAAAAACCAAATCCTAACCCCGTCTTCCACATCCACCATCATCTTTGCCTTTCCTAAATTGCACAGTCTGCATAGAGATCAAAGGTTTCTACATTTGCTTAGCAACCATGGGAGAATTTTATGTTGTATTCTAGTATAATGGAGCAAATTTTGATGAAAGCAAAGTAAGTTGATGATATTTTAACTGTTTGGAGATACATTTCCGTCTAAAAAATGTGGGTATAATGGATGAAACAATTTAAATTAAGAAAATTAGCAAATAATTTAAATTAGTAAAATTTAAAAAAATATATAAGAAAAAATTTCCAGCTTTTCTTTAAAATTTTCAGGTTTTTATCCATATTTCCCTGATTTTTTCAGGTTTTTTCCAGTATAAAAAAAATTCCCTGACAATTCCAGGTGGGTGGCCACTCTGTTAATATTTTACCATTCTCTTTCTTTAGTTGAGAGCACAAATTGGAAGACTCATTAGACCATCAGATTCTTTCAACAACTTTTAAATAATTAATTTTAAAAATTATACTTTTCATCCCACTTGGCTGAACACTTAAATGACAATGGTTTTGGATGAATGCGTTGTTTGGAAAGACTTTTCTTATCAATACTATACTGAATTCTCCATTTTGATCCCTTTTTCTTAAGGTTTGAAATAAAGTGTAGACAATCCATTCAAAAAATGGATCATTTTCCTGACGTTTTAGATCACATATATCTAAAATTTCTTTTTATAAGAACTTTGATAATAATTCCTTCACATGACGATGAACAGTGTCATTCAACGTATTTAATTTCTCACAAGTCATTTATTCACGAGTTAATGCCTTCAATTTACTTTTGTAAATTTAATCTGTGCATCTTCATTAAACCTTTGCCAGATTGAAAATTTCCAAACCAGTTTTGGCGTACTGTCAATACACTTCGAATAATCCCCCCCCCCCTGCTTGAACAGCATAAGAGAAGTTCATTATAAAGTCCTCTGTTTGGAAAAAAAAAATTACTTTCTGAACAACTCAATATCTAAAACCAATTTTGCCTTTCTTTCCCCCTCCCCTACAAATTTCATCTTTGACACTGAATGATAATACACTGAATTAAATTACCAGTTATTTGAGGTTCAGTCCTTTGCATTAATGACTCAAACTCATTTCTTAGTTTTTTTACAGTATCAGCAACTCTATTTTCCGGAATCTGGAGAAAATAAATGAACATTAGAAAGGCATTCTATTTCTGCAATATACTTCATGTTTAATCCAAATGTGCAGTTAAAGACATAATATTTCCAATCCAATTCATACAATTCCGAAAAACATTAAATTCTACAAAATACTTTTAGACTTAAATGAAAAAAAAAAATCAAACCTTTTTCTATGAATCAGACAATTTTACACATGGTATGCTTTATTTTTCAAAAATTATAACAGTTATGTTGAAAATTCTACTTAGTGTTATGTTAAAAAATTAAATATGACACTGATAAATATCAATACCTAATCATCAATGCTTTCCTATAATTATGGATCAAGTACATTAAAAATCACTTAAAACAATGCATACTTTGTCTTTTCTCCCAATCATAAATTTTATAAGATTTGTATCAACTATAAAGCGGTTTAACATTTCTACAATTATAATATTTAATTTAAGCGAAAGGAAAATATATATATATATATATATATTTATATATTAAAGGAATATATATATATATATATATTTATATATTAAAGGAATATATATATATATATATATATATATATATATATATATATATATATATATATATATATACAGATACTGGAACCATGGTTTTATGTTGTCCATTTCGTAAATTCTGCTGCTCCCTACATCCCTTTCTGCTGGTCCGTGAAAATTAGCTACACCGATAATGTTACTTCATTACTCTTTTAAAGAAAATTACGCTTTATCCATTTTTCTAATGATCACTGTGATCAGCAAAATGCTTCTAAAGAAAAACAAAATGCATTACAAATGGGTTTCTAAAGCAACAGGAATGACAGAAGAACTTTTAAAGAATATTAATACCTTCACTTGTCAATTTCTGATTCCTATAATAGTTAAGAAATAGATGATGACGAGTAAAAAATATCGGAGGATATTCAAATATTGGAGGAAATGTGCAAGTATTGAGATGGATAGTGTTGAAATCATATCTAGAAACAAGTAGGATTACACATTTTTTTCCAATAGTTCATGTTTTAATTGTCAATCTTTGAAAAACATACTAATATTATTTACCCCGATTTTACCTTTTCCCGCAGCGTGCATTTTTTTAAGGCTAGTCCGATAGAAATTGGAGTGTATTGGAAGTTACAATAAATTAAAACCTATTATTTGGCATGTTGTTATTTTCACATTCCGTCATCGTTTACTACATATAAGATATATTTTCATACTATAGAAATAATTCATGTGGCAAAACAACGTTTGCCGGGTCAGCTAGTATGTATATATATATTCCAAAACCTTGAAAAATTCTAAATGAATTGATAATAATTTTTAATTTCAGTTTAATTTTTTACACTATTTTAGCAAATAACTCTGTTTTTTCAAAAAAGTTATAAGCCAAAAGAAAAAAGTTAGATTTTTTTAATTCATTACTTTTTCATAACTCAAATTTTTATTTTCTTTTTCATATTTTTTTTATTTTATTAATAGTCTACAAACTCCAAGATAAAACACATTGCGTATACCACAATTGTTGGTTGGTTGGTGTCGTGTCATAGACAGAAAATAATTTTAAATGTGATCAAAGGTCCTATACACAACAGCTGCAATTTGAAGGCAATTTTCTTCATATAAGTCCGTCCACGGATTGTCACTTATTTGCTGCAATTGAGCCAGTATAGCAGGACAGTTGAAAAAATGTATGGGGGTTAGTTCTATGTCTGGGCAATTTTTGCAGAGGCAGTAAGTCCTTGTTCCATCATCACGAATCTTCACCTCCCTAAAGTTTTGGTTCACAATTCGCAATTGTTTGTTACTATAAATAACCTTCAATAGTGAGTAAAAACTTTTATTCAAACCAAATTGATCTTTCTCTTCTGTTTTATTTTGAACAGAGGTAAAGTACAGAGAAATAAAAAATATCAGAGAGAATTTAAAATTAATATTAAGAGTAACAGCTTTGCGAGGAGATTGACGGCAAACAGCATGATTTGGTGCGACACAATAAGGAATTATATAAAAAAATTTAATCCTGGGATTATAGATGGCATAAAAGATTATCTGTTACAGATAACAAATAATGATAAAAGGGTTCACATGTTTATAATACCAAGATTTCTTAAATGAAGAATTTACCTGAGTTTTTACCATAAAATTTGAAATGTTGGCTTCCAAGTCATCTACCAATTTGTCTAATGGAATGCCACATCGAGCTATTATTCTATCTAGTTTGGCTACCATTTCAATGACAGATGGCTCAAGAGCTGTTTGAATGGCTTCAGGAAGAATTATGTTTTGGAACTGTAATATAAGATCCTAAAGACAATACACACAACTAATTATTCATCCAACAAAAAATAATTTAAACAGTGAAAATCAGAGTTGGAATGGTTTACGGCAGACTGGATTAATCCACGGTTTAAACTGTCCTGTCATAAACCCCATGGTTCAAAACCTTTTGGTTCAAATTGTCACAAGTTATTTGACAATTTTTAAAAAAATAATGTTAAAAAATAAAAGGTTCATTTTTGAATAAGTAACAAAATGAAGACAAGTTTTTGTTTTATTAAAAAAGTTTATCATTATTTTTTAATATTGCATTATTAATCCTTACACAAAAACACAATTTATCAGTATGAAAAGCATATTTAAAGGATAAGGTATTCACTTTTGTTATTCAGTGAATTGTGCAGCTTTAAAAGTTATTCATCTTTTCCTATTATATTATGTTATTTTCCTTTAATAATTTAAAGTAAATTGCATAAAAAGTATCAAATATTTATTAATATATGTAATTATTATGTGTACAATGATTACTCATATAGGACTTACACCTTTGACCAACATTAGAGGTTTCGGACGCTTTCAGGCAGTTTAGGTCAATTTTAGTCAGTTTAGGACAGTAAAACTCCCATGTCCTGTCCAAAACCAGTTTAGAATATCCAAAACCATAACCCTGGCTGCAGTTCTAAATTGAACCAAAGAAAGAGGAAGCATGGCCAACAAAGGGTACTTGAGATGGATTACAAAAACACTTTTCATTGAGGGTGCAGCATATAAACAATCACAACTTTTTTAATGGCCATATACTTTTGTTAATGAATAAGAATAATATCATGAACTTAAGTCAGAGTGGGCAGTTAAAGTCTAAAATAAGACATATTAGATAACACTCTAAATAAAATCCTTTACACATTAAAAAGTGTCTTTTTTTGTAAAACCGTGATAGATTTTACAAACTTGTTGAGCTATCTTTCAGCAAGAGTAAGCTTACCTCTAAAGCAGCAAACACACCATTGACAGCTTTCATCCCTTGAATGGCAGCTTTCATTTCAGCATTTTCAGGCTAATGGAAAATAGTGTGAATTAAAGAGATCTTTTTTTAATAGAATAATATTTCAGGAAAGTAAAGATGCCTGTATGCCTACCACACTATCTTGCAAGAGTTGAACAAATTCATTTAAACTTCCACAGGTAGTAGATAACTCATCTAGAAACCAGTCTCCATTCCAAGATGCCAAATCAACAAGTCTGTCTCCAGCTCCTGTTAATATTAAATTTACTTCTTACATACAAATTAACACTCATGTTAGAAACTATTTTAGACTAAAATATTATTCAACAGTTGATCTGTATTAAGCAGTGGCGTAGTTTTAATGCATGTTCGAGAGGGTTAGCGGTTACCTCCTTCTAATATGAATATTCTAAACGTTTAAATAGGCTGGTATAGCCTGGTTGGTAGGAAGCTTGATTCATGTTTGTGAGAACGGGAGTTCGAATCCAACAGGCCGAAGAAGCGGCAAACAGTGACTGTTGCTCGTTAAATCTGTCGGCTCACAAAGTCCTCCACGTTCCCACAACAAATCGAAACCTCTGGGGGTACTGAATTGGAGATCGATCGTTCTCTGGTTCAGGTCATAATTACGATCCTTGGATGAATGAATGAGTCTGCCCTATAAACGGTTGTAATGTATGAGTGTGGGAAAAGTCTAATTCTTAGCCATAGATGGCACCACTGGAAAACAAGAACAATTGCACCCCCTCTGCCTGAATGGCCGACAACAATAAACGCTTAAATTACAAAAAATGAATGATGGTGCAATAATCTTCATTTAATGTTCATCTACTTGATGGTGCAATAATGTTTATTTACTAATTCTTGATTACAAGGAAACATATAAAATTTTAAGTATCATAAAAACATTATTTACGAGCAATACATGTCTGATTATATCATCCTTTGTGAAGCTAAATTTTTAAATATGTCGCAACTAACATCATACGATCCAGAAATAAATGGAAATTCAAGAGAATCATTTTCCTTAAAGGTTTTTGTTCAGTCATAATAAATAACAAGATTAATGGTATGAGCAAATAAAACACTGCAAACAGGAAGTCACATAAATTGAGGTGAAAAAGAAGAATTACCACTAGCAGCACTTTCCATCATCATTAAATGAGAACTCTTAGAACAAAATGTTTTGCAGAAAACACAGAGAAATGCCAGATGAGAAGATTCATCACACTCTGCAAAAGGAAATAAAAATGAATGAATAAATAAATATAGGATCATCGTGTTTAATAAGAAGTAAAACCAACCTCCAAGGTAATGCATTATAGCACATTTAGTTTCTTTACAAAAAGTAGTAAGAGTATTTTTGTCTTCAACTCCTTCCAAGCGCATTCTCTCAAGAATCTAAACAAGATAGAAAATTATTTCTGTCATTTGTATAACAGAGGTACCAACTTTCCAAACCAGCATCAGAAGTACAATATAGAAATATATGCAGTGTTAGTTAGGTTAGCAATGTTGTTAGAAATATAGAAATGTTAGCATTTTCAAGAATGCTAAAAAAAGATTGGTAGAAAAAAATCTAACTGTTTATCAAATGAACCAAATTGAAGAATAATTTTCAAATGTATTGATTTGCCTTCAAAATACCTCTCTCAGTAAGGTGAAATGTTCTATTACAAACTGACGCCCGATGGCTGAGTGGTAGCGCTTCGCTCTCCCGTGCCACAGGTCCTGGGTTCGATCCTCGGGCCGGGCAAGGTTGACTCAGCATTTCAATCCCTTCAGTGGGTTGATAAATGAGTAGCAAGCTTGCTAGGGAACTATACACTGGGGGTTCCGCGTTTGGCTGACCACCTAACCGAACATCTGCTCCTGCACCCCAGTCTAAGAAAACTGAGATGGGCAGTGTAGGCCTTGGCCCTCTATGGGCTGTCGCGCCACTTAGTTTAGTTTCTATAACAAATTAATATTTTATTATGTCAATATTCATTCTCCAATAAAGCCTAGATTGACATTCATTCCGAGTTTAGATATGCCTTTTTGAGTGACAACTTAAGCTATCAAGATTGACCATAGCTTGCTTACGCTAGCCGTGCGTAATGGGACTAGCGTTGACAATAACTTTTTTAAAAAGCAACTTTTTAAGTCCAGATATAAAAAAAGTATGCAGTAAAACGTCAAAATTTTTGTTACAAAAAATTCATTTTAAGAGTTAAAAAATTATACTTAATGATGGTTTTTTGACAAAAAAAATGTTCGCATTAGTCTACTTGTATAAAATGTCACTCATTGCAAATAAATTCTTTTTTGTAGCAAAAAGGTTTAGCTGTTCTACCTGATGGAAACAAATTTCATTAAAAATAATCAAATTTAAATTAAAATTGATAAAATTTCAATTGTATTCCTTTAAAATTAATATAATTTAAACAATAGTCTTGGGAAAATAACTTTTGTTATCTTAAAAACCTAACGAGATAGTGAAAAACGTGCAGTTTTTAGATTTGAAAGAAACACTAGAAAAGGTAAACACTGTGGTAATCTTTATTCACTTTATATAACAAAAAGCCTAATGCTCCATTTAAGCAAAGTTTATTAAACATTTTTAATTAGACAGCAACATTAGACAGGAAAAGAACTTTAGCAATCTAAAAAATATCAATCATGTCACAGTTGCAATTAGAGTACTCTCTATAGGGTTATTCTGACAGACACATATGTTACACTAACTGTAGTTTATTTATCAGTGTAATTTGGTTATACTAATAACCAAAAAAATTCTGAAAACAAACAGAAAAATAAAATTCAGAAGAGCATCCATTTCAATTGTATGAAGCATCATGTATTTATGCTTGCTACAATCAAAAACAAAATTAACAAGATTTACTTATTTTAAATTGTTCTATAATTACATTTTTTGAGTCATTTTAAAAACAATCTAAATGCAGAAATGATGGTCAGTATTACCACAAATTTTTAGAGACATTATGACTTGACTTTAAACATTAATAATTCTATGTAAGTAGATTAGCAATAATACATAAACTTTTGTTTTAAACCAGCCAATCCTGTTTTGTGTTTGTTTTTAATTCGTATATAAATTTGTGAATTTTTTTTTTTAATGAGGATAATGAACTTACAAAATAGTGTTTTAGAGATCTTTAAATAGATAGACCTTGCACAAATTTTTTTTTAGTAAAATATAGTTTACTCTTCAGAAATAATTCTATTGAATATCTGGCAGAGAATTGATAGTAATACAAATAAACTAACCGATAAAACTTTTGAGTTGGATTCGTTAATGAGTGTCTGAAATTGCATATTCAATGAAATGGCAATCTGGAGTCCATCAGATGTTTCACTATCATATAATTGTCGGAATTCAGCCATCACTTCAAGACATCTAAACAATAAAAGATAGATTCAATGATTGTTAAAATGTGAATTAATCTTTTGAAACAATTATCAAATAATTTTACTGAAAAATTTGAATTAAAATAGGGTATACCATCTGCAGTAAAGTCGGGGAATAGAGCCCCTCCAAGCTAAAGATAATTTAAAAACTACCCCCCACAATAATATACAAACTATGAAAGAAACTATTATGACATTAAAAATTTCAAAAGAAAAAACCAAAATGCTAAGAGATATATGAATTAGGAATATTTCACTTGAAAAAACATTTTTAGAACAAGAACATACATAAAAATCGAAGTGACATAAATACCTTTCATAGTATTCGTATACAGGACAAAATAATGAGAACACAATTGTGATATCTCGAAACACAATCCCAAATGCATTACAATTATAAATATAAATTTAAAATACTCGTATTTTTTGAAAACCAAGCGATTAAGAGCCTAAATATAATAAAAATAAGTTATCAAAATACAATAAATTGATGAAAAGAATCTAACTACGTAACAAAATTGTACCATACAAAACAATTGCATCCTGGCCCTTTATCGTAATTTGATGTGAAATACCTGAATATTATTAAACAAACTAATTAAACAGCTAAAAATCCTTACAATAATTCAATAAAAAATGAATAATAAATAAATGAAAAAAATCTTGTTTTGAGCAAAATCATGCAATGCAAAACAATCACCAATGCATCTCATTTCTTTATAATAATTTTAAAATTCTAAAATTTTAACCTATCAAATGATAAACAGCTAAAAATGTTCAAAATAATTTTTAAAAGATAGATATTAAAAATAAACAAATAATAATCTCGATTTTGTGAAAAGTGAAAGCATAAAATAATTGTGAATGCATTATTTCCTTTAAAATTAATTTACACATCAAATCACTAAGGAGTAAAAATAAACGTTAAATACAAAATAAATAAAGCAATTCACGCACTCCTCTTTTATCTGCATGCAACACGCCACGTTGCCCCATTTTACTTGAACATATCTAAATTTCAAAATGGTCTATTTCCCTGTTATAGATGCGAGTAAACATAATGAAGTTGACCGTCAATTCTCCCCACCCATGCTTTTTTGAGAATGACTTCTTTCTTTTCGTTCATATTTTTTTCCTTCACACCTGTAGCAAAAGAAAAGGGGGGCGTGTGAATCGCACTACCACCGATCTTAATCAAGTGACGAAAGAGTAGGATCGAAAAGTAAAATATTATTCGTAGGGTGATTTCGAGCAGGGAATTTGCCTATGGTGAAAGGGAGAGCGTCAGTTCTGCTATTGTTACATTCTTGTTTACTATTTTTTAGCAGCATTGTTAGTTCTTTAATTTATTATTGATTACTGCCCCGTTAGAAACATCATACATACCTACATTTAATGTTTCAAATCTTTGCCACGGCCTACCTTTGCAAAATTATGGTACTTAAGGAATCATTTAGTTGTACAAATATTAAATAGAAAATCATAAATACACAAATATGATGAACACTATAAATGGAAGTTTACCTTAAATAATTTTTTATTCGAATCAACTACCAAAGATGATCCCCCCCTACGCTATTGTCCGATGGTGGCACAAATCATTTTAAGAGGTAATTTGTCCCATTAAGCAATAAAGAAGCTCTCATGGAGTTCAAATTTCTGTGCTGCTTAGCATAACTTTAGACTCTAAAATACCCCAAACACAAGTCTAAAGTTTAGATCTAGATCAAATGGTGGGCAAGGCATGGATGTTCTTTCATTCTCTGTACTATCTGTCTTTATTGTGGGAGCAATTTTGGCCCAGCTCATAGGGTGCCCCTGAAAGGAGGGCCAACAAATCTGCCCTTCAGATGCCTGTATGACTAAAGGTCATTCCCAGCTGCACATTAGAAGAAAAAAAACACCATTATTGACACTGCAGCTCAAACCATTACAGATTTCCTGTTCTAAAAGCCTTGCACAGTTCTTACACTTTCAGGTATCTCATCAAAGGTTGCTGAGAATACATTGTTTTTTAGCGTTATAACTTTGTTTAGTGCAAAATATTTTCTCTTCAGAAAAGATTATTCTGTCAACACTTTTGTTACCATGCCAGTTCAGCAAATTCTTACATCTTTGCAACCTTTTTAATTTTTGTGCAGTTGTCATACCTTGAACTTTTCTTTTGCGATAAGGGTGAAAACTCAGTTCTTCATTTAATATAACTTGCATAGTTCTTCGATTCACGTTCTCTTTTGCAGTCATTTTATTAGCAGATCGTTGTGGATTTCCTTAAATATTTTCACAAATTCTTATACTGTGCTTTTTTTTGTACGAACTGAGTGTGGAGGACTAGACCTGGGTCGATCTTTACCGCTCTGCGTATCCAATAATCAATTCATAGCTCTCTATATAAATGTTCTATTAAACCCAAGAGATTTAATTGCTTAAAGATTCCACCTGCAGAAAACCTGCGATCGAAAAGATGTTTAACCATCAATCTTTTCGATTCCATTTCTAAATTCATTCTAAGTGTTTTTCTTTAAGCAAAAATCGTCTGCACTTACAGAAGACAAAATATTGTTCTGTCCATTTATTGATTTTTTGACAATTATGTCTATCATGCAAATGCAGTTTCAAAAATACAATTTTCAGATTGTTAACTAAACTTTCGCAACTAATTCAACTAAATTTTCGCAAATTACGATAGCTCAAATAAGCCAATCAGAAGCCTATATTTTTGTAAACAAATCACGTTCTGCGATATGTAAAAATACAGGCTTTTCAATGGCCAAATGCATCCATCATAATTGCGAATTGCTGATAGAAAGTCATAGATTTACGAAATATAGATTGCTTGTGCTCAAACAAAAGAATAATGAAATAAAACTGACGAATTTTACACTCAACTGCTCAGTATGCCCCTGCCGTAGTCAGGCTCTGATTTAAATGATATTTTAAAGAATAAAATCTCATTTTGGAAAAAACCCCGAACAAGATGTTTGGAAACATGAAAAAACTTAAATTACTTTTGGAAATTCCAGAAGGCCCAAATCTGACTTGTCCCATCTACACTTCAACCCTGAGACAATTCCTAACAACTTTTTTCTTTCTCTTTTTTAAGTCAAACAAAACATTTTTTAAAAGCTGTTTTTGCTTTTTTGGATTTGACACAAGGTCGCCGGCCCCCTGGCTTTCTTTAAAAAAACAATTAAACATGAAAACAATTTTGTTATAAAAATTTTTTATTAAAAATACTTTTATTCAAAAACAAATAATTAAGTAATTATTGATGCATAAAAATTAAAAAATTATTTAATCAAACAAGAATTGTAATCATCTTGTTTGCCGTCCAAATCTGTTTATAACTTTTCCAATGAATTCTGAGTCATCTTTAATTCTTTTCTTATGCACACTGAGCATGCACAAACTATTTATTCTTTTGTGAGACATCGTAGACCAATCCCAAGCATGCACAAACACGTTAGTATACAAAACTGGATACAGTTTCTCGTGGCAAAATTTGTAAATACAAGAAATTCATAATTTTTTTTAAATATCTTGTTAACAATGAAGAAATGTATCTTGAAAAAAATTAACAGATGATAGTATATGTAATAACAAAACAAAATATAAGAACAGAATATAAGATTTTTTTTTTTTTGGGGGGGGGGTTAGTTTGTTAAAGGGTTGCACCCCCTTTTATATTATTCTGACGGCGCCCTTGATTCAACACTTAACATCTTGTTGGGGGACCCACTAGATCAGGTTGGATATAACTCCAACACAGATGAGGCAGAGGTACCTCACAGCTAGTCTTATTTAACAACCTTGCTTCATTAAACAGCTTCTACAACTCCAACATACACAGCAGCTGCAGAAAATATATATCATGCAAATTCAATAAATCAATTTTTTAAATTGCACGGCGAGGAATAAAGTCATATCATTATTAATCTTGGCTTGGACAGCAAATTTATCAGCAGACTTAGTAAGTTCATCTATTCAACACAATAATCTAAGGAGTTTCTAAGGACTAATTTGGAAAACTAAGTAGTTCCAAGTACTCCTTAGAGACCTTTTTATTTCCAAGTAGTATAAGGAGTCTGTACGAAACCTGTATATATCAATTGCTGTCTTTTAATTTGCACAACGAGGAATAAAACGACCACTCTCGAAATTAAAACTATACCTGCTTTGAGAACAAAGGAGGTTTTGGAGCTCTGGTGGAAGCTAATTTGAATAACTTTTTTTTCCTTCATATTTATCAAAATTAAAAGAAATTTATAAAAATGACAATAACAAGCTTTTAAATAAAATTATCCTACCAAATGAAATACAAGATTTTTAGCATTCAATTAAAAGTCAAAAGAAATATTTTTTTAAAACTTACTTAAGAGACGTAAAATCAGATAGCAAATTTTCCAGCCACTGTTGCCATTTAAAACATCTATTTTGCTCCCAATAGCCAGGGCCAAACTAGAGATGAAAAGAAAAAAGATATAACACAAAATAAGATAACAATGAGTCCCACAAAATCAATAAAAGTATTTTCTTTACTTGTAATATAATTGTAGCATAAGCAGAAAGTAAATCGACACAATTTCTCAAAGCTATCTGGCGCTGCTGCAAAGTATTAGCAAGTTCGCTTTCAGCATGCTCACACTAAAAAAGACATGAAAAATTAACTCCATTAAAAATGCAAAGAATCAACACAATTTTTTTACTTTACTTCTACAAGGATCTAAAACAAAACATAATACAGGGTGGTGCATAGCCAAATCTTATAACAAAAAATAAGCACCTTTTAAGTACTTCTTAAGCACTCAAAAAATATCTTTAAGCACTATATACATTAACAAAATGCAAAATAATTTTCAAAGACTTTAGATGATCATGATAAAACAACTAGTTTCTGACAAAGAACTCTTTTCTTGATTATATAAGCCACCATAAAAAAATCGAGAGATTTTTCGGTTCGATTTCAGAGGGTGGAAAATGAAGCCTGAAATTTAGAATATCTTGCATAATGCAGCTAACTAGCAAATGAGAGTAGAAGAATCTCATCCGACCCAGCTCAGTAGACGCACACACGGACTCCCATGTACTTCATCAAACATGTAACATGATAGATGGTATCATACCTTACGTAGCAAAGGCACCCCGAAATGGATTGTGATTGAATGAATTGTGATTGAATGAATTGTGAAAAGGTTGAATAGAACAATGTGAAAACTACGTTTTTGCATAACACGCAGCGAAAATCATTGTGGAAATGAAAAAAAAAATCTCATTTTAGAAAAGGGAAGATTAAGCTCCTTTAAGGGCTTTTAAAAAACAAAAATAAGCACCTTTAAGCACATTTTGAAAACGCTATGCACCATGTTCAAAAGTGATTTTTCAAAATTTATATTTAAACTCTGAAACTTCAAATAAACCATTCATTACAAGAGAAATACTCACTTGCTGCACAAGAGGACCTTGACCAGCTGTTTGAAGGAATTCTACAACAGGAGTGATTGATAAATTATCCATTGTATGATCAAAAGAAATATCATTGCATCTCTTAGATAATTCTGATCCACAAACTGCTGACAGAGATTCCTGCATAAAATAAAAATAAAAATTTTTTTTTTAAATATTCTTTTATCTAGTATTTTGATAAACATAAAATCTAAATTTATGACATGCAACATTCTTTTATAATGATGCAATAAACAAAAATTCAGTTTATTTAACACTAAACATACAAATAATTCGCAATACAATACAAGGTTATGGTATGTTTAGTGTTAATTGTACACACAAATTATAATATGCAGCAAAAATTTTATATTACTAGAAATTCATTGAACACGTCAGAAGCGGATGGAAAGTGTTTAAACTAAGTATATTTTATAGAACTGACAAAAAAATTTTTGAAGATTATTGAGAATTTCTAGAAAATTGCTAAGGTTCTATTTTTTTTTTTTTTTTTAAAGTAAAGAAATATATACATTTAAACAGTGCTTTAAGGGAAAAGAGACTTTGAAATATTTTCTTTTCCTTCAATAAGGAAACAAAATAAATGTAATAAATTTGAGAATAATAAGAATTTTATAGCGGTAGAAGAGTATTATAAATATTTGAGAGGAAAAAAAGTGCGCAACAGTTATTTTCATATAATATTTTTAAGCAGATTTCGACAATTTAAAAAATTTTTTTTTCATATCTTCATTATATTTAGAACTCACATAACATATATTGTGCAGTAGATTCTTTTGCTTAATTAATTGAAAAATATCGTTCAATGTCAAAAAAATAGTTTGTAGATTTATTTATCTGAATAAATTGTTAAATTAAAAAAATAAAAAAAAATAAAGTAAAATATTTCAATTATAGCATACACAATGAAGAGAATGCCATTTCTTGTATTCATTCAGCTTTTCATTCGCAGTCTCCTTTGTCGCATTTACCGTCGATTTCACGATGGTCGTTTCATCGTACCTTTAATAATAAACAGCATATAAAGGTTAGAATGAGTACAAACAAATGTATAACAGGTACTTTCAATACAGCAAAAAATACCTTTTGGGTACTGAATACAGGCTGTGATTTGGGTTGGCTAATGCTTCTTCTAATAAAGCTTTTTCTTGACAAGCATCCTGCAGTTCAGTTTCTGCCGACTGAAGCTTGTGCTGAGCGTTTTTCCATTCTTGAAGAAGTACTTCTAGTTGCGGAAAGGCCGACAGAAGCTCATCTCTGGAATACAAATTTAAAATAAATATATTTTGAAAGGAAAGAATAAGTAAGGGGGCTGCATTACATTAATGTAAATAAATCAAAGCACCCCTCTTTCACTATAAGTCACTTTAAACACTATAATACCCCCTAATATATGTTACACAAATCAGAACCCACGTTTATCTTAACCAATGTAAACTGAATATGTTTTTATATTTTACTCATAGCTGCCAACATGGATAGGAAAAAATTCAGTACATTTTACAAAGTGATAAAATTCATAATAATTGTTGCATAATAATGTACTAAATATCTTACGCATAAGGAATTTTAGGAATTTTTATAGTCATCAAAATAGAAAGACTGCAATATTTTCCAGTTATAATTAACAGTAAACATAACAATATTAACAATTTTCTCATAATTTTGAATATTAATATTTAATTATTTCATCAAAGATAGTTAAAAGATATTTTCAGGTAATCTGCTACATTCTAGATTTTCCATTTCTTAACGAAGTTACTATTTTCTCCGACAAAAACAGAATAATAAATTTAAAAAGCATTATAATAATATTAATTAAAATGATAGGTAGAACCAAAATTGTTATACTCTACATCTTCATATTTATTGATTTTAAATTTAAAAAAAAAAAAAAACAGAGTAAAGAAACAGTTGAAGCAATAAAATTGAGTAAATAATTTTTTTTTCCTGCAGAATTATATTCTAAATATACTTTTCCTGTTTATCAGAAAGGAAAGAAATACTCCTGATTTTTCTGTTCTCATTTCGGAGTAAAAAAAAATTGCCAATGACTGGCATGCTGCAGCTAGAATTTTAAATTGATAAAAAAAAATTTTTAATAATAATAATTCTGAAATAACAGAAATTTAAAAGATACTTCATTCTAGAAATTATGTTTTTTCCTTCATTTTTTTTGAAAGAACACGATATGATTCATTCATGATTTCATGATTTTTTTAAAAAAAAAAAAAATAGTTAAAACCATGACATTTTGTGACAAATTTTGTTCAATACTGAAATTCATGACTTTCCACATGCGCATATACACTGTATTTTTAATTAATTTAAAAAGAGAGTTCGGAATAAATATAAACTGAAAATTTCAGAACAAAAAAGTTTTGAACTGATTTCAATAAATGAGGTTCGCTTCATTATGTATTAGTAATATTTAAATATTCGAGAAAGCAAGCAATAATCTGTATAAAAATCCTATTTTAATAGGGATTTTTTTAGTAAATTTATTCAATGTTAGGGAATTTTCTAAAATGTAAAAAACCAGGAGAATTTTAATTAAACCAGTAGACAAGGAGAAACTGGTAAAATCCAGTAGTCAACTGGAAAATCCAGTAGAGTTGGGAGCTATGTTTACTGTTTATAAATTAAAGTTCTTTAATGGAGCAATGAGTTCCACAATTTGGTTACGTGAATCAGATTTTGGTTAAACACCATAACCAAATAAGGTTTATTCTTTCCAGGCAGATAAATGCTTAAAAAAGTTCTTATATTTACGATAATGCTACAAAACTTTTTTTTTTCCTTTTCAAATTGAACCAGTGTTACAACTTAATTTTAGGTTTCACCGGTTTTACCAGGTTTCATATAAAATTTTTTAATAAAATTCCAGAATATATTTTTGCTAGGTACAACAATAGCTCAAATTTTCTTTTTTTAAATTCAATTAGAACTTATTTTTCCATAAAATATGTCGAATATTAAATTTTGTAAAGAAAACAAATAACTTGGAGAAGGTTTAACATGAAGATCTTATAATACACAATAAATTATAGATAGAAGCATTACTTTGTGCAAAAACTGGGGAAAAAAAATTGAAAATCTATCAGCCATATAGAAAACTAAACTCAGTGGCATGACAGCCCACCTGTGCCCATCTCAGTTTTCTTAACCTTGGGCTCTGGGGTGCAGGAGCAGATGCTCCGGGCAGGTGGTCAACCAAACGCGGAACCCCCAGTGTTTAGCATGCTTGGTACTCATTTATCGACCAACTGAAGGGATAAAAGGTTGAGTCAACCTCGCTCGGTCCGAGGATCGAAGCCAGGACCTATGGCACGGGAGCGCGAAGCGCTACCACTCAGCCGCCGGGAGTCATATAATTATATCAGCCATATAATTAACCATAATATACATATCTACTTAAGACAGAGCACTAAACTTCACATAGTTAAACATTTCAAAACTTGCTAGCTACAAATACGATTATACTTAACAAATTAGAAACAAAGAAGTTTTAACAAAAATCCTTTTTCACAAATTAATATTCAAATTGTAATTTTAATGAAAAAAAAAATTACAGATTGCAACAGAATTTTCAAAAGAAGTAATAAAAATAGATGTTAGACTTTGAATTTGCTTTTTGTTACACTCAATTTTGAAAATGATTGTTTTCCAGGTTTATCACAATATTTTTTGGACAAAAATGACATTATTCTCTGCAAGTTTCCTTGATCACACGAGAACCCTTAAAAAAGCATTACGAGGAGGAAAATTTTCTAATCTTGTTTGGTGCTATAGCTAAGAGTAAGACAAAATATGTCTTATCATTGTTTGATCAAATGTCAAATAAAAACAACATGAAGTGAATAAATTAAAGTAAATAGTAAACAAGAACCTTCCTCGACGCCTAAACACCAAACATGACAGCAAGTGTTTAACTAGTAGGGACAAATTAATGAAAGAAGGGATATAAGAAAGAATCTGTACTTGTTCTTTATTCATATTGTGTTTTTACTTTAGTCTACATAGCACTAAGTATGCATTATTTGGATGTGCATACATGCAGAACTTTAATTTATCGTTATCTAAGAATAAAAATTTTTGTTTTCAATAAAAGCATAACTTTTCGAATAATTTGTCAAACACGAAAAAGAGATATATAACCTGTTTTTGAGCCATTCTCCTTTCATTTCTGCAACACGTATCGCAAACATCGACAAAGCAATGTCCACTTCCATTTCTTGGCGTGTCTGTTTCGTTTCAGTTACCCAAGCTTGTTGCCCACCGTATACAGCACCTGTGTAACCACCCTCATTTCCAGGAGTCCAGTCCACCAGGGGATCATATACAAATGCTTCCAATAAAGTTAAGAGGGTCTCACGACCTTTTCTTAACACTTTCATCACATGTTCACAAGACAATCTAAATAAACCCTGTAAATAGATAAAAAGTTTTCTGTTGAATTTTCTCAAATATATAATTAACTAGAAAGCTGTTATTTTAATCGATGTCTTAAATTTTTGTTTAATCTAATTCTGTTTTGTCTAATTTCTGTTTTGTTATAATTTTAACCTTACCCCCAATTTTTGTTGGATTCTAATTCAATATTTCCCTATAAGAAAAAAAATGGATATCATACAAACCAAATGCGGAATATCATTACAGCATTAAAAAAAAAAAAAAAAAAAAAAAAAAAAAAAAAACTTCATTTTGAAAAATTGGGAATTAGTGGTCAAAAACATTAAACTAGTCATAAAGTGATTATTAAAAAGCATGATTCGAAATTTCCCGCGTATGACAATATAGCATTATAAGACTGTGAAAAACTGCAGCAACAATTGACAAAAATGCGATCGTAAATCCACATGGGATTGAGGGTGAATCGTCAATAATTAAGGGCAAAAATCCGAGATTTCCGAACGAAATAATATTGCATTAAAACATTGGGATGTTACAACTCAAGTGAAAATACATTTTAATAATGATCCACAAAACCGCAAAAATTCACTGTATAATCGTTGCTACTTGAGTGGATTGAGAAATTATTACTAAACGAAGTGTTATTAGCATATTAAAACATCGAGATTTTTAAAACCACGTGGAAATCGGAAACAACGGCTGTAAAAATAGCCCTTTCATACAAACCATGTGTACTTTATACGTTGTTGATTGAACTTGACATTAATTATCAATTTATTATTTTTCATAGAAAAAAGGATGCAATGTTTGTTTATCTTGAAAACCTATCATTCAGAGGAATTTATTTTCTCCATGATTTTGGACATGGGACTTTCCACTATATTAACACACATAAGCACAGTGGTTTAACATTGTTCGTTTTGTATGTTTAACTGCTTCCTATATCATTTTCAAGTTTCCCATAAAAATTATCCTCACCAATAGTGTAAAATTATTCCTGATTTTACATTACTCTTTTGAAGAAAATCTCAGTTCATACATTTTCCTAACAGATCAAAATCCTCGAACAAACATCGAAGACTGTCAGTAAATTTTGACCAGTATAGTAGGTAGAAAAACTTAATATAGCAGAAAACAAGAAATTTTTTGATCAACTTAAAAAAAAAAGAAGAGAAATTTAGGAATAATGCAACAATTATATCTTGGCCCCAGTTGGGCTCGTAATTAGCTCAATATGGGTCCTATATGAACAAGCTCTGAGGGACCCATATTGGGATGTGTAGACTTTTTAATAATGGTCCTATGAGCCGCGATGGCTCAGGGGATAGAGCATCCGCCTTCCAATGAGGGGAACCGGGTTAGAATCCCAGTTGATACGAATTCTGCATCCTGCTTGCACCGACCACAATGCTGACGTGAAATATCCTCAGTGGTAGACGGATCACGGGTTAAGAGTCCCTTTGCCGTCAGGTTAACCGTGGGAGGTTCTCGTGTTCTTCCTCTCCATGTAATGCAAATGCGGGTTAGCTGCATTAAAAAGTCCTCGACAAAAGGCATATTTCTCCCAATACTCGATCCAGAAGTTCCCTTGTCTTTTGGATTGGGTTTAAAATGACAAGGCTACGGAGTCAAACATCAGTAGTTGTAAACCCATAAAAATCGGGTTGGTTGTTCAACGACGGTAATAAAATAAAATATTGGTCCTATGCAGCGTCAATATCGGCCTATATAGGCTGAATAATGGTTGTAAAATATCGGATGAATCTGACAATTCTATATAGGGCCGATATGAGTTGTAAAGAAGATATCGGATGAATCTGACAATTCTATACAGGACCCATATCGGCCCTTCGAATCCTTATTCCGCCAAGATTCGTGAATATTGGTCCAATAAAGGCCCAGGTTATTTTGCTGCAAGGGGGCATCCTGCTCTGTTCTACCTCTCAGCTACACAGCATTTTTCAAAGTTTTCACATAGATTTTGTTTTTCCTATTTATTTTATGTTGATTTGAACATTTAATTGAATACATACCTCAACACCATTCAGCCCAAGTGCAGTTCTGATGTTGGGTGTCATTCTAAATGGTACTTTTTCTGGAACTCTAAGATTTTTTCCCTTCTCAAAACACACATTATAATCAATATGCACCACCTAGACAAGAGAAATGAATGGTCATCCTTCTCAAAACAAATTAAATCTCAATTTGTAACACATTAGACTGAAAAAACATAGTCATAACCAAGAAACCAATTACTAAAGTTATATATTTTGTGTGCTAAGGTGTGAGAAATATTTCGGCAATGCACACGACTCGAAACTTTCTCGCATAGTCTTTACAGGGATGAGAGAAGTCAGAAAGTAAAAAAGAGGAAATACAAGAATGAATATTATATGTATGTAGAAGCTATGATATACAAAAGTGCGATTTTAAAATCGTGTGAATAAGATTTTAAATTGAGAGAATATGAATCCCGATATGTGGCTTTTAAATCTTGTGAATATGAAACTCGACATTGGATTTCAAAAATACAATAAATCATGATGTATAATTCATAGATCCCGCAAATACGAATCACAATGCATAATTTTTAAATCGTGTGAATAAAAATCGCAATGCACAACTTTTAAATCAGGTAAATATGAAAATCGATGTTTGGTAATAAAATCGTGATTTCAAAAAAGCATAAATACAAATCGCGATATAGGATTTTTAAATCTTGTAAATAAGAATCGAAATGTACGAATTTAAATCGCGTGAATTAGAATCGCAACACACAACTTTTAAATCAGGTAAATACGAAAATCGATGTTTGATATTAAAATCGCAGGAATAAGAATCGAGATATTAGCAGATTCTGGGCTTGGGATTTTTAAAAGGCTTGCTTGTATTGTTTTTATTGAGCCATAAATAAAAATTAATTGATGAGCAAATAAATATTTTCACAGCAAATCCACCGGTATTTTTCTTCTTCAATAATTCGTTCGCTTTCACGCCAGCAAACAGGGAGCAGCAACGTCTGAATTATGAAAGTACGAGCTATATGGCGGGCGGATGCAAAGATACGGAAAATCTTATTTTCTGTGCGTAAAAGCGGAGAAAATAGCTGAAATAACTAAAGTGCAGAAGGGTTGGCAGCTACGTAGTTCGAATTTTTTGTTAGTCTTTGAAACTCGGAAATAATTATTTTATTTCAACGCCTGAATTTTCAGAAAAAGTGGAATATTTATATATATAAAATTTTTTTTTTTAAAGAATCAGTTTTTGATGAAAAGGCTGGAATTCAAGAGACAAAAGCAAAAATCAGCTAAAACGAGGAAAAATCTCATCCTTGTCTTTAGGAAACAAAAGAAAAGCCTGACTTTTGTGTTAGTGATTGATTTTGCACAAAATTAAATAACTCTCATTTTGAATAAATAGTTAAATAGCATATGTAAATGAAATATTAAAAATGTTAAAGATGAATACATACTTCTCCAGTAGATAGATCCACAAGAACATTATCTAAGTGCCTATCTCCAAGACCAATAATGTAACCTATGACAGACATAACAGCAGTTGAGTGGTTATATGTTTGGGTAATATTCCACCACTCAAGGGCGCTACTGCAAGAGCACCAGAGCTCTCTAAAACAAAAACAGAGAATGGCATTTTCTTAAACAGTGTTTTTTAAAATAATTATTTAGAAAAACGATTATAGTACGTACTTTGCAAGTAAGTTATCTGGAGTCTCACTCATTAATTGCTTTAGAACATCCAGGAGAACAGACAGAGGCCATTCTTTACGATTATCCAGAGAAACATTCTAAAAACAGAAAAGGTTTCTTTAAAATATCTAAACAAAACCAGATGAAAGAACTCTGGATTCGATCCCCTAAATAAAATTTTTCTAACAAGAATTTCCATATAAGATAAAAGATTTTGTTTGTAATCCCCTGATATGATAAACTAAAATGAATATACTTTTAAAGTAATTAGAAAATAAATGTATTATTCAGAGTGAATAGGAACTATGATTTCATCCAACCCAAATAGTCAATAAGAGATTTTTTTTTTCTTCCTTACCTTTTCTTTCAGCAAAGGTGTTAGCTTGTTGTAAAATATTTCGGAGGGTCGTAGAATTCCTACATTTGATGAGGCATTCTAAAGAAGACAAAAATAAATCAGATGAAATAAGGTTTAGGGAAATAATTTCTTTAAATAGAATTTAATTACAATGTGAATGTTTTGAGATAAATCTAAATTGAACGAACAATATTGACATTCATGTAAAATTGCCAATAAAAAAAAATTTTTATTCATTCAAAGAACTTTTTTCCTCAAACTTGGGAATATTTTTTTCAATAACAATGTTAATTGTTTCGAAAAAGAAAATAAACACATACCATTCTTTTAAGAAAAAGCAAAAATATTTTGTCTGCTTAAATTTAAAACTTCATGACTGCTATATTTAAGCAGTTCTATACTTCATGACTGCAGATATTTAAGCAGTTTTTCCAGAGAGTGGAAGAAATCGAGAAAATTTTTCTATTTGGAAGTGTTAACTTAAAATTCTATCCAGGATAAATCAATGTACCTTCCCATCTCCAGTAATTACTTCAATAAAATGAAAACACTGCAATATATTGCGCAATTGCAAGTATATATAAAAAAATTAGAATTATAAACAAAAATAAATGTATAGCCATATAATTACTTAGAATAAACAATTTATAGAATTTAGTAATTAATTAGGTAAATTTAGTTCATAAATAATTAAATTATTAATCATTTATTCTTGATATTGAGAAAAACTATTTTGATTTGGAAAAAAATAAATAAATAAAAATGTGGAATTTATATGTATTGAGGTATTTTAAGAAACAGCAATAGAACTAGTCACTTACACAGGTCTGCAAAATAAAACTGTCCTGCTGTCTTTTACACTTAATTGGTTACAGTATATCCATTAATTAACCGTATGGTTACAATTGTTTTATTAATCTTAAATAAATCAGACACGAAAATGGACTAAAAAAAAAGAACTTTTACAACGAAAACACTGGAAGATGGGGTGAGGGAGTGTTCTACGTAATACTGTGATATCAATAAGATATATAAAAACATATAACTCTGCCGTAAGAAGCATTTTGACAGCGAAATTTAAATTTTCCTAAATATAATTTTAAACTTCTTTAACCACTACTATATTAAAGAAGATTAAGCAATAAATAAAGCATATTAATTATCATTTTAAATGAATTGCCAGTCAATACTTTTAAATTAAAAGTCGCTAACTTTCACCTCAATATCTTCTGATAGATTGTTACTTACAATTTTAGTCCCTGGCTATTTTATTTAACTTACTTTTATTTATATTACTTGAAATTATTTATTTTTCAGCAGCAGTCGTACGCTTTTTGTGTTCGTCTATCAAATTGACTTCCATCGTTAAAATACATTCATCTTACGATGCACAATGTGAAAAGGACACAAGTAAATGAAAAATAAGTACTTGTGGAGTCAAGAGAACTATAATGTACAGAGGCGCAAATGAGGAAAACCTCGATCATATATCAGCGGCCAATGCGAAGCTGCTTAAAATTTAACAACCTAGAACCTCATCTTTTCTGCTTCACAGCGTACTAGTGGTTGTCAAGGAAACTAACCATGCACCAGGCAAAGCTTCACCCATTTTCTTCCGGCGATAATTCTTTCTCAGGAGGGTACTGCACGAAAGGAAAAAAAAGTTCGTTCCTAGTACGTCTACCGTTCGAGCAGCTCGGGTTTTGGCCGTCATTGGGGGAGGGTCTGTAATAATTGGAGCTCCCAAAATTTCTTGAAATATTGTCGGAAATTTTAAAATTGTGAGAAAAAAGCGGATTTCTGTTTTTTCACTGAAGTCTTTCATCCCTGATAAATGCAGAGTAGATGAAAATAATTTGTTTTTGAGCCAGAAATTTGAAAATAGGTGAGAAGTCCATAAAATATTAAGCATACTTTGATAAAACTAATTCATATTCATTTTTGTCTAGAAATTTTAGACAATTGGCATAGAATATTAAAATTATATTATTTAATTATATTATTTATTGAACATTTTTTTTTAAATATAAAGAATAATATATAAGACATTTCTGTTTTCCTCTTTCAAAAATCATATCTCGAAGTATAACATTTCACTTCATAGAAAATGTAATACTTATATATCTTAATAATAAATAAATTTTTAGTGTTAATTATTGGATCATATATTATATTTACTGAAAAAAAAATTTTCCTCTATTGTTTATTATGAAATTTCGTAAAATTTATCGTGTAAAGCAGAAGCTTACTTCTTTTTTAAAAAATTACATCTCTCTGTTATTTTCTCTTTCAAAATAATTTGTATAAAAAGGAATTCTTCTATGCTCATTACTTCTTAGACAAACAAATACAATTTAATGCTCTGGCCTCTACTGCATGTTAACCTCAATAAGCATTATTTTATAGAATAAATTTCTTCCTGTAAATCACAAAGATATTTAATATTTTGATAATTTACTGTAAATTGTGGAACATGCTGTTATACTTTTCTTTCTCTCTGTATCCTTAAGCTTTTTGTATATAAATGAAATGAGAAAAATACCCTGATGAGATAATTAATTTTTACTAAATGTCTTAAAAACACAAGCATGAATGCATTGCACCACCACAATTAAGACCAACGGAAGAGTAGAAGTGGTTGATTTTGAATCAGACTACTCTGAAACTATAAGAGAAAATTTCAAACTACTAAGAAATGATCTGAGAAAGTGCAGACCTCAGCATTTACCAATTAAACCTTGGTCAAAAATGCTACACATCCTACTGACAGGGATGAGATTAGCCAAAACGCAAAAAAGCTGAATTTTCACGATAGTAAATTTTACGCAAGCGCAACCCTTTAATAATAAATTCCAGACAGTTTAAGGTAAATAATGTATTGACATACAATTGTGTACTAATCTATTATCATAAAAACGATTACATTGATACTTAACATTTAGTGAGAAAAAAAATTACCAATTGAAAAATTAAAGCTGGAAATCATATTTTTCCTCAGTTCACATAAGAGACAATTACTACTTGAAAAACTACCTGGTATAGCAAATTAAAACTACTGAAAATATAAATTAATATTTCATTTCTTTATGTGATTTATAGCAAATATATCAGTAATATTGCGTTTTAAATTATATTGGGAAAAAAAATTTAACAATGGACCGAATCATTATGTTCATATTATAGTCTAATCTAACTACAGCCCTCTGAAACATATCAATAACAGTGAAGTAGAAATATATAGTAACTCCTTAACATACAAAAATTTCTATTTTAGTTTGAAAAATTACATGACAATCAGCAACTGTTTAGATAATTGTTTTTTATTTGATAAGAATTTTGCATTTTATAGCATAAATAACAGCAATTATAAATACAATTTTGATGATGAGTTAATTAACTCTTTTTCCCCCCAAATTTTTTTTAATTAAATCCCTTTTTAAGTGATTGCTTTTGTTTGCTATATCTTTTATGTTTGCTATATCTTTTATGTTTGCTATATTTAGTCGTTAGTCCATCTTCAAACATCTTGTGACAAATCCTATTTTTTCTTCTTTGCAAGCACAGAGTAAAAGTTTTGAATATATTCTATTCCAGTTTCGCTGATGTTGTAACACTTACATATACTAATAATCGTCGATAGAAAAACAGTCACCTTTATAGTAACCAATTTTAAAAAAAATTTACTTCTTACAAGAATCGCGATAGTTGATCTTAAAATTGCGTGAATATGAATAACAATTATGGATTTTGAAATCACATGAATATGAAATTAGATATACGGTTTTGAAAATGAGAAAATACAAACTGGGATAAAGAATTTTTAAATTGCGTAAATACAAATCATGATTCATAATTTTTAGATAGCGTAAATATGAATCATAACGAGTAATTTTTAGATTGCATAAATAAGAATTATGATGCATAACTTTTAGAATGCGTGAATGCGAATCCCAATGCCTTATTTTAAAATCGTGTATAAAAACGAAAATCAATGTTTGATATTATAAACCGCATGAGCAAATCAACACATTGAATTTTAGACTTGTGTGAATACGAATCGCTACATAGGTTTTTAAAAAGACGTAAATATGAATCACAATATCGGATTTTTAAATCTCGTAAATAAGAATCTCAATGTACAATATTCAAATCGCATGAATAAGAATCGCAACACGCAAATATGAAAAGCTATGTTTGATATTAAAATCGTGTGAATAGGAATCAAGATATTAGCAGATTCCAGGCTTGGGACCTCTAAAAGGCTTGTCAGAAGCAGCGTCGTTTGAACTATGAAAATCGGATCTATCTGGAGGGCGGGTAAAAAATTCGGAAAATCTTATCTGCTGCGTGTAAAAGGGGAGAAAATAGGTAAAATAAGTAAAAATGAGAAAGGATTGGTAGCTATGTAGTTTGAATTTTCTGCTTCTCTTTGAAAATCGGTGAATTTTCTGAAAAAGCGGAATACTTGTTAAAAAAAATGAAATTTTTAGAAAATCTGAATTTTTGAT
The DNA here is from genome assembly GCF_982258835.1 of Parasteatoda tepidariorum. Classification (NCBI taxonomy): domain Eukaryota; kingdom Metazoa; phylum Arthropoda; class Arachnida; order Araneae; family Theridiidae; genus Parasteatoda; species Parasteatoda tepidariorum. Next base: position 127,524,858 of record NC_141756.1, read on the forward strand.
AAAAAAGCTGAAATTTAAGAGATAAAAGTGGGGGGAAAAACGGAAATCCGCTAATATCGGAAAAATCTCATCCCTGTACTGACTAAAACATTTTAGAATTGATGCACGTAACAAATACATTAGAAGAGAGAGATATTACTTTCAAGGAACTAGCTTCCCTTTGTTGCCACCGTTTATAAAGTCCAAAGAGAGGAGATGCACCATCAACCCACTGGATAAGGCCAGATCGAGGTCCCAGAGGAGTGACAGAATAATGCCGAGCGTAATGCTTTCCATGCCTGTGAACAATAATTAAAATCAGACTGTTATGAATGCACTTTTGTTCAGGGTTGAAAAAATAAACATGGATTTTCCCAAATAACCCAAGTCGGGTGGTTTTTCATCTTTTATTGGGTTCTTTTTTCAATAGAGAGGGCAGGGATAAGTAAAAAGCTTATATTAATAAGTAAGTTTAATTTTATGAATTGACTTTATAGGTAATCAAAGGTAATATAGGTAATTAATAATTAATACAAATAAATTGTCTGAAAAAGTTTATTCTGACATCACAATACAAAATGTTATATGTACTCACGTACATCACACATTTAAAACTTATTTTAACACAGGATTACTTTTTATTCATATTTTAATCTGAAAAAATATCTGAGGAATTCTTTTTTTGCATAGAAAGCGAATTAAAGGCACTGACTAATCAATGGCCATATAGTCAAATCTAGAGTGTATTATAACACTGATAACCTGATCGTTACTCAAATTATTCTGTTTTTTTCTTTTCTTCCTTTTTGTATGAAACCTATACATTTTTCTTCCTGAATTCCACAAATAATTTTTCTTTTCAGACTCTTGTTAGTTTTTTCATCATAAGTGCATTTTTTTAGGCTAGACTACATATATATTTCAATAGAATAGCTCTTTAATATAACAGAAGATTAAAAAGAAATAAATTTTAGAAAAATCCACCCGGGTTTCTATGGGTAGGTTGTTTTTTTTGCAACCCTGCTTTTGTTACAACAGCAGTCAAAATCAATATCAAAACTATTGTAGAGTTGATAAAAAAAATACTTTAATATTCTTAAAACTACAGGTATGAATTTTGTGTAAATTTAATACTGTAGAAAATGGGGGGAAATAATGATAATCCACTTTTCCTCAGTTTGAATGACTCAAATAGAAGAATTGGCTAGACAATTGAAGTCGTTTTTATTTCTCCATTTATTTTTAGCCTCTCAACTATGTTAGCAGTTTATCTAATTTCATCCATACATAACACAAGAAATCACCATTCGCTAGTCCTTGGACGAATTTTTTGTGAATGAATTTAACCCTATTTTCACACAAAAATTATTACAAACTTTTTTGCGATCCACTTAATGTTTAGAAATATTGTTATCATAATTAGTAATACTTTTGTATGACTTTCAATCCTTATGAAAATAAAAAACAAACACGTGAAACATGTTGTGCAATTAAAAAAATTAAAACATATATAGTTACAAACAAATAATAAAAGTATCCATACAACTGCTTACATGAAATATTTGTTGAATTTTAGGTAATAACTTAGGCAAATTAGTTAATAAATCATCAACACAGAAACCATTTTATTTTATGACTTTTATTTGAAATTAAAAGGTGATTCATACACTGTTATTTATGACAACGATAATATTTAGGAACATTTATCACTATGCTTAAGTAGAATTTTATATAAGGCAGGCTTGAATTATTATACTATTCATGCGGCACAACAGTATAACACTCTGCAGATTTTATAAAATAAATTAATTTTGCAAAAAAAAAAAAAAAAAAAAAAAAAAGCCCAAACTTTTTTTTAGCACTAATATTGAAGTTTCTACATGCATAGAATTAATATACACTTGTGTATGAAAATTTAAAAATTTTCTGTAAATTAATTTAACCAAATACTTTATTGTTCTAATTATGTGGTTAAAAATGATCTAATGATATTTTAAGAGGAGCAAGGAGAAAAATGAAGAATACCTTTTATTTTTGGCAAACATGTTATTTACAATAGAAAGAAACTGCATGATTCTTTCATCTAAATGAAGGTCTTCCAAACCTTTGAAGAGATAAGTGTACCTAAAATGCATAAAGTTGCTTCATTTGCAAACACATTTAACAAACACTGCACAAATTATATCAACACTCATTTTAATAAATCTGCATTAAACTATAAATAGCGTCTCGTTCATGATGTTTGAATCTTTGTCTTGAAAATGTGACACAAGATCAGGTTACACACTTTTTAAATGCGATAAATGTGGGTTGCACCTTTGTCTGCAGAAACACAAGAATTGTTTTTATAGTTTCTGTCAATTAAATTTGATATAATATGCTTAACATGCAAGCATATATATATCTATATATATAGAAAAAGAGACAAAATGGATAAAAAGAAGAAAAAAGTGAAAAACGAAGAAAATTAAGAGGTTAAGAGGTACTGCGCATAAGCTGCAACTATATAAAACTCATAAAACAAGCTTAAAAAATAGAGAGAGAAAAATATGGAAAATAATAAAGATTAATGAAAAGAGAAGAAGGAAAATTATTAAAATAAAATATTTAAAAAAATAATTTATATTAAAAAGCCAGAAAACAAAATAATGAAAAAATATAATCTTTTCATCAGCTGGCACGATTATATCGGCACAATAGTGGGAGGAGCACTCAAAAAGAAATTTTAACAAAAATTTAAAAGAAAATGGAACACATTAAGTAAAAAATAAATAACAGACAAAAAAAAAATTTAAGAAAATACAGAACAAAACGCAAAACAAAATCTATAAAGCAAGTAGCGAATTCAAAAGAACTTACACAAACCGGCATCTTTTACGAATGATTTAAAAAATTTTCGTAGCAAGATTATCAGATTACAAAATATGAAAATAAAAATACACATGGAATCAGAAGCGTAAATAGAAGGATTTTTTATGGCATGTTCTTACTTCAGTACTAAACCGGGTTTGATTTGTTAGTTGTCTTGGATTGGCCCGGAAATGAATGTGCGCAAGGTAATATTATACTGGATAATTGAAAGTTAATAATTAATAAGGATGATATTCAATTCTACAATTTTGATGATTTCAGGAAAGTAATACTTATTATTTTTTTTTTAAAAAAAAGGAATAGAGAAACATGATTTGCCTGTTTTGTACAGATGTTTAGCCACCAAGGTTGCCACAGAAAAAAATGAACAAAATAGTTTTTAGTAGCCTAAAGTGTGAAAATAGTAGCCAGAAAATAGTAGTTGCCTAAATAATAGCAGAAAATTTTCAGTAATATTACTAAAATTGTATTAAATGACTTAATTGTCATATACCATGATCCATTTAGTCAAGTTGGTAGCAAATATGATAATTTTTATATAAATGTTAGAGTTATAGCACCAAATTTTTATATGAAATAAATTAGTATATTTGCAGAAAATTAAATACTTTTAATTACTAGAATTCATTCAAAAAAATACTTTTTCATTAAAAAAAAAATTTTCTTCTAAAAACTTTTCTCTTTTATCAACAATTAATTTAGCAAATATATATATAGATACATATATATTGTGATAAGTGATAACTCAAATTCAAAATGCACGCATCGTAATATCGTATTAAAAATTTTCTCTTTTTTAAAAAATAATGCAGAATTTCATAGCAATAACCCTTGAAAAAGCGATTAAAACTCAACATAGACTTACAATGAAATCTGTGCATATTGAGGGCATTAAAAAGTGAGGACTCAAAAGTGGAATTCAAAATTTTAAATTTTTCTTAGTTTTTAAGAAAAAGAAATTCATTGTGTTCAGAAGCTCTGCAGACCGCAGGTTGTCGATCCAATTTATGCTAAAAAAAAAACATCTCTAGGAGTACAGAAAAGTCTCCCAATAGTCTCTTTTTCTTGGAAATAGATGCTTTTTTAGCCTTTCATATCACCTCATTTAGCCTTTGCCATATTCACCTCAGGCCAAAAATAGTTGCAAATAGTCGCATTTTAGTCACCTGTGGCAACCTTGTTAGCCACGGATTTGCACATCGTAAAAATATAAATTAGCAAAAGAGTAGTAAATTTATTAACAATAACATACAATTAACTCAATGGTTTTTAATAGAGCTTAATTTTTTTTAAATCAAATTTTGAAAGAGTTTGTCTATTGTTTTTTAGATTAAATAAACATTACACATTCTTTTAATTCTATTTATTTGATTAAAAATGGTATTTAAACAGTTTCAGAAACAATAGAATTTCAAGTAATTAGTTTATTTATATTAAAATAAAAATAATTTATTTTATCATATAAATCAACTAAGTAGATATTTTCTTCTTTTTTAATATCCAAATCAAAAAAATTTAAATTAACAATATCATCATTTTTACGCATCATTCTTACGAAGCAAGATTAATACCTCGGGGTAAATTTTATTTAACAAAATTGCTTAATCTTGAAAATTAAAAATAATTAAATAATCAATAAATCTAAAAACTAATTTAGATTAAGAGTATAATTTTTTTCATAAGTGTAAAAATAAGTTAGCTGAGATAAGTGTAAAAATAAGTTAGGTAAAAAGGAAAAGGATCCTTTAAGAGGATCGAATTTTTCATTCATCTAATTTATCATTTTGTTTTCCGGCTTTTTAATATATATATATATATATATATATATATATATATATATATATATATATATATTTTAAATATTATTTAAAAATATTTTAATAACTTTTCTTCTTCTCTTTTCAGTAATCTTTATTATTTTTCATGTTTTCTCTTCATACATAGCTGCCAACATTGGATTTTTTAAAAAAAGGAAGATTTCAAGTCTATTCACGGTCCTTGAGAGAAAGTCAATAATGTAAAGAAACTGGTCAATTAAAAGAATAACTCAAATAATTTGTATAATTAATTAAACTGGGTAAATAAATTTTAAACAACTAAACAAACATTTAACAACATTTGAAGTAAATTACAATCAATGAAATAAAAAAACTTTGTTATAATAAAAGACAGATAGAATTACAGATAGGCAAAAAATCGATAGAAATTATTTTCACATAATATAATTATTTTTTCAAAGATTGATAAGTGCATGCTTTTGCCTTTTTTTAAAAATTGGTCATCAAATGAAATTTCATAAAATTTTTTGATCTTTACAAAAATAATCTGCTTAAATAATTTTTTCAAGCATATCATCACTAAATGATGACCTAAATTAAGTTCTGGTCTTCTTCACCTTGCAGAAAACATGTTCACATTCAGCGTTTGAATAAGTGAGAGATAGCACAGACAACATGAATTTGGATAGTGTTTCATATTTTTGTTGACCAGTTGCACTTTTTATTTCTCCAATTCTTGCCCAGTACTTATCTATTTTCTCCTCCTCAACTGATTCTATTAATTTTTTTTCAATTTGAAGTTCACAAAACTCCTGCCGCAGTTTGTCAATTATCAAATGTTTTTCCTAATCAGCTACTTGTAACATAATTGGATATCTTTCTATGAAAAATTTTATGCTAGTGAATGAAGCATTTTGAATGTTTCTAATATCAGCTATGGCTGCATGAAACAAAATTTCACTTTGAAAGGGAAATTTTAGACGCATGTAGTCAAATATTGTACAGAAATATTTTCTGACAACTTTAAAAAAATTCTTTTTATCACAATCCCTACAATCAAGTCAGGATAATTTTTTTGATTTGAGGGCATATTGTAATTGATATCCAAATAAGATTGGCAATCCTGCATAACAGCAGGTTTGACAAATCTTACAAGAATATCCTTCAAAAAACTCAAGAGGACTGACCTAAGGACATGAATTTGAGGTGAGTTGGATTGCAGAAAGGTATTAAGTGTATCAAACAAATTGACAACATTTAAAAGAAATAAGCAATAAGCTTTATTTAAATCGTTAGAGAGAAAATAAAAGTCTCTCTTCTTGAGAAAGGATGCTGGAAGATCCTATCTTAAAATCATATACTTCATCTACTTTCCGCTTCTTACTTGAAGACTCAGTAGAGATACTTCTTGAAGAATTAACACACTTGGCACTATCATTCTGACATTTTTTGGGAACTTTATAGTCAGATAAGGATGAACTACTGACCTTGGACTTACAGCAATCTTTGAAGAATCTTAATAAGGGTTGCCACTGACAACCAACGAGTGCAAGCATGCTTCAGAATTTTTTTTTACCTCAGTGTCATGCAGCTTCTGAAATTATCTGAGTCGCTTTTTTCTTTTAGAACTTTTCTCAAGATAGTAATACACATCAATGAGAAGTTCATCAATCTGAAAAGGAAGCATCACACAGGGTGGCCACTCAAAACAGATTTCAGATTTCCCTGATTTTTCCAGGTTTTCCAGTTAAAATCTTAAAATTTCCAGGTTTGTGTTTTTTTCCTTTTTTCTTATAAAGTGTAGGATGTGTACAAGAAAAGTGTCTGTATTATAAAATATCTTATTCAAAATGTCATTTTTTTAAACATATCTTGAAAAAAAAAAATTTTCTTACAAGATATTTTTTTATTATTTTTTAATGCTCTGGTACAACATAAATTTTTTGAAAATTAGGACGTGGAGAAAATTATATGCTTAGCTTGCAGAATATATTGTTTTTATTGAATAATTTTAATTGTTTTTATTGAATTTAATGTGTTACTTTAAGTAGTATTTGCTCAAAGTGTACCTACAAAATGACAAAATCAGAATAACAAATAAAACCTTGGATAAGTATTGTTTAATATATTTTCATTAAGGAAAAGAAAACCGTTTCAGGTGATTATATGTCAATAATTTTTAATAATTGCAGTGGCTCCCAAAAGTGCTCACTCACTTATAACTTATATTGAAATAGGTAATAAAAATTCAATAATCAAAATGAATATTTTACAATAGGTATTTGATAATAAGATGTATAATCTATTCTTAGCAAAACTGCACGCAATATTTTAAAAACAAAGCAAAAGTTAATTTTTTAATCAAATAGTAACAAAAATGTTACCCCACGAAAGTCATCGTACATTTAAATGTTTTGGATCTCAGAATTAAAATTATCCTCTATTGCTATTTTTATTTAATTATTTTTCATTTCTTTATTAGCAATTTGTATCAAACCTATAATAGCAAAATTATATTTTAATTTTTGCTTGTTAACTCCGTAATATTTTATTTTATCATTTAAAAATGATTTTTAGTCGTAATAAAATAGACCAAATTTGATTACTTGTCTTCCTAAGAGGTAAATCAGTAATGAATATGTTAAATTAGTTTACTGTATTCAATTGAACTGTGCAATATGTGATAAAATGCTTAAACAAAGGACTTCAAATCAGAGATTAAAATTATAAATTTTGCGGAAAAATTCATAAATTTGCAATTGAGTGTTGTAAAAGTTTCTGTAAAAATTTTTAAAAAATATTCTGCACGAATTTCACCTGACAAAAAAAAAAACTAGTTACACTTATTTTCAACCTTTAAAAGCTATTGTAGATGCTAAAGGAAACTCCACTAAATGTTAATTTAACAAAAAATTTGATTACTAATAGACTGAGTTTTTTCTTTAAAAGTGTATGATGACTTTTGCGGGATAAAGTTTTTGTCACATTTTGATGATTGATTCCTTAAAAATAAACTTTTTCTATGTTTTTAAAATATTTCATATTGTCATTTAAAATATTTCAGTTTTGTTAAGATTAGAACACATTTTTTATCATTAAATATACATTCTGAAACATTCATTTTAATTAATGAATAGTCTTATTTCATTGAAAGTCATAAGTGTATCAACACTTTTGTGAATCACTGTAATTACAATTCAATATAAAGCTGTACTGTATACTGCATTATACTGTATTTCATCTTACCAGTGCTTTTTATAAAATTCGCTGATCATATTTTTCTTAAACCAATATCTCAAGTCAAATTTTTAAATAATGGTATTTTGAAGTAGCATTTTTATTTTAAGAGATTCAGTATAAAAAAATTGTCAGAAATGTAAAATTGTTTAATTTTTAGTTCTATACTCTATAGAAGAAAAAAAATAGATAAAATTCCTTAAAATTTATACTTTTCTGATTTTTTTCTTATTTGAAATTAAAACATTTAAAGAATTCCAATCTAAACACACAGTTTTTCAGTTTAGCATAGTTAATTGTTTTTGTTTGAACAACTGGAATCTTGTACAGTGCAGAACTAAAACAATAAGTTTCGTTTTCCTTCTCCTGACTAAACACATATGAATAAAAAAATATATATTTTATGTATATATATCATTTAATATGTTTCATATATTCAGCTTTTTTTGGTAAGTTCTTAGTCATTGTCAGCTTTTTTAGGTAAAAAGAAGAATAGTTTTGAAATATCATCTCTGGAATGCAAGCAACATTTACGAACTATCGATATTGGGATAACTATACAATTCGAATTTTGAATCAAAAAACTAATATTTACCAACAAAACCGTAAAATTTGATATTAATATATAGTTAGTTCTAAAAAAACTTTTATCAAAATAAAAATATACTTTAAAAGGTTAAAATGAAATAGAAAAAATTAGCATTAATGCAAGAATTGTAACAATTTGTCGACAAACATTGCTGTTAGTGATGGGGGGAAATGCGTGATTGGTTGGTTTGCTGAGAAAAAATAATTTACAGATTTCTTTGAATGGGAGTTGAAAAGCTTTCAGAAAAAGAGTGCAATATAAAATCTATTATTATTAAATTATAACCAACTAATTTTTAGAGAATTTAATAAAGTTAAAAATACAAAAAAATTTTGTCAAAATGGAAAAAAATTACCACTCCCAATTGCGAACAAACTTGAATCATTGTGTGAACACGGACAGAATTTAAAAACCGAATCCTAACCCCGTCTTCCACATCCACCATAATCTTTGCCTTTCCTAAATTGCACAGTCTGCATAGAGATCAAAGGTTTCTACATTTGCATGGGAGAATTTTATGTTGTATTTTAGTTTAACAGGGTCATAATGGAGGAAATTTTGACGAAAGCAAAGTAAGTTGATGATATTTTAACTGTTTGGAGATACATTTCCGTATAAAAAATGTGGGTATAATGGATGAAACAATTTAAATTAAGAAAATTATTAGCAAATAATTTAAATTAGTGAATAAAAATACATAAGAAAAAATTTCCAGCTTTTCTTTAAAATTTCCAGGTTTTAATCCATATTTCCCTGATTTTTCCAGTATAAAAAAAATTCCCTGATAATTCCAGGTTTTCAAGGTTTTCCAGGTGGGTGGCCACCCTGTCACAGAGCCTTTCTCTGCTGTTAAGTTCACCAAATGGCAACAACAACATAGCAGTGCAATATTTTCATTTGCTTTTTGTAATACTGATATTACACCTGCCTTTTGCCCTACCATCACAGGTGCATTGTCACAACTTAAGGCGATGCAATTTTCAATCGGTATTTGAAGTGAGTTTAAATTGCTTAAAATTAAATTCCCAATATTTACACCAGTAGAGTCTTGTATTAAGACTGGTAGGGACAGTAAAATGCACTCAACTTTAGCCTGAGAAGAATTAACTTGATAATTATGAAAATTAACAACAATTGGATATAATTTCGAATCACTGTCATTACTACCATCTACAGAAATTGTAAAAGAGCTAATTTCAAGTGCTTCTATTACGCTTTCTTCTTTTTTTGATGCGATTTCATGCACAATTGCCGATTTTTTTGTCCTTCCGCATCCATAATTTTTGGCAATTTTTGAGTCTGGAAACATTTTTCTGAACAACTGTCCAGCATGATCGGCACAACTAATTGGCAAATTATGCTCAATTATAAAGGCAGTAAACAAACATTCAGACCTAATCACTGTTTTATCATTATCATTCGTCACAAAAAGATCAAGCTTTTTGTTATTTTCAATGGCTGAAAAATTTCTCACATGCTTTGATGTGCCCATATGGACAATAATATCGCTATGTCCACCGTGCGCAATGTTCGACATGGAATACAAAAAGGAAAATCATTGCCTTTTACCAACTTTTGAATAAAATCAAACTCTTTAAAATTTTGATAGAAATAAGTTTTTTTTCAACATTATTAAGAGTACGAAAGACCTAGAAAACAACTTCTAATGAAAACATAACAATCTACTCAAACGCCATTAGATTAGAATGTTTACTAAAATGAAAACTAATGACTTGATTGCGAGTAATTAGTTTTCTCCATACTCTTCACTGAGGTTACATTCCAGCTTACACGCTGGTCATATGATCCGGGGGAATTGGATTGGTTCTTCAAGTTTATGACGTATTTTGAAATCGTAGAGCTGCTGTATCAGATTTTCGCGATAAAGCAAAGAAAGTGGAAAAATCAGAAGATATTAATTAAAAAACCGAATAATTCTTAAAAAATCGGAGTTGGCAGTTATGTATATATTTATATGTATACAGTTAAACCTCGGTTAAGCGGACGTTCTTGGGATAGAAAAAATTTTTCGTTTACAAGAGTTGTCCTTTCGCGGAAAGGGTACCCAAATAATGAAGTTAAACATCATAAATTGTTTTTAGAATATTTTCAAATATATAGAAATAATCTACAATAACTATCTACAAGGCTATTTATTTAAACTTTAAGAAATATTTTTTTGATAAAAATGAATATATTAAAAAGCTTGATATAAATTCATAATTCTAGATGTAGCTACAGATAAATGAATATATTTTTCCTACTAGCACAGATATTCAGGTTAGACATATGATACCTAACAGGAGCTTTCAGTTCTCAGTCGGTTTCAATTATTAGGTTTACATACCCCAACACCTACCCATCACTTGATAGGAAACTTGATTCATACCTCCTCGAAAGTAAACCTTCCACGATTCACAGAAAGTCATGAGGTCTTATGGAGTGGATTATTCACAATTGATTATCTATCAAGTGTCTGAATAAACATTTCATTTATATGAACACCTCAAAGATTATACTTCTGTTCTCTCTCTCTCTCTTTTTTTTTTTTTTAACCTCAGCCATGTTAAATACAGTCTTCAAATTGATAAGAAAAATGAAAGACATTTTCAGTGGGGAAGAAGCATTGAGAGCATTTAATGACTGTCTGCGTTCAGTTATGGTAGTGTCAGCTTTGCGGCGAATGTACATAATGGCTTTTTCATAGATTATTTTCATTAAAAATATGTCCATATTGAGAGGCGTCCGTTTTGCAGGAGTGTCCATAACGGGAGGTTTCACTGTATATATATCGAAAGAGTTTTCACAAGCACACAGAACTAAGAATTAAAAAATAAATGAATACCTTTGTCCATCAGATCCAATAAATGCCAATTTCTTTGGTTTTGTTTTAGTAGGTAGGACAGACACAACATTATGCACTGATTGCACAGTGACGCCACCAAATTGCTTATTGATTCCAGGCATGGGTATAACAGTCGATTTCAGTGATGCAAGAATGGGACTTATTTGCTCCATGTTAAGGTGAGATCTTGATTGTTGATGAACTTTTTGTTGGAGTAACTGGTGCAGCTATAGAGAAGGTAAAAATACAAACTTTCACAACAAAAAATAACAGAGTGGTAGCCACTCAAATTCAAATTTTCCCCCATTTTCCAGTTAAAAGTCTTGAAGCTTCAGGTTACTGTATTTTTTGTCCCCACAAAGTATAAAATGGTTTAAAAAAGTGTCAATATTCTCAAGTATTTTATCTAAAATGTAATTTTATTAGTATATAATCTTAAAAAAAAAAAATCAGATTAGATTTATTTTAATTAGCAAGGATATTGTTTTTGCTTTTTCAAAATTTTAATAATTGGGTACAGTATTAATTTTTTAAATAATTAAGATAAATGCGAAGAAAAAAATATGTTTAGCTTGTAGAAAATAATGTTTTTATTAGGGACGTAACGAATCGTGATTTGGTGAATAGCTGAATATTCAGCTTAAAAAAACCTGGCAAAATAAAAAATTTGATTATATAAGTAAAAATAAGTATATTTTTATATGTATAAAATTATTTGGTATAAATAATTTGGCATACTTATAAGTTAAGTCAATATTGAAAAATAGTCAAAACTTAGACCTTAATTTTTGAAAGAAAATCTTAAAGCTAAACATCCCAATTACGATATTTTCAAGAAAAAGTGAGGAATAAAGAAACCCTCTAAATTACATAATAAAAGCTTTTCTAAAAACAATTTTTATAAATGGTCAATGGGATTTTACACAAGTATCTAAAAAGGTTTCGTACCCAATGCATTTAAATTGCCTCAAAGGAGACTTACACATATTGGTTTCGACAAAATTGGTCAATTACACAAGTATCGATTCTCCATGAAAATACAAGTTCTTCATCCGAGAAAATATATATTAATGAACAAGTATATTAATGAATCCTGTCTGAAAAAAGTAGCACATTTAAAAAAGAACAATTTCAAGCAATCTTTTTAAGTAAACATTTCCCCTTTTAAAATTAGGTAATAATCGATATCTCTCTCTATTTCAACCCATTTTTTTAAAGAGATGTTTTGCAATAAGTGCAAAACAGTTAGGAAGTTTCCTCTCACATATTTTGTATAACATAATTTTATATAGATATCAGGAGAGATTAATTACGTTTTTGAACTCAGACCAGCTATTTTGAGGTCTTGATGGATCCTCTGGATTCCTCAGTTTGTTAATAGTCTCTTCAATTTGTTTTCCAAATGTTTTTTGGAACCACTGTTCATGGGGTGTTTCAGCAGGCTGACTTGTTATTGCTTGTAATTGTTCTAACAGGAACAAGGTCTGCAAAATAAAGTAAAGAAAGAAAAATGTTAAATCTGTGCAATATTATTTTTCAAGTTATGCGCAGAGGGTGCATATGGGAAACTTTTGTAGCACTCCTTATTCAAACAAAAAATAATACTAACAATATTAAATAATTGCCTCATTTTGATTAAATTATAATATTTTCATATCTCGATTACGAATTAATATATTGAGTTTTTTTTTCTTCTTAAAAATAAGTAATGAGATAAATAAGAAGCCCTCAAGTCTTAGTGTTTTAGGAGCACACTTTGAGCATTTAGAATTGTAATTAATATCATACTAAAAAATGATTGAAATAGAAGAGAAAGTTTAGAAGATCTGTCACTGAATATCCACCATCAATACTCAAGAAGTGATCTATAAATAGAATAGAACAATAATGCCATCAGTTTTTCGGAAATAAATTCAACTATACACAAATTAGATGGAAATGAATACTTAACTTGTTTCTGGGGGAAAAACTGGTCATTTTAAATCTCCCCTCCCCACGAGATTGGTAGGAATTCAAGAGATTTCAGACCAACGAAGACGTAGGCAGAAATCTCTGCAAAAATGCGGGAGAGTTGGCAAGTCTGGGGCCCAATTTATTAATACATTCTCGCCAGATGTGCAGATGCAGCAGTTAATTTAAATTTGCTCATTCACAATATGATACCATTTTTTGTTTTGTTTCAGCGATAAACTTAAAAAAATTTCAGTTATCACAATATATAATTTTAGCAATACTTTGAACAAAAAACAATTTTCGTGAAAAAAAAAAGTTTTTAAAAATTTTGATATTCATAATTAAAGAATGGAATATCCTCCTCAGAATTTTTCCCCATGATAGAGAAGTGACCCAGCTGGGTCTAAATAAACACAGTGAGATGAGTTAAAATAAATAGCATACCTGCCAACATTGGAGAAATAAAATAACAGAGATTTTACTAGCTACATTTTTAGGGTATGAGTAAAGTTTTGATACATCATGCATAATCATGAAAGTCAAAATTGGAGAAGATTTTTTAGGCCATTATTTATAATTGCTTAAACTATAAACACTCAAAATACTGCAGTACTGGCAATAGCACCATCTGTTGAGGAATAAGAGAAACATTTTTGCCATCAGCGGATATTTTGTTACCAAAAATTTCTTCAACAAATACGGAACAAATTTGAGAATATCCTGGTAAAAAGGAGATAGTCGTAAAATACAGGAGACTTGGCAGGTAGTTGGCTGATTTTTTGGCAAAATATTCAGTATTCGGCCAAATAACTATTTGCTAATTCTCTATTGATATTGTAAGTTAATATCTCATTAAAACTTTATTGGGACTTAATAGGAAGAAAAGCCTCAGTTGAATTATTTTCCCATCTAAAATGCATTACAATATCTTTATTAAGTTCTACTGCTATTATTTGAATTAAAAATAAATAATTGATTTTTCTAAAACCTTGTAGGTTTTTTTTGACTGATTTTAGGGCACAAACCCGTTTTTTTTGTGTCACATTATGATAAAGAGAAGAAACAGAGTAAGAACATGCTGATATTTTATAACACTTTGATGATTTTTATGATATAATTAGACTACAGCTAGGGACTTTTATGTGCATAAAATGTAATTTAATGAGAGGCTAAAACAAAAGTTTGACATTTCACTTATTTATTGTACATTGTTATCATTAATTCTTGATATTATAATACATTTAAACATAATACTTTCATGATGTTGGTAAATACTTTTAACTATTTCCTAATTACACTTTACTTTTATGAATTTAATTAAAGAACACTTTAATGGAAAGCATGTTCTCTATGAGGAACTGAACAAAACATGAATGCTCGAAGAGAGAACACTTACTAAGCATTATTATTTTTTTTAAAAAAAACTTACAGGTTTCACATAAACATTGTGCTTTTCTTTAATAATTTCTTTCTTTTCTTCTTTATTTAAATATGTATTGCCCATCACTTTTCCAATCTCTTTATCCAAATTTGAAAATCGCCTGCAATAAAAGTAGTTTTTTTATAAGTATAAGAGTAGGATTGGTGATTCAATCAGGGGTCTGTCCAGACATTTTGTGAAAGGTCCTGTTTTTGTAAAAAATTACTCGTAATTTGTGAATATAAAATAAACGTTAAGACACATTCTTTCAACCAGGGTCCTGCTTTTATGAATTTGTGCAAATGGGGTCCTTATGGCAGAAAACTTTTTCAAGGAGTTTTTAAATTGTAAATATATAACAAGATTATGCTCAGCACTGTAAAATTATAATTAAAAAAAATAAAATTTTCATTTGCTGCTTCTAAATTAGAGATGCAACATACAAATATTTGGTATTTAGCCTATACTGCTAAAAGCAGAATATTCATTTTAGGCAAATAATGGAAGAAGCGTCTGCCAAAAACAAAACATAATTCATTTACATCAATCGTTCTTTTTTTTCACCCTAGGAAGGGTTCATTCGATTAACAAAACAATAATGAAGATGAACAAATTTGTGAAGGGTCCGATTAAAAGAAAAATCATTTTGTGAAGGGTCTGTTTTTAAGTTAAAATATTTTGTGAAGGGCCCGTTTTTATGAAAAGATATTTCATGTCTTATAAACAGACCCCTGCTGAGTAATTCCGCAGGATATCAACATAAATCCGAATTTTTCTGCGACCCAGTAGATTATTAGTGTAAAAACTCAGCTTAATCTAACATACACTCAGTTAAATTTACGTAGGTATTTAAATATTATACATAAAAGCTACATGCCTTCTAAATTTGAATTAACAATGATATTAAATCCTCATACACTGCAAGTTTGTCATCAACTAAGAGAAAGAAAGAAAAAGCTCTTAAGTTTTTGGGGGTGTTCCCTAACCCCCGCCTTATAATTTCTTTCCTTTTTAATAACATGACGAGAAAAATAACTGTTGTTCTTGGGTTTTTGCTTGTAAAATAAATCAGAAATTTTATTAATGGGAAGAGAGGGAATTAACTTTCTACTTTAGTATTAATAAATAAAGTGACACAATGCAGTCAGACAGCAGGGGTCGGTCTAGGTTTTTTTTAAAGAGGTATCTATTCTGTGAAAATTTAGACATAATTTGTGAAAACTAATTATTATACTAAAAAACCAACACAAAAATATGGTAAAATAAGAAAATACTTCAAAAATTGTTACTACAGGGGTAATTGTGGGCCCAACTCAAAAATCCTGAAAATTTCCTGAGTAAAATCATTCAAAAAATTTATATCTCTATAAATTTAAATCATTGAAATTTTCAAAACATAATATTCTAAATGAATTACATGCAACATAGTTAAAATGAATAATTATGTGTAAGTTTACTTTTATCTCTAATCACACTTATTATTCTACCAGAAAAAATATTTACAAATGAAAGAGATGCCAAGTATAAATTGTAGTTCTAATATTTTTAAATAAAATATACAAGAATTTTTATATATAAATGTGATCGATGATTTCTTGAAACTTCTGGACTTTGGATATCCGGAACATTTTGGATCGCAATTAGCGAAAAATCCAGGAATCCGGATTTTTTCCGGAGCACAATCACCCCTGTTACTATAAATAAAAATAATTTATGACTGGTAAATTTTTATATATATTTTTCCCATGTGTTCACAAACAGTTTCGCTATTTGGCTTAAATTTGTATCTTAATTTACAAAAATCATGAAAATCATTGTCAATAGTTAAATTTAAACCTGAATTTAATAAAAACATAAACTTAACAGTACTAACACTATAAGTTATCTTCATTTTTGGGATTATTTTAGACATACAGAAAATTTTCACAGAGAAAAAAATGTTAAATAATAAAAAAAGGTTTATTAGAATAAATTTAGAATAACGTTTAAGACAATAGTTCGAATTTCGACTTCCTACTACCAGGGGTGGCCTCGTCATTACATTTTAAAAACTCGTATTTTCGGGGCAATACAAGCAATGCAATTTTAAGAGGTGGGGAATCTCAGAACTTGCTTTTTTAAAAGCATTTTTTGAAACTACCGTTTTTCCTTAAGTTGAATTAGTGGAGAAACCGCTGAATGGTAGTAAATGTGCATGGGGCAGAGATTATTGTCGAAAAGATTCAGATAAAGCAAACACATATGTAGCAAAATATTTTCTTAAAAATTATGCATAAAACCTAATAATGTTTAAGTTATATTATATATAGCGATAAAAAAAATGGAATGAACCCCAATAAAGTTATATCTGTAGTCAAGTAACAGAAATTTTTATTTTGTTCTTCCTAATTCAGCTTTAAATTGTTATTAGATGCAAGTTTAGACACTCCTTAAAAACAGGGTACCCACTCAACTTGCGAAAAAAAATTTCCTGACTTTTCCAGATAAATTTCAGTGAAAATTTAGAGCATATTTTCATCAGAAAACTTTGATTCTTTTATTTGCTTTGTGAAATATTAGATTTTGTGTCTAAAAAAAATGTTATTAAATGAGGATGGAAACATTTTAGTTTGACTAAATTTTGAAATTTTTATAAAAAATAATTGTAATAGATGTAAGAATTATTTAATTCAAATCTCAGTAACTGATTACCGTTACTGACAATTTTAAGACTTAAGATTTTTGGAGTTAAAATAAAATTCCCTGACAATCCCAGGTTTTCCCTGACCCGTGGGAACCCTGAGAAAAGGAGTCTTAGCCATTTATTTGTTTGCCTTCAAAAAATAAAAATAATTTGCAGCACCTGTTGCCATGCTTGGAGGTGTTACTGAGCTCTTTTTTTTTACTCTGTTATTAATATTATATAATAACATTTGAGCACTTTTCTTCTATCTAAAATACTACAATTTCATTTTTTAATTAACACTCCGTCGGGCGCGTTTCGAAACTTACGGCATCGGGCGCGATGTATCTGTCAGATACATCTCTGTTTTGTGTGTTTTCTGTTAATATGTATTACTTTAAATCTCCTATTTTTACTCTTTTTAGGTCCAGGCTTTTACACCCGGACCTTTTATTAGTTTTTTTATGTATATTTTTAATTTTTATATATTTTTAATTTTTATATATTTTTTAATATTTTCAATAATAATTTTTATTTATTAATCACAAACGCTATTACAAAAGTTAAATGCTGTAAAAAACATTTAATTAAACATGTTAAACTGTTGAAAAAGTATAAAAAGGACAGTTATGCACAAATAATACATAATATAAAAGTGACAAATCAATTATTATAATTGAATCCGATTCTAAATTTAAGTCAAATTTTTTCTTCCGATCTGTTTTGCCCATTTAAGTATTATTGTCCTTTCCTACATAAAAATAATCATTATTAACATCATCATCGAGTTCTGAGTCATTATAAACACTTTCACTGCCATGACAATCAGCTTCACGTGTTTCTAAAATATCTTCTTCGTCAGCATCACTTTCATCAAATTCTTCAGCATTTAATTCCTCATTTCCATCACTAAATAGAATACTATGAACTAGTTCTAGGCCTTTCTTATTTTTCAAATCTAAAAAGCGTGTAGCACTCATCGTAGGAAAAAGATAAATCAAAAACGCTCAGGGAATCTCAATACTTCCATGTAGCTTCACGAGACAAACGTTATCGGGCGCGTGTATCTAACAGATACAAAATTCCAAACAAGCTTGGAAACAGGAAATATTCCTACACCGAACTGGTCACTACTGCATTCCAAAGTAGCAGGGGGCCAGATGGACAGATACTGATAAGGTCAAGGTCGTAAGAAAATGTTTCAGGGGACAAAAGCAGAGATATTGACACGTCTGTATCTGTCAGATCAACGCGCCCGATGGAGTGTTAAGTACCGACGAGTGATTTATAGATTAGACCTATGAAATACAATTGTAATAAATCTCGTCTACCTATTGACTTCACTTTGATGCATGCTCAGAGTTCCTAGCCACAACTCATCCCAAAGAAGTGTTATCCTATGGAGTTCATGTATTAAATTGCGTGCTTCAGAAATAGTTCTCTCGTCCTGGCCTTCGAGGGTCTCTACGAGGGCTGTGAAGCAGTTCTGCATGACAGCCGTTGTTTGCCTGTCTTCCTCAGAGTCTTCATCCAGGGTCTCATGAACGGACAGTTGGCTCTCCTCAACTTGGGAGCCAGAAACTTCTTCAGCAGTGTCAGAAAAGTAGGCACCAAATAAACCTTTAAGGAAAATATTGTATAACCTCTGTCTGCACTCAAACACAACATCCATTGTAACATAACATTTTCCATTGCTTAAAAAAATAAATAAAATGATAATAAGATAGATTTAAAGAGGCAACCAACATAGATTAGTCTTGATCTTATAAGCAAAGTTATACAAAACTTAAGAAAAAAAAAATATTCATTCGGATACAGGGGTGATTGTGAGCCCAACTCAAAAATCCTATAAATTTCTTGAGTACAATCATTAATGATGTATTTCAAAAAATTAATACTTTTATGAATTGAAATCATTGATATTTCCACAACATGAAATACTAAATAAATTATATGCAGCATAATTCAAATGAATAATTATGTATAAGTTTACTTTTATCTCTAACCATATTTATTATTCTACCAAAAAATAAATATTTACAAATGATAGAGATGTCAGGTATAAATTCTATTTCTAATATTTCTAAATAAAAAATACAAGAATTTATACATAAACGTGATAGCTGATTTCCGGATCACAGTTAGCGAAAAATCCGGATTTTTTCCGGAGCACAATCATCTCTGCAGTTAATAATTTAATATTAAACACACACACTACCCTACAATAATGAAAGAGATTTTTCAGTAATTGACATTTTTGTTAAACTTTTCAAGAAATACTTAGAGGATTATTGCAGAATTTTAGAGGTTCAGATGCGATTTTTCATACTTAACAATAAAGTTTAAAACTGTAAGAAATTTGAGGGACTGATAATAAACTACGAAAAAAAACAAGTTCTTTTGTACACGCTATGCCAGTAAATCAAGCAATAAGCTTGTCTCATTTAAGTTGGATGTTATTTGCATAAAATTTTGTAAATCTAGCTTAAATATTTATAGAGATATGGACATTTTTATAAACAAGATACTCTTTTTTGTCTAATAGCTAAAAATTTATGAAAAAAAAAATTTACATTTTTGTTCCTCTGCACACACAATATATAAGAACTACTTTAAATACTCATATTTCGCACAGTTTTAAATGATTTTTTTCCTTTAAATTTTAAAAAAAATTTGTAGTTAAATTTAAATTGCTCAATTTAAAAAAAAAAAATATTGAATATTTTTAAAGTTATAGCAAAGAGACTTAAGACAAAATAATTAATTTTTTTATAACAATATCTATATTTCCATAAATATTTAGGAATTTTTATGCATTCATGGGAAATATCAACCATAGTCCTGCAGATGGTCTTCAAAAATACTTGTTTTCTTACGTAATTTATTGTCTGTCCCCCTAACCTCTTTAAATCTTATTGCTAAGTATGGAAAATTGTACGAACTAAAGTTACAAAATAATATTCCAAGTATTTCTTGAGAAACTTTAAAAATGTCTCTTCCATTATTGTAAGGTCTTAAAATATCTCCTATTCGTGTGCATATTTTTAAAGTAGAAATTTTTACTATCAATGTTAAAAAACTTGCTTAAAAAAAACAGAATTTTTAAAGTCCTGTGTTATCTGAAGTCCAGCGAAATCACACACATACACATTTTAGAAACAACTAATTAAGTATGCTTTCAGAATTCTTTACAATATTTTCTGTCTTTGACCTAGAAACGTTGTGAGCAAATTTTTGAGTTTTGGAAACAGTCAGCAAGCAGAGCCTGACAAAGGCAGCTGCATCAGGGGCAGCTGCTTCGGGCCCCACATCAGAGGGGGACCCAAAATTGAATAGAAAGCTTATTTCAGGTTTCCTTCTTTGATAAACTTTTTTTAAATAAAATATCAGTACATTGTAAAATTCGTCAGTTTTATCTTAGCTTCTTCATTAATTTAGCGTATGAATACAAAAAATCTATATTTCATAAATCAATGGTTTTCTAGTGCCGAATTCAGCTAAATTTCGCAATTACGATGAGCAAATTCGATGAACCTGTATTTTTTCATACAGCAGTATGCGATATATTTACAAAAATACAGGCTTCTGATTGGCTTATATGAGCCGTCATAATTGCGAAAATTTAGCTGAATTCCGCCCTAATGTCAGCAGGGATATGAATTTTTTGCAGCTAGATGGCAAAGTTATCAAAAAACTGCATTCGGCATGATGAACATAGAATTGTCACAAAATCAATAAAATGGACAGAATGATATTTCGTCTGACTATAAAGGGGGGGGGGTGGATTTTTATAGTGGATTTTTCTTCTCATCTTATCGTTTCTGCACACTTGACTTCATGACTTTTTCTAACAATTATATACACTTAATAATCTATTATTTTTTTAAAAATATTTTGTTGGTTTCAAATAATACTTGTCGTATACCTATTTCCACCACAACCGGTCATTTGACGGGGAGAACAATTTATTGCTTTATAAGGTTATCGGATCAGAAATGACGATTTAATGCGTGTTCAACCTATAGCATTCGATCAGTTGCACATTTCTGCAAAGACTTTTGTATAGGGAGTTCAATCAGAATAACTGTGAATTCATATATCAAGAAAGTACCTTAAGTTTTAGAATGGCATTTTCGTGTCAGAAAAAGTGACAAAAACTAAATGTTTTAGTAAGTAGGTAGCTTATATTTTATTTCGATAGCTTTACTTCATTTCTAACTAACTGTTAGTTTTTACCCAGAAAAATGTCGAAACAATGAAGACAGCACAAGTTCTTAGAATAAATAATATTAATTATAAGAATTATAGAAATAATAATCATTAGAAGAAATATAGTTGCAGAAAATGTACAATGGAAACACCCTATATATGAAAAGAAAAGAAAAAAAAAGAAATGCATAGAGAAATGAATTAAAAATTCTTATTCTTTGTGTTTGTAATACCAGGGATGCTACTCGCAAAATATCAAATTGTCTCACCAGAAATTGCATTTCGTCTCAGTTAAAATCTCTTTTTGGCTCAGTTTGTCTCAGCTAAAATTATTTTTTTCACTCAGTTTATCTCAGCTAAAATGATTATTAATCAGTTTGATAACAATATAAAGATAATTTTCAGGATCCATAAAACCATTAATAGCATACTAGGAGTACTACAATTATACATACATTCACTATTGCTAGGATTTTAAAAAACCTGCATATGATTGATTATAAGAGTCCACAAAATTGTTTTATGGACTCTGTTGTTTTCATATATATTGCATTTATCATTTATGCCAATGAATAGTATCTGTTCCAGAATTTTACAAAGTAAATTTTAACTTTCTTATTTTTTAAAATATAATGGTGTTAACTTTCTAAAAAGAAATATCTATTTAGTTTCAGTAATTCAAAAGGGAAAATACCCATTTCATTTTGAGCTCAAATTTCATCTCAAAATATATAACTATTCAGTTACAATGAAAGGTCTACAGATTTCAATAATTAAAAGAGAAATTCTGTAATTAAATAATGAGAGTTTAAGAAAATGCAAATAACACAAAAAAAAAACACTCTTTGATAGAATTCAGGAGGTGCAGTGAAATTTTGAAATATTTTAGGTAGGAATTTTTCAAGAAAATTTTAGGGAGCACTTAATAGCCAAAAATTAGCATATATACATTTTTATATCAAAACAGAAATATTTAAAAACTATTATAAACAATTTAAAAAGACACATATAAATATAATTTTCTTTTTAAAATGACTTGCATCCTTTATTAAGTATAAAAGTAAACTTTTTAGTTTATTGGCATTGACTAGTAGATTGTACTTTCTTGCATTCACAAGATTAGTTAGTTGACTATGTTCTTTTAATTTGTATAGCTAAATATACAATCATAAAATGTGATTATGAATGCACTTAGTAATTGTTTAAATGCAACAACTGTTGAAAAATATATCACATCTTTACAGTAACTAATTCAAGAAAAAACTTAATTCTACTTCTTTCTAGAATCGTGAAACTGGATTTTAAAATAGCGTGAATATGAATTGCGATTTTGGGTTTTAAAATCGCGTGAATATGAATCGCGATATTGAATTACAAAATCGTGTGAATATGAATCACGATATTGGATTTTAAAATAGATTGAATATGAATCGCGATTTTGGATTTTAAAATCGCTTGAATGTGAATCGCGATATTGGATTTCAAAATCGCGTGAATATGAATCACGATATTGGATTTTAAAATCGAGTGAACATGAATCGCGATTTTTGATTTTAAAATCAAGTGAATATGAATCACGATATCGGATTTTAAAATCACGTGAATATGAATCGTGCGGTTGGATTTTAAAATCGCGTGAATATGAATCGCGATTTTGGATTATAAAATCATGTGAATATGAATCACGCTGTTAGATTTTAAAAACACGAAAATACAAATCACGATATTGGATTTTAAAATCGCGTGAATATGAATCACGTGAATATGAATCGCTCAGCTGGATTTAAAAAACACAAATCACGATATTGGATTTTAAAATCGCGTCAATATGAATCACTATTTCGGATTTTAAAATCGAGTGAATATGAATCACGATTTTGAATTTTAAAATCACGTGAATAAGAATAGCGCTGTTGGATTTTAAAAAAGCGAAAATACAAATAGCGATATTGAATTTTTAAATTGCGTAAATAAGAATCACGATGAATAATTTTTAGATCACGTGAATACGAATCGCAATGAGTAATTTTTAAATAGCGTACAAATACGAAAAACGAGATCTGATATTACAACTGCGTGATAACGAATCGCAATATTGGATTTAAAAATGCGTGAATACGAATCGCGACGTTGGATTTTAAACTCGCGGGAATACAGATCGCGATATTGAATTTTTAAATTGAGTGAATAGGAATTGCTAGTACGATTTTTAAACAGCGTAAAAAAAGTCGCAACACATAAGTTTTAAATAAGTTAAATACGAAAATCGATGATTGATATTAAAATCGTCTGATTAAAAATCGCGATTTTAGCATATTCCAGCGCAATTCCTAATATTTAAAATTCCGAAAATCAGCCAAACGAAAAAAAAAAATCATATATCGGTGGTCGAAACGAAACACTTAGACTCCTTTCCACTCTATAGCGGAAGTCGCGGGAATCCGACTATCGTTCCGGCGGCTTGGGTTTCTCTAATTGGACTCCCTAAAAATTTTAGTTTTTGGAACATGGTCGAAAATTTAAAAAATTGGGAGAAAAAAGCGGATTTCCGCTTTTTCGTGGAAGTCTTTCATCCCTTGGAGACGTGAACGGCAAAATGATCTCCAATGACTCACGGCAATGCGGATTAATATTTGAAACTGAATTCAGGTTTGCCAAATTTTGGACGTTTTGTCTCAGAATGGCGCAGCTTTGGCAGAAACTGAGCTGAATGTCGCAAAATGGCGCAGTTATGCCGTTTTGTCTCAGTTTGTCGCAAATGGCGCAGGCGTAGCATCCCTGTAATACATAAAAATTGGCAACATACAATTTTGTTTAACACTAGAAAGACTGAAACTTAGTATATATTGCCCAAAAGCAGTCAAAATGACTGGATTATAAAAGAATAAATAATATGTAAAGAAATTAGTTTAAAATTAATTAATATTTTTATATTATTTACAGTTATATAACAAGCTATTAGTAAATATTAACATTAAAAAATTATATGCTGTACAAAATTCTAAGAAATTGAGTCATCAGTGCTTTTCTAATTGAAATTAAAAGAAGTCAAAATGACTTCCTTAGGCAATCTAGTGTTGATTATAATAAAGTTTTTTTAATACATAAAAATTGGCAACATACAATTTTGTTTAACACTAGAAAGACTGAAACTTAGTATATATTGCCCAAAAGCAGTCAAAATGACTGGATTATAAAAGAATAAATAATATGTAAAGAAATTAGTTTAAAATTAATTAATATTTTTATATTATTTACAGTTATATAACAAGCTATTAGTAAATATTAACATTAAAAAATTATATGCTGTACAAAATTCTAAGAAATTGAGTCATCAGTGCTTTTCTAATTGAAATTAAAAGAAGTCAAAATGACTTCCTTAGGCAATCTAGTGTTGATTATAATAAAGTTTTTTTAGTTTATTTTCTTCCTAACATCCATATTTCATACATTCAATGAAGAAACATAAAGTCCGGTCATTTGACAGGCTATGGTAGAAATAGGTATACATTAAGTGTTGGTATGTTTAGTGTAAATTAAATTCACAGTAGAGTTATTTGTTCATAAAGAAAACAATTGAATCTTCTCCTTCACTATCTTAGATCTGAAATCATTATTAATGTATTTTGTCTATCTATGGCAAATTAAGTGCCTACAGGTCTGTAATTGATCATTGTAATGAGAAAATTTAGACATAAAGAGGAAAACCATAAACATACCAGCAGTCTCATCTTGAAGTTGGGGTCCTACTTTCAGAGTCAAAGAACCAACCACAGCAGGAAAGACAATCAAGTGAGGGGAGGCATGAGCAACTCTGCACAGAAGGTCAGAAATACTCTGCCTCACGTACGTCTCTGGATGATTCAGGCGAGAAAAAAGCTGTGGTATTATACCTAAAGAAATGAATATTCAAAGGAATACATTATTTAAAACATGAGAATAATATTAATAGACACAGCACTGAAATTTTAAAAGTATGCTTCGATATCAATACTAAATCATTATTCTTCTGCAAATCAAAGGGTATCACTGACACCCAACATTTTAACAAATTTTTATCAACAGACATCATAATCCACCATACATTAAAAACAATGAAAAAGAACTTTTAAAATTTCAGTACAAAAAATAAATTAAAATCTTCATTAAAATAATAATTGCATTTTAATATAGTGATGGAAAATTATGCAAGAAAAGTTTCAAGTAAAAAATATGGCTGTGAAGAAAAAAAGTAGACTTCCTGAAGTTTTGAAGGTATTCTCTGAGGCATATGAACTCAGACTACACATATTAGAATTGTATCAATTTTGAATGAGTAATATTTTTTTTTTAAATTTTAACAGAACCTCCAACAATATTAGTAGTTACTTTTCCACTTCAAAAACATTTAATGAATACAGTTACTGTGTATGAGTCCAACCCTGAGGTCTGCAAAAAATCAAAAAAAGAAAAAAATCCTAGAATGTTATGTGCATTAAATAATTGGAAAAATCCCCCTGAAATGTAAACAAGAGAAAAATGTATCGCCATTTTAACTTACAGTGAATTCTAAATCATGCACCACTTCTCGACTTACTCAATAAGCGACGATACCACAGTAAATTCATGTGTGTGTTTTCAATAAGGATTTTTACATACAGTTTCTTTTAAATCTCAATGCTTTAATATGTTATTTTACTCGACAAACTTCACATCGCAGATCTGAAGAACAGCCTTTTTAGGTACTCAATTATTTGCCATTTACTTGTAAACTCGAATGGTCTTTTTCATTTCTTTTCATCAGTTATTGCTACAGATTTTAATAATTTTTAAATCTTGATTTTTTAAGGCCATATTGTTTTGTACGGGCATTTGAAGAATCACTTTTTTATGCCATCCAACATAAACGAATTAAAACTCTAACCTGCGTAATATTATCGGTTGCATTTTCGTGTTATTATTGACAGGAAGTTATTTCGAGTTATTGCCGACATAAACTTTCACGTGCATACCCGTAAATTTTCATTCTTTCCGAGTGGCAATAAAACAATTGCTGAAAAGCAATCTTGATCAAAAATATATTTATATTTTGACCCAATTGAAATTTGCTATAATTAAGACTATTATATGTTTAAATTATTTACATGTAGTGGTGGTTAAACTCATTTATAATTATTTTTAAAAATCAAAGAATTTAATGGAATAACAGTCAATAAAATGCAGAGTGATTTATGCTGTGAGTGAACTCCTAAAACAAAGCCCTTACAGAGATAAATATTTATTTCAGGATTGTGAAGCACGAATTATATTACAAATGATTCAATAAAAAAGTTCACCCATTAACAGCTACACAGAACCGAGACCTGTGCCGGAGCACGGACAGCACTTCTGGAAGAATCTTACAAAATCTTACATAACAGCAGCTTTAAAAAAAATATTTAGAAATGCAAAAAAAAAGGTGTAAAATATACCTCTCCAGGGTGCAGTAGGTGTTTCAGCTAAACCTTCCTCTAGAATATCTCTCAGTTCTGTGGCATGTTTTACAACCAATCTCAACAGACGGAGAGTTGCTGTCACGTTATCATCTTCTGTCTTTTCTTTAATGGAAGCCTAACAGCAAATGTTCATTGATATAGTTAATGGAAATAAGATCAATCTAATATTTAGTTCAATTACATGTCTCTGA
Organism: Parasteatoda tepidariorum; assembly: GCF_982258835.1. Taxonomy (NCBI): domain Eukaryota; kingdom Metazoa; phylum Arthropoda; class Arachnida; order Araneae; family Theridiidae; genus Parasteatoda; species Parasteatoda tepidariorum. Next base: position 127,552,066 of record NC_141756.1, read on the forward strand.
ATGTGAAATAAAACTAAAGTACAACAATTTCAAGCCAGATGGAAATTGTTGGAATGTAATTGAATTGTCAGAAAATTTATGTCTTTATTTTATAACCGTTGTCGAACAGCCGACTCAATTTTTGGGTTTAGGACTACCAATGTTCAACTCTGTAGTCTTGTAATTTTAAACACAATCCAGAAGACAAGGAAACTCCCGGATCAAGTATTGGAAGAAATTTTGCCTTCGAGAAGAACTTTTTGATGGAACTAACCCACATTTGTGTTACACGTAGAGAAAAATCATGAGAACCTCCCATGGTTAGCCTGACAGCAAGGGGACTCTAACCCGTGATCCGGCTACCACTGAGGATATTTTACCCCAGCACTGTGGTCGGTGCAAGCCGGATGCAGAATTCGTATCACCCAGCCACCACCGGGATTGAACCCGGTTCACCTCATTGGAAGGCGAAAGCTCTATCCCCTGAGCCATCGCAGCTCAGATGACTTGGTGTATGACTATACCAAAAAAACTATACCAAATATAAATACTATACCAAAAAAAAGGGGATTTTTTTTTCTGAAATGATTTTTAAGAAAGGGACATATTTGCAAGATTTTGCCCAATTTATCCTTTTTTGTCACTTGGATGATCGCTATCTTCAGACTAATGGACAAATAAACATTATGAGCTTCGTCTGACGTATTTATAGTTTAATTTTATTCCGTTTAAACAAATCTGCTATCATAGTATTACTAAACAATCTGGCAAAAAACATGAACTAATTTAAATTTAAAAAAAAAAAAAAACAGCATATTAAGTTGCAGTCAGCTGACTTATAAATGATTATTAAAATCTAAGTTTGAATTATTGTCAAATAGAGATTAATAACAAAAAGTTTGGGATCATTTGATTAAGTAGAGTTAAATTGTTATGTAACAATCTGCTTATCCTCAAGAAATATAAATAATAGCGTAACAACCAAAAACTTGCATTGCAACAAAACAAGTTATAAATAGTTACCAAATATTTAACTTTCTGGTGTTAAAAACAAAACATGCCTTCTTATTTAGTACCTACGAACCAAAATTTAAAGCCTTTTTACAAAAACTTAGGGTTTACATTAAATACCCAATAAATGCCAAGTTTTATATTATAAACCTAGATGAGCAAGGACTTTTCAAACTCTGTTTCTGACAGAGCTGTTTCATTTTTAGCATAATCATGAATTTTAAAAAATGTTATCGCTTTCTATAATTTTACAGTTACTTATTACACATATGTTATATAAATTTATATAATTCTTCAAGATTTTTAGAAACAGTTTTTGTTATGGATTCTAGTTCCAAATTATTTTCTGATACTTCTTTTCTTAGGGCTTTACTTCATTCCTATAAATAGATGCGTTGACTGAGTTACCAGTCAAACTGAATTTCTGGAATTCTGTCGATTTTGAAGGTCAGAATGGGTCCTCTACTTAGGTTCCTTAGAGCTGTCACCTCCTCCCCATGAGCAGAAAAATAAGTTTGCTATTGTAAAATTTCGAGCTTAAAATTGTATACAAATTTAAAAATATTCATAGTTAAATTTCAACTTGCATTTAACATTACTAGAACTAAAAGTTAGTTTCATTATGAGAACATTTTCGATTAGGTCATACAGAAAAAAGTTTAATAGGGGGAAAAAAAAAATTTCATAAAAAAAATAAAGGTCTGTAAAATAAATTTACAATGATGTTCGAATTTTGAATTTGTATACTTAATATAGAGAGAACCTCATTGTTTCATTTTAAAAAACTCTGGGATTTATAGTTTTTTATGGGAATACAAAAACAAAATTTTAAGAGGTGGAGAATCTTAGAACTTGCTTTTTTTAAAAGTATTCTGTGAAACTACCGTTTTTTCTGAAGTTGAATTTCTGAGGGTACCGCAAAACTGTAGTAAATTTACCCGGCACAGATCCCTGCAGGTAATTATCTAAATTTCCCTGACTTTTCCAGGTTTATTCCAGCATAAAAAAATTCCCTGATAATTTCAGGTACCTAACGGGACACATACACCCCAAGTTTTGAAGTGTTGTAGCAGCTCATTCCATACTGTACGAACGTAAATAGTTTAGTTTTGGAAAATACTGCCAACCTTTGATTAAATTTTGATTGATCTATAAATCTAAGGTCAGAGAAATTACTCACTACCTCTAATAAACTGATAAGTTGCAAAGTTTTACTTCCGTTTTTATTATCAGGACATATGAGCCCCTCTCGTCTTGGATAGTGGGAACACATTATCCCAACAGTCCTATGTGATCATTGGTTTTCTTCAGGGTTCATGATTTTTTTGATTTTTTTTAAAAAAATCAAAAGAATCAGATTTTTTTGATTTAAATCGGATTTTTTTGATTTAAATCAGATTTTTTTGATTTTTATTCAAATACACTGTATGAACTTTAATTTATGATTTAAAAAAATTATAAATGTTTAATCAAATTAACTTAATATTAAAACTACATTGTAACAATATTTTAGAAGCTCTAACCAAAATAATTTTTCATTATAATACATGGCTTTGAATGCATAGCAACCATTTTGAAACAAATGCATGATTAAAATTTAAAGACTAGAAGAAATAGAGAATTTAAAGAATATTTCAGCGGTCTGTTTGGGTTTTTCTGAGAGGTACCTATTTTGTAAAAATTAAAAATAATATTAAAAAATCAACACAAATATAGTAAAAATATGGATTTATTGTTTCTCACGAGACACAAAAATAAAATTTTAAGAAAAAGTATTTTGTGTGATTATTCTATCATTTTTCCTAAAGTTGAATTTGTGAAGGTACCGGCTTGGACAGACCCCTGTGCTTTAACTATTAAGACAAAGTTTCAGTTAGCAAACCATAACTTTAATTTAAAATTGTGATTTCTTTTTTTTTTTGACAAAATAAATGTAGCAGATTGTGTTTATAAATGTAGTCATTCATTGAAAAATAAATAAATATTTAATCTATATATTTTTATATTAAAATATTCATTTTTAATTCTATATCAAAATAGATAAGTTAAGCTAAAAAAAATTAGAAAATCTATGTATTCATTGGAATTTTTTTTTCACAAAATTTCTTTATAGAAAATCAGATAATGTCAAAGATACTGTAAACATATTATGAGAAAAAAATACCAGTTAATAACCCTACTGCATCAAATAGACTTCGAAAGAGTTTGAAAGGGAAGAATGACACTTTATTAGGAAAAAAAACATCTGAATTCATCAGCCCCCTTTTTTTTTCTTTTTCTGTTTTTAGCATATTAGGGGTAATTTCTTTTTAATATAACCTCAAGCTTCAGAAATATGCATTTTCCACCAATAAAATATGATGTAGATTTTAATTCACACTTTTTCATTCAAAAGGTAGAATTTTAATTAGCATTGTTTGTATTATTTTTTGAAAAAAATTCATGTTTATTAATTACTTTCTACAACTATGCAAGTCTATATTAAGACAGCATTAAATATTTACTTTAATCTGTACTTTCAATCTCAAGAATCAAAAGATTTTTAAAAATGTAATTTCAAATGTGTGGGAATTTAACACAGACCAAGGTAGTAATTTCGTTAACTAAAATTACTTAATGCAGCAATTTATTTAAATTAAATTTTAATACTAAGAAAAGAAAATAATAGAAGTATCAAAATTTTAAAACACTGTTTTTTAACTTTTAAAATCAATATATATAGTTAAAAAAAATTAGTTGATTTAAATCAATGATTTTTTTAAAAAAAATAATTTGATTTAAATCACGATTTAAATCGTAATTTAAATCAAGCTGATTTAAATCAACGAACCCTGGTTTTCTTTACAAAATTACTCATTGAAGACTTCTGGGACACATATGTTCCAGTTGTCAGGACTGATGGGATATACATGTTCCGGTCCTAAATCAGTGTTTAAAATCTTAGTTATAGCATTCTAGTGTGCCCTACTCACAGTTTATGCTACCAAAATTGTTGTTGTAAAAAAAATAATAAACTAATCGCGAAAGGGTTAAGGTTTTCCAGGTGGGTCTAAAATGTAGCTAACTACAGCTTAAATATTAAACAAACTATTTTAGAATTGTAGTACTATTTCATTACTTTAAGGAGATGAACTTATGTGAAATGAAAGGGAATAATTAAAAAATATTTATTCATGTTTACATGAGCCAGTTCGTTATCCCATCAGTGAATTTAAGAAATGCAAAATTAATCAAATACTTGAAACCTTTTAATTGTTTAATGCTTGTCCTCTGACAAACCAAGCACAACAAAAGTAGGCTCCCCTCCTATGAAATAACATCAATGTTTCATTTGCATCAGAAATTAGCTGTTTTTCATAATGGCTAGTTCAAGTATTTTAGTTATACTACTAAAAAGAAGCATGACAGTAGCTTTACTACTTGTAGAGCCCTACATCCGAGTGGAAGCTTATTGATCTTAAATACACAATTAAAACAAGGTACATAAATGCATCAAATACTTTTCCATTTAATTGCAAATATTGCAAATAGGATGCAGCTGCAATTCTGTAATAAGAATATGCTCGACTGACAAGAACTTTCCACATCTCCAAAAGGCTCTCAATCACTTCTTCATGATTGTCAAGTTTTAGGAGAAATGGGCAACATGTCATGAGTTGCCATCTCACTTCTTCTGCTCCACTTTCTGTGTAATCCTACAAAAGAATCCAACTTAGTCTCAGGCAGACATGTGATGGCATTTTGTACTAAGATAAATACAGATTTTAATGCAGACATAAAATTTATATGTATATATATTGAAAAAAATTAAATATTCCAAGTTGCAAGTAAATATTTCAAAAACTGCAAAATCTACAGGAATAACTAACGGAAAGAATGATAAAACCAAGTATATTGCATGAATCAAAAAGGGGTTCACTAAATTCATGTGTTTTAACAAATATTAAAAATATCAAGATTTCAAAAATACTAAAGGAACAAAGCTAACAAGGTAAAAATGTACAATAAAGTAGAACATAACAGTTGCCAATTCGTCATTAAAAGTTCTCTTGCTCGCCAATACAAAACATAGAATAATTGATATGATATATCAAATAGTGAATACTCAGGTGCAATATTTAAATTTCCTGTATCATAATATCTTAAACTCATGTAAAAATCAACAGCATTAGCTGCCAGAAAGAAAAAAAACCTATCATAACGCATGGCACATCAAAAAGTGACTAATAAATGGACGAAATAAATAATAACGCACAATCAATAGAGGGATAAAAAAAAAACTGAGAAAATTACGCACATTATTTTTGAATACTGATACAACATGCGAACAGTCTTAAACATGCGAACGTCGGGGTAAACCATCGAAGTAATTACTGAAGAAAAAAAAAACTTGCTTTGAAACTTCCACTTTAGGACTCAACAAAGAACACATTCTAGAAGCTCTAGACAAGTGTCGATTTTTTACTGGCCGAAGGTTGAATCATCCGCTGTCCAGCGTCACTCACAAACCTAGTTTTGTTTAAGACTGTTGATCTCACACAGGATAATTTAAACAAAAATATTGCAAAGACACGACGACATGGTCACAGAACATTACGGAGTTCTTGCAGAAAGATTTTTCTTTTAAAAAGTAAACAGAAATTACTTTTCTTTTCTACAGAAATTAACACAGGCATGCATGACATAATCATGCATTTAGGTAATCACTTTTTGACACGCTCAATTTACGGCGATAGTATTGTAAATGGATGTACTGTTTCAATTGTATTTCCGGCAGTGTAACATTAGGCTTCAAGTAATATTGGGTTTCCCGTGGATTTTAAATATCCCGATATATTTTAAACAATATGGAAAATGCGAATTGTGCATTTGAGTATTTACTTTTTAAGCCAATAATTCTATCGAATTTTTGGCAGTTATTGCTATTGATTTCTCCTTAGTTTTTAAATCTGCTATTTTTTATGCGATATTATATCAGATATTTATTACAACAGTGTAATCTCGAAACGAAACACGGATCTGAGAAGCTCGATTCGCGTGATTTAATCGTCGATTTTTTCGGCAGTTACTGCTGCAGATTCTGTGATTTTCAATTATATTTTTTATCGTGATAATTATTTATAACTGCGTAGAAAGAAATAATTTGTGTCGCCATGCCACAAAATGCAAGAATATCACCCATAATATTAGAAATTAGTGATACAGTTTTGTCACACAGGGTGCATAGCCAAATCTTTCAACAAAAAATAAGCACCTTTTAAGTATTTTTAAGCACTGTATACATAAACAAAATGCAAATTAATTTTCAAAGACTTAACATGATCTTGAAAAAATAACTAGTTTCTGACAAAGAACTCTTTTCTTGATTATATTAGCCATAATTAAATGATCAATAGATTTTTCAGTTCAAAATCAGAGGTTGGAAAATGAAGCCTGAAACTGAGACTATCTTGCAAAATGCACATGCTTGCAGAGTTGTACATGATAGTGCAGTAATCTCATCAAACTCAGCTCACAAGGGAAACTAGGGAAGTGTGACTTGCCAATTTTGAAATAAACTAGTGGGGTGTATGCCTTATGAGGAATAATATTAGGGGGCAACATTCGTTTCGGCCCATAGAAGGTCCTGTGAGAGATAAAAAAATAATTCGATTTATAGAAAAATCGGTATTTTATTACTTCAATGCAGACTATTAGTTACTGTAATTGTCTCATAATCCAATTAATTTGTAATTAATTGGATAATTAATTAATTTGCTAATTAATAAATTAATTAACATTCGTTTCGGCCCATAGAAGGTCCTGTGAGAGATAAAAAATAATTCAATATATAGAAAAATCGGTATTTTATTGCTTCAATGCAGACTATTTAGTTTAATAATTGCCTTATAATCCAATTAGTTTGTAATTAATTGGATAATTAATTAATTTGCTAATTAATAAATTTATCAGAAAATTAATTATTAATTAATTGTTAATAAATTATTAATTAATTAATTGATTTGCAATTACATACAATTAATTTGGAAAGTTTTTTTTGGGGGGGGGGGAATTTAAAAAATGTGATGTAAATTTTTTTTTTTAAATTAACCTACAGGTTTTTCTGAAAAACTACAGATATATAAAACTTTCGAAATCAATTTTGACAATAAATATGCATTATATAATACGTGAAAGTACCACAAAATTAATTGGAGTATGAAAGAATTACAATAACTAATAGTCTGCATTGAAGTAATAAAATACCGATTTTTCTATATATTGAATTTTTTATCTCTCACAGGACCTTTTATGGGCCGAAGCGAATGTTTCCCCCAAAATTTATTCGTCATAAGGCATACATCCCACTAGTTTATTTCAAAATTGGCGAGTCACACTTCCCTAGTTTCCCTTGTCAGTAGATGCACACACGGACTCCCAAGTATTTCATCAAACATGTAAAATGATTGGCGCTTTAATACGCTATGGACCGACAGTACAGCTAAATAGATTGTGGTTGAAGGAATTGTGAAAACGTTGAATAGAACAATGTGAAAATTACGCATTTGAAATGCATATGTGGCGTAAATTGACATGGTAGAGAAAAAAAATCTCATTTTTGTAAAGAGAAAATTAAGCACTTTTTAAAAACTCCCAATGAAAAAAGCACCTTTAAGGGCTTTTAAAAAGACTAAAATAAAAAATAAGCACCTTTAAGCACTTTTTAAAAACGCTACGCATTATGTCATAGATAGCTTGAACAAATTCTGCCACAGTGTCGCCACCATTATCCACGAAATGTGAATCATCTTAAAAGCGTTTTGCTTTGAGCATTATAAAAAACTGTTAAAAAGATGTAAAATATTTACCACTTCTTGATTATCCCATTCTCCACTTGAAGTACTAAGAAGACTAGTTATTATATTCAGCAAATTATCAATATCTTCTTTATAAGCCTACAAAAATGAATGGATCACATTTATCCTATGAGTCTGTGTTGTGACCAATCTTCAAATAAAATGTGGTAACAAAAATGCTTCATGAATTGTTTATAACACTGATATTGATTGAAAAAAATAATCAGTAACTAATAAAAGAATAATTTCTTCAACTATTAATTACCACTTTTAATTTCAAAATGACTGCCCTGATGAATAAAATCAAATTTCAGGCACCAAGGTAAAAAATAATTAACAATTTACTACATAACACAATTGAGGTTGAAAATAAAATAGTAAAAAAACATTTATATAGTTCAAAGGTGAATTGATAAACTACAAAATAATCATGTGTGTTCATTTTCCGTTACTTTTGAAACAGTTGAAATCAAATAACAGAAAATTAATAAAAGCAAACTTTTCACAAAGTAAACTACTTACATTTGGAATTAATGAAATTATCTTATATTTTTCTTCAGGTAACATATTCAAAGAGCCAGTGCTTTAAAAGAAAATTTATAACTATCAGTAAGAAATAATGAAATAACTTTAAATAATAGAATAACAATTCAGCTATTTAAAAATTCCAAATAGCTAATTCTTTCCAAAGCGACAATTCAATATTTTGGATAAATTTGAAATTGGATTCAACCTTTTCACCTAACAAAGTTAGATGGAAAAAAAAGAGAGAAGATTTTATGTAATTTAAAAAAAAAAAATTTAAACACTTCACACGGTGTGCAAGCTTTATATCATCTTCTCTTGATTGTCAAAAAAGACATAAAACCTTTTTATCTTGAGCCAAGTTTTTCAACAAGAAATAAGCACCTTAAAAAACCCCATTATTTGGATGTGTGCACTAATAAATATTATTTCTTAGTACAGTACTGAACCCGTTATCCGGTAATCAGAAACGAGTGGCAAAAATGGACAAGGTAAAAAAAGAAAAACTTTTTTTTTTTGGAAAAATTAAGCACTCTTTAAAAATAGCCAAAGAAAAAAAGCTTCACACCCTGGATTTACATTATTATGCTCAGGGTTGGGTTTTTGACGTCAAAAAGTGGTTTTTGACATGACAAGGGTATAATACTGGTTTAAACCGTCAAAAACCCGTCGAAAACGTCAAAAACTGAAGTTTGCCAAGAAAATATATAAACTTCAAAACTACCAACAGTTGCCATGCATTATATGGAAATTTAATTATACTATAGGTAATCAGCAGGTTTTAAAACATTTTTTTATTAAAATTAAGGTAAAATAACAGATTTAAAATCTCAAATTTATATTCAAATGCATGTGCAGAAAAATTTTGCACAAAAATTGTTTAATATTTATATTTTGAAAAAAAAAAATTTTTTTTTGATATTTAAGAAAATTAAAAGTTTATTACCATGCATTTTTGACATATAAGGAACATATAACTAATATTTATATTTATAAGGAACTTACAAGTTATGTTGTATAAATACAAACTTGATACAAGTGTATAAAAAATTTTTTTAAATGTTAGACCGAATATCTTTATTATCCAGTATGTTAATTTGAATATAAAAATAGTTATATTTATGAATAATGATAAATATAATTCATATTGTTTATTATATTTATTTATAATTATTACACTTATCATTTTAAAACAATTTTTATCTCTTAATTTTTTTTCTCCACTTGTATTAAGAATACAAATAATGTATATCTTGAAAGTAAGAAGTAATTATTCAACAGCTGAATATTTAGATATTCAACAAAACTATATAGTATTCAGCAAAATGAAATTCACAAGTATTTGGATAAACTAAATTTTCAGCATAGTAAATGAATAGGCTGAATATACTGTAAATCGACACTAACTACTCTGTGTATTTAACAGAAAGCACGTAAATTTGTATTGTCTTATGTTAACTATGAATTAAAAAAATTGAAGATTTAAAATTCAGAATTACTGATTTTTCTGAAAAACTAACAAAAGTCAAACTAAACAGAAGAGCATTACAGTCACTGATCCATGAAATATTTAAACAAATTATTATGGAAATTTTTTAATTATCCCAATTAAATACATAATTTTAAAAATCAGAACATGCATCACACTACATAATCAAAATGAAAATCATGGAAGTAGAAATTTAATTCAAAATTCAATAGTCTAGTTCATTTGCTCCTCGCAGCATACGGTAGCACATAACTAGTTTTGAACATTTTTCCACCACCAAACAAATTATGTTGAAAGCAGTTCACTAATCCCCCTCCCCCCAGTTTACTTTAGAAGAGCTAAAAATAGACAAAAATTCTCTGATTGTGAATGTTGCATGTGCCCAACCTGTTTAAAAGATTTTTCTTTAAAAGATGTCTAATGTACAAAACTGCTAATACTTATATTTAAAAATGTCGAATTTTTAGTATAATCTATATTATACACTAAATTTGGCTTTAAATAAATTTCTTAATAATATTACTGCAGATTTTCAATAACACATGAAAATGAAAACATAATATTACAAAAGATGTGAGCCTTCAAAAGTACAAGATTTTGGTTACTATTCAAAATATAAGTGTTTCTTCAAAATTTTAAATTTACTTTTCTAGAACATATTTAGAAACACTATCCTTTATAAAAAATATATAAATTCTATGTATTAATTAAATTTCACATATAAATATAGGTTTTTGACATTTTCGACATTTTTGACAGTGAGGTTTTTGACGTGACGGATTAAACCATGGTTTAAACCGTCAAAAACTGTCACATGTCAAAAACCTGCCAACCCTGATTATGCTTCTTGAACAAAAATTTTAAAATGACTCAATTGTTCTGAAATGTTAGAATAATCCTACAGGGCAATTTAGAGTGTTTTTGAACTATTAAACCAAAAATAAACTAAATAAAAAAAATTAATAGAGACATTTTTTACAATAAAAAGACTTTCTAAGCATTCAAATGAGGGAAGGGAAGGATCTAACCTCTAAAATAATATTTGATATAAAAATATCACTTTTCAAAATAGAAAAAAATATTAAAAATAAAATATTATGTATAAAAAAATATGTATTCCCATCACACAGTCTACTATCTAAAATTAAGAATTGAATGAACCATTACCTCATTGAGGTAATGATCATAACTATTTGTTATATTGAGGTAATGATCATAACTCTACCTGTGAAAATACTTATTTTAATAACACATAAAATAATGTAGTTACCAGGCTGAATTCACCACTTTTCTACCATGTGCATAGCACCAGGAAGCAAAACTGTACCAGGATTTAGCAAGAGAAGGACACTGCTGCACACTTAATTGGAGTAAAAGTACAGAAAGGTAGTCAACATCGCTCACTACATTTTCTTGTTTCAAATCTAAAAAAAGAAATATTTTTCAATACAAGCTTTCATTATTAAGTGAATGAGTATCGTGGTATGTATGCAGTTCAACAATAAATTATGAATGATGTTTCTTTCCTAAAATACATTGATTACACCATTTATGTAAATACTCCTTTTACATTTTTCTTAACTTACTTCTATTTATTCTTATTTTCTAATCATTTAATCTATAATGTGACGTACGGAGAATGCAAAAGGTTACTGAAGAATAACTGAGCACACTATTTGCATTGTTTACACATTTTTGTGGATTCATAAATAAAGAGATGCAACCATGGTTTTGTATGGGTAGTCCCCATCAAAGATAGATAGTAAAATACATACTTTTAAAAATATCATTTCCTAACGAAGACATGTTTGAATTTTTAATGTCAATAACGGTCTCATGAAGTTTTGAGTAGGAAGGTAAGTTCTTAACATCATCTTGAGCAGTTTTACTATCATGTTGAAGATATTTCACAAGATTTAGCAGAGACCTAGAAAAAGAATAATAAACGATTCTTGTAGTTTGGGTAAAAACAGCAAAAAGGAATATTTTAATACCATGAAGTGAAGAAATCAATTTCAATTAACTTAATCTTTGTTATAATTAATTGAAAGAAACATATATATGAATTGTCTCTTTTAAGAGGGAATGTCTTAAAAGTCACTTAACAGATCAAACAAAATTTACTTGAGTAGAGGTAGAAAGACCTTTTTGTGATTAAAATTAGTACAAAAATGAATAATAATTTAATGAAGTCCTTATTTGCGATGGGGTATTGTAGATAGGTTTAAGGGAAACAACATAGTTGTAGCTGCAACAATTGGGATTAAATAAAATTTTTATCTAATCGAATTTTTTAAAAATCTTTATTTTATCATGTTGCAAGCACAAAAATTTTAAAAATTAGCACTTATTTGTTAAATTATCCGCTGTGCTTATAAAGTGGAGAAAAAAAAAACTCGATTTTGAGCATATTCTTTGTCTATCTTTAGTACAGCTAAACTATTTATATTAAAATTAACATTAATTACGTCATAAATAAATAATTCAATATTTGAGACAATCCTAAAAGAAATATGTTCCATACCTTGAATTCAAATCTGATAATTGTTCCACATCACTAGAAGATTCAGTTGTTTCTCTTAAATGACGGAAACAGGCATCTATGGTACTAATCATTAAATCATAACACTTGTCACTCTCACCCACACTGCAATGAGAAAAATTCAATTTTTATGCATTCCTAAAATTTCACTGTTATTTCGGTAAAGTCTACGATTTAAAAATAACTAAAATTAAGTCTAAATAGGTCAGAATGCATTTTTCTTTTTTAAAAATTCAAACAATCTAAACTCAAATTTAAGGCTTTTCATGGATTTTCTTTCGTCCCATACCCAGACGACCCTTTTCCGGAAGGGTCGATTTCCCGGACACTTCTTAACAATCAAAATAAATAAACATTTCTTCATGTTGCCCTCTCTTTAAAAAAAAAATGTCTTTTTCCTTTTCTAGCTTCTAGTGATTTATGCACTGAACCATAAATCAACAGAAAGGGGTAGAGAAGATCTACCAAGACCTGAGTGGCCGTTAGTAACGCTCCTCCTCTGGAATGCAGGAAAGGAGGGAGATTTGTTTTCAAAAAAACACAACTGAGTCCCCTTCCTTCCTGCTAGCAAAAGAGGCATTTCTTGGAACCTTTTTATTAGAGTGTTAGGGAAAGAAGAAATACTGTGAAAAAGGGTAAATGCAGCAGCGTGGAATGGAAGTCACTTTCAGTCACACAAGAAAAAATTAAGAGAACCCAATCAGCATGCCACGCCTTTATGCTTGATTGATAGCCAATGTTGGGAGAGAAAATAAGAATTTGTTACTTCCCGCCCTCAACTTGAATGATGAATTATAGGAATTTCCCCTTGCTTGAATCATTCTATTTCAAAATGGCAGAAATAGCAATTAATATTTTCATAACTGTTCATTTTTTTCTAATATTTTGTTTTTGATTGATTAGATATCATTCGAATACTAAAACATTATTGCCCGAAAAATAATGCTTATTTATTTTTTGCTTCTTAGATTCAGATAGTTTATTAGATCGTTGGGGGTCTATTATACGGAAAAATCTAATATCCGGACTTCCTGAAGTCCCACCGATTCCAGATATGCGACTTTCCACTGTATTTCTAATCTGACGTTCTTTCTTCAGATTGTTAATAATATGTCATGATTTTTCTTAATTAAAAAGTATAAACGGACATATAAGTATTATAGCCACATAAAACCTTTAAAATTGACATTATTTTTACATTTCACTTAAATATTTAGTTTTGAAAAATTTGTCTTCATCTGTATAAAATTATAGCTGCCTTTGACAGCCTCACCTTTTTAAATGTGCTGCAGTATTTCAAGATTTTAAAATTTGTATAGCCAAAAATAAAGTTTATTAATTTTGACATGTATAATAGAAAGAGTTACCAGTGAAGTAGTTTGGCAGTTTCTCTTTGAATTCTAAGAAGTTTATCATTGAGATCCCACTTTAAGCTTTTTTTAGAAAGGCACAACAGAGAGTTGATGCTGGAGTCCTCTTTAAGATCAACAGTTTGCATATTTATACCAAAATGTACCAGGTTTCTCAAAAGCAGTTTACTGCACATTTTGAAGTTCTGCTGTTTTCTAGCAGACTTTGCAGTTATCATGAGTAAATCAAAAGAGTGCCCTGAAATACAAATATACTTTCAAATTAATATACTCACTTTGAAAAATATTTTAGAGTCTTATAAGAAATATATACATAATTTATAATTCAAGTTCAAACAAACAATAATTTATAATTCAAGTTCAAACAAACGAGTCTGGTAGATTGCATGCTAACACATCTTAAGAGGTCTTAGCCATCTTTGGTTTCAGGATAAATTTTTAATTCGTATTTTCTCATTATTTTTTTGCAGTAAACTAATTTTTGATAATATAGTATTATTAGAAAGCACAACCCTTAAAAAAAGGAAATAAGGAGATTAGATTAGGAGAAATAGAGCTTGATAATTATACAATGAATTGTTCCTAAAACTGTTAAAGTATGAAATTATATGATTTTGAGTAAACAATTTAAATTAAAAAAAAACTGAGAGACATTTATTTTTTAATCTTATTGCAAGTCTACATTGATGAAAAGCGACTTGGAATACATTACAAATTCATTACATAAAGATACTTATAAAAAAAAATCTAATAACTGTTTACTACTTAAATATTTTTCAAAAATTGAATATTGCAAAATTGTATTGGCATAATTTTGCGTAATTTTTTTATAGCGAATACCACAAGCTTTGTACCTTAAACGATGTTTGGGGGACGGCTTTACATTTTACATGTATTGAAAGATAGAATTAATGTCCATCATCAGTTTATTTGTGAAAGGTATAAAATTTCCCTTCTCCTCGTTTTTTTAAAAAATTCTTGCTTTTAGGAAATTATGTAGAATGTTTCAGCAGATAGTGTGTCATGTCAGTGAAACGTTTTTCAACTGGGTATTTTTCTTTATAAAAAGGGGGAATGATTTTTTCCCCCTCAAAATTCAGCGTGCAACCCTTCTGAATTCTTAACAGATGAATAACATCTTGATGAACTCATTCATGACGAACCATAAAGAGTATTTTTCGGGTGACAGTAAGTTCAGCAAAAGTGAAGTTTTTCAAAATTTAAGGAGCTCCGTACCCCAACCAATTTCTTATTCTATTAAGAGTGGAAGAAACCTTTCATGGGAAATTCATACAAAATTTCAAGAATAAAGAAAAGTGAGTTCAAGTCAACCTAAAAGAAAGTTTCAAAGGACGAAAAACAAGTTTTCAAAAAGCAAAAAAATTAATCACATAGCTGCCAACATGGATAGGAAAAAATCAAATAGATTTTACGAAATAATATAAATTTCATGATAATTGTTGCATAATGTACTGAATATTTTATACATAGGGGAATTCTAGGGATTTTTATAGTCATCAAAATAGAAAAATTACAATATTTTCCAGTTATGATTGACAATAAACATACTTGAAATGTTATGTATTGTGTTTACTCATAACTTCGAATATTAATAGGCATTTAATTCATCAAAGATTTAAAGATTTTTTTCAATTAATTTAAAAAGTGAGTTCTGAATAAAAATAAACTCAACATTTTAGAAAAAAGTTTTGAACTGATTTCCATAAATGAGATTTGCTTCATTATGTATTAGTAACACTTATTACAATATTCTAGCAAGCAATAATCTGTACAAAAATTCCATTTAAATAGAGAATTCTTTAGGAAACTTACTCAATTTTAGAGAATTTTCTAAAATGCACAAAAACCAGAAGAATTTTAATTAAACCAGTAGACCAAGAGAAACTGGTAAAATCCAGTAGTCTATTGGAAAATCCAGTAGAGTTGGCAGCTATGTAATCATTTTGTAAATAATGTTTCAAGATTTCTTTAGATATACAGAAACTTACTTTTTTCTGAACTTTAAAATTTTATAAAAGAATTTTCGATAAAAAATTTCTCTCGCAGTATAGCATCCACTTTAAGTGTGCTGATTCAAAAAAAAAAAAATGTATATATATATATATATCCTGTTTGTTATAGGGTTAAACATAGAGAGAAAAAGAAAAGAACCTTGATTAGGAAAGGTAGACTGCCTAACATGAGACCAGATATTTTCCCACTCATGAATAAATCCTAGAACAGAATCACTCAAATCCAGCTTCATGCCTTCCCTCAATAGCAACGATGGCACCTTCACAAAAAACGTTAATGACATTAGTAAAAAGAGCAATCATTTTAAAAAAAGAAGAAGAAATTTCCATTTAAAATCTCACCTTTTTACTTTGTTGAGATGCGGAGAGGTAAAGACTAGCATGTTTCACATCCAGGTGGAGGGGCCAATTTAGAAGGGAAACCTTCATTAATTTAAAGAGACTCTCTTTCGCTTCATTTAATTTCTCACAACTTTCTTTCCTGCAACACATCAGACTTTGAGTGCATCAGTTATTTACTAATAAAGTGATCATGAAGGGCTTTGTTTTCATATAAATACTGGTTATCTGCTACATTTTAGATTTTCAAATTCATGAATTTTTATGACTAATTCCTAGAATTTTTCATGACTTAACGAAGTTACTATTTCCTCTGACAAAAACACAACAAGAAATTTAAAAACGCATTATAATAACATTAATTGAAATGATAGGTATAACCAAAACTGTTATACTATGCATCATCATATTAATAGATTTTAAATTTGAAAAAAAAAAAAAAACAGAGTAAAGAAAGAGTTGAAGCAATAAAATAGCTGAAAAAAATACAAAAGCAAATAATTTTTTCTGCAGACTTATATTCTAAAGCTACCTTTCTTGTTTATTCGAAAGGAAAGAAATACTCCTGATTTTTCTGTTCTCATTTCAGAATAAAAATAATTCGCCAATGACTGGCTTGCTTCAGCTAGAATTTTACATTGATAAAATAAAATTTTAAAAAAAAATTATAATAACAAAAATTCTGAAATTACAGAAATTTAAAAGATAATTCGTTCTAGAAATGATGTTTTTTCTTTCATTTTTTTAAAGAACACCATAACTTTTAAAGAACATGATAAAAACATTTTATATTTTAATAAAATATGACTGTGAGTGGAGATTTTATTACAAATTCAGAACACCATGAAATTAAGGGAGGGGGTAAATTCCATTTTAAAAATTAGATTTTTCAGTGACCTAAATCCATGACTTTCTTTAAAAAATAGTTAAAATCAAGGCATTTCATGACAAATTTTGTTCAATACCGAAATTCATGTCTGTCCATGATTTTTAATGACTGTCCAGATGCGCGGATACCCTGCAAATACAATATAAAAACAAAATGGAAATGTGGTTCTGAGTTAGCGTTTCATTTAAAAGAATTTTTTTTTTTCCATTTTAGAGTACACAACTAAACTTTAACCATATTATGAAAAATTCTACCATTTCAATAAAAAAATTTCCTTATTATTTTTTATTTCAGGCATTAAAAAGATTTACACAATGCTTATTTTCTTAATGTTTTAAGACATAAAGAAAAATGCAACTAGATACAATAATTGAGTCACCAAGACAAAAATATAAATAAGCCTTAAAAAAACAAGTAAAATATTTAATAATGAGTGAATATAGTGATTATATATATGAGACAAAAAAAAAAAAAAAAAACAGATTTAAGAGTGAATTTCCCTAATAATTCCAGATTTTTGATTTATTTATTATTTTTCAAAATTCGCTAAAAATTCCAGGTTTTACCATGATTCAAAGTGTATGGCCACAATGTATTATCTAAGTTTGACAAATGATGTTATTTAGGAATATTTATATACATAAAATAAACATTAAGTACACTTTTATGATTCTTTTTTAAACATGAAGTTGCAAATGCATAGCTGCCAACAGAGATAGGAAAAATCCAGTAGATTTTACGAAATAACATAAATTTCATGATAATTGTTGCAAAGTGTAGTAAATATTTTTGACACAGGGAGTTTTATGGATTTTAATAGTCATCAAAATAGACAAACTGCAATATTTTCCAGACATGATTGTCATTAAACATACTTGAAACACTATGTATTATGCTTACTCATAATTTCAAATATTTATAGGCATTTAATTCATCAAAGATATTTAAAAGACTTTTTTAAAATTATAATTAAAAAGGGGGTTCTAAACAAAAATAAACTGAAAATTTTAGAACAAAAAAAGTTTTTAATTGATTTCTATAAATGAGGTTAGGTTCATAATGTATTAGTAATACCTATTTAAATATTCGAGCAAGCAAGCAATAATTGGTACAAAAATTTTATTTCAATAATGATTTTTTTAGGAAGCTTACTCAATCTTAGTGAATTTTCTAAAATGTACAAAAACCAAGAGAATTTTAATTAAGCCAGTAGACCAGGACAAACTCACAAAATCCAGTAGAGTTGGCAACTATGCAAACGTTACTTGCTCTGATGACTACGAGAGAAACTATGTTCATAGTAGTATAAATGATTAACCTGATCCATGTCTTCAACATTTTTTATTAAACTCAATAAATCGAAATGCGGCATTTAAGGATAAGGGAAGAATACTTACATATATTCACTAGTTTTGCCTTTAATGAGAGTATTGATGGCGCAAGTCATTATACTTCGTTGAGCTTTATTTAATAACTCACTCATAAACCATGAGGAGTTATTATCTGAATTCATAACTAAGCTATTTAATAGAGAAGAAGCATCTTTCATGTTACACATAGGTTGGTTTTTTTCAAAAGAGGAAAGACACCTGAAATTAAAACATCAACAGTGATGAAAAAAGTAAAAATGAGCAAAAAAATACCATTCTTCCAGGTGTGTTAGTCTACAAAAAAAAAAATGTCCAAATGAAATTTTAATAACCCAAAATATTTTTATCGATTGCATGTTTAAAGAAACATATGAATCTACCTTTAATTAATCTGTCGAAACAAACTTTAAAATGATGTTATTAACTTTTATATTAATTTACTTGTTGTATAGTCTCTCTTATAGTAATTTATTCTCTTTATCTAGCAATGTGTCAATACGCTTTATTGACATGTCCAAGATTGTCGGTCTTATATTTTTTAAACCCTTAAGAAAATGCAACCTAAGCTTTACTGTAAATCCAATAAAACCAAAGAAAAAATAAATGCCTAATTCACTCGTTTTTTAAAATCCTTTAGTGAACTTATTGATCTTCACAAAAGCATAGAAAAAAACTCAATTCAGAAAGTTGTATGAAAAAAGAGAAAGTGGCAAATAATTTGCTGAAATCTTCAAGGGTAAACTGGAAGTTGTTGCTACACAAACTATTTAGAACTATGGTATAACCATGGTTGCCACTCTAAAATGATTTCAAGACTAAACTTACTTTTTTGATCAATTAACACAATCTAGAGTTGTTTACTAGAATTTTATAGCTCAGCGACTCTAAAATGTACATTTCTTTATCATATATTAAATCAATTACAGAGTTTTTTCCCCTTCATTTTTTATTATTTTTTATTACAGCAAACAAGATTAAAATAACAGCTAACCTTTTACATCTTTTTTACATCAACCACTGAATAATAAACAACTAATTTTTTCACAAAGCTATACATATCTCTACTTATTTTTTACTCTGTATTTATTTTTTGTTCTACCTCAATATTTATATTTTAAAAAAAAGTAGTCTCAATTTAACCATGGCCAGCATTTCAAAATGGTGAGGTAAAATAAAAACAAGAAAATTTAGGTACAACAATGGTACAAATTTTGCTTAAGCAAGCAGGCGTTGAAGCTCAATCTCATTTTTTCATTAATGAGCTACATCATTACTTGATAATTGCAAAATGATTACGAAAATTAACAATCTTTACTTTGAAATGCATTCTTTTTATTTAACAGAAGTTTTTTAAAAATATTTTTAAGGAAAAACAGAAATTTTACTATTAAAAACAAATGGAAAAGAGATATGAAACTTAATCTACTGATTTTTTCACAAGACTGATTTCAGTTCCCAGGACAGAAGAGTGGCACCCATGGGCATAACAAAAAGATTAATTTGCAAAAAACATGGATACCTCAGAAAGGATAAATTATTCTGATAGGATGAATTCTGACTGTTCATTCCATTTAAATACACTTTTAAGGAATCTAGACTTTCAGACCACTTTACAGCTTCAGACCAATTCTGCACATTAGTATAACAGTCTACAATCTAAAACAAAAAAAAATCAACTTTTTCAGAAAAGGAAATCAATATTCTTTTATACTAGTTTTTAATTAAAATTTGTAATCAAGTAAAAGAATCAAATAAGATTTCAATAAACTCAAAAATGAATGAAAACAATGAATAGCATTTTTATACAACCTTAATTTAGTAGAACAATAAATAAGTATATACAATAAATAAGTATATGAAAACAATAAATAAATAAGTATATGAAAACAATAAATAAATAAGTATATGACACCCCCCCCCCCCCGAGTTCATCACCAAAGACATTTGATAACATAAAAATAAAAATTATATTAAAAAATCAACACAAAATACTGTAAAGAAGATATTTTCAAAAGTTGTCACTACAAATAAAAATCAGTTGTGACTGGAAATTTTTTATATATTTCCAACCTTATATTCAAATTTAATTTTGCTATTGCAAAATTTTGGGCTGAAAATTGTATGTAAATTTAAAAATTCATAAAAATCATTATTCATTGTTAAACTTCACCTTGATTTAAAAAGGAAAAAAAATGCAATTAATAGTACAGTCGAACTCGTTTATAACGAGCTCGGATTTAACAAGAACTCGGATTTACCGAGGGAAACGAGAATTTTTGGTTGGATCAATGTTAAGTCTATGGAACAGAAGTCGCTTTTAACGAGCAAGACCCGGTTTTAGCGAGCAATATTTTTCTGTCTTGCAATCTTTTTTCTCATCTTTCTAGTCTTTCTGTCTTATCTTTTTTTCAAAATGATAAAGAAATGCGAGGAAAGGGGGTTAGTTGTCATTAAATTAAGAAAAGTATTTAATTAAATTAATTAATGTAATTAAAGTAAGTATTAATTAAATTTTAAGTTAACTCAATCATTTGACCTCCCAAGCCCCCCCCCCCCTCTTCTGGTTGCACGCCTGTCTTAAGGACCCGTTTATTACGAGCACTCGGATTTAACGAGTACATGTTACAGTCCCTTTTTGCTCTTTATAAATGAGTTCGACTGCACTTGCACTAAAAGTTATTTCTTATTATGAACATTTTCCATGGGGTCATATAGAAAAATGTTTCATAAAAAAATAAAGGTCTGTTAGAATAATATTCGAATTCCAACTTCCTATAAAGTTCACAGACGGACGGCCTTTAATTTTTAAAAGAACTCTGTGGAAAAAATCTTGCTAAAATATGGTGTAAGTAAACGGTTAGGCTACCACACCACACTATCTGACCAAGCATGTACTACCTACTCGTATATTAGGGTGGCCACTCAAATCAGGTTTCAAATTTCCCTGATTTTTCCAGGTTTTCCAGTAAAATTCTTAAAATAGTCAATAAAAAAGTTACAATAAAAAAGTCAATGTTAGTGTATTAGTCAATATAATAGTGTAGTATTTCATTTAAAATGTTATTTTTTTAATATATCATCTTGAATAGATGTGGAGGAAACAAAATGTTTAGCTCGCATGAAAATAACACTTTTAAAGAATAAAAAATATTCTTAAGTGTTAAATAGTTTTTGCACAGAATGTAAAAAATAGCTATGATCCAAAACAACCTTAGATAAGTACTGTTTAATATACTTCTATTAAGCAAAAGAAAATAATTCCAGGTGATTAGAAACCAATAAATTTTTATATTTATCTACATTTCAATATAGAGCCATTTTAAACTGTATTTTATCCAAACAGTGCTCTTTATAAAATTCATTGAAATAATTTTCTTTAAATCAATATCATAAGTCAAATGTTTAAATAATGTTGTTTGTTTCGAATTAGAACTATTATTTTAAGGCATATTCAGTATTTGCAAAGGAAAAATTGTAAAATTTTTTGTTCAATATTTTATAGAAGAAAAAAACTAGATAAAATTCTTAAAATTTTATCCTTTTTCTTATTAGAAATTTGAATATATTAAGAATTCCAATCTAACATGGTTTCCTAGTTTAGATGAGATAATTGTTTTTGTTTTTACATCTAGGCAACTCCGTGGTGTCAGAAAAAAATGAACATTAATTTCTTAGAAAAGTTATATTATAAAACAAAAATTTATAATCATCAAATTTTTACATAAATATTTAGTATATCATAAACCTATCGAAAAACAATTTGTTTAATAAAAACCAATTATTATAAGTTCAAATTAAACGGATCATTAAAAGGCTGTCGGATGTAAATCGCATGAAAGCAAACAATGATTACTAATTTACAAATTGTCTAAACTCTGTGAATTACTTTTTGTAATTTAAATGTAAACTCGACTGAATTTTGAAGCAGACATTTAAATAAAAAATTGAATGCAGTTGCTTGTGAAATATGATACATAGTTAATTCGAAATTTTTCATGTCAGTGTCAGACTTAAATTTCTCAAATTGGATAGAAATTTAAGTTAATGATAACCATTATAATGACTGAAAATAACTTTTATTTTAGTCTTAATGCTATAAATATTAATTTTCAATTAAATAGCTTCTTTAAATTTAAATTGTCTTCTATTTCCGGTTGGAATGGTTGGATTAATATGTTTTATAACATTTTCCATCTTATAAAAATTAGTTGAAAAATCACTAATTTTAACTATGCAACGTATATTAACAACAATGTAATATATTAACAACAATGTAATATGTAAACATCAACGTAATATATAAACATCAATGTAATATATTAAAAACAATATAAATAAAACTCATATTTAAGCAATATTGTCTTAAATTTAATCATTTAAAAAATCGTGCAATAAAAAAATTTTGTTGTTGTTGTTTTTTTTTTTTTTTTTTTTAAGAAATATGGGGAAAAATTTTGAAAAAAATTACTAGTTTTATATCCAATAAAAAAAAATTCTATTGAAAAGAAAAATAATCACTGTACATTAAAAAGAAGAAAAAAATTTCTTACTATATTATTAGCCTATAACAAATTTTTTCTGGGCACAGGAAAAAAAATAACAATAGCTTTATTTATTGCCTGTATAAAATTAAATACGTAATCTCTTTGTAGCAGACAATATTTACTGATATTTACTTTTTCTTCTATTTAGTGGCATAGCTAGCAATGAACAAGAAAGAGCATATGTCCATTTGTAGCATAAAAGATGGGTCAAAGTTTTGAAAAAAAATTAAAGATGAATTCTAGATTAAATTTCTCTCTTTTTAATACCCCCTCTTCAGTTTCGTTGACCAATTACAGGACCAATAAATAACTAATGATTTTTATCCCATTTACCTAAAAATAAAATAGGATGTGAGTTATTGTTGCAGTTTGCTAGCAAGTAGGTTTAATATTATTTTTTCACAAAATTATTTTTTTCCTTACTCAAAAAAATAAATAAATAATAAATAACTACAGAATGTTCTGAATTTTTTTCCCCTCTAAATACATAAATTTTTCAAGTTCTAAGCAAAATGATTGATTCAAAATGTTCTAAATGAAGTGAAATTGTTACTAAAATAATTAAAACTGAGATACTTACCTCAAATAAATAAATAAAATTAAATTTAAAAAACATCTAAAAACTTCATGGATCATTTTAAGTTATAATATAAATAATGAACAATTAAGTAATTCAGCCCACAGACTAAAAGCAGATTTTTAAAAAAAACTACTTTTATAAACAGAAGCAAATATCCTAATCCTTTATTCCGCGCATGCACCACATTTTTGTCTTTCCTAAACTGCATAGTCCCATGATCTCCGAAGAGGTCAAAGATTTCTCCATTCATTTCCCAACATAAAAGAGTTTGAAATAACATTCTAGTTTAGCAGGTGGTTTTAAAAGTGGATATAACGGTTGGTAAAATAATTTAAATTAAAAAAAAATTCCAGCTTTTCTTTGAAATTCCCTGATTTTTCCAGGTTTTAATCCAATTTTCCCTGACTTTTCTAGGTTTTTACCAGTACAAAAAAATTCCCTGATAATTCCGGGTTTTCAAGGTGGGTGGCCACCCTGTATATACTTAATTAACCCGGGATTTATTGTTTCTTACGGTGATACCAAAACAAAATTTTAAGAGGCGGGAAGAAGAATCTTAGAATTTGTTTTTTTTAAAGCCTTATGTGAAACTACCGTTTTTCCTGAATTTGTGAAGGTACAGTGAAACGATAGTAAATTTGCTCTGGACAAACCCCTGAAAAGCACAGACTTTCCAGAAAGTTCGAAACCATGATTCCTGTTGGATCGAGCCAAATTTTTAAAATTGATTATTTAAAAATAAAAAAAAAAACGCACTTGTAGAAAATTGGATGTTCTGAACAAACATATAAATCAGAAGGACTAAAAGCAAAATGTTGAATTAAATAAGGACGACGAAATCATGACAATTCCTGATACATCTTTTTCTAAAATAAGGTTTAAAATACAGTCGGATCTCTATTTAACAAAGTAGCGATAATAAGTTCATTATATGGAAAATTCTTTAAGTAGAAAATTACCTTTTGAAATACTTAAACACAAAACAGGTTTTAAATTTATAAACCCTAGGTATAATTAAAATAACAATAGACACACCGGCATCTTGTAAACTAGTATCTACTATTTACTTTATAAATCTTAATCATAAAAGAAATCTGCATGGAAAGAAAGATTCGAACAAAACATTATCCAGTGTTACACTATCATGCTACTTACATTTTCAACTAAAAAAAGCTAAATTTATGTATAAAATTATAGCTGCATTTTTAATAAAAGTAATTTTAAACATACATCACCACATGCATTCTTAAATTTAATTGCTACTGATAAAATCCGTTAATATTGTCTGAGTCCTTTGTTTGAAATGCCAACAAAAGGGGAAAGGGGTTTCACTGCTTTCTCTAAAAGTTAAGTGGCTTCAAAAATCAATGTCCCTCATTAAGTTCATTAACAAGTTTAAAATGTTCGGAAATATTTTAAGAAACAGGAAAAGAGGATCTCAAAAAAAAAGTTCGGTAAATAGAAAATTCCCTTCACTATTTGGAAGTTATTTTACGAAGAAATTTCTAAAATGTTCTTTGTTCCTCGAAGAAAGAAAAAAAAAAAAAGGCAAAATAGAGAAATTTGCAAAATGGAAGTTCCTTAAATAGAAGTCTGACTGTTTCACATTAAATCATAAAATTTAAATTATTTATAAAAAATGATTCTGACATTTTGATCTGAAAACCATATT
Source organism: Parasteatoda tepidariorum (assembly GCF_982258835.1). Lineage (NCBI taxonomy): Eukaryota > Metazoa > Arthropoda > Arachnida > Araneae > Theridiidae > Parasteatoda > Parasteatoda tepidariorum. The sequence continues at coordinate 127,577,245 of NC_141756.1, forward strand.
ACTAGTGAGCATTTTAATATTTAGCACCAAAAGCGTGCAGGGTTCTGTCGAGGTTTTTCTGAAAATTTAGACAAAATTTGTGAAAATTAAAAATTATATTAAAAAACGAACACAAAAATAAGGTTAAAATATGGATTTATAGTTTTTTACGAGACACAAAAATAAAATTTCAAGAAAAAGTATTTTGTGAAAATACAGTTTTTCCTAAAGTTGAATTTGTGAAGGTACCGCTAAACGGCAGTAAATATACCCTGAACAGACCCCTGGCGTGGCAAATAAACGTTCCTTTTAAATACCAGAAGAATAAAGAGGAGGAATACCTGGCTCATTAAAAAAGAGTGCAAATAGACATCAGTTGGTCTCTTATTAACGACTTCATTCATGTTGAGTTTTTCACCAAATATGCCTTCTGAGTCAGAGGACTGAAGATCAGTTTCTTTTAGAGATTTTACGTCATCATCATGTTTGGACAAGCTCTTTTCTTTTGAATGCAGTAAAGTAATAAATTCTTCAACAGCATTTTCAGATCTGTAAGAAAGAAAATTTGCTTTCACTAAGAAAGAATTCCAACAGACATGTTGAAAAAAGAAATTATCTGAAACGTTTGCCAAATTCGGAATTATTTTTTAGATTACGTGGGTTGGAAAAAAGACTGAAAAAAATTTTCGGACAAAAATTCCAAACATGAGCAAGAATGCTCCACTATATAATATAAATACTGAACAAAAAATATTTGTTTATCTCTTCCTTTAATAAAAATAACAGGAACATCAGAAAGCACACCAATATGAATGCGCTTTTATTTACTAAATTATATCATTAATTGTAATTTCTAGATTATAAATTCTGAAGAAAATATCTGTCATTTTACTTTTAAGTGACTAAATTTCTTATCCAACATTATTAGTCTCAAATTCATTTCAAATTAAAATTCCTATAATATAGTCAAAGATTTAGATTTTTTCATTTAGTAACTTTTTTGTGCAGTGAAATTCATCTTTGGAGAAGCGAATTACAAGAATAATAAAAACATATAACATTATAAATTACAGAAAAACCAATTTCATAATTTGTATGGATGAAATATAAGATAACAAAAATAGAATTATTAAATTTAACTGAATTAAAATCACAAACAATAACTGCATTATTCCATTTGTAACTTTTTTTGTAGCAGAACGATCATCTACGGACGATGCATTTTTAACAACTACAAATTCCATGGCTGATTGCATGTTTACATTAAACTTTACAAATTCTTAACTTAATTCGCAAAATTATTTAAAAATCCTAAGTGAATGAAAATAGAAGTATTTAATAAGACAAATAACGGAATCCAATAAAACACTCTCAGTGGCCAAACGAGTAAGTCAATAAATAAAGTGAAAGGAGCAATAAAATATATGAAGAACTAAACAATGAAAAATATAACAACCAAAGCTGGCATTGTGAGGGGGTCCCGGAAGTCATAAATGCAAAATCTTTTCGATCAAGAGAGCACGACAGATGTCTAAGTTGCTCTCTCTATACACCAAAGATTTTGCCAAAGGTTTTGGTAGAGAGAAGATAAAATACAAAAACCAAATACAAAAGTACAATACTTAATCTAATATAAAAAAAAAAATAATAATGTTCAAAAACTTTCTTAAAAATAAAAAATCCTAAATCCAAAGAATACATCACACTACAGATCTTTAACTAAAATGTAGTTAACAAAAATGAAAAAAGCACCTTTAAGGGCTTTTTAAAAAACGAAAATCGAAAATAAGCACCTTTATGCCCTTTTTAAAAATGCTACCCACCATGCATTTATTTCATTAGGGGTGTCCATGATAACGATTTTTTAGAGATTTTATGTAATATACTCTTCAATTTGAGAGTAGTTTGCATAATGACTAATATAGTTACCTCACTCAGAACCCACCAAAATCAATAGTTGGACCAGTAATATTTATATAACTCTCTAAGTGTGATATCATGTGCGTTAACTCTTCTAATTCCTTTTTTGATATTTTGATGGCTTATCATCAGATTCACTTTCTTCGGATACATTATTATTTTCCAAGTCACTACAATTTGATAACCAGATAAAATATCTGAGCTTAATTCATTGAAAGATTCTTCATTAGTCATCACTGAATGTTTTTTCCAACTAAGTATGCAACCTGGCAGGTTTTCTAAGCGAGGCATGCTGACCAACAATTGGACAGAATGATCTTTGACAGGGTACTGAGAAAAGAATTGAAGTGCATCACACATTTACTAGTGGGCCGTCGCCAATGCTTGGTCATGAAAGAACTAGTTAATTCATGGCTAGTCAATAATATGTTAAAGAAAACAAAAATTACAAATTTCTTCAAAAACAATTGTAGATTGAACCTACAAATAAAAACATTTTTTTTTAAAATGTCATTATTTTACTTTTTTTTCAATTATATAGTGTAACTAATTCTTAAACGCTAAGTTTTTACTATCCTCAATAACTTAGGTTTCTGCGAAATTTACCTACAGTATTTTTCAGCGAAAGCGCCGCACATCGATAAAAATGAAATTTAAAAAAAAAAAAAACAGTTATAATAAGCGCCGCAATGGCGCTAAACCGCGCATATAAGCATCCTTATAGAAAAGACCTTTATATTACTATTTAGAACATCTGTATAACAAGAAGTTAAATATTTTCATACATTTCATAAAGTAAAGTTTTAATTTCTAAATTATAATAAAAAATTTCTTTTTCAGCAAAAAAAACAACAAAAAAAAAGTTATCTTAAAGTTGTTCTTACCAGTTGGCACCGTGCCAAAAAAAAGAACAGCAAAAAAATATTTATATGCTCAGTAGCTGAATTAACGCTGAACTGATTACAGAAATCCGTAAAACAAGTATACAAAAAAAAAATCAGCCGTATTCTTTTTATTTGGAATTTTATTCTGTTGAAGCAACTTATTTTATTTTATCTTTTAAAAATAAAAAAGAAGCTTGAAAAAAAAATCTGTGTCAAGGAAACATCTGTTTCTAAAGCAGTTTAAAATAAAGTGAGAAGTAAAAACACCTGCATTTCCAATGAACAAAATAAAGAAATGCAAGTTGGAAAAAACTGATCAATCAATCTTGACAGCTGTGCTTGTGCTTTATTGGTTTGTCCCCACATTTCCCTCCTCTGTTTGACCATAAATTGGCCACATCCAGTTGACATTGAAACTACCATGTGGACTACAAAATGAATTCTATCCCTTTTGCGGTTTTTTATCAGATTCATAAATTTTTTTTATTTTGCCCCTTTTTTATTAGTTATTAACTGCTAATTTTATTTTTTTTAAATAGTTAGCTTGTTTATTTTTCTTGTTATTAGTTGTTTGCTTGTTTTTTTTATCGTTATTAGTTTTTAGCTTGTTTTTTGTTGTTATTCATTATTAGTTTCTTAGCATTAATTGTTACCTTATTTTTTTTTAGTTCCTTGTTAGCTTTTTTTTTCTTGCGGGGTAAGCGTCTTTTGTTAAAACAATATGTTATCTAAAAGAAAAAACGAGAGCTATGATCTCACTCCGAGGAAGAAAAGATTATTTCTTCTTCAGAGGATTCGGATTATTTCTTCTTTATTATTATTCTTATTTCTTTTTTATTTTAATTAATAAAATTTCTTAAGATGGGCCAGTTTTAAATTCACCCCATAATAATCTACGATCGAAACTTGACTAAATTTATTGGTTTTTCTGAAATTAACAGTGTAATTGAATTATAGTAATATTTGGGTGCCATATTGGAATTTCCGAAAGAGATCCGAAGTGAGGCATTTTGTCAGTCCCATGAGTGTCGGATTTAGGGTCCTATTAGGTACTTCCTTTTCTGTTCGCTCCAATTACAATTGCCAAGACGCTAAGTAGATTTCTAGCTTCCGGTTTTTCTTTAAGCTGAGGGTGAATACAAGATGCATACCTTTTAAATTTTCTCCTTGTGTGATGTTTTTTTAAAATTTTTATTTCGTTAATTTATTTTCTTGCAGACTGCTGCCGAAAGTTTGTTAAGAATTGGCAATGTTCTGCAGCAGAGCGCGATACGGGCGAATATTTCATCGACTTCAGTAAAAAAAAAAAATTTTAAACAATCTTTCTCTCAGAAAATTATTTCATCTTAAATAACTTCTCTGGACAAATTGTTTTGCTACTAAAAATATTTTGTCGGAAGCGCCACATGTAGGGAGAAAAAAAAACATTTTTTCGATAGCGCCGCGGCACTTTCATCGAAAAATACGGTACATTCGGATACCTTCAACAATGTCAGAATTTAAAGAAAACTTAAATGAGTCAACAAAGGTACACGTGTTAGCAAATCTGTATAAAACGCCAGCTGATCAACCAGTTCATAGTCGATGCTAAAACATAAGTCATACAGACCCGTCAAATCTTTGGTCGATTTTGGAATAAATGGTTGAAAACTAGTCTTTTACAGTATAAGATGTTTAATAATGACTCTGAAGTGCTCACGAGTGGCTGTTGTTCGAAAGAGGTTTGGTTTAGTGTAAAACGGCTGCTCTTCAGAGGTTTGACTATTACTGGAGTGTTTAAAAAAGTGTGGAAAACTAAAGAAATTTTTATGCTGAAATAAAATCAAATGCAAACTGGTCAGCAACTAAGAAATACAGCTCCTTACCTTCCAGCTGCCCAATCCACAGATGCTTTAATCCATGCATATTTCTTATTCAAATTCTCCTTACACCATATATACAGTCCAAGTACAGCTTCAGGACATCGTAACTGGATCAAGGCTTTTACAATTGTGTACAAGGTATTCTCAACTTCCACAACCTGCCAATAAATCAGTTAATATACAGCAAAATAATAATCAAGCTATTTCAGGGAATAACAGTGCAACTTGCTTGAAACAAGCTCTGATTTAACAAAGAAATACTCAGTAAAATTCATTTTTGGTTCTAATTCCTTTTCAATATTGTTTTTTGGGGGCCATGAATTACAGTAGGGAACCAATTATCCGGGATGCTCGAGACCATCGCTATCCTGGATGTCTGAATTTCCCGGTTTTCTGGATCAACCAAAAAGTGTCATTAATCGATGTTTTATCGAACCCAAATTACAAGGAAAAAGTGTGTAACACATTTTAAAGTAAGAGAAAAAAGAAAAGCACTCTTATATTTAAAAAGAAAAAAAGAAATGGTAAAAAAATAAAATTTAAAAGAATAAAAAAATTGCAAATTTAAACAAGCAAAACAAGTTTAAAAAATAAAAAATTCTCATATTTATTTTTTAAAAATAATTACAATTTCTAAATTAACTAATATAAACAAAACCAATGATTAAATAACGCAATATATTTCATACCTAATTACACAGGGGGGGAAATGATAAAATAAAAGGAAAATCTAAATAAAAACTATGAAAATTATCGAACAGAAACGACAGTTAAAAAAGGCTCTAACACAAATATTAAAACCCGGAACAAGGCAAGATCAATAAGATAAACGGAATTAAAAAAAGAAAAAAAAACCTAATGATAAAATTTATGAATAAAAAGAATTAATTTATTGTGTGCGAAATTTATCATGAAAAGAAAAAAAAATCAAACGTAGTGGAATCAGAAAAATAAAACTGCAATCTGCTTCATAAAATAATCGTATGTTTAAATTAATAAACAATTCTCCTTTCATTTTATTTTCATAAAAACACGATTTTTAATGAAAGCAGATGTGATCCCACAACAAGAAAAACCTGCAAATGAAACCGCATTTCCAAAAAATCAGAATTTCTTCAAAAAAAAAAAAAAATGATTTTATTTTTGTTAATTGATGTTAAATAGATAAATACATTTTTCTCTTTCATCTTCTGTTCACTGATATTCTGTTCACTCTCGATCTGAAGATCTTCAAGGTCATGGAAGAAAGGACGTTTCTCTGGGTAAAAAATTCTCCCCTTCCTCACATTCTCCTCTACTCAACTTCAAGGATGAGCTTTTTTTCATAATCGTTCTAGTTAAAAATGGCGGGAAAAACAAGCAAATTTTCCCCCGGTTATCTGGATACCGGATAAATGGTTCTCTACTGTACTTACTATATTTATAATTTACAAAGCTGTTTTCAGGAGGCTGTGACGAGTAAGTTTGACTGTTCAGAGCACAATGAAAAGCTATACCTGGGAGTTACCATTATTTTTAATTTCCTGCAAGTATTCATAGCCATGGCGGACGGCTGCTGCAGGGCAACCAGCATTGAAAGCAACTAATGTAGCCGTAGAACGAATTCTATTGAGCCATTCGTGACAAGTTGACTTATTAGTTCTAAAGAAGGTCCTCACATTCTAAAAAAATATGAACACACAACAAAATAATTAATAAGAAATAACCAATGCAAATAATTATAATTTCAGAATTCGGTAGACATTTCAATGTAAAAATTAGTTTTATCTGAAGAACAATAATCGAAGAAATATTGGAAAATATATTCTAAAATATTCAATCAAAACATGTCAGGAGTTCCCCTCATCTAATTTTAATATGAACACAGAAAGGATCATTTAAGCCAATAATAACATTTCTTGAATGTTATTTAAAAAAGCATTAGGTGAATACCAGAAAAAAAAGAAATAATCTGAACATTAATTTTACATGCTTTGGACATTCTAAACTGACTATGCAAATTCGCTTAAACATAAAACTTCAAATACAGTTGACGTGTATAAATAATTTTATTTTTTATTTTATAACCGTCGTTGAACAGCGGATCCAATTTTGGGTCTACGACTACTAATGTTCAACTTCGTAGCCTTGTAATTTTAAACCAATCCAGAAGACAAGGGAACTCCTGGATCAGTACCCCCAGAGGTATGATTTGTTATGGGAACACGGAGGACTTTGAGACTCGACAGATTTAACGTGCAACAGTCACCATTTACAAATTCGGCCAGAGAGGTTCGAACCCACGATCTCTTGGACATGGGCCCAGTGTCCTACCAACCAGGCTATCCCGGCCCTCGAATTATATTATTTAACTTTGAAGTTCAATAGATAACATGAATCTGTCATAATCTCTTAGCCTATTTTTTCATTGATAAATTACTTTGCACTATCTAATTTCGGATAATTCAAAACAGAGGATTTAATTGAATTGTTTTTGATCTACAGTTTATTGCTCAACCATTGCTTAAATGAAATCGAATTATGACAAAAAGAGTTTTGGGAGAATCCCTAAATTATTTTTAGGGGATAAGTATTCTATAAAATAACACTCAAATAACTGATTCTTAAAATTTCAATTTTTCATCTTGACAATTCTATACAATAGACCACATAAATCATAGATCAATTGATACTGTAAGCCTGAAATTACACACAGGGTGGGCTGGTTTAAACCACCATTTCAAACAGATAGTTTTATTTAAAAAAAAAAAAATTTAAATACTTCTAAATGAAAAAATATTTTTCTCATAGAAATTTTCCACTTTTAAATTTAACAACTAACGGGAATCAGCCTTCTTTAAAGAAACAAAAATATGTAATTTTTAAATGTATATAAAAAGTATTTATAAAAATAAATTGATACTAGTAAAATGCTCCAAAAAGCATAAAATAAATACAAAATTACCCAATTCTTTTTCTGATTATTTTTAAAATTAATTAAATGATGTAATTATTGGATAAAATAACTTTTCAGTTTATGTTTAGAACTCTTCTTTTCAGTTTATGTTTAGAATTTTTTTGTTATCAGTGTAAAATTTGTAGTGAATTATGATTTCATTCGTTTTTGCAATATTTCCAAAATGTTTTTTTTTTTAATATTAGGAAAAGAATTTTAACTAAAAATATGCAGAATTACTTAGCAATACTTTTCACTGTAATGAAAATATTTTGTATACTTATAATCTTTTAACAAACAATTATTTGTTACAACTACAACCTAATCTGTTCAAAAGTGAAAAATCTCAACTGTCTCTAATTTATGACTCTACATGAGAACAGTGTAATAGAAAAAAAAACTGCATTTCAGTGGACTTTTTCTTTTGTTCTATAGCCAGAAGGAAAGATTTTTTTTCTTTTCAGGAATCAAATTTTGGACTAGCTAACGATAAATGTATGATATTAACGTACAATCATCTTGTGAGTATGTTAGTATTTTGTCTTTCAATATTAAGAGTTTATAGCTAGTTGCAGAGAAGATAAATAACTAAATTTTTTACTTTTGGGGGAGGGGGGCAAAGTTAAGCTTCAAAAGTTATAACTAATTTATATTTTTTTAAAGATAGGCAAATAAATTAAAAGGTAAAATAAATTTTGTGATAATCTGTGTTTCCAAAATGTTTTTTTTTCTTAATATTAGGAAAAGAATTTTAACTAAAAATATGCAGAATTACTTAGCAATACTTTTCACTGTAATGAAAATATTTTTTATACTTATAATCTTTTAACAAAAAATTATTTGTTACAACTACAACCTAATCTGTTCAAAAGTGAAAAATCTCAACTGTCTCTAATTTATGACTCTACATGAGAACAGTGTAATAGAAAAAAAAACTGCATTTCAGTGGACTTTTTCTTTTGTTCTATAGCCAGAAGGAAAGATTTTTTTTCTTTTCAGGAATCAAATTTTGGACTAGCTAACGATAAATGTATGATATTAACGTACAATCATCTTGTGAGTATGTTAGTATTTTGTCTTTCAATATTAAGAGTTTATAGCTAGTTGCAGAGAAGATAAATAACTAAATTTTTTACTTTTGGGGGGGGGGCAAAGTTAAGCTTCAAAAGTTATAACTAATTTATATTTTTTTAAAGATAGGCAAATAAATTAAAAGGTAAAATAAATTTTGTGATAATCTAATTATATAAAATCAACTTATATCTAACTACACTTTGCTAACATACAATTCCTTTTATAGTAAATATAAGTATATGCATTGCACACTCAAGGCAACACTTTTCATATCAATATTATATAGATGTAGTGATTCAGTAATTGTATATATGATTGGTTGATTACACAACACAATGCATATATTTTATTGACATGTAAGTTACGCTTTAAAGGAAATAATAATTATAAGCCAAGAGTAAGTATAATGCTCCAATATACATATCTCAAGACAGATGCAAATCTAGATTCGCATTGAGAATCTAGATTTCATGTCAGTGAATACGATATTATTTGATTTTTGTACGAATATCTTTTATTGATTTATTGAATGCATTTTTACCATGACTGTATTACATCTGTTGTTAGTGCATTAGCCCTGGCAATTAATCAAAAGTTTATCTTTACTCTCATAGTCTTAAAAAAAGCCTATTTTAATCATTTTCTCCCTCTTCCCATAACATTCTACATTCTTTACACCTTCAATTGCACTAACAAGTTCCTGATAGTTCAAATGCAGTGCGAGTAGATTGTCAGTTTTTTTATTTACTTTTTCTTAAGCACTTGGTAAATATTTTTCTTGGTCCTGGAATGATTTCTTTTAAATACCTTAAGTATTTTTCTGGAAAATAAAGATTTTAATACATTCATTGAACTTATTTACGATAACTGTATTCAAACTCAAGATTGTTTTCTTTTTATAACGGCAAATCTACTGCCAGCAAGGCACTCTGTTTGCATTAGCTGTATCTTAAGCTCAGTTCAATTAGCTTGCGCGATCAAAGTTTTTCTTTATTTTGGCACCTTTCCAGTCATTTCACATTTTAATGATAGATTTTAATATGTGTTGATAAATTTCAGAAATTGAGTTATCACTTTTCAATTCAAGTATTGCTGTACCACATTTTTTCCAAACTTCTTCTCAGTTGAGACTTTTCATTTTTACCATCCTTTTCACACAGTTTTTCAAATAATGATATTAGTACGATGTGCAAATCAAACCAACTCTCCAATTTTATCACACAGTTACTTATCTATCCCAGCCCTTTCCAGGTCATTTTTAAACTCTCAATATTTTTAATCTGATTATTATTTCAAACAAATCGAAAATTTAAGTAAAAACTTTTCGATTTACCCGATTCGTGACAAATTCATGCAAAATCACTTAGGTTTTTAGATCTCTTTTTTGGCAGTTACTTCTAAAATTTTCGATGTGTTTTTTTTTTAAAAAGTCTTATGGATTTTAATACAACACTATTGCAACAATTTCAAAATGAGATAACTTTGCATATTTTAGAACCGATTTGTACAATGCGCTGAGTTTTTATTAAAAATTTATGTCACAAATATTATTGGTATTAAAAAAAAAACACTTTCATATGTGAAATACTGCGACCTTTCTTCAGAGCTGCATTCAGTCCCTACCCCTTTTAAGGATTAGAATTAGTAATTTAGATGAAGGATTAGTAATTTAGATGAAATGAAAAATTAAGTAATTCTTTTTAAAAATGTCTAGTGAAGGTCTAAAAAGTCAAATGCCAAGAGTGGTACAGATCTTTCAGAACTGCAATGCTACTGACTAAAATAATGTCCTTTTGTTTATCCACGTAAAATGAGACAAGAATATTTTAATATTTGTTTATTTATCAATACTATTATTGTTTTTTGTGGGTAAGGAAGCACGGAAAACTTTTCGACTTATAAAATGGTCCTGTAACAGAATTTTGTCGAGCTGTCTGAGATAAAACTCTCTAGCACTAATATCTTTCTGCAAGATACTTTTAATAATAATTTAAAATAGCAAAAATTACAAAAAAAAAAATAATAATAATTTTATTGAACATGTAATAATATTTTATTCTAATATTAAGGGTGAAATTCTCCAATTTCGTTGGGGGGAGGGGGGATGCACAAATTATTTTTTTCTCGCATTTTGTAAAAAATCATAACGATAGAAAAAAAAACTGAAAGTCATGAAATCCGTAGAGAATTGCCGAAAAAAGGCAGACGACGAAATCACGTGAATCTGACTCCTCAAATGTGTTTCGTTTCGAGATTAGGTTGTTGTAATAAATAATATCGTATAAAAAACTATGGAGAAATCAATAGCAATAACTGCCAAAAACTCGATAGAATTATTGCCTTAAAAAGTAAATATACAAATGCACAACTCTAATTTTTCCTTTTGTTTGAAATATATCAAGATATTTAAAAGCAATCAATATAATAACTGCCAAAAATACAATCGAAACATTACATCGATTTACGATACTATCTGCGTAAACTGAGCATGTCAAAAAGTGATTATCTAAATGCATGATTTAAATATTACGTGTAAATTTCTCTAAAAAAAGTAATTATTTTTTACGTTTTAAAAGAAAATTTTTTCTGCAAGAGTTCTGTAACATTCTGAGACAATATAGCTGCGATTCTGCCACAGGGAAAAATGGGTGGTGATTTGTTTAAATTTGTGAATTTATGTTCGATACGAATTCACCCTTTGAATATTAAAGAATATTTGCACGGGATTACACATTTAAAGGTTTATAAATACTCCAAAAGAAAAGAAATTTTTAAAAAAAAGTATTACATAAAATACTATTCAAAATTTTAAAAAAAAGACTACACACCCAATAAGATGTCTTTAGGCTGTTTGTTTATAATAACATGTTTGCTCAATGCTTACCTTTGGCGGTGAAGGAAGGGATGAGGCTGTTCCCTCGTACGCATTGTACATGAGTTTTTCTAATTGCTCAAGCAGTGAGAGGAGCAGGTGAATTTGCTTTAATGTGGTATGCTTAGACTCACCTGAAACATATGCAACAATGATAACAACCAACTCTATCAAAATAAAAAGAGCAACTTTTAAATAAAATACATACTTTGAAAATTATCTTGTGTCTTGGATGGTTTGACAACACTTTTCAGAGCAGCTAAAAATGTATAGACATAATAACCGATTTAAACTCTTTCTTATTATAACAGCAAAAAATATTAATTGTAAAACAATTCATTTCAGACAAAGTTAAAAATTAAAAAAAATTTGTTAAAGATGAATGATTATCTTAAAAGTGAGTATTTGCACAAGACGTTACATAAGTTTCGTTCTCACACACACATATAAATGGGTGATTCTCACGAAACATGACAATTCGGACCAAAACATTTCTTCAAATTTAAAGTCTTCAAAATAATCTAAATTTTTTTTTGTATACTTCTTTAGCTACACTTATTAATATCTTATAGACAGCAGTGTAGTTTATTGACATTTGCTCGAGGAAAAAAAATAAAATAGAAATTCACCAAATCTTGAATGCCAGGAAAATGACATATTACCTTAGAAGTTTAAAAAACAGTCATTTTAAGTAACTCAACTTAAGCCTTTATGTTAGATGGACCATAAATTGATTAAATTAATTCTTTTTATCCACTGTAGAAAGAAACAAAAAAAATTTTGTTGCTGATATGTACAGAATAAAATTGTGTATAATAATCAATCATTAAATAAATAACTTTGATTACATCCAACCATATTACAATCATACATAAACTTGGTATTAGGTTAATATTTGCTTTCCCTATTTACAGTATTAGCAGTTAAAAAGAATTTCTGGTAACACTTCAATGTCCTGGCATTCATAAGCCAGGAAAATGACAGCCAGGATTATGACAAATTCGCTATTTTATAGCATATAACTTTACTTTAATTTAATATTTTGCCCCAAGACATTTATATTCTGCAGAAAACAACAGAATTTCTTAAAATAACTCAGATAAATCTATGTAGTTTTTGTTATTAATGATTTCAAGAAGACAGGAAAATGACAGCATAAAAACCTACTCACCTTGCAAAATTTTTTGCAATAGATTTTGAGCCAGAAAATTGTTTCTTTATTCACGCAACAAGGCATGTTCAGATAGGAGGGTATTTAATCAATCTATTAATATAAGATACTGATTCCTGGCGCCATTGATTTTGGTTATAAATCACTAAATAAAAGTAGCAAGGAAAATGACAGATTTTCATGGGACAAACAAATTATTGACAGAAAAAATTATTTTAAACGAAGTTTTAGTAAACAATACTCTCTGATTATATACTAGAAATGCTTACATAGGATAAGATAAAGAAAATTAGAATTTGAAAAATGTATGGTAAGTTTTGAAACTAGTTATTATTGGAAATATTGTTTGGGACATGCCAGGAAAATGACATTTTGATATTCAATTCAATTTTTTAAGTATACAAAACAGTCAATGCTCGTGCAAAGTCATTTTAAAATGCTAACAGAAATGCTATTTATTAATTTTTTTTAAAAAAAGTTCTTTTAGTATTATAGTATTAGATCTTGGAGCAAGGGACAGTGAATTGTCATGTTTCGTGATTATCACCCATATATGTAACCTAAAAAGCTTCAATTAATCTTTTTTTGTTTTTCCTTTTCTAAATTTATTATTCAAAATCTATCAAAGAATGAAACTAATTTATAAATTCAGAAAAAGACAAAATAAGTAAGTAACATTAAAAAAATAAATCAAAATGGAAAAGCGTTTAAAGCAGCTTAAACCAAATTTGTTTTATTTTAATTCAGCAAGCCAGAAATACAATAGCAGAAAACGACAAAAATTTTAGATACGTGTGTTAGCAGGACAGCACTTCATCAGGGGACACACTGCCTGCTAACACACTGGAGCCTTTCTGTTTACAGTGGTGAAACCAAAAACTGGAAGTGCCCTGAGGCCCCATAATGGAAAAACAAATAGAATAATTGAAATATAAATGCAAAGAAAAATAAATGACAAATAATCACAATTTAAAAGTACAAAGAGTAAGATTTAATAATGATATGCCCACATATAAGAAAAATAAATAAAGATAAAGTTACAGTTAGAAAACCAAATCAAAATAAAATGCTGACCCCTTTTTGAAAATCTTGAAAAATAAAATAAAAACATTCAATGAGTAAAAATTCGAAGAAAAAAAAAATGCTGTAAACTATATGCTTAAGGAATAAAAAATCCTAAATTTCACCACATAGGCCTATTTATGCGGCTTCAATATATGCCAAATTATTTGAACGTCTTTACAATATTGAATTAAAATATCAGAATTACAGAAAGTAAAAGGAAAATTATTATTCTCTAATGTAATCGTTAAATTCCCGATAGCTGAAAGAAAATCTATTTTATTACTACAAATAAATTTAAATCTAATAATTTGCCCAATCAAAATATTCTTAAAAATCTTTAAGTAAAGGCTCGAATTAAAATGTATTAAACTGATAATATTAAGCTAAAAAATTCTTTTATCAAATAATCCAATGAACATTTTTTTGTTTATGAAGTTTGATATAAAGATCTAAAAAATAAACGCAATTTTCATCTGAATTAGTCTTCATTAAATTTAGTTCTTTAGGAAAAATATCTTTAATTAAATCATCCATAAATCTAAACCCAAATAATAAACAATTATTCAAAATGTATTATTCAAAACTAAACTCTCTTTCTCACACTTTCAAATTCACATCCTGTCTTTTAATCTATTTTTATTTCAAGTATGCACTAATTAGCAGTTTGACATTTATCCTTTTAACTAATCCGTGGGAAAGACTATTGCCCTAGCCCGATTTAATAGATCAATTATAATTACAAAGATTTCCCTTATTCCTTCAAATGAAACATTTTACGGATTTATTTGCAAAATCTACTCTAACTATTATTGAGGAGCACAGCAATTTTATGTCACTTGAATATTAGAATATTGAATAGGAAAAACATGTTTCAATAAATAATATTTATGTATAGCCTGGTGCCTCAAACCAGCTTATTTTCACCAATTGGCGACATCTTGATATATATATATATATATATATATATACATATATATATATATATATATATATATATATATATATATAAAGGATAAAAAGAAAAAAAGAGAAAAATGAAGAAAATTAATAAGTTTTATTTACTGTGCATAAGTCCCAAGTATATAGAACTCAGAAAATAAGTACAAAATTCACAGAAAACATGGAATAAATTACAGAATAATGAAAAGGTAAGAAGAAAAATTATTAAAATAAAATAACATTAAAGAAAATTTTAAAAAATATAAATAAATATCTTGAGGGAAATAAAAAATCTCATCAGCTCACACGATTATAACCGTAAGAAGGGGTGCTTTCTAATATTGTATCAATAAAGCCAAAGCAAAATATATCAATACAATAGTGTGGGCAGCACTTAAAAATATTTTTTTGAAACAAATAGAACACATTAAGTAATGTAAAGAAAAAATAGCACAAGACACAAATTGAAATCTATAACGAGAGTAGTGAATTCAAATGAGCTTACATGGGCGGGAAACTTTCAAGAATAATTTAAAATATTTTCGTAATAAGGTTGCCCTACTACAAAATATGAAAACAGAAGAAGAAATTGAGCTAAAAGAGTGTATAGGAGGATTTTGTTTTATAGTGCGTTCTTACTGCAGTACTGAAACACGTTTGATTTGTTAGTTACCAAGGCCTGAAAATGGATGCACACAAGGTAATAATATTATAGTGGATAATTTAAAGAAGCTTATAAGTAATAATGTTGACATTTAATTATACAATTTTAATGATTTCAGAATATTAACATTTATTTAAGAAAGAAGAGAGAGAAAGAAACATGAATTGCCCGTTTTCCACATAGAATTTTAGCCACGGATTTGCCCTAAATGGATTTCCGCAAGGTAAAAATATATAATTCAACAAAAAAGTTCTTAGTAAATTTATTTATAATAACATACAATTAACTCCAGGATTTTATATAAAATTTAATCACTTTAGTTGGGTATCTATTGCTTTTATCAAATTTTGAAAATTTTTGTCCATTTGTTTTTTGGATAAATAAACATTACTACATATTATTTTAATTCTATTCATTTGATTAAAAATGATATTTGAATAGATGTTTTTAGAAACATCAGAATTCCAAGTAATTAGTTTATTTATATTAAAATCAAAATCATTTCTTTTATTGTATAAATCAACAAAGCAGATATTTTCTTCTTTTATAAAACTCATAAAATTAAAACTAATATTATCATCGTGATTACGAAGCAAAATTATTTCCTCTGGGAAAATATTATTTAATAAAATAGTATAATCATGGAAATTAAAGATAATTAAATCATTAATAAATTTGAAAACAAATTTAATATTAAGAATACAATTTTTTTCATAATAATGCAAAAATAAGTTAGCTAAGAGAGATGAAAAATTAGATCCTTGTGGTATTCCATCAATTTGAATAAAAATATATTTTTCATTGTAAAGATAATTATTAAAAAGACAAAAATTAATTAGAATTACCCAATAATCAAAAACGCAATTAATAATTGTTTACATTTTTTGTGTAAGTCTTAAAAAATATATATTAATACGGGATTTGGTTACTTTTGAAAGCCTTAAAAAACAGCACTTGGTTAAAAGAGTACTTTTATTTAATAACTGATACAAGCAAATTATTTTACGTAATAGAGCTATTGGAATTGTTTAATCTTTCTTTTAAGTCTAGTTAGAGATATTATAATTTTCCCTTATTCCTCATTAATCAAAATTTATTCTTTTACTAAAAATGTTATTTGGATAAAGTTATTTTTACACAATATAAGTTTTATCTGCAATTTATTTTCAACAAATACCGAACCCCTCTTCGATAATCAATAAAAACTTTCTGCATAAGAAGAGAGCTTACCCTCAATGGCCATGAAAGTTTCTTGGGGCTTTCCAAGAGGAGTACGAAGTTTAGACACTACACAAAATTGAGCCACTTCCCAAATGGCCCAAAACCATAAAACGGCAGAAGAAACATTTATTAATGAAGTCATTAAAGAATCAAAGCTGTTCTGACGATCGGGAGGTGGGCAGCTGAAGTAAAGGCGTAAGAGCCACTTGTTTTCCCTGAAATCACAAGATGTGTACGAAATTGACTTAGTCTGGTGCGAAAATAAAAGTTACAAAGATTAAATAAGATATTTCTTATACAATTTAATAGATGATAAAAGAAAATATACAAGACACTATTACTTTTAATTGAAAATAAATTGTTTTATAGGAATTAGATTAAAATTCTTTTTTTTAAGCATGTTACGGGAAATAAATAAAAGTAATCAAAATTTGAGAAGGCACAAAATTAGGATATTTCTGATTAAATATTGAGGGTTCAAAGTGTATGACATATTATAAATTTAGTCTTGGTGTTCTAATAGTGTCTTGGTGTTCTAATATAAATAGAGAAATAATTCCTTACTGTGGTTCTTTCCTTTGAAGGATGAAATTAGTGATAACCTTGAAATGATGGCTATGAAAATTTCCTGGAGAAGACTTATTCATGTATCCCCTCAATGCTTTCCACACATCAACAGTCGATATTTGAAATTTTGGTACATCCTCCTTGTTATTTAAATAAACATTTTTAGAGAAATTAACAGAATTGCCCCTAAAATACAAAACAATTTTATTTTAGTCAACAAATACAAAACAATTTTTTCTGGTCTTTATTTCACATATAAATAAAAATAATAAGATCTAAAATAAAAGTATTCAAAAGACATTATACTGAGAATTGAATTTTGATTGAAATTTCATTTACTAAGTTGCTATTGAAACATGCCAACTAATCAGTTAATCAAGAAAAGACACTTCCTCTGAGTACCCTTAATATATCTGAAAAATATGCAAGCTCTATCCAGGGGTGATTGTGAGCCCAACTCAAAAATCCTGAAAATTTCTTGAGTAATATCATTAATGATGCATTTCAAAAAATACATGTCATTATAAATTTAAATTATTGATATTTTCAAAACCTGAAATTCTAAATAAATTATACGCAGCATAATTTAAATGAATAATTATTTATAAGGTTACTCTTATCTCTAATCACATTTATTATTCTACCAGAAAAAATATTTACAATTAAAAGAGATGCCAAGCATATATTCCAGTTCTAATATTTTTAAATAAAGTATACAAGAATTTCTATACATAAATGTCACTGATAATTTTTTTGAAACTTATGGACATTGAATTTCCAGAAACTTCCGGATCGCTGTTAGGGAAAAATCTGGAAATCCGTATATTTTCCGGAGCACAAACATCTCTGTCTATCAGAAAGGTAGTTAAATAATATGTTAATATTTGCCTTCAAGTATTAATTAAAACAAAGAAAATAATTGTGGTGGTCTAAAATAGCAGTAATAAGCCTGCACAAAACAGAATGAATGTGTATAAGATTTCACAGAATGCATCATAATTTTAGAACTTTATTTTAAAGAGTATCAGCATACATGCAATGCTGGATTAAAGCATCCACTAAGCAAGTGATTTAAATTGGAACAGCTGTTATAGCATTTTTAATAATTTTTTGGCAATTAAAATTAAACTTAAGGAATTTCCCCAAAAAATTAATAGTAAATAAGTTACACCTAGATACAAAAAACTAAATAAATAAAAAATTGTCTCTAAATGTTAAAAAGAAAAACATTTGTATTTGAAGGTTAATAATAATGAAAAATAGCCATAATTTTAGCTGCTTGAGATTCATAACAAATAAAGAAAGCTGTGCATATAACAAACAATATCAACTTATGTCTCAATAAATCACGAAAATTACTTTTACAGATCATGGGTGACACAAAATGTAAAAACCCTGAGACTTTTTGAAACTATATCAATTTACATACTATACGCGTTAAATATAATTTTTTGAGCTAAGATTTATATTTAAATTATCTATCAGTGAAGAATACCACACCTATCAATGAAGAATATCAACTAATTTGAAGGGAAAAAAAAACACCTTTTCCCACAAGAGTCAGGATATTGGATTTTCAAATCACATAAATACCAAAAACGATGCTTTATACTACAAATGCGTGAGCGCAAATAACATCAGATTTTAAAAACATGTGATTATGAATCACAATATTAATTTTAGAAATGCAGAAATACAAATTGCAATATTAGATTTTTAAATCAAGTGAATAGGAATCGCAATGTGCGATTTTCAAATCGTGTGAAAAAGAGTTACAGTCTACAACTTTTAAACCAGGTAAATACGAAAATCAAGAAGAACCATGAATATAAATTGCGATAGTAGCGGATTCCAGCGTAGTTAAAAATATTAAAAACTGCAAAAATCGGACAAACCAAAAAAAAATCAAACTGCTGGAAGAATCACATGTATGAAATTGTCTCGTTAACGTGAATTAGAGAAAGTTTCAAAATTTGATTTTTATATTGCGAAAGGCAAATAATTTTGCAGTATTACACGTTTTGATTTGCTTAAGTCCGCAAATCAATGGTTTTGAAATAAGCAGAACTCTGAGAAATTGGCAGAAAAATCCCAGGCACCGCTCCTAGACCTGGAATTCTGGGCTACACCCAGAATGCAACCATTCCTGTTAGATAACCAAAGTTAGCATAAAACGTGTTAAGTTAATTTTAATAAGAATTAAACAAGTTGATGGAATTGAATAATCAGGAATCTTATTAAAAACATGAACACTATATAAATATATTTTGCTAATACTTACATTAAAACAATATCCAAAGGTAAAAATGAGAAAAGTGAAACAAACAGTTCCTGCAATTCAGTATCGTAGCTGCTCATTCTCAGTAAACACAACTCATAAGTCCTAAATTTTATAAATATATACATTTAAAAAAATAATAATATTAAAGTTGCAGACGTAATATATAGCATAAGTCTGAACAAAATGCTCAGTTAATAAGAAAATTCAAATGCTAAGTGCTAAATTAAAGCATGTTTTCCAAGTTGGCAGGTATGCAGCGTTTAAAGCACGAGTGTGTCTAACTGTAGTTGAACTCTTTCTTCTATTGAAAATAATTTTGCTTTTTGAAACTGAAATTACATCATCGTTCTTCCAGGGTTGAGGTTTTGAATGTCCTAAACTGGTTTTGGACAGGACACTTACGTTTTACTGTCCTAAACTGACTAAAACTGTCTTAAAGTGTCCAAAACCTTGAACATTGGTAAAAGGTAAAAATTCTATATGTGTAACCATTGTACACATAATAATTACATATATTAATAAATATTTGATACTTTTTATGCGATTTGCTTTCACTTATTAAAGGAAAATAATATAATATAATAGGAAAAGATTTATATCTTTTGAAACTCCCCAATTCATTAAACAACAAAAATTAATACCTTATCCCTTAAACATGAGTAAATACGCTTTTAATACTGATGAATTATGTTTTTGCATAAGGATGAATAATGCAATATTAAAAATGATAATAAGCTTTTTTAATAAAACAAATGTCTTCATTCTGTTTCTTGTTCACAAATTAACACTTTATTTTTCACAATATTTTTTTTAAATTGTGACATAATTTGAGTAAATAGGTTTTGGACAGTTTTGGACAAAAGGGTATTGGACAGGACGGTTTAAACCCTAATCCATTCTGTCCTAAACCTTGCCAAATCTGCAATTTTCTCTTTCCACCTGCTATTAGAAAGGTCTAAATGTTAGTAAAAAAAAAAAGGACTGTAAATTATCCTACACCGCATCTTTTCTCGCTTTCAGCAACAGAAGGATGCTTCTTCGCGAAGACAGCAACTGGATGTAGGGGGCATAAATCAGGAATGTAAGAGATGCTCAAAAACAATGCTTTTAACTGAAGGTGAGACACATGCTGTCCTAGTCTTTAGAAAAACCTTATTTGAAAGTAGGGGGTGGAAAGGGGAAATAAAAACTTATTTTATAAATTATTAGGAAAGTGCTTCCCCCCCCCCCCTCATTGCTTGTATTTCCATCATAGAGGTATCTCATGGTCTTGCATTAATCTTCAGTTTTTAAGTTTCGTAGTTTTTTTCATGTGATATTTTTTTTTTTCTGCTATATTTTAGATTTTCAAATTCCTGACTTTTCATGACTAATTCCAAGAATTTTTCACAATTTAACGAATTTACTATTTTCTCCGACAATAACACAACAATAAATTTAGAAAAGCATTATAATAACATTCATTGAAATGATAGGTGTATAACCAAAACTGTTATACTCAGCATCTTCATGTTTATAGATTTCAAATTAAAAAATTAGAGTAAAGAAAGAGTTGAAGCAATAAAATAGCTGAAAAAAATGCAAAATCAATTAATTAAATTTTTTTTTCTGCAGAATTATATTCTACAGTTACTTTTTTGATCATCCGAAAGAAAATAAATAGTTGTGATTTCTCTGTTCTCATTTCCGAATAAAAAAAAATTCGCCAATGATTGGCTTGCTTCAGCTAGAATTTTGAATTGAGAAAATAAGAAAATAAATAAATAATTATAATAATTCTGAAATCACAGAAGTTTAAAAGATAATTTGCTCTAGAAAGATTTTTTTTTTCATTTTTTAAAATAACATCATAATTTTTAAAGAACATGATAAAAACATTTTATATTGTGTTAAAATATGACTGTGAGTGGGGATTTTGTTACAAATTCAGACATTCAGAACACCAAAAAATTGGAAGGGGTAGTTCCATTTTAAAAATAAAATTTTTCAGCAATCTAAATCAATTTTTTAAAAAAAGTTAAAATCATGACATTTCATGACAAAATTTTGCTCATTACCAAAATTCATGACTTTCCAGGTGCGCGGATACCCTGTAAAATATGACATGTATAATTCAAAATAAATATTTTTCTTTGAAGAGAATTTGTTTGGATTTATTGTTTAATTTTATAGAAAGATTTTGGATTGCTGATTTAAAAGTATGATAATTTTTATTTATCACATTTTTAAAACATATTCATCAAAAATATAATATTTCATATAGGATAGAAGACAAAGTAATTTCTATTGTTGTGTAATTTAAATTAAAAAATTTAAACCCAACAAAAGATTTAAACGAAGCATTTAAAATTTCATCATTAAAAATTATCTAAAAGTTTAATGTGCTTAAAAAAAAAATTTTGTGATGATTTAGACAAATATTTGCTTTACAATTATTAAAACAATGCAGTAAAATATTTTTATTTAACAAGCTAAAATGGTGAGTCAATAATTCAAATAGTTATTGATCGACTAATAGTTAAAGATCCATTATAATTAATAATTAGGCATCCTTTGCAGGCAAAAGCAGCTATTATAGCTAACACTATTTTGATGAGGAGTGAAAGATTTGAAGGAAATTTCGTGTAAGTAATTATGCTTCTCATATTTTATATTTTAGGACCACCCTGAATATTATATTTTGGACCACCGTATTTCATATTTTGACCACCAAACAGTGCTCTTAATAAAATTCACTGATCATGTTTTCTTTTAACCAATATCTAAAGTCAAATGTTTTAAATTAACATTATTATTTTAAGAGATATTCAGTGTTAAAAAATTAATGCCACAAATGCAAAATTGTCAAATTTCTTGTTGCCTAATTCTATAGAAAAAAGCTAGATGAAATTCTTTAAACTCTTAATACTTTTTTTTTACCTTATTTATATAAAAATATTATTCCAATCTAACCACTTTATTTTTTAGTTTAGACTAGTCAACTGTCTTCTACAATATTATATTAAAATAAAATTACATTATAATGTTATTCTAATTTAAACATGGTTTTATTTTTAGTTTAGATTAGTTAATTGTTTTTGTTATTACAACAGTTCAATTCCATGGTAAAAAATGAACATAAATTTCTTAGAAAAACTCTCTCATAATACATAAGTTTATAATCACAAAAATTCAATATCAAATATTAATAACCCATATCAGGGGTCTGTTTAGAAAATATTTTAACTTAAAAACGGACCCTTCACAAAATAATTTCTTTTAATCGGACTCTACACAAATTTGTTTACCTTCATTATTGTTTTGTTAATCAAATAAACCCTTCCCAGGGGAGTGGATGGAAAGAAAGTCAGATGTAAATAAATGAAGTTTTGTCTTCAGCAGACGCTTCTTCCTTTATTCGTCTGAAATGAATATTCTGCTTTCAGAAGTATAGGTTAAATACCAGATATTTGTATGTTGCATCTCTAATTTAGTAGCAGGAATTGCTGTTTATCTTTAAAAATTTAATTTTTTTTTTATTATAATTTTATAGTGTTGAGCACAATCTTGTATCTCTTTACATTTTAAAAACTCATTGAAAAAGTTTTTTGCAATCAGGGGTCTGTTTAGAAGAATTTTGGGTCCGTTAAGGGACCCTTCACAAAATAACTTATCTTTTAATCGGACCCTTCACAAATTTATTTATCTTCATTATTGTTTTGTTAATCGAATAAACCCTTCCCAGGAAGGGGGGGAGGGAGAAAGACAGATGTAAAAGAACTAAATTTTGTCTTTGGTAGAAGCTTCTTCCTTTATTCCTTCGAAATGAATATTCTGTGTTCAGCAATATAGGCTAAATATCAAATATTTGTATGTTGCATCCCTAATTTAGCAGCTGAAATTGCTGTTTATTTTTTAAAATTTAATTGTTTTAATTATAATTTTACAGTGTTGAGCATAATCTTGTATGTCTTTACAATTTAAGAACTTCTTGAAAATGTTTTTTTGCAATAACGGACCCTATTTGCACAAATTCACAAAAGCGGACCCTGGTTCAAAGAATGCGACTTAACGTTTATTTTATACTCACAAATTACGAGTAATTTTTTCACAAAATGTCTGGACAGACCCCTGCATATCCTATCCACACCAAATTTTCCTGATAAATTTCAGGTGAGTGGTCACCGTGATATACTACTTAGATGTATATCAGGTATGCTTATTTTATGTATACATGTATTATGTATACATATTATGTATACATACATGTATTATGTTACATATACATATTATGTTTACATTATTTTATGTATACATGTACACGTATACATAAAAATTCTTTCCACTTTTGAACTTTTTGTTCTATTGACTCTATTTTGTTTTGTTTGTTACGTCTGTGTTTCTATTTTGTTACTAATATTGAACAATGTATACAAATGAAATTTACTTTTGAAGTATAGAATCAGGAAGTAGAGAAGCCGCATTTTTAAGACACATGTGAAGACTTCTACAACACACTTTGCACAAAGCAACAGAACTTGTGAAAGCTATAAGAAAAATATGTTTCTTCAATGAATATTTTAAACAATAATAAATAAATGATTATGAAAAAAAAGCAATTTTTTAATAGACTGTAACTTGAAACCTTTTATAACATCCAAAATTATAAATTAAATGTTATTTTATTAAATACATTGATAAAATTTTAATAAAATATACTGCAATACACTAAGAATGCATGCTCGTGAATCATTGTAATAAAATCATTTGAGATAAGTCAGTAGTGAATACCTGCATTTAAAGTGGCTCTTATTAAGCTGTCAAATGGATCACTTTGAACTAGGCGCGAAAGGTGTTGTTGAACATTATCTAAGATTTCCAAGGTCCACCTTGCAGCAAGTAATCTTAAAGAAAAGTTGTCACATTTAAATATATAGTGTGTGGAGAAAAATGACACAAAAATAGAGAATTTAGTCACCTTTGTATAGATTCCTTTATTATGAATTCTCTTTTGTAAACTTAGAATAACATTGAAGCACCAAAAAAAAATTTTTTTTTTGCTGCCTACTTATTTGAACTATTTGAAAAAATTACAGAGTAACTTATAAAATTGGCAAGCATTATTTTTTTTAAGTATCACTTTACAGAATAAAACACAAAAAAAAGTGCATAAATGTAACAAATGGCAATGTCCCAGCCCCCCCCCCCCTTTTAAACTTATTTATATTTGCAATTTTATTATTTAAATAATTTTTAGTGAAGACCATTTTGATGCAAATTAAAGAAGAAAAAAAAACCTATATATATTCTTTTTAAATAATTTTTTAGATAATTCTTTTAAAATTTTCACGGACAACTTTCAAACATTTTGATGGTTTTCACATTGGATTTCTTTTCTCTCATAAAATAACTAGCCAATAAACTGACTAACGAGCAAATAACTAACCAAATTGTGGAGAGAGAAAAAAGTTTTTCTTTGAACATGCCTAACATAGGATGACAAGAAATAACTGCGTCAGATACAGGGGTGTTGAAGTATTAAAATTGCAGAGTATTATGTGTCATCCTTTATACAGGCATGCGGCTGACGAAAAGTTTAAAATCTATGAGTTATAAAAGAATAATAAATAAAATAAAAAATTTTGATTAAATTTATCAACTTAGAATAACGATTAGTAATAAAATTATAAAGAAATAAGTAATGTTTAATCATCAGTAAAACCAAAATAATAAAACTACTGCTTTAATGATTATAGGTAACGAAATAAAATGAAAAGTAAATTCTACTTAAGTAAAGAAGTCAAAGAATAAATCCTACAATTTAAATCATTTGATTTTCTAAAAAAAAAAATTTCTTTTAAAAAATTAAAGAGAACAAAATGATCAAGATCAGCCAAAACTAATTTTTGCTTGTTTAAAAAAGGTTCTTTTCGATAAGAGGGGCTGGGAGAGTACCACATTTTTTTCCAAAATTAAACTGTTGCTTCGAATTATTTCTGCATACTAATACTAATCAAGTTATAGAAATGTTCACTAGATAATAGCACAATAAAGCGAAACAACTTATTGTCTGTATGAAAATCTTTTCCCCAAAAACTATACTAGAAAATTATCTCTTTGATAATTGTGGCCTATATTACACTTATAAATACATTTCTTAGGGCGTATACAGGGTATCTGCTACATTTTCGATTTTCAAATTCATGACTAATTCCAAGAATCTTTCCTTACTTAACGAAGTATTATTTTCTTCAACAAAAACACAACACTAAATTTAAAAAAGCATTGTAACAACATTCATTGAAATGATAGGTATAACCAAATCTGTTATACATATTTATGATCTGTTATACATATTATCTGTTATACATATTATCTGTTATACATATTATCTGTGATATAATATATATATTATCTGTTATACATATTTATATATATTATATCATCTTCATATTTATGATTTTAAATTTAAAAAACAGGAGTAAAGAAAGACCTTCAAGTCTGTCTTTACTCTGTTTTTTAAATCACTAAAATAGCTGAATAAAATAGCTGAAAAAAATACAAATGCAAAAAAAAAAATTTCTGCAGAATTATATTCTAAAGATACTTTTCTCGTTCATCGGAAAGGAAAGAAATACTCCTAATTTTTCTGTTCTCATTTCGGAATTTAAAAAAATTCGTCAATGACTGGCTTGCTTCAGATAGAATTAGAAATTGATATATAAAAAATAATAATAAAAATTCTGAAATCACACAAGTTAAAAGATAATTCGCTCTAGAAATGATGTTTTTTCTTTCATTTCTTGAAAGAACACCATAATTTTTAAAGAACATGACAAAAACATTTTATATTTTAATAAAATATAACTGTGAGTGGGGATTTTGTTACAAATTCAGATGTTCCGAATTCCACGAAATTGTGTTAAATTCCATTTCACAAATTAGATTTTTCGGCAACCTAAATCCATGATTTTTTAAATTTTTTTTAAATAGTTAAAATAACGGCAAAATTTTGCTCAATACCAAAAATCATGACTTTCCAGGTGTGCAGATACCCTATATGTAGTTCTGTCGATCAAATTTACGATTGAAAGTAGTTTTTTTTTAAAACGATATAACGCGAAATGTCGAATCAAGTATTTTTTGGCACATTCGATGAGGTCTCTTACCTGCTGTCACTACAATGATATGTTCCCTCCAGCAAATCGACTAATACTTGAATAACTTTTTCTAAATTTCCAGTGGTGGGAGAGGGAGGAGGTACATCAGTCATTATAGGAGAGTTATGACCAGAAGTGGACATTGGAGATCCTGAGACAGCAGCATTAGGGTTCACCACTGCACTACTATTCACAAAATGAGAATGTCTACAAAACAAAATTAAGATTATTTTTCAGATGTCTTACACACATAAATACCTACCTACGTATATAATGTAAATAAAAAGTTAGAAAAGTTAGCAAGCAAAAACAGGTCTGTCTGTAGTTAGTGGTTAAATCAAAAACTGACAGTGCATAATAGATAAACTAAAATAAGAAATCAAATATGGAAATCAAAATTTAATGAGACATAAAAAAAAATAAAAAAACACAATTCAAAGGTTTAGAGAAAATACTAATAATAACATGTCTACATATAGGAAATGCAAATTTAGACAAAGTTACATTTGGAATAACCAAATTTTAGTGCCGACTCCTTTCGAAATACTTAGACTTAGAGCTTGGGCAGCTACAACGAGCAGGGCACATAGACCAGAGGTCTTTGCAGGGATACTCTGTTATGAGTAGATAGGTCAGATGACTGAGAAGCATTCCCACACAAGAGGTGAATTTACACTTTGACAGTGATAGGAGAGCAGCCTGACTGCCAGAACAGATGCAGATAATGGTATTATGATATCCCCTGTCTAAGCATATCTTGCAGCACAAGATAATAGCATAGCCTGAAAAACAGTGGCATAGTATCCCAAGGGAAAGTGAAGTTTGGTACCATCATTGGAGCAATAAATTCCTGCTCCTGATTTGGGACCAATCTTTGAACCATCAGAGTACCATATTAGACATTTGCATACCCTCCAAGTGCTACGGAATTTCCGTAGTTGCTACGGAAATTGGAGGTCAACTACGGAGCTACGGGTGAATAGTTAAATACTACGGATTAAACGAAAGCGCCTGTCTGATCTATCCGCTTCTGCTGTTGTCGTCTTTTAAGCGTGGTGACGTCACTGATTGCGTATTGCTGAAAATGACGTCATGAGTTGTTAGTCTTGGTCGGGAGAAACCACGTGATTATGAAGGGTTACTCATCGGCGGCGCCATTGTAATCTGCCTGAATGCAGCTGTTCTTTGAGAAACTGCGTTAGTTTTTTGCTTTACACCATGTATAGTGAAGTGACTTTAATAAAAATTTCTGAAAACAACTTTGAATTTTGCTGCTCCGATGTTAAAAGAATGATACGTTTTTGTTTGAAATTTTAGATTATTTTCATCCAGCTTTTATCGCGTTAGTTTTTAAGTTGTGTATTTTATCAAGTATTATTACATTTTATTGTGATGGATCGTTATTTGAAAAGATCTAATCAGGATCGGGAGGTTTCTAATGACGATGGATTACGAAAGAAGAGAAAGAATAATCAAAAGTTTAGAGAGGAATATACTAAAAAGTTTCCCTGTTTAGTATCGGGAAAAGAAGGCTTTGCGAAATGCACTATTTGTAATTCGGAATTCTCTATTGTCCACGGTGTGCTGGATGATTGTCGCCGACATGTGATCGGTCCTAAACATTGTACTACTGCAAAAGCACAGGTGCATCAGCAACCTATTAACAATTTTTATTCCTCAAAATTAGAAGAAAATGGTGTGATTAAAGCTGAAGTATTGTTCGTACGGTTTTTAATTGAGCACAATATTTCTCTATCTGCTTCCGATCATTCTGGTGCCTTATTTAAAAAAATGTTCCCAGATTCCGACATTGCAAAAAAGTATGGGCAGTTTCCACTGCTGAGGGGATAAGAGAGAGTACTCTAAGTAAGCTCAGAACATCATTATTTTCTCTTTCAACTGACGGAAGCAATGACATTAGATAAAAAGCTATATCCTTTAATTTTTAATTATTATGAAGAAAAAGGACAAATCGTATCATCACTGGTTTCTTTATCTGAATCAACTAACAACACTGGTGAGGGAATTTTTCAACTTCTTGATGGAGAGTTTAAAAAATATCTACTGAAGTGGGAGAGTTGCATAGCATTCAGTTCTGATAATGCTAACACAATGGCTGGATGTAATAAAGGTGTTTTGAGCTATATAAAACAGAAGCAACCAAATATAAAATTCATTGGATGCCCTTGTCATTTGGTTCATCTAGCAGCTCAAAAAGCTACAGCATCATTGCCGTTGATGTGGAGAATTTGGTGATAAAAGTTTTTTACTACCTTGAAAATAGTAAAAGAAAGTATGAATTTAAAAACTGTCAGATAGAATGTGATGTGAAACTTCACAAGATTTTAAAACATGTTTCAACTCGGTGGTTAAGTTTAGAAAATTCTCTAAAGAGACTAGTTGAGCAGTGGACCCATTGCTAATTTTTTTTTCACAGTCTGAAGTTAAAGAGAATGCTAGCTCAGAAAAAATAAAAGAGTTACTTAAATCAAACAAAACAAAGGTATATTGTGTTTTTGTTACATCAATATTGCCTGTATTCACCAAGGTAAATGTTGCCATGCAAAAAGAGCAACCTTCTATCCATACTTTGTATGATGATTTAATGAGCTTATATTATGAACTTCTTGTACGATTTGCTTCGCCTTCTACCATAAGCAAATCCAAGTCTTCTCTGTTACAAGTGAAATTTCAGAAACCTAAATATCAAAAACCTGATGAGTCTCTTATAATAGGATCAAGTGCTAGATCTATTTTGAGTGATCTGACGCCAGAAGATATAAATGAGTTCTTTTTGGCAGTGCAAAAGTTTTTTGTCACTGCATGTGAATATATTCTCAAAAAGTTTCCTTTAGAGAACGATTTTCTTAAGCATGCTTCTGTGGCAAACATTTTGAAGAGGCAGAATGCAAATTTTGCATCTCTTAAGTTTTTTTATGATTTGTTTAATTGTGGTATTGACATTGATCAACTTGAGTTAGAATTTGCCTTTTATCAGGCAGACAATTTTCCTTCTGAAATTTTAAATCATACTAGAGTAGATGAGGCATGGCATAAAATTAGCCAGTTAAAGGATAACAATGGAATAAAGAGATATGTGGCTTTGCCAAAAATAATGCTTTCAATTCTGTCAATTCCCCATAGTAATGCTGGATCTGAGAGAATTTTTAGCATGATTCGTAAAAATAAAACTTATAATCGCTCGAGTCTGAGTACCAAAAAATTAGAATCGATTCTAATCACTAAATTAAGCATGGGAGTTTGTTACAATGCAAAATTTAATGAGGATGAGTTAAAAAGAGCAAAAAATACTTGTTATTCATCACTGAAAAAGCATAGGGCGGTTTAGATACTGTGTTTCTGTATTTAAGGGTATTTTTAATTAAAATCAGATTTGCTAATAGATTAGATTTCTTAATTAATGCTTTTACTCCTTAATTATAATAGATAATTCAAAGATTTGAAACAATTTAGCTATTGGTTAATGTCTATACAAATTCATTCCTCTTAAAGAATAAATTTTAATGTGTAAGCTTTAGATGATATAAGTTTTTAAATATTGTTTTCTAATTCTGAAAGTTTTATTAGGAAGAAACTCATTTATATGATCCATTTTTCTTAATTAAATTGTTTGTATTAATTGTATTAAATTGTTTTCTTGATTTAATTGCTTTAAAATTTGGTGTAAAAAATATTTAATAGGAAACATCTTAGAATCTGACCTTCCTAAATAAAATAAGTAAATATTTTTTTTGGTAACAATTGAATGAATGTAGAGAAAAAGTTGTGGAGAGTTCACTTTTTGCATTTTACTGAGATGTTATATTATTTTTCTTTGAAATTTGTATAAATGTACAATAAAACTTTAATTTTCATTTGCAATTTAATGATTTTATATCCTTAGAAAAGTGTACCTTCCTGTATGTGAATTAAAATTGTACTATCTAATTAAAATGATTTTTTAAAAGTCTATGACATTTTAATTTTTTAAAAAAATTCTCAATGTGAAATAACATTTTACGCTTGTTTCAAAATCTATTTTCTTATATTTATCATCTGCTTTTTGAAATTATAAGTGAATATAATTAAGTATCAATATGAGCATAGCAAATATTGCGGGATGCCGTAAATGTGTGTTGCGCGAGTGCTATTGATGGCTAGGTGGGCAAAGTTGGAGGGTATGCATTTGCCTTTAAGCCACCGAGGAGAATTAAACCATTCATCTCTAGTAGGAAAATGGATCTTGAAAGGCTTGTGAAAAGCATATCTTAGTAACATATAGTCACTAGGCATAATAAAAGAGGGTATATCCATCTCTTTTGAGACAAGATGATCCCATGACAAGTGTTTGGAATACTCTTTCCATAGGCTAAGGAACATAAGACGCTTTATGCCTGTCTGAGCTTCAACTTCAAAGCTTAAGTTTAAAGGAAGAAGCCCCAGTAAGCTCTCAAGTGCAGCTGTGGGAGTGGTCCTAAGACAGCCTGACAGGGCTATACAGACCATTCTTTGTAGTCTATTAAGATTAGACCTTGCAGAGCTCAATTTAGTCCTTGACCACCAGACACTTGCGCTTCGAAAAACTTGCAAAAGGAGAGCAAAAATTTTCAATGACTGAAAACTCCAATAAAGAGCTGCCATCTATATTCATCAGGAACAAAATACCTAAATTTATGCAGACTTCAATAAAGACTGAAATAGTTGAACTTCTTTAAAATACACTGAATTATAAAGTTATAATTACAATAATTAAAAGGAAAATTATTATTCTCTAAGGTAATTGTGAAAATCTTAATAGCTGAAAGAAAATCTGTTTTAATATTACAAATAAATTTAAACCTAAGAATTGGATCAATATAAATATTCTTAAAAATTTTAAAGTACAAGTTGGAATAAAAATGTGTTAAACTAATAACATTAAAAAATTCTCTTCTTTTAATCGTATAATCTGACAAAATTTTTTTAGTTATGAAAATAAATTTCAAGAAGTAAAAAACTAGTACCTTTAACATATGAATTAGTCTTTATTAAAGTCAGTTCTTCAGGATAAATATCTAATTAAATCAAAATCATTACAATCAAAAATAGTTAAATGATCAATAAATCTAAACCCAATTAAAAATTTATGTTCATAAGAAAATATTAGTGAATGCACTTAAATAACAATTTTCCATTCAGATATCTTGAATTTGTATGTAAAAACATATACCATTAAATAGATAATTTTCAAAAATGTTTACATTACATAAATTAAGCCACTCTTCCCTAATATCTTCATTAATCAAATATTTATCAAAAATTTCTTAACAGGTATTCTTTAAATTATTGTGTGGAATACTCGTAAATGAATTTTCAAAATCACATGTAACAATACTATTTATTTTATTGTAATTTTAATATTTAGTAACATCTTGATTGTTATTTATAATAAAATGTTAATCATTAGCAATAATTTTACTTAAAATGATGTTTTAATATTTAAAAGCAATTTTTTACAAAAATCAAATTATAACAACCAATACAAATCTAAATTAGAGCTTTTTTTTGTGGAATTTAATTGTTGGAAATTAATAAGGACTAGTGATTTTTAAACCAATTTTCTCAGGAAAAATTTCAATAGTCTATTTCTTTTTCAGAATTATTAAGTTTGACAGAAGTATTATACATAGTTATCATATTGTTTACTCATTAAATGTCTAAAATATTATTAGATGCTTTGTAAACAACAAATAATAAAATTACATTTCAATTCCAGGGGTGATTGTGAGCCCAAGTCAAAATTCTGGAAAATTCATTGAGTTAAAAAGTTTAAAAAAAAAAAAAAAAAAAAAGAACAGTTTAATTGAAAAATTAGAAAAAAATTTTAACAAGGTTTTTTTTCCTTTTTCTCAATATTTTTTAGTTCACTTACAAATATTTAAAATTTTACGCATACCTATACCATTTACACATACCTAAAGAAGTAATTAAAATTTACAAATATATCTTTCTTTCTTGAGTTTATGATTATAACAACTATTTACTGATAAAAAATGAAAATTAATCATGAATATGAGCTTATAAAGTATCTCTCTGGCTCTCCCTTACAAACAAATAAAATAAACTGTGTTTTTAAGTTCCACCTTTGAAAATTTTATTTCCGTAAACTTCTGTGATCAATGATTTTGTTAAACGTCTGGACCTTCGATCTCCGGAAATTTCCGGATCACTGTTTGTGAAAATTCTGGAAATCCGGTTTTTTTCCGGAGCACAATCAGCCCTGCAATTCCTTATTAATATTAGAGTTCAAATAAAAACCCTGAAAAAACTTACATTTTTTAGGTTGAATTTTGCAGTTGAAAAGAGAGTTTCCCTTCTTATTTAAAAAAAAGTTTCAAATTTCTTTCTGAAAAATTTATCAGGAATTTGGGCAGCAAAACTAGGTTATAAAAAAGTTGAATGGAAACAAGATAATTTAAAAACATGTTTTTTACCTTCTGCAATGAGAATACAGAATGTACAAAATTGCACATTGTAGTTCAGGAAATCTTTTGCTTAGCTCCTGCTGAGTAGGGTTCAGGTGGTTAGTCATTAATTCAAAAAAACTTGGCTTTAATGCAAACATCTGAAACAGTCATTAAAACCTAATAAATCTTTTTTTCATTAAACATACATGTAATATAAAACTGTAATTATATGAAGGCAAGATTTTGATATGAAAGCATGACATGATTCTAATGCAATTCCTGTGTGTCCGTCCCTGATATTTCCCTCTGCCGTGCAAATGATATTTAATAATGAATTTTATTAAATAAATAATTTAAAATACATAATCAGAGTAAAATAATAAAAATAACAGACTCATTCATATTATAAGATAACGGATTTCATTCTTGACCCTAAAAAGGAAATTATAACCCCCTGAAAAAGAGCACCCATAAAAAAAGAAGAAAAAAAGAAAGGAGTATTGCTCTTCACAAAAATTTGCATCGCTTAAAACAACAACAACTTAAATATACTCTCTTAATTTCTTCATAAGAATAATCCTATTTTCAAAGACATAGTTTAACCTAAAATAATTCTGCAGATAAATTAGCAAATCCTACAAATCAGTTTGAAAAGCGCATATCTCATGTTTTGACTTCTTGAGGATATATAATAGTTTTGCACGGGAAATTTCAAAATCTAAATCACTTTTATATGCATTCAATTATTAATGATTCACCCATAAACCTATGCAGTATGAAAAATTGCATTTTCGTTAGTTATTGTCTTGTTTGTTTTTTTTTTATATTTCCATTCTATGTTGTTTTATATAAAAAGTTTGAATCCCGCACTTGATTTGCGAAAATTTCATTGTGCGCATAGTTTTGTCGATCGTATTTTCATCATTTATTGCAAATGGATTACAACATTGTTTTAAAGTTTTGATTACTCTTTTGATATAATGCTATATGAATTTTCAATCGCTTTATGATGCACTCTAGTCTCAATTTTGCATGTACTGATACTGAGTGTGTGATATTTCTGGCAGTATTATTTTTTCTTTAATGCAATACATTTTTTTATTTTTTATAAAATGATGGAGTTGCAAAATTTTGTTTCCGTGACACACAAATTCTCAGATTATATAATAGTGGAAATTTGATAAAAATGATGCAAAAATTGAAATTTGGGAAAAAATCATAAAAAAGCAAGAAATTTTAACTTCCCTTTAAATAATATACTTACTCGAATCAATGAATGTTTAACGTTGCCTATTTCAACTAAAGCACACACACTAAGTAATAATGAGATTTCTTCTTGTTTAGCCTTTTGATTATTTACAGAAAGGTCACTGAATAAGATGTCTTGAGCATTTACTATGTCTAACATAATAGACCTGTAGAACTCTTCAACTATTTGAACACTTTTAACAGCAAGAATTGCATAATAAAGCTCCATAAGCAGCTTCTGAATCTAAACAAAATGAATAAACAACTGTTAAAATGTATATTTTTTCAGATACAATGTTTAGTAAAAAGGAAAACTAAGGTTACTTTCTTTTGCTGTGATTAAATCAATAGCTTGATTTTTATTTAACTGTGAGACAGGGAATTTTTACTGAAATCAAAGTTCAATAAAAAATAAAACAGCAACAAAGTTTTATAGAAGTAATTCATTTATGTTGCATATGTAACTGTGCAAAATTCAAATTAGGAAAAGGTGGACGAAATAACTTTTGCTGTCGCCTGATAAACAGGATCGAGTGAGCCTACCTTCCAAATGTTACATAATTCCTGAATTAAAGAAATGCAATTGATTTATTTTTTTATTATACAATTAAAAACAGTTCATATTTCTAGCAAATCAGAGACTCTACACAATTAGACAAATAATTAAAAAATCAAGATAGAACAAATTTGAAACTACAAAATTTGGTACCACGTTTGCCGAAAACAATAAATAAGAGTATGACTTTTAAATTCATCGCTATAAAGATTCGATATTATAAAATTTTTGAGCTTTTTTATAACAAGACGGAAGTCTCCTAGGTTTGAACAATCAAATTTTGCGATATTAACTAGCATTATTATTAAAAATTAACGACATTAGATCTATTCTTAGATCATTAAAGACATAAATCATTTTCCTCTCTGCATAATTTTTCAAATTTCTTTTTCCGCAGAATTTTTTTCAAAGATTTATTTCTTGTGTATCAGAGAAGAGGAAAGAAAAATCATGATTTTTCTATTCTCATTTTCTGTTCTCACTCCGTAATGCCTGGCTTCATCCAGAATTACAAATTAATAATATAAAATAAAAATTTAGAAATTGCAAGAGTTTAAAAGATAGTTCGCACCAGAAATTATGATCTTTCTTTCATTTTTTTTTCCTTTACAGAGTTCTCTTTCCTTTTTTTCCCCTTACTCGAGTATCTCTTTTTTAAAAAGTCTTATTTGTGTGATTTTGACACTGATCTTTATTCTGGAGTTACTGCACAGATTTTACGATTTTTAATTTATGTACAAATTTTAATTTATTATCATTTAATTTATTTATGAATTTGAATTTTTAATTTTTCTAATAATTTACAAAATTTGAAAGAGGAAATAATTAGTTCATTAGTTCGAGAAAGCACCTATTAATATTAGAATTAAAATAATATTACTCTTACAATTTAATTTTTTATACGTTTTATTCCATACTTTCTTCTGTAAACACAATGTTATTTTGAATTAGTAATTGTTATAATTAAAAGTATCTTAAAAAAATATTAATGGTGGGGGAGGTTGTCGCAGAAAGCTTGAAAAAATTCTGCCACAGGCCATACAAGTAAAGATTCAAAATAAGTCTATCAATGAATCACTTTGACAAATTTGTGCTCATTTATTTATCTTTAATTATTTATTTATAATAAATCATTTCAATTACATTTAAATAAAATAATGGAGAGATTGATTAGATCTCAAAATCATAAATCTATATCATACAAGATTTGTAACTACATTTGTTAATAGTATACTTATACAAGGGAAAAGTGCTTCAATTCATACTTTTAATCAATTATATAATTAAGAAAATATTAAGTGTTTTTTCCCCCTTCATAAAATAATTGAAGTGAAAACTCTTAAAAAGATGCCTTATAATACTTTGTACAGCTAGTGGAGAGTTCAGTGAGTGCAAACTTCGTGAATTTTAGAACTACAAATAAATCTTATGTATATGCCACAACAGTTTTAAAAAAATAGATTTTTTCCCAATAACATAAAATTTCAGAAATATATCCCAAATTAAAATTATGATTTAAAAGAATTATTATTGTAAATAACTTTTTTAAGAAAAAAAATTTTTTTTTGTTAATTGCTTAATATTTTTTAACCAGAACCTAATATTTTTAATTAAGCATTTCTAGTTTCAAATGCAGTAAACAGATCAATCTATGAATGTTTAAGAATAAAATTCTTCTGATTAATGAATTGTTGAGATGATTAAAATCATTTTAAATAAACAGTACGAAGAGATCAATTTAAATTTTTGAAGCAATTAATCATACAATATTTTTGATTTCCTCAATGGTGAAACATATGGCCTTTAACTCATCCTTCTAAAATTTCATGATAGGAGATTTTGTTTATCAAGAAACATCCAATAGGGTAAAATACATAAGATACTTCAATCATTTTTATACGCGGATGGCTTCTTAACATTAGTAATTAAATCCTACAATAGAAATAAAAGTAAAAAAAATCACAAAAAAAGAGGCAAATTCAAATTTATAAAATAAAACGTAAGAGCAAAATTGTTAAGTTCTGCAGTCGTTTCTGAACTCACATAGGAAATTAGTGAATAAGATTGTGGTACTGATCTATAAATACAACAACATTAGTTTTTGACCTTAAACAATAAGGATTGGCACAAGAGATTGAGGCAAAAAGTTAGAAAGTATAAAAAATTGAAACACTGCTTCCAAATTATTTCAAGGGGATCAAAACATTTAAAAAAAAAAGTGAAAATTGGACCATTGGTTTTAAAATACATTCGTCAAAAACGTTCTGAAAACACATAAAAATCAAGAATATTAGAACAAATAGGGACAATATTTTTTATGAAAACTACATTCTCTTACATAGTTAACTGCTTCCTGTACCAATTTTTTAGAAGAAAAAAATGCAAAAAATCAACATATCTTTTAACAATTTAACATATTTGTTAATCAACATTTATCACATTTTTATCCGTAAAAAATATTTAATTTACCATCAGTTTACTATCCCAAATTATCTCGGGCAAATGAAAAAAGTTGAATATTAGTCTTTGTATATGTTCACATCTTCATAATCTGAAAAATCATCTGCATTACTTTCATTTTCGCTCGCGAATGCCATTTTTTTAACTCTTTTTTCTATGTAAATCCCTTAACCATTGTATATACAGGGTACCTGCTACATTTTAGATTTTCAAATTCATGATTTATTCCAAGAACTTTTCATGACTTCTGACAAAAGCAGAATAATAAATTTAAAATGCATTATATTAACATTAAATAAAATGATAGGTATAACCAAAACTGCTATACTCTGCATCTTTATATTTATTGATTTTAAATTTAAAAAACAGAGTAAAGAAAGAGTTGAAACAATAAAATAGCTGAAAAAACAATAGCTGAGTAAATTTTTTTTCTGCAGAATTATATTCTAAAGATATTTTTCTTGTTCATCAGAAAGGAAAGAAATACTCCTGATTTTTCTGTTCTCATTTCCGAATAAAAAAAATTTGCCAATGACTGGCTTGCTTCAGGTAGAATTTTAAATTGCTAAAGTAAAAAAAATCAACAATAATAATAATTCTGAAATCACAGAAGTTTAAAAGATACTTCACTCTAGAATGCTATAATTTTTAAAGAACATGATAAAAACAAATATGACTGAGTGAGGATTTTATTAGGAATTCAGATATTCGGAACACCATGAAATTGAGAGGGCGGGACTCCATTTTCAAAATAAAATCTTTCGAGACCTAAATCTATGACTCTCCGTGATTTTTTTTTTTTTTAAAATAGTTAAAATCACGACAAATTTCGTTCAATACCGAAATTCATGACTTTCTAGGTGCACTTATACCAGGGTTTGTAAAAACCCGGGTATTTTAGAAAACACCCAACCCGCCTGGGTTTTATTGAAAAAACCCGTGGGAAATTAGGTTTTATTTGAAAAAACCTGGGGAAAATTGGGTTTCATGTGAAAAAACACAGGAGAAATGTGGTTTTTTTTTTTCATTTACTGTTCATAAACTATAAGTTTTGTTGTGTAAATATTTTTATTTATTAAAAAGTGTTGTATAAGCTCAAAAATAGAAATAAATCCAAAAAGTTATTTTAATTTTGTTATATGCATTTTATATTAAGTTAAAATAACACATTATCACTAATACATATTTGAATCTTTATTGTTAAGTACATAATGTTTCACAATTTTTAACCCAAGCATTATAAAATATAAATGCAGCAATATAAAAGGAACAAGTTAATTAATCTTTTTGTTTTCACACACATTTACTTACTATATTTATTAAACACACACACATATATATATATAATCTATTGTAAAACTATAATCAGTAAAAACTAAAATTTCATCTGAATTTTGACTTTAATAAAAAACTGAAATAAATATTCAATGGTGTTTGATGTTTTTATAATAAGATTAATAGAAAGCGAAATTAAAATTATAAATAATTATAAAGAGTATCAGTTATTTCTGCATTTTTTTTTTCAAATAAATGATTTCATTTTTAGATAAATAATTTTAAAAAGTTCTCTTATAAAAATTCTAATTAAATTTGTTAATGTATTACTTAGAAGAAAAAAAATTGTTTTTTTTCAATTTCTTTAAACATATGAATTAATAATAATAACTTGTTTATTTATATATAAAGCAGCTATATTTGATCTTTTGAACTGATTTTGAAAAATTGATCTTTTCAAACTATATTATTTAAGTTTCTATTTAATTTCATTAAAATATTACTTCTGAAAAAACCTACTAAAGTTTTCAATAGTACTATAAAATTATAAATTCTAGTTTCTTTTACTTTACAAACCTTAAAAACTTAATCATATAAACCATGCAACTCTATTTTAAAAAATTTATGCTGCACAATAAATTATATTAAATTAAATGTGCAACAATAAGTTTTACTAAAAACATTATTTTTTTTTTTTTTTTTTTAAATAACCCACTCATTGTTCCAAGTGGGTTTTTTCAAGGTGGCCCCACTTGGCAAACCCTGGCTTATACCCTGTATATACAATTGTACAAAACACGTCTGCAGTCCCACAAATAGCAAAACTCCCAAACAAATATTGGACAAACTTCCAATCACAGGAGATTAGTATTATTTCTTGTTTTGCTTCCGGCCGAGTAAAAACGTGATAAAACAGAACGTATTGATAAATTCTGCTATGCCCGAGTTTTCTGGAGACAATAAATGCTTGGAATATATACATACCCGAGTTAACTCGGGATAGTCAGAGAAGCGGTTAAAGAAATGTAACACAAATTATTTCAAGCAATTAAAATATTTAAAAATTGTTACTTGTTGTGAAGGGGAGAGACGGAGCTGCCTAGTTAAAGAAGATTTGTCAAACATTGTGGTTACAAACTTGATGGGTAGATGAGTGCCAATAGTTTTCACAAAGCAAATCAACATTGATAATACTGATTTGAGGTGACCTTCATTTTGAAGTCTTGCATTTCTTGCTTGCACTAAGTGGATGTAGGCCATTAATTCTTCTAAGGCATCTTTCGTATGAAGCTGTGCCATTGTAATCAGAAGTAATAAACATTCATTCGCTAAAGAGAGAAATGCCTTTTTATTAGACAAAGAGATGAAAACTTTTAAGGAGAACTGATAAACCCGCTTCTTTTTATTAGAGGTAATGAACAGAGCCCAGATTTTGATTACATAAATATGTCTTGCAAAAATGCCCTTCAGGGTGCGTAACCAAATTATGCAACAAAAAATAAGCACCTTTTAAGCACTTTTCAAGCACTCCAGAAATATTTTTAAGCACCTAATTGACGGTTTTAACTTGTTTTAACCGTCATGTAAAAAAATACTTTTGGCATTGTTTTTGACAATTGTCAAAAATCATGTTATTTTGAATAATGTAAAACGAATTACGTTTTCATACACTATGGACTGACAATACGATACGCCGAAATAGATTGAAGTTGAATTAATTGTGAAAACGTTGAATAGAACAATGCAAACAACGACTTTTTGCTTAATTCATAGCAAAAATCAACATGGTAAAGGAAAAATCTCATTTTTAAAAAAGGAAAATCAAGCACTTTTTAAAAACACCCAATGAAAAAAGCACCTTTAAAGGCTTTTAAAAAACGAAAATTGAAAATAAGCTCCTTTAAAAACTTTTTAACAAAGCTACACACCCTGACAGAGCCTGGATTTTGATTACATAAATATGTCTTGCAAAAATGCTCTTTCAAACATCCCGTGGCAAAATCGTGGCGACATTGTTGCAGAACGTTACTAAGTTCTTAAAGTAGGATTTTTCCTTTGGGAAATAAAAAATTTTGCTTTCCTTTTCTACAGAAATTTTCAAAAAATTTTATCTATTCTTCAGAATTATATTCAAAAATATGCCCTTCTTGTGCTTCAGAGAGGGGAAAAAAATGATCGTGACTTTTCTATTCTCATAGGAGAGTAATGAAAAATAAAGAATAATGAAGTAAAAAATTCGGTTTTCTTTCCTGTGGAAATTTTCGTTCCAATTTCGTCCCACATAGCTCTTAAAATCCAATATTATTTATCACTACTGAATCTCGAAACGAAAACATGCATTTAGGGTTTTTGAAGAGTCTGATTCACGTGATTTCGGCGTCTATCTTTTTTTTATCGGCAGTTACTGCTACAGATTTTACGATTTCATTATGTTAATGTGATGATTAATAATAAAATGCAAAAAAAATAAATAATTAGTGCGTTATCCTTCCACAAAATGCGAGAATATCGCTTATAATATTAGAATAAAAAAAACACATATTCAATCAAAAAAAATTTCTTATTTGATCCAATTTTTATTTATTTAATTTATTAAAATGCTTTTTTTTTTAAAGCTATAGCTATAGTTTTTTTGAAGTTTGTATATTTGTTATTGTTAAATATCTTGCAGAAAGATATATATATTTTACCTAAAATTTCATTTATATATATATATTGTATTAAAAGATTTATATTAATAGAAAAAGTAATTTTTATTATAACACAAAATGAATGCAAAAAAAAAACAAAAGTCTAAAGGAAAATTGTTTTGATACTGTTCACTGATTTATATAGATAATTATGCTTCATAACGTCAATGTTGCAAAACTACAGAAATCAGTGTTGCATTGGAGTGTTTGATATATTATAATATTTTCACATGTGAAATAATGTTTTTAACCTGAAAGTAATTATTATTTTTTTATTGTATGAGAAGCTTCTATCAACACCCATAGATGTGCATCTTTATTATCTTTGTGATTATTCTGAATATTTAAACAAGCTTCCAGAAATAGCAAGATTTAGACATTTAAAAGGGAAAAAAACTCGCTTACTGTACTTTCTTTTTAAACCTATGGTTAATCAATTCCCAAGCTATTTCTTAAGCTACTTGTGACTAGATCTATCAGAGTGTGCAGCCAAATTTCTCAAGAAAAAATAAGCACTTTTCAAGCACTCAAAAATATCTATAAGCACTATAAAAGAAATATCGTAATTAGGCAGGGTTGGCAAGTTTTTGACAATTGATGGTTTCATCCGGTTTTGACCGTCATGTAAAGAAAAGTTAGGTTAGTTTTTGACAATTGTCAAAAATCATAAAATTTTGAATCATGTAAAGCGAATGGCATTTTCATACTCTACAAACCTACAGTATGCCAAAATAGATTAGAGTTGAATTAATTGCGAAAACACTGAATAGAACAATGTGAACAGTGTCTCTTTGCATAACTCGTGGCGAAAATCAACATGGTAAAGGAAAAATCTTACTTCGCCAAGAGTAAAAAAAAAAATCTCGCAATAGTCGCCTATTCCTGAAAATAGTTGCTTTTTTTGCTTTTAAAGTTTGCTTTCTTTTATTAACGTTCTGAAAAGTAACATTCATTTCTGCAAAAAAAGTTTGCCCAGAGTAAAAAAAGTCTCCTATTCCTAAAAATAGTTGCTTTTTTAGCCTTTTCAGGCAAAAAAAAGTCGCCATAGTCACCTAAGGCCGAAAATAGTAGCAAATAGTTTCATTTTAGGAGCCTGTGGCAACCCCGCTTTTTCTTCTATTAGTTTGTTTTGAACATTAAATAACACATATTACCACATTACTCTTATTATTTCTCTAACTTCACTAACAACAAAAAACTAAATAAAGGAATGAATTAACAAATTTCCCTACACAAAATACTGCTGACTTTAATCAATGATTATTTACAAAACAATGAAGCAATTTAAATCAATATTTTTTTTTAATAATTGTATATAATCTAACAAAATAACAATTTATCCATCATGCTAAAAAAAAAATTTCTTTTTTAGTATGTTGGAAATGACATGCACTCTTCTCAAAAAGTATAGCTCTCGACTCTCCAACTCTAGTATATCACAAAAAATAAATTTTATGATTTTTTTTTTTTTTAAAGGTAGATTTAAAAAAAAAAGATATCAGTTACTCGAAACTGATTTAAAGCAAGGAAACAGATTAAAATATATGATTCATTCAAAAACCCTATTAGATTTCAAGGTTACAAGAATAATGCAAAGTATTCTCTAGGTGTTATAAACAGGGTTCCCACTCAATTTCAGAAAAAAAATTCCCTGTCTTTTCCAGGTATTCCAGGTAAATTTCAATGAAATTCCATGCCATATTTTATCTATACTACGAAATTTTTCAACAGAAAATTTGGATTCTTTTATTTGCTATGCCAAGAATTAGATTTTTTGTGTAAAATAAATATCATAATATGAGGAAGGAAGCATTTCAGTATGTCTAAAATGTAAAATTTTTTCAACAAATAACTGTAATAGATCTTAGAATTATTTAACTCAAATCTCAATAACTGAGTATTTTAAGACTGGTTTTTTTCCAGGTATAATGAAGGAATTTTCCAGGTTTTTGTCAGAAAATTGCAACTTTCCCTGACTATTCCCTGAGTTTTGGTCTTGAAATAAAATTCCCTGACAATTCCAGGTTTTCCCAGTTCTCCCTGACCCGTGGGAACCCTGTATAAAGCAACTGTTAGATAATGATTTAATTTATATCTAAGTCACAGTTTTTTTAAAAAAAATCATATAAATTACCACAAATGATAAAAAGTAACAAATGATTTCTCACCAGATGTCATTAAGTCAGAGTAATAGCAAAATTCAACAGTCACCATGATATACTTTAAAAAATTTCTTAGCATCTGAAATAAAAACAAAGGCAACATCAAAATAAAATACCATTAATGTTTATAAAAATAAAATAAATAAACCTTACCTCAACCACAAAAGCATAAGTGATCGGACCATTTTCTTCGATCGTCACACAACCGTGAATGCTTTTTAAGACGGTAATTAAAACTCTAAAAATAAAACAAATTGATTGTCAAAACTGAGAACAAACATATTAACCATAAATAGAAGAAAAGCATCATACTTCACAAGACTTTTTATCTTAGCAATATTTTCCACTGATGTTCCTGCGTGACTATCAGCAGTCCCACAAAAATTTAGTTTAGACTGAGCAAACTCCTAAAATTAATGAAATACAGATTTCAACGCAAAATACATTTCACTTTATACAATCTCTGGCCATATTATTAGAGACACTAAGATTATGTGTAAAATTATAATTACCAGGTGATACTATACGGCTTTACTGT
Organism: Parasteatoda tepidariorum; assembly: GCF_982258835.1. NCBI lineage: Eukaryota > Metazoa > Arthropoda > Arachnida > Araneae > Theridiidae > Parasteatoda > Parasteatoda tepidariorum. Next base: position 127,621,193 of record NC_141756.1, read on the forward strand.
TTTTACTCGGATGAAACCGGTTTGCACTTGTTTATGTTCGTGTATCAATTGGTTAACATTGTAATGCCATACGTTAAAAATAGGAAATACATAAAAAAATCTCCCGAATAAAAACCCATTACATGTATGTTTAATTGCCTATAAACGCGGGCAAATCATGCCATTATTAAAAAACTACAGTTGCGTCTCATAATTTGGTCTAATTATTATAATATCATAGCTGCCAACCTTAGGAATCAAAAATTAGGAACACTATATGCTACAAAATTATATGTACCAATTACGAGAGTAAGAGAAAAATTTAGCATTAATAGCAGGGGTGATTGTGAGCCCAAGTCAAAATTCCGGAAAATTTCTTAAGTTAAAAAAAAAAAAGTTTCAATTGAAAAACTTAGAAAAACATTTAAACAAGGTTTTTTTTTCCTTTTTCTCAATATTTCTTAGTTTGCTTAAAATATATTTAAAATTTTACGCATACCTATACCATTTACACATACCTATGATGACCTGGAGAAGTAATTAAAATTTACAAATATGTCTTTCTTTCTTGAGTTTATGATTATAAAACTGTTTACTGATAAAAAATGAATATTAATCACGAATATAAGCTTATGAAGTATCCCTCTGGCTCTCCCTTACGAACAAATAAAATAAGCTGTGTTTTTAAGTTCCACCTTTGAAATTTATTTCCAGAAACTTCTGTGATCAATGATTTTTTGAAACGTCTGGACCTTCCGATCTCCGGAAACTTCCGGATCACTGTTAGCGAAAATTCCGGAAATCCGGATTTTTTCCGGAGCACAATCAGCCCTGTAATAGACATATATTTAAATACCTTATGTAAATTAGTAAAACAAAACTATTAACACTTTTTTTTTGAGGGAGATTTATAATATTAATATTTTACAATTAGGAATAACGGCATAATACTTTAAAAAACAACTATTAGCTATTAATATATAATTATTCCTTTCCAAATTATAAAAGATAGGTAAATAATAATCTACATCATAAACAAATACTTCTGATGCAACTGTTTAAATACTACAATACATTTTTTAAAAAAATAATAATAGTTGCTTAAGATTCAATTTAGTGAAATGATCAGCAACAGCTATTAGAATAGTATTTTCCAATAAAAAGCTACTAGAAATGACCTCTGCACAATAATCACAGGAAGCACGCTTGCAGCGATCAGAACAAGGGACTAGTTTAAAAGTAAAAATACTGCCATTTTAAGAAAATCCAGATTCTTCATAGAAATATCAGTTTTTCAGATTTGATTTAAAAATTAGGAACAAATCCGAAAAATTCAGAACAGTTGGCAGCTATGTAATATATTAATACAATACCTGATATAATAAACATTCTATATTTATATAATGTATCATCTATTTTATCGAATGGTGGAATTTATATTATACATCATCTAATTTAACCCATTGATGCACTAACGTAAACAAGTGGAGACCGTGCAAAACACTAAAGCTGTATAGTATCACCTGATAATTAATATTTCACATAGAATCACGTCTAATAATTTAGCCAGGGACAGTAGTTTTAAAAGATGCTTTTTAGAAAGCAAATCTACAGACGGCTAAAACATTTCCCTATGAAAAACGGAAGAATTGTGTCAACTCAGTTTGAATGGTCAAAGAAATATTCTTATTGCTTGGGGAAAAAATGGCAATGGTAAAAGATGTAAAAAATATCTTAAATAGAATTAATAATCAGCTGAAATAATTAATCTTCCAAGGTAGTTATAAATAGAAGAAAAATATAAACTACTAAAAGCAAGACTACCTTAATAGAAAAATATTTATACAGTGAAACTAAGTGGGAATGAACAGTTCAACTTCGGTATAAAAATTACAGAGCATTTACAAAATAGCAAATAAGGCTTTGAACGAATGGGTTATTAGAATAAAAGGCTTGTTCGCAAATGGGAGATTCTTAATAAAAATACAATAAAAAAATTACCATTAACTGATTTTTCACAATAAAAATATATAGAGAGAGATATATTGCTCTTCACATACAATTGCATAAAAAGCAGGATTCTGAAACATAAAAATTTTGTTGCAAGATTACCACTAACGACAGAATTTTTACCTTAAGATACAAAACAGACTTTTTGGTTTGAGGTTTTTTCTTGGGCAAGCCCTAAAAAAGAAAGAGATGAAATCAAGAAAAGAGAAAGTTATGGAGAGAGTGATAAAGTAAAAAAAAAAATACTAAATATAAGAATAATAATGAAAACAGTACAAATAAAACTTTAATTAAAAAACTTAATAGGAAGAAGAATTTTTTTTTTTAATAGGAAGAAAAATAATAGACAAGAAAGACAAAATAATTTAAAATGCTAAAATTCCCATATAATTTCTGAAAACTAGTTAATCTTCATGGAAAAAATAGATTTAAAATTTTAACACAAAAAGATAAACAAATGATTTGTTTATCCCGTTGTAAAATAGCTATTTATCTTAGTAAGTAAATACAATACAGTATAGGTAATAAAGGAAAATAGTAGGTAAAAGATAAATAAATAAACGATTGACATAATGCCATTCCACAAATCCCTATTTTCCGCAAACCACATTGATTTTACATCTCTAAAGCAAACCCAAAATCAAAAAATTGGTTTGAATACTATACTCTAAATAATTCTTTGGTAGATATTTTTGAGTTTATAGCATTTCTATTTAAAAATTATTTTAAAGCATTAACATTGATCTGTTTCACAGACATCGTTAGTAGGTAAGTTTAATGAGGCATGAAATAAACTATACAATGCAAAACCTCATGTTTCAAGGTTTGCATTATAAAGTACATCACTACAAATAATTTAAAATTTTTCAAAGAATAAAAACTTAATTATTCACATTAAATCATACAAAGAAAAGTCTGAAAATTCTATAGAAGCAAGCACATTTAAAGGAATTAAGTATAATTTTTTAATACACTTTTACCAGTACAAATAGGTATAATCCATAACTCAATGTTAAAATTAGAACTCGTACTTGTTTTCATAAAATTTAAGATTATTTCTGCATGTTCCCCGCTTATTAAATAACAATGAAATTTCACTCAACTTGTTTTTAAATTTCAGTTATTTTTAAATTTTTATATATGTTAACTTCTATTTAAAATTCATGATAGAATCTAGAATGGTTGTCATGTTTGCTTCCAATAATTAAATACTAGACGAACTTTCTAAAATTCGAATTGCAACAATCAACAGGAATTTCGCAAAGTGTCATACACATACATAAATGATGAAAAATGAACACATGAAATTATTTTAGCACTTACATTCGCTTCTTCACTAATTAGAAGCAGCGAGGCATGGGCTGAAAATATTAGAAGCTAATATTTTCAATTATTATTATAATCAGGCAGTAAAAAGAGAAACAAAAGCATTGAGATGCATACGTGTTTAAATATATTTTAGTTTAGCTTTAAAATCTTAAAGATGACACAAGGTTAAGATCATTTTGAAGTATGCAATGCTGACCACATAATGTATCAAAATTGTGGAACCCTAACCTACTGCATTTTGCGGAACCTTTTTCAAGTTTTAAAAAAGCTACTCATAGGGTATCTGCTACATTCTGATCTGATTTTCAAATTCATGACTTTCCATGACTAATTCCAACAATTTTTCATGACTTAACGAAGTTACTATTTTCTCCGACAAAAATAGAATAATAAATTTAAAAAGCATAATAATAACATTAATTGAAATGATGGGTATAACCAATACTGTTATACTCTGCATCTTCATATTTATTGATTTCAAATTTAAAAAACAGAGTAAAGAAAGAGTTGAAGCAATAAAATAGCTGAAAAAATAATAGCTGAGCAAATATTTTTTTCTTCTTTTTTCATGCAGAATTATATTCTAAAGATACATTTCTTTTTCATCAGAAAGAAAAAAAATACTCCTGATTTTTCTGTTCTCATTTCGGATTTTAAAAAAATTGCTTCAGCTATAATTTTAAATTGAAAAAATAAAAAGATAAAAATAACAACAATAATTCTGAAATCCCAGAAGTTAAAAAGATTTCGCTCTAAAAATTATGTTTTATCTTTAATTTTTTGAAAGAACATAATTTTTAAAGAACATGATAAAAACTTTTTATATTTCAATAAAATTTGACTCTGAGTAGGGATTTTGTTACAAATTCAGAATGGGGGGAGGGGGGAATTCCATTTTAAAAATAAAATTTTTCAGCGCCCTAAATCCATGACTTTCCATGATTTTTTTTTTTTTTTTTAAAATAGTTTAAATCGGGACATTTCATGACAAATTTTGTTCAATACCGAAATTCATGACTTTCCAGGTACGCGGATACCCTGTACTCAGCTTTTTTGTTTATGCATAACAATTATGTTCAATTGCAAAAGTAATATAAATAACTACTTGTTAAATCATAAAATTAGAATCAAAGACTAGAACTATTTATACCAGAGCATATGACTCCATATCCTCCAAAAATTGTCCTAATAATGTGAATGTAAAATTAATGTCAGATATCCAAAAGTGTTGAAATCCAATAAGAGTATTGGAAGTAAATTCTATCACAGACTGCTGCTGGGTAGCATCAATGTGCCATCCAATAAGAATATCAACAGTGTCCTTAAATAGAAAAAAATATTATCAATATGGGTAAAACAATATCTGTATATACATTGAGAAAGGAATGAATTATATATCGAGAATATAATAACTTTTATTTACATAGCATAGAACACTGGAACAGGGTGCGTAGCCAAATTATTCAACAACAAAAAATAAGCACATTTTAAGCACTCAAAAGATATTTTTAAGCACTTTAAAAAAGTATAACTGGACAGGGTTGAAAAGTTTTTTTTAATAATTGACGGTTTTATCTTGTTTCAACCATCATGTCAAAAAAAATAATAATAACTTTTGGCATTGTTTTTGACCAAACGAATGGCGTTTTCATACACTACGGACTGACAATATGCCAAAATAGATTGGGGTTGAACGAGTTGTGAAAACGTTGAATAGAAAAATGTGAGCTGCGTCTTTTTGCATAATTTGTAGCTAAAATCAACATGTTACAGGAAAAATCTCATTTTGAAAATGGGAAAATTAAGCACTTTTTAAAAACGTCCAATGAAAAAAGCACCTGTAGCGTATCTACCACTACAAAATTACAACTACAATTCACTAGTATATAAGACATGTTAACTCAACTCTATGTCGAGGTACCTTTTCATAGATGAAAGTTGACATTGTCGATATCTACTTTCCTCACATTGGTGACCCGGACATGATGTGAACACACCTATGTTGGCAGAAACGCCCACTTCAATATGAACATGCCTATCTTGACAGTAACCCCCACTTCGATGGATGGTCCACATTGAACAGTTGACTAGCTACTTGTGACAGCGACAATATCCACCTCCTCGAACTGTTGCTACTCAGTCAAGTCTCGATCACACACAATGTCGGCCGGCATACACTCGACTGCTAAGGGCAACACAGGAACGACTACGACCGTGAAGTTAATACACCTCTCACATTCAGCACGCAAAAAGTTCGGTGATATTAATACAGCTCTCCCGGCTTCGCACAAAAACAGCAATGACTCAACTAGTGGTATCCATGTATCGAATTCTATCACAGCTATAATTCTGGTGGGGGAGTACTGTAGCGTATCTACCACTACAAAATTACAACTACAATTCACTAGTATATAAGACATGGTAACTCAACTCTATGTCGAGGTACCTTTTCATAGATGAAAGTTGACATTGTCGATATCTACTTTCCCCACACACCTTTAAGGGCTTTTAAAAATCGAAAATAAGCACTTTTTAAAAATGCTACGCACCCTGTGGATAAAGATTTGTGAATAATGCCCTAATAACTTTTCAATCAGCTTCAGAAAATTTAATAAAGTGTTGTTTCCAATTCAACAGGTCCTTTCCGTCCTTAGATTGAAATAAGTGCACAATTAATCAAGACCTAGTGCACAATTAATCAAGAACCTAGTGATTTAAAAAAAAAAAAAAAAAATTTGGTTATATCTTACAACGTTTGACAGAAAATAACCACTTCACATGATTGATCAATAAATATTCCATCTGTCGAGAATGTTTACTGATCTACTTGCACCTCAAAATTAAAGCAATCAGATTTAAATAGGTTTTTTCTTCTTTTTTTCAATAATGAGTGGGGACTCGTTTTATAACATTTATTCATAAAAGTGTATTCATAAGAGTTTTAACCAGTTTGTTAACAGAATAAGAAGCTATTCTAAACTAAATTAAAAAATATAAAAAAGTAACTGTGAAATTTTCAGGGTACCTGCTACATTTTAGATTTTCAAATCCATGACTAATTCCATGAATTTTTCATGACTTTACAAAGTTACTATTTTCTCCAAAAAAAAAAAACACAACATTAAATTTAAAAAAGCATTGTGTAATAAGTTAGGGTATTAAGTAAAAGGGTATATTAAAACAGCATATGAGATTAATATAGAAAAACCTTACACTAAAATGTTTAGAGAAGACATTAGAATATGAAATTGAAATTTCAGTCACAACATTCATGATGGCTATAAATATTTCGGGCATGTCTGCTATTTCTAAACTGGATTGCAGCTTTCCCATGATTGACTGGAATAAGAAGAAGAAGAAAAAAATTATATATATATATTGTAAAAGGATCCATTAGATTTAAATTATATACTGCATACTTACTGCTACATGTTCAGATAGATTCCTTTTCTCCCCATCTATTTTTAATGCCTGAAATATACATTTATTTGTCTATACAATAGTCAACTAATAAAGTCACAATGCAGAGAAAACTCACGAGTATATTTTAAAATCTAAAATCAAATACAATCCTCACAAGAAAATTAAATTGGCTATTATTTATTTCATGATAAAAAATATATAATTTGATAAAGGAAAAAATATTCTTAGAAAGACACAGCTGTGCCTTTCTTAGTTTTTTGAAAAATGTCTATGGTAGTCATTTATGTCTAAGTTATTTAATGTAATCCGGTTACCTTCCTCTATCACCATACCAAATGAACATTACTATGTAGGAACATTCTTATTACTGTCAAAATACTATATTTTTTTGTCATTCTTTTATTTACCACACAAAATCTATTCCGTCAGATTCTATCTCCAAAATCATCGATTAGGTTTAAAGAACAATTCACTCTATATGAGATTATGTCAAAAGTTCTAACTCATTAGGCTGACAATCTTTAAATGTCGAGCGAAAATTTAAATTTAGTAACTCATTGTGTGTCATAATTCATTCAGAAATAATGGTTTAATTTTTAATAGGGTACTTTCTAACCTAAATGAGGGTTTTGCACTGAAATAACAAATGAACTTCTAAAAATGAACATGTACTCTTGCCATGAATAAGATATAATATTTTCAACAGTAGAAAAAAAAGAAACATTTATATAGGTCACAAACTAAATTATTTTATTTTTAGATTTACAAATAGTACTACAAAATATATGTACCTCAAGAATGCTCTTCAAAATGATAATCTTTATTTCTTCGCTTTTAGCATTATTTATAACCGTGAATAGTGAATCCAAAAGACTGCAGAGAAAAAAAATATTTACCACACCACATATAAGCATTTACAAAAAGCAAAACAATATGCACAATTAACAACACAATACAAATACAACACAATTAACACTAAACATACCAACACTTAATCTATACCTATTTCTATCATAGCCGGTCAAATGACCAGACTTTATGTTTTTCGATTGAATGTATAAAATACAGATGTTAAGGAGGAAATAAACTAAAAAAACTTTATTATAATTAAACAAAATTGCATATTGCTGATTTTTATGTATTATCAACACATAAAATAAGAATTTTTAATTCATTGCTCAATGCATTTTTTACATATACAGGGTGTTTCTATAGTACATTTTCCGCAAACATATTTCTTCTAATTATTATTATTTCTACCATTTTTATAATTATTGTTATAATTATAAGAATATATAAGAATTATAATTTGAATAATTATTCTTATAATTAATATTATTTCTTTTAAAATCTGCTGTCTTGATTGTTTTGATATTTTTCTGGGTAAAAACTAAAAGTTGGTTAGAAATGAAGTAAATGCTATCAAAATAAAATATAAGCTACTTACCAAAACATTTAGTTTTTGTCACTTTTTCTGACACAAAAGTGCAATTCTAAAACTTTAGGTACTTTCTTGAAATTTGCAGTCACAGTTATTCTGATTGAACTAACTACGCATCAGTCTTTGCAGAAATGTGCAACTCATCGAATGCAATACGTTAAACATGCATTACATCGTCATTTCTGATCCAATAACCTTATAATGCTATAAATTGTTCTCCTGGTCAAATTACCAGTTGTGGTGGAAATAGGTATACAACAAGTATCATACGAAACAAACAAAATACAAAAAATAATAATAATACAATATTAATTGTATATAATTGTTAGAAAAAGTATTAAAGTTAAATGTGCAAAAACGATAAGATGATAAGTACATTTTTTGTGCATAAGTTCTTAAATGGTCATTTGAACGGTTATGGTATGTTTAGTGTTAAGGAAAAATGCAAAATCGATGTATCAAAACTATGCTTGAAAAAAATATTTTATCTCCAGTAGATTGCTAGCTGTATAAAATTAAAAACCTATTTATTTTAGATGAATTGTCTAAAATACGACATTGGCAACATTTTGCTAAATGTAAATAATATTATGCATAGACAAACTGAAGCTCTAAACAAGTTTAAAATCAACCTTTGAGAAGGGAGGGTTGCCTATTTTTTATAGAAAATATAAATTAAAGACTTCACAAAAACATTACACTACAAACTTAGCTAAATTATTAAAAAAAGCGACTTTAAAGTTCATCTCAGCAACATATAGAAATGGCAATAGTATTATATTATAATGTAAAGAATGCTAATTTTAGTAACAGATGCACCGCATTTGATTTTAAAAAAAGAATAATAGAGTAATAAAATAAAATTCCGAAATATCATAAAATGTTCAACTAGATATATTACAAATAAAAAAATAATAATGAGACGAACATTAATAGATTACCTTTTGGCTTTTGATCCTAAAACTGCACAGAAAGTACCAATCATTAAAACTAGTTCATATTTTAATTCTGCATTCAACCTAAAAGAAGAAAATAAAAATCTTAACCAGAGTTAACAATATGATTATCTTCTTATTCATTAATTATATAAGCAATATGATAGCAGAGCTCATTCTAGGCAAGGTAAACAGGGCGCAGCACCCTGTTGCCCTTTTAGTCAACAGAATCCACCCTGTTGCCCTTTTAGTCAAAAGAATCCACCCTGTTGCCCCTGATGTAATAGACTGTAAACCCTTTCTTTCCTCAATCCTTCTTTATTTTTTCTCCAAACTGTACAATGGATTTCTTAAATTATCAACTATTTTTATTTAGTTTGTCATTGCTGTCAATACACAGATTTACATGGGGGGAAAAAATAGCCATCACACCCCCTTGTTGCACTTGTCTTAGAAAGTTTGCAGTTGCTTCCACTATCATTAAATCATAGTTATTATTAATCAATTTAATTATTAAATCATAACTACAGACACTTAAAAACATACATTTATTATTTTATTAATATATGCAAGCATTTTAAATAAATTACTAAGTTAATTAGCTCAATAACTCGATATATATGTTAATTTATTAATAAAAATGAGTAAATATGATTGCTTTGCTATTGTTAGTAAAATAAAAAAAAATTCTTTCACTAATTGACAATGTTTTTTCATAGAACGTGAAAAGCCCATAGATAGAAATTATTGCCCTTTTAGAATAATAATGCCCTTTTTTTAAACGTTTGCACCCTGCTCTTTTTTCTGTCTAGAATGAGCTCTGATGATAGCTAACTAAATAACCTAACAATTAGTTAATGAAGAGTTTGAAAAATGCTTTATATACTTTTTTGTTAGATTTTTTTTCCTAAAAACTAACATTTTAAAGTACAATTTTATTTTAAACTCATTTAGAGCAAAACTTATCAATTGTTCTCCTTTTAAAAATAGTCTTAAATTTGAAAATGCTATTATTCTATTAGCTGTGTTCCAAATAAAATTTAAATCAGATCTTGTCCCAAACATTCAGCAAGTTTTGGTGATTTTTTTTCCCTTTCCAATGGCACAATAGGAAATATATATAAAACTTAAAAAAATCAGAAGATAAAATTTAAAAAACATAAAATTTATAAAATTTTAAAAAATCAACAGGTAAGCTAGGATTTTTGAATTTATTGCAAATTTCTGCAATATGCAAGTTATATATACATATATATTCATAAATATATCTATACATACACAGTGAACCTCCTGTTATGGTCAATCCTGCAAAACAGACGTCTCTCAATACGGACATGTTTTCAATTCCCTGGGAATCTTCTATGAACAAACTATTATGTACGTTCTCTACAAAGAGGACACTCCCGTACCCTGAAATGTTATTTTCCATCTCTTCAAAATAGACACCACTTCTTCCAAATTTGAAAAAAAAAAAAAAAAAAAACTATTTCTGTTTTAAATTGCAAGAAAAAAATATGCAACTTTTCACCATTTTTAAAGCACATAAATTTTTTGCGTTATCCATAACTAAAAATAGTGTTAAGCTATTTCACTACTAAAGAATCTATCTCTCTTCTGTCACCTTTCGTTATTTTTGTAAAGAAAGGAGAGAAAATGATACTGTTCTTGTGAAATAATTCAGAGAGCGGCATCATTTGATCTTTACATCTGGACGACACAGGTTATGAGACCCCTCAAGTTGAAATGACGTCTTAAATGCTCTCAATGCTTCTTCTCCATTGAAAATTTCTTACTTTTTTTTTTATCAATTTGAAGACTGTATTTAATACAGCTGTTGTAAAAAGGAGAATAGAAGTATAATCTTTGAAGTGTTCATATAAATTAAACATTTACTCAGACACCTGATAGATGATCAATTGTGAATAATCAACTCCATAGGGCCTCATGACTTAACAGGTATTGCTTTCTTTTTCTATGACTTATGGGAGGTTTACTTTCAAAGAGGTATGAATTAAGTTTCAAATTAAATGATAGGTAAGTGGTAGGGGATCTAAAGCTAATAATTGAAACCGGCTTAGGACTAAAAGCTCCTATTCAGTATATGTCTCACTTGAGTATCTCGATTAACGGGAAAATAATATTCATTTATCTGTAGCTACATCTAGAATTATGTATTTATATCAAATTTCTTTTATAAATCCTTTTTATTTTTTTAAACTTTAAATAAATATCCTTGTAGATAGTTATTGTAAATTATTTATTTCTTTATCTTTGAAAATATTCTAAAAACAATTTATGGTGTTGAAGTTCATTATTAGGGTACCCTTCCCACAAACGGACAACTCTCCTAAATGGACAATTTTTTCATCCCCAAGAATGTCCACTGAGGTTTCACTGTATGTGTATATATATATATAAACACACACACACACACATATATATATATATAAAAGGACAAAAAGAAAAAAACTAAGAAATTAATAAAACCAATACGTTTTATTTACTGCACATAAGCTGCAAGTATATAGAACTCATAAAATATGTTTCCAAACATTTTCCATGTTTTCACTACAATTTTTTCTCTCTATATAATTATAGAGAGAGAGAGAGATTATGTATGGCTAATAGTCATTTGATAGATAATAATAAAGAAAATTAGCAACTTTGTTGAAATTAAACTGAGCCCTCGTATGCTATTATTAACTATGCAAGCCAATGAATTTGTTTTACGCTTCTTTTATAGATAAAACAAAATGAACTTTAACTGTTAAAAAATTTCTTTAAATTAGAAGATATAAAATAATAAGCAATGTATTTTAAAGTAAAAAAAAAAAATGAATTTTAAAAAACAATTTAGCTTAATTACATTGTTAACTAAAAGATAGCATAACCAAGTAAATGAGTATTTACGTTAAAAAGCTCTAATTTCATTTGTATGACAGGTTTAACTGGTTATTAAAGTATATGTTCCTTTGCTTATCAGTTTTAACTTAAAGTCTGGCAAAAATATTTTTTGCAGTTAAAATGTTCTTTTTTGTTAATATTTTAACTCAGGATTTAAGACTAAACTGATCTACTGTTTGTCTACGATAGGTACTCTGTCCGCCATTCGTCTGGAGGGGTGGCGGGGACTATGGTAACGAGGTATGATTATTTCAAGTAGGGGTGCGGGGTCCCTCTTTAAGACTGGTTTCGGTGGGAGAAAAGGAGACTTCTTTCTTCCATCTATTGTATTAGCCCTAGAGTTAAGAGAAATGAGCATTCGCGCCTGAAACATCGTTTAGAGCGTGTGATTCCTTTTTTTTAATCTTTTCTTTTTTTCAAAAGCTTCTGTTTTAGAAAAAAAATTTAAAAAAATATATATGTATGTATGGAATATGAATGGAAATTGTATAAAATTGTTTAAAGCAGCTCAATGATTTATTAATAAATAACTCATCTATAAATTTATCATACATAGTAAATTGGTTATTAAGAAAAAAATAAATTTGCTAATAAAAACTGCTTTTAATAAATAGTGAAAAAAAACTGTACAGGTTACAATAAAATATGAATAAGAAAACGTAATTTAAGCAAAAAAAACTTCTGATAATTTCAGATGGTTTGATGGGTGCTGATAAAAATCATCGTTGATAGTTTTAGATTTCATCCTAGTTGCGGTCACTTGCGTTCAGTTTCAAAATATAAATAAATAAATAAATAAAATATTTAAAAATTAATAATCAAAACAAAGATATTTAATATTTCTACGGCACAGATAACGTGAACTATTTTTATTTTCAGCAAAAGTTTTATCTCCTTTTAAAATCAGAGTTATTAAGTTTAAGCTCTTCACTTTTTCCAGAAAATTCAAGTAATAAAAGAAATTAACTGCTTTAAAAAATGTGCAAGTTTAGAAATTAAACCATCTAACAATCAATGAACATTCATAATAAATATCGTAAAATTAAAAAGTAATATTAAAAAAACCTGTACTACCCTTAATGTCAGAATTTGTTCACTTTTTTTCCTTTGTATTTAAAAAATAACAACTGATTGAATCGAGAGAATTATTTTAAGTAAGAAAGAAATATTCATGCGAATCTTAAAAAAGTTCTTGAATCAGATTAAATAAGTCTCCTACTGGTGGCTGAGTCAGCCAATCTGGTATACTCCCCATACAAGCTATCATCGAAGGCGACAGAAAAGGAGACCTCTTCATTGAAGCCACCCTCCCTAAAATGCTCTCTTCTTGTTTCCATAGCACCAGACTGCCGCAGACTTTGTGGCGGACCGAGTACCTATCGTAGACAAACAGTTGGTCTAACACAAACATATTTATGTTTAATGCATTGATACCCAACCTATTGCCATACATAATTTGAAAAAAAAACTTCTTTTTCCAACCCTGTCTAACAGTGATCAAATCTTTCTGATTAAGCTTAAGCAGATGCATTGTCCATTGACTTAGAATAGCTTTATTTAAAGTACAATTTAAATCATGTTTAAAAAAATCACTGATTTTAAAATTTACAAAGTATTTCATAAAAAACTTAATTATTATTTTAAATTTCAGAGTTAAAATTTAGTTTAATTGCTGTGTTAGCAAAATTACACTATCGGTGTATAATTAATTATAGCTTGTTTGAAATGTTTTAAATTTTTTTCTTTTCAATTTTTATTTTTCAAAATGTAAATAGGAACAAAAGAAAGTGTAAGAGCAAGAATCTAAGTGAGTGAATATGGTATAAGAAAATATGAAGATTCCCAAGAAAATATAGTATAAGAAATGCCTTTAATTACTAGAGAAATCTGAATAACATATTAAAGTATCAAATTCACTAATTAATGCACATAAAACTTAGTATTGAATATAATTTTTTTCATAATAAATAGAAAAGCAAACCAATATAAAAATTAGCAATTAAATAAGTAATGAATTTGAAAATATTTGACAAATTATACTTACAATATCTGCTAATAAAACCTAAAACCTGTAACCTGTTTGAAAAGTTAAAAAAACAAATGATTTGTGAAATTAAGTTTGTTTATTCAGAGCTGCTACTTTTCAGTTTACAACTGTATTTCTATTCTATTTTTATTAAAACTGATGAATGGAAAAAATAATAAAAAATAAAAAAAAAATTTCAGTAGCTACATAATTTAAAATTTAATGATTTATTTTTAATAACGCTTTGGAAATTAATTAAACAAAAACTTTCAAAATATTTTTAACTAATAAATTTTTTTAATGCTTTCAAATACTTGACATAATTTAAGAAGAAAAAGAAATTAATATTTCTTCATTAAAATCAGCAAACAGCCAATAATAAATTACCCAGGCTGTATGAAATCTTCTAAAGCAGAAATAATATCTTCCTTGAGAGCAAGAATAACCTGTAACACAAAATATATATATATATATATATTAGGCATGTTATAAGTTTAAAAAGAAATGTAATTAAAACACAAAAGGGTTCTTAACCAGGGGTCTGTCCAGGCCGAATTTACTACCGTTTAGCGGTACCTTCAGAAATTCAACTTTAGGAAAAACGGTAGTTTCACAAATTCAATTTTAGGAAAAACGGTAGTTTCACAAAATACTTTTTCTTAAAATTTCATTTTTGTATCCCTTAAGAAACGATAAATCCATATTTCTGTGTTGATTTTTTAATATAATTTTTAATTTTTCACAAATTACGTCTAAATTTTCACAAAATAGGTACCGATCAGAAAAACCTAGACAGACCCCTGTTAACATAACACTAGAAAGACTGAAACTTAGTATATTGCCCAAAAGCAGTCAAAATGACTGCATTGTGAAAGAATAACTATTGAGTAAAGAAATTTGTTTAATTAATTTTTGATATTTATTATATTATATACAGTTACATAACAAATTATCAGTAAATATTAACAATAAAAATATTTACTTCACTTCGCAAAAAATAAAAAAATTACGCAATATTTGTACATTTTTCGTAAATGAAAAAACAGTCAAAATGACTTCCTTCACAATCTAGTGTTAAAAATGAGACATTGAATGTGACAGGTAGGTTTAAATAACCCTGTGGCAGAATTTTTTCTGGCTTTCTGCGACAAACCTAACTAGAACCAATATCTTTCTGCAAGATATTTTTATCGTTATAAATATATGTGTAATGAATTTATAATAATAGTTGCACTTCATGTTTATAAAAAAGCCTACATGCATAGAATAAAACTATGTAGATTTTTTTTTCTTCATGTCATAATATAAGTTTAAATTTCTTAATAAGTTTAAATGTGCATAATCTTCGATAATAAAGTAAAATTGTAAATGTATAGATCTGCAGACAAAAATGCTTACTAGAGCATAAATAAAGATAACCCAGAACCTGTAATAAGATAGAACTTATAAAAATAGCTAAGAATGGACAAAAAGATTAAATTTATAAAACAACATAACTGAATTTGAAGTATCAGCTTAAAACAGTATGATTTAATGTTTCATTATAGTAATTGTATCAGGTACAGAAACAAATCAGATGAAAAAATTAATATTGAGGTTGAGTAATCAAAATCAAAATAATAAAATAATATTGACTATAACCGAATTCTAAAAGCAAAAAAAATTAAAGCAATGTATTTCTTGAAAACAATTAGATTCGATTAATTTTGTGCTGACTTATTGAAAAAATTTTATAAAAAAAAAAGAAGTTAAATAAAACTTTTTTCGTGATCAGATTAAGTTCAGAAAGAAAAAAATACACAGTGCTTGCGATTTGTAACAGAAGTCTCACTGTATTGTGTAAATATATAGCATTGATTCCACACGAAGTACGCAGACGCGGTTTCCGACTCAATACGCTCAAGACTATTCAACATCTCGAAACGAAATCGTCTTCATCAGTGCTGAAACATCTGTATTAGAGCCATACTCATTGGATGCGATTTTTTTCACATGCGTATGGAAACCTATTTGAAAGTGTTTCGCCAATAAATATTTTCCACCAATCTGGTTTTCATTCGCATGCCAAAAAATCGTAGATAGTGAGATATCTTAGGCTTTATTTCATTTATCGTTATATTGCAAGTGTTTTTTTTATATCGACGGCTTAATTCAAAAGATATAGGCATTTTATCATCCGTTTCATCCTTGCTATCAACATCGCTACTAGTAAGAATATTTGGCTTGAATCTAGAACGTTTTTTTTTTTTTTCAATATTAGTAGCGTGGAAAGTTTCTTTCCTCTTTTCCTGTCGCTTTGCAGAAAAAAAAATCTCTGACATCGCTAGATATTGTCATTTTCCATCTTATTTCTTCTTCGAAATGGGCCTTGAAAAATAAGTTCAAATTTTTTTTTTATAATTATTGTTGCTTCACAAGAGCAACAAATAACCTTTTCGCTAGACATTATTTTTTTAAGAAAGAAAAAATCTTTTTAGGCATGAAATTTTCCACATAAGTGCAAAAAATATAAAACGCTCTATTCTCGCAAGAAAACACAAAAAGCAAATTACTGCGCTAGCGATAAAGGCCGAAGTTGACAAATGTCCCAAAAATAGCTTAATAAAGGGGAAAAAATTTCTCCCCTTTTATATCCAGTTACTGTTTGTGTTGGACACGGACTAGGGAGATTAACGGAGGATCACGAGTGCTTTCCCCTTCCACGGTACGCTAGAAAAACAATTATTTAAAAACAATTCTGTAAGAAAATAATTTTGCAGAACCATTATTGCTTCTGCAGAAATTTCTGTTTCTGTCGAAATTATTTTTTTGTAAAACAGTTTCTGTTTCTGCAGAATCTTTTTTGAGAACTTTTGTTTTTGCCAAACCCAAAAATTTTGTTTCCCAAATAAGAAAATCTTTCTGCAAGAACTCAGTCCCTTTCTGCGACAATGTCGCTGTGTCGCCGTGTTTCTGCCACGGGGTTAAATAAAATGTACAATTGTACATTAATTACAAAGACTATCCAACAATTCATTCATGATTGATTTCAATGAATTAATAATTGTAGTATTACAATTATTGTTAATTATAATTGTAACAAATTATAAGTAGGTATGAATTACCTCCTTAACTTAAGTAGGAATACCTTTGTTTTAGTAGAAATTATTAAAAACTAATAGAATTTTAAATACATTTCAGAAATAAATAAATAAATAAAACAAACCTTTCATGGTAACAGACTTACTTTCAAGTTTTCAGGGTGTTCAAAAGTTGCCCGTAATTGACGTATCATACTAGCTTGTCTTTCTCTATCTTCATCTCTTAAAAGACGGTTTAAATAATTCTTTAATCTGTGCTCATCAATAATATGATTGTTATCTAAGTAACCTAGAGAACAAAATTGAAAAAAAGAAATATAAAATATAAATAAATTTAAAACATACTATTATGGCAATAATATACTAACACATTCTATGGGATTCCTGATCAAGCACTTGAAAAATAAAATGATCTCTGTGGTTTGAGGATATACAACCAAATCTGATGATAAAGCAAAAAGGGTTCACTATTCAAAGTCTAGTAGTGATACAAAATAAAAATTGACCTCTCTTTACACTTATAATAATAATAGGCTTTAGCAGTGGTTCAAAATAAAAATCAGGAAATTTTTTGTGAAATACATACATTGCAGATTAATTTTAAGATGGGGAAATAAAGGGATTAAAAAAATAGTGTAATATACTTCTTTGAAAATTGTTTCGCGCAGAAAATTTTCTAAATTCTCCGCTACATTTTTTAAAAAATACATGGGGAACACTGATCAAATAAAAAAAAATTGAGAAAGGAAGAACAAGAAATGTGAAATTTGTTTTAAAAACAATGTGATCTCAGTGTATGCATGTACCTTGGCGAACAAAAAACAAGGGGCGCGCTCAAATGATCAGAAAGTCGGGTCCACAATCGTGGTTGCCGGGAGAAAAGTGTTGCACCAAGCAGACTCCTCAATTCTGCTTTTAACATGTAAAGTCTATGGCGGGCTTGTCATACTTTGAATCGATTTTTCTTGTTCAAGAATCGGAGTGATCAATTAAAAAAAAATACTAATAATTTTTTCAATCTTTCCTATCCACGAAAATGTAGGTTAATTTTTTTAATCTTTATTACTTTTTGTAATATTGCCTTTGAAACACAAGTCACTTTCTACCTTTGAGTAAGGGAGGAAGGCAACTTCCACCCCCAAGTTCACTAATCTTCTCGGTGGGAGGTCTTGCTCCCTTTTGAAAATCTTTTTCTCTCTCTGTCCTCCTGAAGAACTGATATGGGGAACGCTTTAAAAACCGATAGCTTTCTTTTTAGTTATAAGCTTGTAATTTATTATGAAAATTATATTTGCTGATAATTCGTTCATTCTATATACATTTTATTTATTTAGTAGTAATAATTTTCTTGTTTTTATTTATTTTGAGAATGGAATTTATTTTTTAAATACATGATTCCCCTTTTTTTAAACTTTGTTTCTTGTTTTTTAGAGATGTTTCAGAATTAAAAAAATTAGCTGCTGAATAAAGTGAGATTAATTAAAATCGAATAAATGACGTAAAGATCTTCCAATATACTATAAAGCATCACAAAACTGCAGTTTTCCTTTTTTTTTAAAAAAAATATATCGTACACTCATTTGTAGGTTTAAAAAAACATTCACATTAAAAAAATTTAAAAGGTTCCAATTTTTTCATTCCGTAAATAGTTTTAATTACTCCAATAGCTGGGATAATATGTTTTTTCACGGTAAGGAAAAAAAATAGCTAGTACACAAGACCACGCATCATCCAAACATGAGCAAGCACTAAACCCTGTTTTTAGTGCTTTAATGTAAATACACAAGAACACTAAAGTATTATGAAATTTTCATTTTAATCAGCAAATGAAGAAAAATATGAAAATACACGCATGTATTGTAAAATTCTTTTAAAAAAAAAAGGAAGTAAAAGAACATTAGTGGTCATAATTAATATTCACGAGAGAAAAATACAAACGATATCAAAATATAATGAATCGATGCTTAGGAACGCAACACTGAAAATATTGAAACCAGTTTGATTGCCAGATGAAATAGAAAGAATGAGAAATGTGATTATTATAAACATCACGAAATTTCATCACGATAAATTAAAATATAAAAATAAGCTGTAATACTTAGAGTTAAGCTACTCTTTGTTACTTCAGACAGTCAAACTGGGTTTGATGTTTTCAGACCTGATTCCTTAGTTGATTCCCTGATCTGTAGTTCCTAATTAATACACTTTTTAAAACTTTTTTTCGCAATATTCTAAAAATATATATTAAGAGTAGTAATTATGCAATATCTTATGTATTTAATAACGAGAAATTTTTAAATTCATATTAAAAGTGTATAATGTAATTTTTATTCATAACTTTTTGCTAGAACAAAGTATGTAATCAATGTGTTATTTTAATTTCTCTTCCCTGACCCTCTTTTGCCATTCATGGAGAAGAGTTTTAGTAGAAATTATATACTGCAAACTTTAATTAGTGTAATTATAGTTAATTAAAATATAAGAAAACTAACCGTCACTAGCATTACATAAAGAGGAAAAACACGAAAACCTCCCAGGGTTAGCCAGCATGCCATCTATATGAATATATCTCCTAGATAACCATAATTTTCTGTATTTTTGTATTTTATAAAATTTTGTAAAGTAAACTTGTCTCAATCTGTTGTTATGTTGTAAGTTTTAATCAAAACCAATAAATGCCTTTTCTTTCAAAAATTTCGTTATCGTACTTTTTATAAATTAATTTCGATTATTTTGATAAATCTTTATATTAATTACAGTGAGCAGTCTCACAAATTTATGTACTAAAATGTAAAATAACATAGAATTGTTTTATTTTGTT
Source organism: Parasteatoda tepidariorum (assembly GCF_982258835.1). Taxonomy (NCBI): domain Eukaryota; kingdom Metazoa; phylum Arthropoda; class Arachnida; order Araneae; family Theridiidae; genus Parasteatoda; species Parasteatoda tepidariorum. The sequence goes on from NC_141756.1 coordinate 127,641,141, forward strand.
GTTTTTAATGATCCATCGAAATGATCTATTAGAAAAATAAATTTAAACTGTCACTTCAGCTTATTAGTCGAAAATGTTATAATTTATTTTTACGACAGAAATAATGGTATTTTTTTATGAATCCTCATAACTGAAATGAAAGAGTTACATCAATTTTCTTATAATATTACTTCTACGTTTAGAAAATTATAAAGCTTATCAAAGATAGTTTTTAAGGAATTTCTTAGAAATAAGTTATACTTTTGTAAGTTATTTATTTGTCCTTTTATTTACGACATTTACAAATAAAATGCGTTCATTACCCCCTTTTACCATTATTCTTTGTTATTAGGGTTATAATTAGGACTGGGCTATAAATCGATATATCGCGACATATCGATTTAACGCCTATATCGGCAAACCGATACAGCGACTTTCATTCCAAGCGATGCATCAGAAATCTGATTTAAGCCGTAGAGTGAAGAAGACGATATAACGATTTAGCGATATAGCGATACACGCAAGGACTTTCTCTTACGTTCCGATGCCAACTCGCGCTGTGGAAGACGATATTGTTTCGTTATGTTGAGACGGCCTTGACTGATGAGCGGTAGAATCAGAATGACTTTTGAGAACTTATATCGTTATATCACATGTTCGTTTTCGCAACTTCGCGATTTGAAATCGTTTCTTGTAGATTATTTTCAATGGGATTAACTTCGTGATCGCCGTCGTAAGCTTGTTCTGAACGCAATCTATTATTGAAAAGAATTTATAAAGAAAAGTTTCTTCATTAATTAGGTAAGTTTTTTATTTATTTTCTGACAAAACTTTTTTTATATTTTTAAATGTGAAAATTATCGGAAATCTAATTTAAGGCACCCATAAGGAATTAAATTACAAAGTAAATAAATTTGTTAGGTTATTTTTTTACTTTCTTTTAATTTATTAAAAACCTTTCGGATAAAACTTCTAATAATTTAATGGGCTTCTATTACTGATTTTAAATTTATAAATCTTCAGTTGTTTTTATTTTTAGAAATAAAGTTAAAACAAAACTTATTTTTTGGACATAAGTCAATAAACTTTATTTGTTCAAAAGAATTTGAAAAGTTTGCGAACTTTATTCATTTCTTTTTTTTTTTTATCAATTACTACTTCGTTTTATTAGAGAGTAAAATCATTATTTTTTTTTAATTTTCGTTTTATATTATTAGTTAATTAGCTAAATATATTACCGAATATCACAATTCTTTTGTTTTTATTTTTAAGAATTTAATTAAGAAACTTTGCCTTACTTTGTTTTTCGTTCATAATTCGGTCATTATTTAATTTAATTTAATTATTTATATGAAATAATAATAAAAATAGTGTTTAAGAAGCATTTTTTTTTCTAAAATTTATTTAGCTCTTTGTTTTAAGCATACAAATAATTTTTTAACGAACTTATATTTTAAATTTTGTTCCCATGCTGTTAGGTAAATATATTGATAAATTTCACTTTTATTTATTTTTTTATTTTTAAACTAAGAAATCTTTTGTTATTTGCGTGATCATTTTTAGAAAATATAACAAAACTTGTGTTTACTTCTTCATTAAGAATTTGAACATTACGATCGAACTTAATAATTCTGTAATTATTTACGCATAATAGTACAAGCAAATATTGATTTGTTAAAAAAAGTTTTTTTTTTTTTTTTAAAAAAAAATATTTTTAACACTTTGTTTTAAGTGTATAATGAATTTCTTAACAAGCTTTTTTTTAATTTTTTAAATTTTCTTTCAATAATTTCAGCTAGATATCTTTATAAAATTCCCTTTTTATTTTTAAACTGAGAAATCTTTCAGAGAACAAAAATTTTAAGAAATTATTACAAATTTTATGTTTACTTTTTAGCTTAAAATTCGAACATTTTTAATTTTAAACTTCGGCTTTTAGTCAATCTAACTTTTATTTTAATTAAAATATATTTTGAAATTTTAAAATCGGCTTTTGTTTAATAACAATATTTTTTTTCATTAAGGGTGTTTTAGGGGTTAACTTAAATTAAGACTGCTTATACCTTATAAACGATAAAGAAGTGCAAATATTTCATTCTGTATCTACACACATTTTTTCAATAAATATTTTAAGTAAGATTTGTACATCTTAGTCAATTTATTTAATATCTTTCTTTAGCAAAACATATATATTTTCAAATTTATAAATTGATTTAAATCAATATGCGTATGAAGTCTTGATAGAAATCTGACTTTCTGTGCCTTAAAGTAAATGAAATTCAAAAATACTATATCGCGATACATCGCTATATCGCGATGCAAAACTGACGATATATCACGATATATAATTTCTAATATCGCCCAGTCCTAGTTATAATAATTTAATTAAAAATGAAGTTCCTTTATTATATAAAGTAATCACAAGATATTACTTGATAAAAATTGTTTGATAAAATATAAATACCTTTTAACAAGCAAAAGCTGATAAATAAAATATATTCACTTTTTAATAAGTTATATTTTCCTTTATTCCTTTAAAATAAACTTCATATAAAACTGCGCTCTCAAAATATGCAGTTTAATAAATTTATACTAAATAACTGTTTTAGATCAATAAGGAATTTCTTTTGTATTATTGTTAAATAATATCTCTGGCGATAAGTTTTTAAAGTAACTATAACTGAGAAGAAATAATGTAAGTAAAAATGATGAATATGAGTTTGTAGGTGAAGTTTTAAATGTATCCGAGCTAAATTATTTGAATAAGTTAAGTGATATAATCGGAAACTAGATCTGTCTTAATAAGATTTAAAATTTTGTGATAATTAAATCGAATAATTTTCAATTTTGATGTTTCAATTTGTTTGTGACAAATAACCCCGGTGTTCATTTTTTAAGATCGAATCATAATTCCAGTTCGGAGTTATTTATACAATAATAATTGTAGTTAGCAAAAGTAATAATTAAAATGAAGTGAGTTTTTAGTGAAGGTTAATTTAGTTTTTTCAAATTGCGAAATTCAAATATTTAAGTCTAAATTAAATTTACATAGTAAGCAACCATATTTGCTTAAACAATGGATTAAATGTTAACATAGTTTTTTAAAGTGGTAGAATTTAATTAGTTTCAAAACGGTGTAACAATCTTTAAAAAAAATAATTAAAATTAAAAAGATTGTGAAAAATATTTGTATTTGAATTGTAATTGAAAGAAGAAAATTAAATACGTAATAAAAAAATAAAATCTTGAACTCAAGGTTTTACTTTAACATAAAAAGTTTTAAAAATTAGCAAATCAATTTTAAAAAAATTAACAAACTTTATTTGATCTATAGAGAAAATATAAATTTATTTTTAATGTAGTTACTTTATATGAATTACTTTCATATGACTACATAGTAAAATTTTATAAATTTAAATACTCTGGTTATTATTAGTTCTCTAAATAATCAAATCAAAATAATAAACAATTCAAGATATAATTAGAAAAAGTGCATGTTAAATAAAATGATAAAACTATTTTGAAAATAAATAAAGTCGTTTTAGAGTTAAAAAAAATATTTTTTAAGTTTTTCTTAGAAAGAGAAAAAGCATAATATAAGATGAAGAGTGAGTTTCTTCTGATATCTTTTGAAAGCTAGTTGACCCCCGCAGGTTGCAATCCCCCTTCTGCGACAGTGGTTAGTCGATTAGTTTCGGGTTACACACACGGACCCCCACAAAAAATGTAGGGGAGACAGTAGAACGGGTTTTGGAGGTGCAATATATTTCGTCCCTTTTCGAAACTATCCTTACTGAAGGTTAGAATTGAAATGAAAAGGCCTCTTTAGGTATTCTTTGGCCAAGGCATGTACATACGTTGTGAAATCTAGTAAATTTCTTGATTTCAGATTCTTCATGAAGTTTTGAATTATACCGATACCTGCTTTTTACACCATTGAATTATACGCGAAACTCAAATCAATTCCTTAATTTCAATGCGACAATTTTCTTTATTTCTTTTTTTTCTTATTTTTTACTTTTTAATGCTACCGAATTACACAGGTTTTTAACATTGTGGTTATTTCTCAGTTAATATTATTTCTACATGTAACATTTAAATTGCGGATTTAAATAACTTGATGACTCACTTGATGCCGCTATTATCGCAAATCCATGTGTTTTGATTCTATTTTTGGCAGTTACTGATATTGATTTTCACATGAATGCTAAATTTTTAAAGCAATGATTCTAATGCTTTTTTGGGGGAGGGAGGATTTATTTCCACACATTTTTTAAAATCCCATATTTTTATTACAATATTATTTTATACAAAAACCAAATCGGGACACGAAACACTCATTTAGTACCCCTTTTTTTGAAGAATCAGATTTGCATGATTTCGTCATCAATCTTTTTTCGCCAGGTACTGCTAAATGGATTCAAGAAAAGCGAAAAAGGAAATAATTGGTGTGTTTTGACGTGTTCACATTGGTGAGAATATTGCCCAGGTTATTTGAATAAAAAAAATATTACATATTCACTTTTAAAAAAAATTTTACAATTTTATTTTATTCAAATAGGATTTTTTTTTTTTAACACAACATTTCTGTTACTTTAAATTAGTAGCGTGTATATTTCTTATTATCAAATGTATCTTGCAGAAAGATATTAGCACCAGAGAGGTTCGTCACAGAAAACCCAAAAAAAATTCTGCTGCAGGAATCTTGTGTGGATTTTTAGACCAGTCAGAAAAGTAGGATTATTTGAAAAATTGCTGAAGATGTATTTTGGGACCCATAAAATTATAAGGAAACTGTCTGAAATTACATAAAAATTGGAAGATATCAATGCATCAAACAAACGCAAGATGGCTGATATAGCCTTAATACGCTTTTTTCTGACAGCCGAGATTCTCTCAGAATATCATACCTGTATATCAACAACTCAAAAAAAAAAAAAGAGAAACGAAGTTTCTGAAGAAATGAGTTTATTTAAAAACATTAATAATAAAGAATGTATCAAACAGAGTGACGAAAAGAAAGAATACAAAATGATCAACAGAAGCTTAAGTACAGATAACGGGTGACGTCATGATCCACGCAAGAACGACCAACAGCAAATGAAAATAAACTGGCCGATCCCCGCAGACCATGACGTCACCGACGCAAGTTGAATGCATGAGATCGACGACCGAAAATCGAACCTCATACATTTTAGCCTCTATTTGTCTAACACTTTCAAAGCAATTAGAAGAATGACAGATAACCAAACAAACATTAATTATGACATGCATGACAAGTTAACAAAGGAAAAATTCAAGTAAAGAAAATCCAATTGTTTTGCAATCTGAGGAAAAGCATTCTGAATATCACGGCCCTATTACACGATCGTGCTTTTAAGGAGGAAGCTATGACACAAACGAGTCGGCATGGCCGAGCGGCTAAACGCACTCACCTGGCAAGTCATAGGTCCCGAGTTCAATTCTCCAGATTTCTAACAAGATTTTAGAAGTATGTAAATATGTATATAAGTTGTTTAAGATTTTAGTTATTATTAATTCATTATAGAAGAATTATTTAGTTATTAGAAATTTCTAGAACATTCTCTTACATTAGTTCAGTTTCCTGATTTCACGGTATATAAATTCACGAGCTTCAAGTGGAAACTGCAGTTACCATGTTCCAAGTATTCTAGATGTTTGTTAATAAATCTATTCCACTTGCCAGCGTAAATTTCTCATCATCAATGGCTCGACAGCCCAGGGTGAGCCTTGGCCTTCTTAAGAAATTTTTTCCTTAATTTTTTCTTAAACCAAGGTTTCTATTCCTTTCTGCTTTTTCTATGTATATTAATTAAGCTAAATAACAATATGGTGATTATTTACATTTCTCCTAAATGAATTAGTACTACTTTTACATTAATGTTGCCTTTGAATACATAAATATTTTTTCCAATTCATGTTCAGCCGTAGTTGAATAATCACTTATTAGGAGAAATCTTTTCTTGCTTGTTATTTGTTGATTTGTTACGCATGCGCTCTGAGACTCTTGCTAACTAAAATATTTGCCAACATCTATTATATAAATACTAACCAACTACTTGCCAGTCAGTTGGATTAGCGATTCCGCGATTGCATGTTTATTTTGGCCTTTGAGAGTTTCAGGGCGCATGGTTTTCTTTCCCCAACTATTTTGGAAGTATGTTATAATTCAGTTTTTATTTTAAAGTTTTTAATAAATAGTTTATTTTGGCAATTTTGTTTTTATCTCGTTATTCGATGGCTCATATTAGTTAAATTCATGTTAATATTCCCCACAATTCAATTACCATTTATTTCAAATAATTTTTTAGAAACATATTTTAAAAGAATTAATATAAATAAAAAAGAGCGCATGGTATGAGACGCCTTAAAAAGTATAAATTTAGTGACGCAGATCATGCATGCTATCATGTAATGTTATTCATTATGGGAATGTAATGAAAGTTTGGCATGTTTTAGAAGTTAAAACCACTGGTCCCATGTCCAAGAGGTCGTGGTTCGACCCCAGTGTAGTATATGGTGACTGACGAAAGTTAAATCTGTCGAGTCACTAAGTCCTCCATGTTCCCATAACAAATCATACCTCTGGGGGTACTGATCTGGGAGTTTCCTTGTCTTTTGGATTGGTTCAAAATTACAAGGCTATGGAGTTGAACATTAGTTGTGGTAAGCCCAAAATAGGGTGAGCCGTTCAATGATGGTCATAAAATTACTTGCAGAAAGTTTTTTAATTGAGATTTAGTGTTTGTACAAAATTATTCATTTTATCATTAAATCTGTTATTTTCCAAAAGAAAAATTTCAAAGAAAAGTGAAAAATTCTTCTAATTGGTTTTCCTGAAACTAAAAAAATATAAGACATGTCAATTTAATTAGAAGAAAAAAAATCATTCACTATGTCTTACTTTCGTACCAAGAAGATTTCTGTATTCAGAATTATTCTTCCTGGTTGCGAAAAAATTGGAAGTTCAGAGAAGCAATGAGAACCTCCGCAGCTTTCACCATTCGGGTTCTCGTTTGCATTTCAGAACCACAATATTTTCACTTGCAGTGAGAATGGCACCAAAAAAGTTACAGGAACCATGGCATGAAAGAAACTAGCATGAATCCCAGGTAAACAAACCTTATTTTAAAAAAAATTTCTGAAGTATAAAAATTCTTAAGGAATCATTGCAATACTGGGATATTTCTGTATCGTGCCAAATAAATTTTAAACTTGCAAATTTTTTTTAAAAAAAACATGTAGATGTCACCTGGGGGTGACTACGAGTTATACCTTTCGAATCGGTCCCTTACTGTGATTTCTTTTAGTTTCTCGCGGGCCACTGCCCGAAAGTTTCCAAGATTTGGCGATAATTCTGCAACAGATCACGATACGGAAATCTCCCCCCTGTATGATGAGAATGGACAAATATTTCCCTTAGATCGCTTGAAAACGTAGAAACATTTTTCCTCAAGAAATAAAATGAATCAGCAAACATTTAGATTCAGGATTCAATGGAAGGTCCTTTTGTAAATTTAAAAACAAACATTTTTTTTCACTGTGAAAATAATTTCTATATCTTATGCTTAAGAAAAAATAATTCAACTGTTTGTTAACTTGTGCTGTGATAAAATGAGTTTCCTTAAAGTTATAGATTGTACACTTAAGTACAGTACTGAAAGAAAACTGTGACACCTCACCTGATCGTTTTGGAATGTAATCTCTGTCCCTTGAATTCATGCTCCGATTATAATGAGAACCATAACTCGAACGACTCGAATATTCATTTCTTATTGTATCGGGGTGTGATAGCCTGCCAGGAGATGCTTCTCCACTCTTTGAAAACGGAGGATGAAGCTTCCCACGCTCTTGACGACGAAACACAAGTCCATCCCTACTATTAGAGCGAGATTTTTCGCCATAGGTATCTTTATATCTAGTACATACAGAAGTGTTTGTAGCATTAGTTCGTTCTGAAGAGCTTCGCCGAGAGGGTGTCTCATCTCCAGGCAACTTTTCGTCATCATCACGCCTGATTCTGATGATTTTCTCTCTTCTCGGCTCTTTTGTTCGACTGAATGTAGATCTCTGACTCATCACCTTCACAAGCAGTTTATAATATGATCCTTTAGCAGAAGTAACATCCTTCTACATGTATAAGTCATATAATCGCCATGTTTAGAAATAAGAATGTATAAGTGATGCCATATTTCAAACAAAATTTGTAAACATTACAAGTAAAATATTAAGCTGTTAAAGGGGCTTCCCTAGCCGAGCGGTATCGCCGGTCAAACGCTGTGCAAAGCGTGGAGGTAGCGGGTTCGAATCCCGATGTATTCTTCGCACTATCGATGTACTTGACAAAGGCTTATAAGCCTAAATTGAGCACACAAGCCTGCACATGAATGTAATTTCTATAAGGCAATAAGCTGTTAAAAAATTTGTACTTTTATAATACATTCCCGCAGACTTTTGTCCCGCAGTGGACTGATCGTTAAGACACGGTTCCCAGCAGATCACCGAAGTCAAGGCTGCGGTCAGTGTGCGGGTGGGTGACCACTTGAATCAGTCTGCGTAGGGACCGAGGGTGTGCGGTATCGGTCCTCGTTAAACTGTGCTACCGTAAACTGCTCGACTTCGCTCGCAGGTCGTCGGGTTACCGAAGCGGGGGTGCCATCCCCTGCGCAGAGGATCAAAATTGTGATGGCATGTCTTCGGATCATCCTCCGGGATGTTTCCCAGACCGTCGCCAATAGCCCATTGTCAGCTCTAGTGCGACGTAAATTAACAACAACAACAACAATCGTAGACTTTTATTTCTACATAAATACAGAAACAAAAGGGCTTTGAGGGCTTTTCCGTAGCGGCTTAAAAAAATGGAAGTTGCTTAGCAGCCGCAAGAATTTTTAAATAAATAAATCTTATTGGCTGATTTTGGCATCGTCTGTCGCTTATTCGATGTTTAACGTTTAGAAGATTTGGCACAACAGCTTTTTTTATTTATTTATTTATTTATTTTATTTGATTTTTTAACGATATTTTATTTCATTTTAGTAATACTAATTCCCATCGATTTCAATTTTACCAGAATTATTGTGTTTTCTCGTTTGTTTTTTTTTTGTTTTTTTTTTTAAGTGTCTTTCTGAAGTATAAAAATTCTCATCAAAATTCATCTCATCAAAATTCAAAATTTCCCATCGCTTGGGATTTAGGATAAAAGAAAAAAATACTACAAAAACTGAGCAATAGCGCGTAAATAATAACAAAAAATAGGTTATTTCTATTTATTTATAAATATTACTGGTTTACTTTTTTATGCAATCAAATATATGCAATTTCTTTAACAATACTGTAAAAAATTATCTAAATTATCTAATAATTATAGACCCCATAGGGGGTACAAAATGTATATTTAAAATAGTGCATTAACATTGAAAAGTGCCGTCGAATTTCCATGTTTTAATGCAAATTTTAAATAAACATTGTGTACCCCCAATGGGGTCTATAATTATTTCCTGTGGTAGGGTACACTATTACCGTGAAATATAATACGTGATCCAATTAAAATATTATGGGTCAATATTAAGGTCCGATATCGGGCATTACGTTAACGTTGAAAAATGACTTCGCGCTTCCTAATTTTAAAGGATTTTAGATGGCGAATTTCCGCATTTTAAGCTCCTCCGAACACTTATTTTAGATACGCATACATAGTAAAATACAGAGCCTGCTTGTGCACCCCTAATTGACTTATAATTATTTCCTCTGGTAGGGTTCACTATTACCCGGGAATATAATACGTGGTCCAATTAAAATATTATGGGTCAATATTAAAATTTAAAAAAAATTGAAAATTTGTCCGTTCTTGGGATTCGAACCCAGGACCCCTCCCTTCAGCAGAGAACTTGCTTGTCTGGTGGCCTACCTTCCAGTCCACGGAGATACGAGAAGCCTACCACAGTTTCGCTTCAAAAGCTCTCTCCTCTCATCTTCGCAATATACCTTTAGGGGCCCACTGTGACCCCCCTAACTGGAATATAAAATTTCTCTTCGGCAGTCTTGTTTGGACCATAGACCCCTACCTAAGGTCTGAGTTTGAAAATTATACCTTGAGATTAAAGGAGCTAGGGGGTCTTGAAATTTAAACCTTTCTCGAGTCATTTTATTTTTTTATTCTTTTTTTAATTATTCCACTACGCTTTCTTTGCTGGATTTCACACACAGAAAACACCCCATTCATGCTAGAATATCCAATATGCTACAAAAGAAGTCGAAAATAAGCAAATCAACAGATTTTCCTGTAATTTTTCAGTTTTTTCCCATTTTCCCATTAAAAAAATTTATTTCCTACATGCAGGACATACCAGAATATCGAAATATCCATAAAAAAAATAATATAATTTAAAATAAACAAAAAAAATTTTTTTTGGAAAGTTTGTCCGTCCCTGAGATTTGAACCCAGGACCCCTCCCTTCTGCAGTGAACTTCCTTGTCTAGTGGCCTACCTTCCAGTCCACGGTGATACGTGAAACCTACCACAGTTTCGCTTCAAAAGCTCTCTCCTCTCATCTTTGCAATATACTTTTAGGGCCCCACTGTGACCCCCCTAATAGGCCTATAAAAATTCTCTTCGGCAGCCTTGTTCAGACCATAGACCCCTACTTAGGGTCCGAGTTTGAAAATTATACCTTGAAATTAAAGGAGCTAGGGGGTCTTGAAATTTGAACCTTTCTCGAGTCATTTAATTTTTTTTAATTATTCCACTACGCTTGCTTTGCTGGATTTCACACACAGAAAACACCCCATGCATGCTAGAATATCCAATATGTTACAAAAGAAGTCGAAACAGAGCAAATGAACTGATTTTCCTTGATTTTTCCAGTTTTTTCCAATTTTCCCAGTAAAAAAAATTAATTCCTACATGCAGAACTCTCCAGAATATCGAATAACCCATAAAAAAATAATATAATTTAAATTAAACAAAAGAAAGAAAAGAAAATTCTTTGAAAATTCGTCTGTCCCTGGGATTCGAACCCAGGATCCCTTCCTCCAGCAGTGAACTTGCTTGTCTGGTGGCCTACCTTCCAGTCCACGGTGATAAGTGAAACCTACCACAGTCTCGCTTCAAAAGCTCTCTCCTCTCATCTTCGCAATATACCTTTAGGGCCCCACTGTGACCCCCCCCCCTAATAGGCCTATAAAAATTCTCTTCGGTAGCCTTGTTTGGACCATAAACCCCTACTTAGGATCTGAGTTTCAAAATTATACCTTGATATTAAAGGGAGCTAGGGGGTCTTGAAATTTTAACCCTTCTCGATCCATTTTATTTTTTAACCCTTCTCGATCCATTTTCGGTAGCCTTGTCCAGTTTTTTCCTATTTTCCCTGTAAAAAAATTATTTCCTACATGGAGGACAATCCAGAATATCGAAAAACCCATAAAAAATAATATAATTTAAAATAAACAAAAAAAAGAAAATTTTTTGAAAGTTTGACCGTCCCTGGGATTTGAACCCAGGACCCCTCCCGACTGCAGCGAACTTGCTTGTCTGGTAGCCTACCTTCCAGTCCATGGTGATTCGTGAAGCCTACCACAGTTTCACTTCAAAAGCTCTCGGCTCTCATCTTCGCAATATACTTTTAGGGGCCCACTGTGACCCCCCTAATTTCTCTGTAAAAATTCTCTTCGGCAGCCTTGTTTGGACCATAAACCCCTACTTAGGATCTGAGTTTCAAAATTATACCTTGATATTAAAGGGAGCTAGGGGGTCTTGAAATTTTAACCCTTCTCGATCCATTTTATTTTTTTATTCTTTTTTTTTAGTATTCCATTACGCTTTCTTTGCTAGATTTCACACACAGAAAACACCCCATGCATGCTAGAATATCCAATATGTTACAAAGGAAGTTGAAAAAGAGCAGATAAACTGATTTTCCTGGATTTTTCCAGTTTTTTCCCATTTTCCCAATAAAAAAAATTATTTCCTACATGCAGGACCCTCCAGAATATTGAAAAACACTTAAAAAAAATAATATAATTTAAAATAGACAAAAAAAATTTTTTTTTGAAAATTTGTCGGTCCCTGGAATTCTAACCCTGGACCCCTCCCGCCAGAAGTGAACTTGCTTGTCTGGTGGCCTACCTGCCAGTCCACGGTGATACGTGAAGCCTACCACAGTTTCGCTTCAAAAGCTCTCTCCTCTCATCTTCGCAATATACCTTTAGGTTCCAGTAAAGTTCTTGCCCTTTTTATTGTACGAAACAAAAATATAAAATTCAAGAAATGTCGATAATTGTTAGCCCTTCATCGGAATCCAGCATCTTTGGCCTTGAACCCACTATCATTTGATCAATTTTTATACTGTACTCTCCTTTGTTTAAAACTTGGAACCCCTCTCTTCACATCGGTACTCGAATCCACTATCCTTTCATCGGTGCTTGAACCCACTAACACTTGATCAATTTTTATAAACCACTCTCTTTTACTTAAAACTTGAACCCACTATGTTTACATCGATACTCGATCGAACCCAGTCTATTTTAGCAGATGCTTGAACCTACTGTCGTTTGATCAATTTTTTATAATCCACTCACTTTCGTTTAAAGTTTGAACTCACTATCTTCATATCGGTACTCGTACCCACTATCCTTTAATCAGTGCTTGAACCCACTATCATTTGATCAACTTTTATAATCCACTCTCTTTTGTTTAAAACTTGAAATTGATTATAAGATAGTTAGTTCAAGTTCTGAACAAAAGAAAGCGTGTAAGTTCAAAGTTTATTTAGGGTGTAATGTTTATTTTAACTGCACACATTTCAATGATATTTTAAAGCTCTTTGCATTCATTATGTAGTTGTAGTTCATTTGCGTCGCACTAGAGCTGCACAGTGGGCTGTTGGCGACGGTCTGGGAGACATCCCCGAGGATGATCTGAATACATGCCATCGAATTTTGATCAGATGGGATGGCACCCCAGCTTCGGTAGATCGGCGATCTGCTGACGAAGTCGAGCATTTTACGGTAGAACAGTTTCACAAGAACAGATACCGCACACCCTCGGTTCCTACGCAGGCTGATGAAATTGGTCATCACGACTTTGGCCACTTGACTTCGGTGCTCTACTGGGAACCGTGTCTTTTCGATCAGTCGTGGGGAGCGCTTTGTGCAATCAGATGTTTGTTAATTATTGTTTTTTGAAAAATCATTATCAGAGCGAACATTCTGAAATGAACCTCACATTTGAAAGTAAGTCTTTCAAAATCAAATTTTGTTTGACATTTGGAAGGAAAGTTCTGAAAGAGAGAAAGTATCTCATTCTACGGATGGTGTTTTCTACACTAGGGAACGCTGCAAACTCGATAGCGCCTAAATTTCCGGGTTACTGTTTCCGTTGTATTTTAAAGGCATTTGGCATCATTGTGTTTTGAGATTCTTGCAAACAATGTATTTGATTTATTACTTATGTTTACAATGCTAACAATACTTGTGTTTACAATGCTAAAAGTGCTAACACTAACGTAAGATGGTGCACAGCTTGGAACACGAACAAACGGTAATAAACAAATGGAAAGATGCCAAATCAAGACTGCCAAAAAAGCGAGTTTTTCAAAATCCAGCAACCATGTCATCTCTTTTAACAATATATCTCTAAATAACTAAAACAAATTTTCACTTCTAACTCAGCAGAATTACATAATAACATTAATATCTCATAAAATACGGCAGATTTGAGCTCAGAAATTTTCTAATTTATTTCTTTTATTGAAAACAAAATTATCCGTGTGTATTCTTTGTGAAAATATCGCCTCGCAGAATAACATGTAGTAAGCAGCTGCAAACTTTCTAACCGAAACTAGAGCAGGCATACAGTATCCATACATCGATCCATTAAGAAATTGTCTAATTTATCAATAATTAATTATTACGTATGTCATCTCCATGGTACAGACAGTGTATTCAATCAACCATCCATAGGAATGCATACGATATTTTCCCCTTTCTTAATATTTTTCGCATTTAAATTTTTTTTTTAAAATTTATGCGATGTTTTCTTTTAGAAATATGTTTAATGTAGTTTTCAGTTCCATAAAGTCTACTAACACTAATCTATTTGAAAATCGAGACAGAAACAACTTCCTTCGTCTTTGTTGTTGCTAATTTACGTCGCTCTAGAGCTGCATAATGGGCTATTGGCGACGGTCTGGGAATCATCCCGGAGGATGATCCGAAGACATGCCATCGCAATTTTGATCCTCTGCGGAGGGGATGGCACCCCCGCTTCGGTAGCCCGACGACCTGCGTGCGAAGTCGAGCTCTTTACGGTAGCACAGTTTAACGAGGACCCATACCGCACACCCTCGGTCCTTACGCAGACTGATCCAAGTGGTCACCCACCCGCACACTGACCGTAGCCAGTGATGCTTGATTTCGGTGATCTGCTGGGAGCCGTGTCTTAACGATCAGTTCACTCTTTCGCCTATGACTTTCCATTTTAAGTCTTGCCATAGGTAGAGAGTTTTGCTCTACGCCACCTGTGGATGAATGCGGAGTCATTGCACGTAGTTGAAAGGCTATAGATTTGCAACATTTGGCAATTAATCGCTAGTTACAAATGGCTGAGGAGACAAAATTTTTACATTGCGCATGTGCGTCTGCTCAGCCAGCTATACTTTGAGACACTAATTATTTTTATACTGTACAAACACAAACATCCTGTCCCTAAACACTGCCGGGGAAAAATGCTTCCTTCTAATTTGAAAACATTTGTAAGGTAAAACATAGTGAATTGGGCCAATTTTATCATGTACGTATATTGTTTTTGTCTTTTGAGCTTCAAACTTTGATTTTATTTTCACATAATTTTACATTTATAAACTGACCGTTGTGAATGTCAATAAATTCTAATCTCAAGATTCATTCTATATGTTTTTATTTTGTATTTACACCTATGGCTATCTATATTAAAGTGAAATGTATTATTTCGACATAACTTTTTCACCTCTTAGTTCAGTTATGATCTTACCTTTTAAAAGATGTTTTCCTACCAACATTAAAAATCTTTACACTACTGCTGCTATTTTTAATAATATTTATTCTTTTTTGCTCCTTCAATCATATTTTAAAGTTTTTTTTTATTATAAAGAAATCAAAAGCTGATTAAAAATGCACCTTTTAAATGTTACTAAGGAAAAAGGTAACTGGCAACTTTTTTGAAATAGGATTCATATTATTTTCAAATTTCTTACTCTCATAGAATATATAATATCATAGTATTTTCATATTCAATAAAAGGTATTGAAAAAGTTATATTCCTTTCTTAAAATTTGGTATTTTTTAGATTATTATTAAATTTAGCAGTCAATATTTTAATCTACCTACTAAATTCATTTGTAAGTTTAAAAACTATCAAATTGGAAAACCTTCTGTTTAAATTGCAGTTTTTATATTTAACTGTATAGGAATTAAAAATGTCACATATTAATTCCTGTTCAGTTGCAATATGTTCAGTTATTTTTTTTCCCACCTTACCAACATCAAGGGCATATTTCTGTTCTGTGATCTGTCATGCCAACTACAATAGCCAAGTTGCCAAATTTACAAAAAGAAAAACACATTGATCTTTCCCAGGGGGTGGCTACGAGTTATACTTTTCCAGTTGGTCCCTTTATGTGATTTTATTTTTTTTTAAGTTTCTTGCGGGACGCTGCCTGGAAGTTGCCAAGACTTGGCGTTTATTCTGCCACAGATCATGATACGGAAATTTCCCCTATATCAAATCAAAAGAGTTTTATAGAAAGATGATAGTACGCTGCTTCCAAATTTGAACTCTTTCTAAGTGTACCTTTGAAAAAATACTTTTGTTTATCTTAATTTTTTATAATTTTATGTTTTCTTCTAATTATTGTCTAAAATAGTGTTAAATTAAGCTCAGAAAGAGCAGATTTTATCATTAATGATTTGGTGAGCTTGTCTAGTTGATTGCCAAATCTTTAACAGTGTTTTCACTACACCGCGAGAATCTCACATATTTTTTTCGTTTCTCGCTTAAAAAAATTATTACCGCGAGAAATTCGCGCATTCTATGAACCAATTTCAAAGTTCGCGAATTTCTCGCATTTTGAAAAAAATTTCTCATTCCGCGATTTAGAATAATATCCGTTTCACTTTTCTTCCTGGATCTTTCATTACATATTTTCAACATCCGCCCCATTATCTAGCTTCCCTATTTACTAGTATTGTTTTTCAGAATGCATTTCTCTGCAACCACGTGTTTACCATAGGAAAGGTTTCTTCATGTAAGACGTTCAAATTTTTGTGCGCATTAATGTAAGATGGACAAATACCTTGTGTTAAGGCAATATCTTCTACTCCGAAACAAATGCTGATGTGCAGCAAAAATATTCAATGCTTTAAAAATTAGAAGATGTTCAAAATGTATTATAATTAAAGAAATGATTTTTTTCCAAGTCTCTTTGTGTTTTTTTTTCTTTCTAATTTTTAGAAATCTCACTTAACTTTTTGAAATCTCACCCTGTTTTTGAGAAAGAATGAGAAATTCTCACCCATTTTTTTTGGTGATGAAAACACTGTTAAATTGCCATAAAACTGCTAATACTGAACTAATTTAAACACAATTTATTAAATAATTATTAGGAAACATTATAATTAAGATAATTTAGATAAATAAGGGACAAAATAATATAGATAAATAAAAGTATCTGTTTTAAGGCACACATAGAAACAGTTCAGAACAGGAAATAGCCCTTCATGGAGTAAAGTGACATGGATTCCTGTACGATTCTTATTCCTTATAATGTGTCCTGCTTCCTATAGAAGTCTGTTTCATAATTTAAAAACACCCAATGCCAAAAAAATTTTAATTGCTTTTATTTTTTAATTAAAAAGTAATGTTTTCAATTTTCTATGTATTTTTAAGACAGTCTAGTTATTGAAGTCAATTTTGCTGTTAAATCTAAAAATGCACCTATATTGTATTATTTGAAATCTTCACCAACTTAAAACTACTGATTAAAATCATAATAAAAAGAATCATTATGTTTTTATTTGTTAAGTTACTTAGCCTCTTTTGATAAAATTACGGAGATGTTTCTCTTAAAAGTATATTGTTATAAATGAACTTTTTAAATTGATTTTAAATAAAAAGGTAATAATACATACATGAAAACACTTAAAATATGTATTTAAGTGTTTGAACTCTAAGGAAAGTTTATTCAAATAAAACATTAAAATGCAGTAAGAGATAAGTTAATTATACATTTGCTTATAGTTTTTTTCTCTTCGTGATTGAAGTATCTAAATGATACAAAAAGGCAAGTTATACTAATGTAAAAATTAAGAACAATCTTTATTTTTGTAGGTTCCATCTTTTATATTCCTGATGGATTGATTGATCAATATGCCTCCTTCATCTGGAGAACTGTGGGGGCATCACTTGATGCCCCCTACTATAACAGTTGACTGCTTGATGCCAACTGGTATTATAATTCCTTTAACCTGTGTCCGTGATGCCACTCTTGAAACTGTAAAATGTAAGCCTACTTAATATTTTCTAAAATAGTTTGGAACTTTTGGAAAGAAAACCTTTATTTATATTGACTTTACTCTCTAAAAAAATGATGGACTTATAGGTTTTTAAGGATTCATTATTTTAGTTTTCTTATTTTGGAATCTTATTAAAACTTTGATGAGTATATTATTCTATTTCATATTCTCTTTAGAAAATGTTACAATTGAAGCTATTACTTTCTCTAAAAAGGTAGGTAGAAAAGTATGCTGAATTATAAAGGAAGAATTTCGTGACCCCATAGTGATCGGTTAATTTTCAAGAAAATGGTCGTAAAAGTGCCAATATATTGGACATCTAGTTTAAAATAAATTGACATCTAGTTTATAATAAACTATCTCCAATTACCTTAAAAATATCCTGGTACTGCCATCTGGTGTGTAAAATGAGAAATAAAATGTTTTCTGGGCAAAAGAAATAAATTAGTTTTATTCGTCTCATATATATAATCACTGTATTCACTCATTATTAAATATTTTACCTACTTGTTTTTAAGGCTTTTTCATTTATATTTTTGTCTTGGTGACTCAATTATTGTAATTAATTGCATTTTTTTTTATGTCTTAAAACATCAAGAAAATAAGCATTGTGTTAATCTTTTTAATGCCTGAAATAAAAAATAATGAGGAAAATTTTTAATTGAAGTTGTATAATTTTTCATAACATCGTTAAAGTTTAGTTGTGTACTCTAAGAATGAACAATTTTTATTTCTTTTAAATGAAACGCTAACTCAGAACCACATTTCCATTTTGTTTTTATATTGTATTTACAGGGTATCCACGCACCTCGAAAGTCATGAATTTCGGTATTGAACAAAATTTGTCATGATTTTAACTATTTTTTAAAGAAAGTCATGGATTTAGGTCGCTGAAAAATCTAATTTTTAAAATGGAATTTATCCCCTCCCTCCAATTTCATGGTGCTGCGAATATCTGAATTTGTAACAAAATCCCCACTCTCAGTCATATTTGATTAAAATATAAAATGTTTTTATCATGTTCTTTAAAAATTGTGTTCTTTCAAAAAAATGAAAGGAAAAACATCATTTCTAGAGCGAATTATCTTTCAAACTTCTGTGATTTCAGAATTTTTATTATTATTTATTTTTTTATTATTTCAATTTAAAATTCTAGCTGATGCTTCAAGCCAGTTATTGACGAATTTTTTTTAAATTCTGAAATGAGAACAGAAAAATCAAAAGTATTTCTTTCCTTATCAATGAACAAGAAAAGTATTTCTAGAATATAATTCTGCAGAAGAGAAATTACTTGCTTTTGTATCTTTTCAGCCATTTTATTGCTTCACCTCTTTATTTACTCTGTTTTTTAAATTAAAAATCAACAGATATGACGATGCAGATTATAACAGTTTTGGCTATACCTATCATTTCAATTAATGTTATTATTATGCTCTTTTAAATTTATTGTTGTGTTTTTGTTGGAGAAATAGTAACTTTGTTAACATGGAAAGTCATGAACTTGAAAATCTAAAATGTAGCAGATACACTGTGAATACTTATTTTTGGATTTAAAATATTGATCTTAGTTAAATGATTTTCAGCTGACCTGTGGCATGAATCGAAACGTTACCCTCTTCACCATGTCTTGGGACCTGAAATGTCATACATATTTGTATCCATCACTCAGGATGCTGAGAAAGAAGAATTTTATGATGAAACAAGAAGATTGTGTGATTTGCGTCTCTTTCAACCCATTCTTAAAGTTATTGAACCCAAAGGAAACAAGGAAGAAAAAATGCTCAACTCAGAAATCGGTATGCCTTCTTTCGCAACTATCACTAGACATTTTAAATACTAATTTATTATTTTTTTTACAGTGCTTCTAGTTAATTTAGGGCTGCACAACCTGTGGTCTGCCGACTGTCGATGTGCGGCCCACAGAGCTGATTGTGCTTCGGAAAAATCCTGATTTCTGGATTTTTCGCTAACCGTGATCCGGAAGTTTCTAGAGATCGAAGATTCAGACGTTTTAAAAAATGATTGATCGCAAATGTTTTCGGAAATCAAATTTTTATTTCGGTGGAACTTAAAAACACAGTTTATTTTATTTGTTTGTAAGGAAGAGCCAGATATTTTAAAAGCTTATATTCAAGATTAATATTCCTTTTTTATCAGTAAATAGTTATTCTAATCCTAAACTCAAGAAAGAAAGACATATTTGTAAATTTCAATTACTTCTCCAGGTCATCATAAGTATGTGTAAAATTTTAAAGACATTTTAAGTAAACTTAGAAATATTGAGAAAAAGAAAAAAACCTTGTTAAAAATTTTTTCTAATTTTTCGATTTAGACTTTTTTTTTACTCAAGAAATTTTTCGGAACTTTGACTTGGGCTCACAATCACCCCTGGGTCCACGCGAGCTTCTGAACACAATTAAAAATAATTTTAAAAATTAAAAGAAAGTGGGAAATTTTTAAATTCCTTTACCAGTTTTATCAAAAATCCAATAATTTTTTTTTGATGCTGTTATAGCTACTAATTTTTATGTGGTTTTAAAATCCTGATACAAATAATACAATATTAAGACTGGTGAGTTTCAAATTTAATTTAATTTATAACTTCTTGACATGCTTTATTTGCACCAATTTCATTGTCAATCTTAGTGTTATTTTTTTAAAAATTTTTTTTAAGTGCTGTTATTGCTATGCTTTTTCGTGCAATTTTGAAAATCCTGCATTTTTACAAAGAGATTACTTCGATATGCAAGTTTCAAATCGCAAATTTAATTAATCACTTTTTTAAGTGCTTCGTTTGTGCCAATCTCACCGTAAATCCAGGTTATTTTTCAACCATTTTTTAACGCAGTTATTGCTCTACATGACCAGTTGGGAGTTGTGATTTAGCCGCAACTTCAATGGAGATGCAACTTTTTCTTGCAGTGTTAAACTTGATAAGACTGCCAATCCTTCATGGTTGTGGATATTATGGGACTATACAATTCATGAAAGTTGGAAGAAGGGATATTTTCTCCTGTAAAAAAAGATTTTCTTTTTGTCTTTGGTCCAAGTTCATTTATTTATCATTAGAGCTTGCTCCAATGCTTTTGGGGCATTTTTTTGTTTTGTTTCAGAATGTTTTAGCATTTTTAATTTTTATAAAGTTCTCCAAAAATTATTGGATCATAATTTAATAACAATAGATTTTATTTCGCTTTCTTTTTCTAAAAAGTCTTCCTGCTCCCATTAAAGGAAATGGTTGGAATTTCTCCTAATCACTCTTCTTTTTACAATGTGCCGAGTTTGTAGACCAATCCATATAATTGTTGTATTGATACTAATTTTCCTGAAAGGTTAATTAGTTTCCTGAAAGGTTTTCCTGAAGGTTTCATGTCACTGTGTATTTTCCATTTGGTACACTTTGTGCAAAAATTACTTAAAGAGATGCATTTAAAACATTTTTAATCAATAAAAGCCATATAACCTGCCAGCTGAACATATTTTCTCCATATCTTTGGTAATTTTTAAAAAATTAATGTTGTACCAAAATATTAAAATTTAAAAAAGTAAATTCTTCTTAAAATAAATTTTTAATAAAAAGAGCATTTTATTTGTTTTCCAGGCCTTGCTGTTGGCATACCTGTTCATGAGTTTGATGAGATGAAAGATCCAGAGCTGATTGATTTCCGTCGCCACATCCTAAATGTCTGTAAAGAGACCATAGATGCTCGAGATTCCAGTACGGAAGATAAACTTGCATCTTATGTGTATCCTCCTGAAATAGAAAGTTCTAGGGATCTACCACCAAATCTTGAGAAGAAGTTGGACAAAGGTTACTTCCTGTTTTCTCTCACTACAGTAATTTAAATCCCTTCTGTAAGAACATGGTGCTTAAAAGTGCTTATTTTCGATTTTTAAAAGCCCATTAAGGTGCTTTTTTATTGGGTGTTTTAAAAAAATGCTTAATTTTCCCTTTTCGAAAATTATGTATTTTTTCTTAACCGTGTCGATTTTCGCCTTGTATTATGAGCTGGGTTCAGTGTGATTATTACACTCTCATGTGCAACTCTACTGCATTTTGCAAGATATTCTCAATTTCAGGCTTCATTTTCCACGCTCTGATATCAAACCGAAAAATCTCTCAATCATTTTATAACGGTTAATATAATGGAGAAAAGAGTTCTTTGTCAGGAACTAGTAATTTTATCATGATCATGTGAAGTCTGTGAAAATTTTCTTGCATTTTGTTAATGTATATAGTGCTTAAAAATCTTTTTTTTTGGGGGGGGGGCTTAAAAGGTGCTTATTTTTTCTTGAAAGATTTTAGCTATGCACCCTGAAGAATCTGTTATACAATATTCTAAATCATAGTGCAGTTTTAATAAAGTGATGGTCATATTAGAATATTTACAAGATGTTGCATTCCATGAACAGAATTGTGTTCCACTATTGCTATGGTTTTTCTGCAGTGCTATAATAAAGCACTCTGTAGCACCTTCTCTCTGTGCAGAATTCTCAAAGGTATCCTGTGGAGTCATGCCCAACAATCAAAGGCCAAGCACCTATTTTTAATAGCCATGGTACTATTTTGACCCTGGTCATGAACAACACTAGATCCAAAGGGTTCCCACGAGTCCGGGAGATAAGGGAAAACCTAGAAATGTCAGGGAATTTTATTGTAACTCCAAAAATCAGGGAAAGTTGAAATTTTTTTTTTACAAAAACCTGGAATATTCCTGTATTATACCTGGAAAATAACCAGTCTTAAAATTATCAGTAACTGTAATCAGTTATTGAGATTTAAGTTAAATAATTCTAACATCTATTGCAATTATTTGTTGTAAAAATTTCACATTTTAGTCGAACGGAAACTTCCTCATTTCTTAATACTTTTTTACACAGAAAATCTAATATTTCACGAAAATAATCAAAGTTTTCTGATAAGAATAGGATCTAAATTTTCATTGAAATTTACCTAGTGTACCTGGAAAAGTCAGGGAATTTTAATTAGATTAAATTTCACAAAGAACAGAAAAATAGGCAATTATTGACAAAAAATGCAACAATTAATGTCAAAAAACAATTAATAACCATAAAAAACAAGCTAACAATAAGTGACTAGCAAAAAAAAAATTAACAGTCCTGCTTAAACTAACATCTTACAACCTAATATAAGTTATTTGTCATCTTATCTGCAACAACAAATGTCACACTGATGTTACTTAAGTTGAACTACGCATATAACTGAGACAGTGCAAAATGTTTTTTTTCATAGTAAATAAATAGTTTTGAGTTGATACTGTTTTGTATCATTATTTTCCCAAAAATCACGAAGTAAAAATTATTTGACGCCACGTCAATGATCTCATTAAGCGTTTTTTTTTTTTTTTTTAAAAAATACATTGGTGCTTAAAGGTTTGCCACCCCTGTCCTATAGTTTATTTCTATTATTTCAGATGTTTCCTGTTACTATACAATTCTGTTGTTGTTTCTAATGCTAATTGCTGTACTATCAAGCCTGCTTGGTGATGCCGAGCAAATTTAAGGCAGAGTGTGTGTTTCTTGTTTTTCAGTGTCGCTTTTATGGCCAAGAATTCGACTTCTGCCTCACCATACGTCGCACCCGTTTATTTGACTGACCCATTCATACATCCTTTCATTCATTTGCAGAACGTAATTTTGAACTGAATCGGAGAACGATCGATCTCCAATCCAGTACCCCCAGAGGTACTGATTTGTCATGGGAACATGAAGGACTTTTGCGACTCGACAGATTTAACATGCATCAGTCACTTTACTACACGGGGAGTCTTCGGCCGGCGGGGTTCGAACACTCGGACACGGGCCCAGCTCCTTACCGACCAGGCTATCCCGGCCCACTGTACAATTCTTATGTTTCCGACCTCCTCTAGCAGTTTTGAATATTTTTCATTAACAACTTTTTGAAATATTTTTAACAGAATTTTGTATATTTTTCTGCATTCAAAGCAGCCAAATAAATGTGAAGTTTTTCAGGTTTTTTGATTGTTTGTGTATGGGTTCTTTCACCGACTGGAGAGAAACAGAAATACACAGTGAAGGTGTCAAAAGATGACTACCCTGAAAGTGTGACCCAAGAGGCCATTCTCAAGAAACTGAAATGCATGAAGATGTCAAAGCAGGAACAAGAGACACGTGCGAGGGAGCATCAGCATAGCTATCTCCTCAAAGTCTGTGGGGTGGATGAATATTTACTTGAACGATATCCTCTCTCACAGTATAAAGTGAGTTAATGATTCACACATATATTACTAATTACGAGTAGAATCAAATACTGTCAAGTCTATTTTAATATCCAACATTGTATGAAAACGGTAATTAAACTTTTGACAAATCAATTCATGTTAATACCCAGCATTGCTCAAACGTATCATGTTTTATTCTAAAAGAAAAACTTTTGTTCGAAATTTTTTTATACCAGTGACATACCTGCCAAGTCTCCTGTTTTTTTAACGAGAACTCCTGTATTTTATGGCTATCTCCTGTTAACCCGTATATTCTCTAATTTCTCCATAATTGAAAAAAAAAAAAACTTCAAATATGTTGATGAAGTGCCCACGGATGGTAAAAATACTTCTCTTATTCCTTAGAGATGGCCCTATTTGCCAGTTGTTGAGTGTTAATAGTTTAAGACAAGCCATGAAGGCTCAGGGGATAGAGCTTTGACCTTCCAATCAAGTAGACCGAGTTTGAAACCCAGCAATGACTGGTTGATATAAATTCCACATCCAGCTTGCACCGACCCCAGTGCTGATGTGAAATATCCTTAGTGGTAGACTGATCACGGATTAGAGTCCTCTTGCCGTGAAGCTATCTGTGAGAGGTTTTTGCAGTTTTCCTCTCCATGTAACTCAAATGCAGGTTAGTTCCATCAAAAAAGTTCTCCACGAAGGCAAATTTCTCCCAATACTTGATCCAGGAATTCCCTTGTCTTCTGGATTGGGTTCAAAATGACAAGGCTACGTAGGTGAACATGAGTGATCATAAACCCGAAATTGGTTTGGCCATTCAACGACAGTTATATAATAGAATAGTTTAAGTAATTATAAATAATGGTTTAAAAAAATCTTTAGATTAAAATTTTTATACATATTTTTTACTTCGCTAAATGTAAGTGCTTATATTATTTCCCATTTTGATTATGCATGCAAAACTTTACTCGTAGCCTGAAAAATGTCGCTAGTAAAATCTCGGTTCTTTTATGTCTCCAATGTTGGCATGCATGCAGTGAGTGGATATTGATGCATATTGTATAATGTCGCATTTTTTTGCAGATGAGCATTTATTTTTGTATTTTATTAATCATAGAAATGAATGTGATTGAAATTAATTTATATAGTTAAAATCTACTTGCTTTCTATATTACCAAGGTCCTTAAAAACTGATTAATTTTTATTTTGGAAAATAAGGGCCCTTAAAAGTCTCTTTGGTTCAAAGTTTTTAAAAGTATCACTAGTTAATTGAAACATTTTTGTTAGAATATTTGAAATTTGTCTTTCTTTCACTTAAAAGGAGAGAATACAAAAGTGTTATTAATGCCTGTTTGAGAGTGTGTGTGACCCACATTGATGTTCGGCAAAGTTCAAAAAATTAAATTCTAATAAAACAGAAGTAACACAAAATATTTTTGAACTGTAAAAAAGTTTCTATGATACTTCAATGTATTTAACTGCAACTGTAAGTTTTTAAAAGCAGTTACATTCTTTAAAATTCATAATTGTACTAAAATAAATAGTTCTGTAATAAATAAATTTATATCAATACTCGCAAAATAATTGAGTCAATACTTGCAAAATATTGAGTGTTATAAAGGAGTCATCATAGTGCTCTAAAAATAGGAAAAATAAAAAAATATTAACAAATTTCAACCCTTGCAAAAATGTTTAGAACATCTGTTCTTAAAATGATCATATATATATATATATATATATATATATATATATATATATATATATATGTGTGTATGTATATATATATATATATATATATATATATATATATATATATATATATATACCGTATTTTTCGGCGGAAGAGCCGCGGCGCTATCGAAAAAAAAGTTGTTTTTTTCCTACATGCGGCGCTTCCAACGAATTTTTTTTTTTTAGTAGCAAAAAAATTTGTCAAGGAAAGTTATTTAAGATGAAATAATTTTCGGAGAGAAGGACTATTAAAAAAAATTAATAACGAAGTCGACGAAATATTCGCCTGTATCGCGATCTGCTGCAGAACATCGCCAATTCTTAGCAAACTTTCGGCAGCAGCCTGTAAGAAAATAAATAAACGAAATAATAATTTTAAAAAAACATCGCATAAGGAGAAAATTTAAAAGGTATGCATCTTGTATCCGCCCCCAGCTTAAGGAAAAATCGCAAGCTAGAAATCTATTTAGCGCCTTGGCAATTGTAATTTGAGCGAACAGAAAAGGAAGAATATGACCCTAAATCCGACACTCACGGGACTGACGAAATGCCGAACTTCGGATCTCTTTCGGAAATTCCAATATGGCCCCCAAATATTACTATAATTCAATTCCACTGTTAATTTCAGAAAAACCAATAAATTTAGTCAAGTTTCAATCGTAGATTATGATGGTGTGGGGTGAATTTAAAACTGGCCCATCTTAAGAGAAATTTTACTAATCAAAATAATAATCTATATAATATAATCAAGAAGAAATAATCAGAATCCTATGAAAAAGAAATGATCGTTTCTTCTTTGGAGCGAGATCATAGTTCTCTTTTTTTCTTTTAGATAACATTTTGTTTCAACAAAAGACGCTTACCTCGCAAGAAGAAAAAAAAAGCTAACAGGGAACTACAAAAAAAAATTTTTTTTTTTAACAATTAATGCTAAGAAACTAGCAATGAATAAAATAACAACAAAAAACAAGCTAAAAACTAATAACGATAAAAAAAAAAAAAAAACAAGCAAGCAACAATTAACAAGAAAAAATCAAAAGCGGCAAAATAAAAAAAAAATAATGAAACGAATAAAAAACCGCAAAAGGGATAGAATTCATTTTGTTGTCCACTTAGTAGTTTCAATGTCAACTGGGTGTGGCCATTTTATGGTAAAACTCGAAGAGGGACATTTGGGGGTAAAGCACAAGCACAGCTGTCAAGATTGATTGATCAGTTTTTTCCAACTTCCATTTCTTTATTTTGTTCATTGGAAATGCAAGTGTTTTTACTTCTCACTTTATTTTAAACTGCTTCAGAAACAGATGTTTCCTTTGACACAGATTTATTTATTTTTTTTTCAAGCTTCTTTTTTATTTTTAAAAGATAAAATAAAGTAAGTTACAGCTACTTCAACAGAATAAAATTCCAAATAAAAAGAATATAGCTGATTTTTTTTTGTCTTATCAATATAAATTTCTTAAAAAAAAAAGATTACATCAGATTAAGTGCCGAATTTTGGAATGCTGGATTAGGGGTCCCATACCCTTTCTTGCTCCAATAGAAATGACACGTGGAGGAGGTGGGGTAATCCCCTCTGTTAAACATTTTCTTCTCTCTTTCTAAGTTGAGTTACATTGGGTTATTTCCATAGAAGGAGAGGGCATTCTATCCACTAAAATTCCACCCTCAAAGATTGTGAAAGTGAAACTTATTTCCCCTTCGCTCATTCCTTCAGAATTTTTTTGGGGCCTGCTTAGTTATTTCTTATTCTTGTTATTATTAGTTATTTCGTTATTATTAGCTGTTTCGTTATTATGTATTAGTTTTTCCTCAAATTGTTAACGGTAATAAATTTTAATATCTTTCTTTTAATAAATTTTTATTTTATTTTTCTTATTACATTGTTTTACGGATTTCTGTAATCAGTTTAGCCTTAATTCAGCTACTGAACATATAAATATTTTTTTTGCTGTTCTTCTGTTTTTTGGCACGGTGCCAACTGGTAAGAACAACTTTATTTTATATAGTTTTGTTGTTTTCTTTTTTTTTTGCTGAAAGAGAAAATTTTTTTTGTTGCTTTTTTTTTTTGCTGAAAACGAAATTTTTTAATATAATTCAGAAATTAAAACTTTACTTTATGAAATGCATAAAAAAATTTAATTTTTTATTATACAGATATTCTAAATGGTAATTCAAAGGTCTCTTCTAAAAGGATGCTGATATACGCGGTTTAGCGCCATTGCGGTGCTTGCGCCGGAGCGGCGCTTGCGACGAAGCGGCGCTATCGCCGAAAAATACGGTATATATATATATATATATATGTGTATATATATATATATATATATATATATATATATATATATATATATATTGTACTTCAATATTTTGATTAGCAATAGAAAGGAAAATGTTGTTATAAGCTAATACACATAATGCTAAATATTATTGGTTACTCTTAGTAATGTATTCTCTTCCAAGCCAAGGCCCACCCTCGGCTGTCGAGCCATTGACGATGGATATTGAGTGCTATGAAGGAGTCATCATAGTGCTCTGAAACAGGGAAAAAAGTATCAGCAAATTTCAACATCAATTCTTTAAATGATCATATACATACATATATTGTACTTCAATGAATAGTACAAGAAGACTATTTTAGCACTGTTCCAAATTCTTGTTTCAGTACTGACTTAATATGCACTCGATGTTGACAGGAATAGCAGAAACAATTAGTACTATGGGGGAGGGGAAACATTTCATGGATGGTAGAAACCTCCCATAGTAAATGTCGTGACAACCCTGGTTCCGTTTTATTTAATTACTTTTTGTTACCTTTCAGTGAGCTTGATAATTCCTGGTTCATAAAAAAGACTTTATTAGCAAAAAACTGAAAAGAAAGTCCCGATTTACAACCTCATCTGAATGTGGCGTTATTTCACGCAAGGAGTTTTTTAACAGATCAAAACAAGTGTCAGCCCTCCAGTGCAATGTCAGGTGAGTATACTGGATAAAGCAACACATCTCACTGAAGCTCCTGTAATTTTTGACTGATTGCCAAAGATGTGTGTGGTCTTGCTGTGAAAGAACACTTCTCTTTTACAATTGACACGTTCTGGGTGACAACTTTGTTCAAACTGTGCCTACAATACACACCCGAATTGTTTGTTCTGTTCCTTTTTTGGAGCTTAAAAAAATAGAAAAACACCACTGGTAACCTTCTTTTAATGAAGTTCTGCTTTTAAAATCATAAACCGTCGTTCATCACCTCAAGACCAAAACCATTTGTTGTAAACCACCCATTATCATTTGTTTCTTCTTTATGTTTCATGACTATTCGTGCCTTCAATTGAACTACCTTGAACCCAAATATCAAGTTTCTTTAGGTTGACTGACCTTCAATGCATCAGCCTGCCACCATCAATCTGGATGGGCCTTCCTGGAGCATCTTTCAAATCACCAATTTTAACCATGACATTCTTGTTGAGCATCTTAGCTGTAAGCAATTTTTCATAAGCTTGATGTGTATTTTTGCTTAAGTAAAACAGTGAAATGGAGCGAAAACAAACAATTTGGTCTTCCATGTTCAAAATGTTGTAAAATATCCAAAACTCAACAAAATCTCTTTCTTTTCTCCTCTTTTTTTTAAAATGGGGCTTAAACAATGATAATCACTATTGCAAATGCTTTGAATATTTCAGAAACTGCACGACTGTCATCTGTAGTAAAACAGGAAAAACGCAGTTACTTTTTACTCAATTTAATAGATTTTATGTCTTCTAAAATAGTGTTCTTAATATGAAACTTTCTTGATTTATAGTAAATTGTGTATTTCACAGTACATAAGACAGTGCATCGCTAAAGGTGAAATTCCACAATTGATGCTTATGTCAAAAGAGGGAGTTTGCAACTCATTGCCGCATTGTGATTTTCGTATGCCATCCATCATACGCAGAAATCCACTTCCACCAGCCAATGAAGAAACAATGTCACTCTGGAATGTTGATTCCATGCTGCGTATCAAAATTCTATGGGCCACATATGTCAACGTTAGAGATGTTGACAAGGTATTCAACTTTCTTATATTAGGCAACATTTAATATGTTTAAATAGTGCTTGTTAACTAACTAAAAAAACACAAAGTTCACAAAAAAATGTTTGCACGAGGTTAAAGTAGTATCCCAAGATTAACAATTTAAACATATTTTCAGTGTATTGTTTAAGTTATATACTTTTCAAATGAGAATCTGGAGATATATTTTTTTTGTAATTAACAAAATATTTCCTGTTGATGATAAAATAAGAGGCGCATCCAGAAAGCAAGTTTCCCTAATTTATAAGAAAAAAGAACTCACACTTTCAGGATCATATTTATTGGCCACAAGTACAACATAGCCACCACCAGATTTGAGGCACTTGACATATTGTGGAATCAACTTTTGTATCCCTCTGTCATAGAACTCTGCCGCCTGTGAATTCTGGTGGTGGCTATGTTGAAAAATAGCTTAAACATTGCTGTACTTGTTGCCAATAAATATGATCCTGAAAGTGTGAGTTTTTTTTTAAATTTCGGGAAACTTACTTTCGCGCCTCGTATTATGTATGTATCTTCAATGTTAATATTGCACTTACCAAGAAAAATAGTATTTTATTATAATTTTTTAAAAATGGGTGATTTATTTTTGATTTCATGTAAAAAGTTTTCTTATGTAATGCCAATCCAAATCAAAGTAAGAGAGAAAAATTATTGTAATATAAATTAATGCAATTAATAACTAATATAAATTAGCATATTTTAGTTATTGTGGTACATTGTGGTACATAATTATCTAAACCAGTGTTTCACAAAGTGTGGTACGCATACCCCCAGGGGTACAGGAACAGTTTAGCAGTGGTACATGTTCTTATGCAAAATATCTTGCAACAAACGAAAATTTCAAAAAATTTTATTTAAAAACAAAACTAGCCATGAAAATTTAGGATTGCGTTTTTTTTTGATAAAGTCCAGAATGTTCCTAATTCCATCATAAATGCATTTTTGCTTTTCATTGTATTGAACACTTTAATGTTGTTTACGTCCAGCTGATACCAATTAAATTATATTTTGAGCAATTAAAAGAATTGTACTATAAGATGTTTGAACAAAATTTTGAAATTCTCCTATACACCAAACAAGGAAGTTTAAAACAATGACGGAATAATCTTTTGTCTGGGGGATTTAAATTCTCAACAGTTGGAGAGCAGATACAATGGGGATTGTGAGATCACAAAATTAAACATGATTTATCCTCGTTTCATTTTCATACATACTTCTGTTTCTGTTGATTCAATCTCATTTAAATGTCGAAAAACATTGTTGTTCAGAACAATTCTGTTGCTTTGGTTTGACGCACGTAAGCTGAGGGTACTGTTTGTCTAAGATAAGTACTATTCCCGCCACAAAGCCTGCAGCTGTCTAGTGCTATGGAAACAAGAAGAGGGTATTTTAGGAAGGGTAGCTTCGATGAAGAGGTTTCCTTTTCTCTTGCCGAAACCAGTTCTAAAGAGGGACCCCGCACCCCCACTTGAAATAATCATACCTCGTTACCATAGTCACCGCCACAGCTCCAGACGAATGTCTGGAAGAGTACCTATCTTAGACAAACAGTAATCATGCTTAACTGCCTATTGCTTTGATATAAATCTGTCACACTTTGTGGATTATTTTTTGGCGTAGCCTAGTTCAAAATTTTAGATAATTTGTTGATTTGCAGTCATCATTTAATTATCATTCATTCACAACAACATCTGCACAAAATGACTTGTAAACATCTTTATGTAGCAGAATAAAAAAATTATCTTTGGTGACATTTTTGAAAAAATGAGTGTAGTTGAGAATTTAATAACTAGTATGCCAAAAATAATTTAGTTCCATGAGTTGGTTAACGAACTTAAAAACGATTTTACCACTTGTCCCATGACCTGTATCCAAAATTTGCAGAAAGATGCATTGTTTTATGTTTCTTCTCTGATTTGTTATTTTTGCTTTATTTATTTAATTTTTTTTTTTTTTTAAATTTTGAAATCTCAATGGAAACAATTTTCTCACAACACATTTCATAATGTTTTAATCATTACAGAATAATTTTTATAAGTCAAGTATGATATCTTACCATTTTATTTCCAACTTTTATACTAAAAGCAATTTACACTGTAACATGCAATTTATAAAATTTTATCAAATGTTGTTTTAGTAAACAGGTTGCAATTTTTGCATTTGTGAACCTCTGGTCAAAATCAGTTAAACATTAACAGTCTCTAAGAATAATATTTTGACTATTATTAATGCTGAATAGTTGGGTGACATAATCAGAAAAGTAGAATATTAAAAAGATCAAAACCTGAGACTAAACATATTTTTTTCCAGCATTTAAAGAACTTATATATATGTATAACATTTATGCTGTTAAAAAAATTTTTGAAGTAATTTTTAACTGTTGAAAAAAATTGCTTTGTTGCAGTTTTAATTGTAAAACTCTTTATTTATCGAGAAACAGAATTACTTTTGTAAGAAAAAAGATGTTAAATTCTAAAGTAATGATCTTATTTTGCTTAAAATTGTTGTGTGGATATTTCTTTTATGATTCTTCTTCTTGTAGAGTAAATCTATAAGCATTTGTACATGTACTGCTTGAAAAATAAAAGGAATATTTATTACATTGGATATTTTACAATACAATCAAAGTTCTACAAAACTCAATATCCAGGGTGCATACAGACTTCTTATACTCCTTAGAAACTCCTTGTAAAAAAAAAAGTCTCCAAGGAGTACTTGGAACTACTTAGATTTCTAAATTAGTCCTTAGAAACTCCTTAGATTATTGTGTTGCATAAATGAACTTACTAAGTACGTAATTTGCTGTCCAAATAGGGAAACTAAATTATATGACTTAGCTGTCAAAATCTAATAGTTTAAGAAAACATTAAAAGAAAAAAAAATTGAATTGCAAGAGTTAGAAGAAAAAAATAACAGCAAATAATTTCAATTTTGCACGTTACAAGCAAACTTAATTAATAATTTACTGTGATTTTTTTGTTGTTGTTGTATGAAATGCCTTAGATTTTCTTATGTATTCAAATTTAAAAATATAAGATTGGTAGGTTTTTATGTTAATCTTTAACATTTGTACTTTAACAAGATTTATTAAAATATTTGAAACTGGAAAGTGTATGTGTAAAAGTGATAACTTTAAGTCCTTAAAATTTTAGACTCCTTGGATAGTCTTTGAAATTCTTCTTCTGATCTCTGTATGTACCCTGTCAATATCTGTAAACTTTAATTTCCCCTAAACCATATTATCTTTATCAGGTGCAAACAATGAAGATTGCAGGTTTCTGTAACTAAAGAATTAAAGGGTTTTAAATGCTATAAAACACTAACAAAGATCTTTCCCACAGATTTATGTTAAAACAGGAATATTTCATGGAACTGAGCCTCTGTGTGCAACTCAGGACACGTCTCAGGTTGTTTTCTCAAACCCTAAATGGGAAGAGTGGTTGGATTATGACATCTTCCTCCCGGACATCCCGAGGAGTGCGAGGCTCTGCCTCTCTGTCTGCTCCGTATCCAAAAGAAAGAGGAGAGAGGAGCATTACGCTATAGCCTTTGGGAACATTAGCCTCTTTGACTACAAAGAGAGGCTGCTGTCGGACAGGGTCAGCGTTCACTTGTGGGGCATGCCGAAAGGCATGGAGAACGATCTTTTGAACCCCATCGGCACGCCGGGATCCAATCCCAACAAGGACTCTCCTTGCCTGGAACTCGAGTTCGAAAGATTTGGCAGCCCCGTCGTTTACCCCTCCACGGAGCAGATTGAAAAGTATGCATCCTTTGCCTC
This sequence comes from Parasteatoda tepidariorum, assembly GCF_982258835.1. NCBI lineage: Eukaryota > Metazoa > Arthropoda > Arachnida > Araneae > Theridiidae > Parasteatoda > Parasteatoda tepidariorum. Next base: position 127,674,481 of record NC_141756.1, read on the forward strand.
AAAACTGGAAGAGCGGGAGGACAAATTGGTATGATTACATTTTTTTTCTATCTCTATTTTCCATTTTAAGATAAATTAATTATAGTCAGACCTCGATATAAGGTCACCCTAAGGGACATTGCCAAAAGTGACCTTATAAGCGGGGAGACCTTTTAACAGTTTCATTAGAAGTTCGTAATTAATCGTGTAAATAGTACACATTATGATTTTTTAAAAATGGTAATGCAAACGAAAATGACCGGCCATAAATTAAATATTTAAGTCAATAAATTTTAACAGAATTAGTAAAAAATTAAAGAAAGTTAGATTTTAAAAAAAAATTGTAATTTAAAATAAAGCTGTTTACAAATATCCTCAAAGTGTACATGCCTCATTTAAAATAATCATTTATGCAGGTCTGTCTCGTTTTTGGTTGCATTTTTCGAACAATGTTTTCTAGGTTTTGTAACTTCTCAAAATGTTCCTCAGCTCCCTCAGGGCTTGTAAAAAATTCCGTATGACATTTATTGGCTTGAAGGCTTCCGCTTGGGTTATAGCTACAGTCTCAAGATCACTGTCATTGTCCTCCCTGTCCACAACTTGTGAAACAATTTCAGAAATTGTAGCTTGTTCGTTGGCTACAACATTTACCTAGGATTCGAGAGGGGTAATTGCCTTGTAAGGAAGTTAAATAGGCTTTTGTTAGAAAAGAGCTCCCCTCGCCTCAGATAAAAATGACCTTATAAGCGATAAAGATTTTTAAAACTTGACCATATATCCAATAATCTGTGACAAAGAATTCCTATTCAGAGAGCCAGGGCTTTGGAAAAGTGACCTTATATGCAGGGTGACCTTATATGCGGTTGACCTTGTATCGAGGTCTGACTGTATTTTTTAAATGAGTGTAGATTTTGTTATTTTAAATATAGTCTACAATAGTGTCGAAGGCGTAAGTATTTGCTTTCAGACAATCTGTCGATTCTACGATAATACAGACTATGACGATACAATTTCAAAAGATTGTAAAAGCTGAAAATTAATAAAATTTTTAATTATCTTTAATCATTTTAGTCATAAATTGCATATTTATTTATTACCTTCATTTAGAAAATAATTACAAGTTTTTATAGTTTTATTCTTAAAAAGTTGGTCATTTTTAAGGGAAGAACATCCCTGATATTTTCTGAATATCTTTTAGACATTAGATCCAGCTGATTTTGAGGCTCTGAAAGAAATCATTGCCAGAGACCCCCTCTCGGAAATATCGGAGCAAGAGAAAGAATTTCTGTACAGGCTGCGTAAGGAGTGCAGAGCACTCCCGGACTCCCTGCCGAAAGTTCTGGAAGCCGTGAAATGGAACAGCAGAGACGAAGTGTGTCAGATGTACATGCTCCTGAAAGACTGGCCGCAAGTCTCCACAGAAGTGGCTCTGGAACTGTTGGATTGCAAATATGCTGATAAAGTGGTTCGTGACTACGCTGTCCAATGGTTGAATAGAAGTTTATCAGATGATCTCATGTCACAATATTTGCTGCAGTTAGTTCAGGTATCAAAAAGATATTCTTCATAAATCCTGTACATAGCTACCAAGTCTAGTGGATTTTGTACATTTTAAAAAATTCCCTATTGAAATAGAATTTATATACTGATTATTGCTTTGCTAGAATATTTAAGTAAGTATTACTAGTATATAATGAAGCCAGACTCATTTATAGAAATCAGTTTAAAACTTTCTCTTTTTTTTTTTGTCCTAAAATGTTCAGATTATTTTTATTCAGAACTCCCTTTTTAAATTAAAGTCCCGCACTGGACTGATCGTTAAGACACAGTTTCCAGCAGATTACCGAAGTCAGGCAACACTGACTACGGTCAGAGTGCGGGTGCGTGACCACTTTCATTAGTCTGCATAGGGACCTAGGGTGTGCAGTATTGGTCTCGTTAAATTGTTCTACCGTAAAGTGCTCGACTTTGCATGCAGGTCGTTGCAAAGTTGCGGGAGGGGGGGCATCCCCTTCGCAGAGGGTCAAAATTGTGATGGCATGTCTTCGAATCATCCTCAGGGATGTTTCCTAGACCGTCGCCAATACCTCATTGTGCAGCTGTAGTGTGACATAAATGACCTACAACTTTTTAAATTAAGAAAATCAAATCTTAAGTATTTTTTATGAATAAAGTGCCTATTACTATTATGAGTAAACATAATGCACAACATTTCAAGCATATTAATGCCAATCATGACTGGAAAATATTGCAGGTTTTGAATGACTATAAAAATCCCTAAAATTCCCTATGTGTAAATTATTTAGCATGAAATTTATATTTCGTAAAATCTATTGGATTTTTTCCCTATGTATGTTGGCAGCTATGACTGTACAAAGGCATAATAGATTGGACTAAAATAATTACGATTTTATTTATTTAATAGTCCTTTCTAGTTACATCAAAATAATACACTGTTCATCCCAAAATAAAAATTACAGAATCATTTGATATCGTGTTATTTCTCGAGACCACTATCAAGAAATTCTCTCTTTTGAGACGCACTAAAAAGCCTACTATACCATGTCTAAAATTAATTAAACAGAATTGTCATTAACAAAGCAAATAAGTTTATAAATGTAACTTTTCCAAGAAGAAAAGTATAAAAACTCCCCCTTTGGGAAAGTTGCATAATTCAGATGAAAAGATTGAAAATAAAATAAGGGTGGAGAAACCTGTATGAACAACAACATAAATATTTATTATGTTGGAGAAGGAATAAATCAAATCTTGATAGAAAACTCTTGAGGAAACAGTGAAATGATCAAATATAATTTCAAAAGCCGTAGGAAGAACAATGTGAAAGAGCTTATGATGTTTTGAACACTTTTTCAAAAAGTGAAATGGCAATTGCTATATCCCTCCGAGATTTTATTGGTGTGAAATACGCCTGTTAATAATTCAAACTCTGGGAGCAGGAAAAGAATTTATTCCAATGAAAACATTCATTATTAGGTGCTTTCATGCATACCTCTGAAGTGGCATTTTTATTTATTTTTCTTGTCACGAGTGCTAATTTAATAAATAATTCACTTTTAATATTTATTTATAAATAATTCAATTTTAGTTTATTTTTGAAGGTCTTCGAGCAATGGGATAATAACATTTTTAAATTGTTTAAATTTTTGTTATAAAATTAATAATGAAAATTTTCAATATAAATTATTTTTTAAAAAAATGTTTCACACGTAAAGTTTTGGCGATGTAATGATGAACACAAAATTAGAATTTTTGATACTACAGTACGGAACTCGTTATCCGGAAATTGGAAAACCAAAAAACCGGAACAAATTTCAATAAATTTTCCCGCCATTTGAAAAATTTTTTTTCCGCATAGGATTTTAGGATTTTTTGTTCTTTTTTTGAAGATGTTTACCTTACCATCATTTTGAAAATAATCATTAGTGTATTACTTCATCGTTGTTTCTTCTTTTTAAGATTATTTCCAAATATTATTTTTTTTCAGTTGGGTTTAACAATAAAAAAAAACGGCTTTTTGTAGCAATTCAGAAAACCGGAAAATCAGTTATCCGGAATAGCGATAGTCCCGATCGTTCCAGATAATCGGTTCCCTAATGTATTTCTTCTACATTTAGATATTAAGTCTTAACACATTAGAATTGAAGTTAAATTCTAAAATATTTGTGAAATTTTTACTCTGGAAAGAACTTTGGTTTTCTATGGTTTATAAAATATTGAAAATCAAGGACATTTTGCTTTTTACATACTTGTACAAGTCTGTTATGAAATAAGATGGGATTTTTATCAGTTTATGCCTAAAATTATATATAACAGGGGTATGTTATGTTCTAAATGAATCACAGACATTTTCTTTTCTATTATTTAGTTAGTCAAAAAGTAATTATGCATTTTGACTTTCAGGTGATAAAATATGAATCATACTTTGACAACAATTTAGCCAAACTTCTACTTCGACGAGCACTTTCAAATAGAAAAATTGGTCACTTCTTCTTTTGTAGCAATTCAGAAAACCGGAAAATCAGTTATCCGGAATAGCGATAGTCCCGATCGTTCCAGATAATCGGTTCCCTAATGTATTTCTTCTACATTTAGATATTAAGTCTTAACACATTAGAATTGAAGTTAAATTCTAAAATATTTGTGAAATTTTTACTCTGGAAAGAACTTTGGTTTTCTATGGTTTATAAAATATTGAAAATCAAGGACATTTTGCTTTTTACATACTTGTACAAGTCTGTTATGAAATAAGATGGGATTTTTATCAGTTTATGCCTAAAATTATATATAACAGGGGTATGTTATGTTCTAAATGAATCACAGACATTTTCTTTTCTATTATTGAGTTAGTCAAAAAGTAATTATGTATTTTTACTTTCAGGTGATAAAATATGAATCATACTTTGACAACAATTTAGCCAAACTTCTACTTCGACGAGCACTTTCAAATAGAAAAATTGGTCACTTCTTCTTTTGGCATTTAAAGTAAGCCCCTTCTGAACATTTATTGGAGTGCTCAGTTTGGTGTTTAAAAGGTTTATTGTGTCTAATAGTTTAATAATCATTATTTCAGTATCTTTGAATATTGAATAACAAGGTATTAGAAAGTTATATTAACTTACAATAATTATTTTTAATTAATTGAGTCATTTGTATTAGTATCAATTTGTATATGTGTTAAAGCTGAACATTCAAGTCAGGAATCAATCAGTTTGATGAAATTTAAGTTAAATAATTAAATGCTATGTGACTGGAAACCTTGATTTGTAGTAATATTTAAGATAATAGAAGTTAAGATATTGCAGTTTTGCTACATAAAGTTCCATATTTTGAATACAAATGTTTCAATTTATTAAAAAAATGAAGCGGACTGTTTGAGAAAGAAATAATTCTCCCCTAAGCAATAGAATAAAATTCCAAAGTTACAAATACATTTATAAGCTATTTTATTTAAAATGCATTATTTTTCACATAAACAGGGCACCTGCAAAGTCATAAATTTCGGTATTGGACAAAATTTGTCGTGAAATGTCATGATTTTAACTATTTTTTTAAAGAAAATCATGGAAAGTCATGGATTTAAGTTGACAAAAAATCTAATTTTCAAAATGAATTTTACCCTTCCCTCCAATTGTTTGAATGTCTGAATATGTAGCAAAATCCCCACTCACAGTCATGTTTTATTAAAATATAAAATGTTTTTATCATGTTCTTTGAAAATATAAAATGTTTTTATCATGTTCTTTGAAAATTGTGGTGTTCTTTTTATAAATGAAAGCAAGGGCATCATTTCGAGAGTGAATTATCTTTTAAACTTCTGTGATTTCAGAATTTGTAGTATTATTTTTATTTTATCAATTTAAAATTTTAGCTGAAGCAAGCTAGTCATTGACGAAATTTTTTATTCCGAAATGAGAACCGAGAAATCAGGAGTATTTCTTTCCTTTCCGATGAACAAGAAAAGTATCTTTAGAATGTAATTCTGCAGAAAAAAAGAAAAAAAATTATCGCTTTTGTATTTTTTTCAGCTATTTTATTGCTTCAACTCTTTCTTTACTCTGTTTTTTTTAAAATTTAAAATCTATAAATATGAAGATGCAGAGTATAGCAGTTTTGGTTATACCTATCATTTCAGTGAATGTTATTATAATGCTTTTTTAAATTTATTGTTGTGTTTTTGTCGAAGAAAATAGTAACTTCGTTAAGTCATGAAAAATTCTTGGAATTAGTCATGGAAAGTCTTGAAAAGTCATGAATTTGAAAATCTAAAATGTAGCAGATACTATATATATATAAAGCATCTAATTTTAAATTGTCTAAATTATGTGAAATTATTATCTTCTGTGAAATCTTAGACGCAAACATTTTTTTCTTATTGTTAAATAATTTTAAATATCAAAAGTAAAAAAATTTTTTTTTTTTTTAATTTACAAAATATTTCACTTATACTGTTTTTCTCAAACTATTATGGAACATTAAAAGTTATGTAAATTAAATGTTAAATAGATTATTAAAGAGTTCGGTATCTCTTTAGAGAAAACACATGATTTATCCTTTAAAGATTTTTGGAATTTATTGTGGGGTAAAATGGGTTGGGTTTAATGGAAAACTAACAGTCAGTTAGAAATGGAGTAAAGCTATCCAAATAAAATATATGCTACTTACTAAAACATTTAGTTTTTGTTACTTTTTCTTACAGAAAAATACTAATCAAAAATTTTAAGAATTTTCTTGAAATTTGAATTCACAGTTACTCGAATTGAACTCATTACGCAACAGTCTTTGCAGAAATGAGCAACTCATCAAGTGCAATACGCTGAGCACGCATTACATCGTCATTTCTGATCCTTATAAAGCAATAAATTGTTCTCTCGCTCAAATGTGGTAGAAATAGTATTATAATAGAATAGTAAACAACACGTATTGTTCGAAACCAACAAAATATTTAAAAAATAATAATAGAATACTAACTGTATATAATTGTTATAAAAAGTCAAATGTGTAAAAATGATAAGATGATAAGTGCATTTTCGATCCAAAAGTTCTTAAGCGGTCATTTGACCAGTTATGGTATGTTTAATGTTTTTTTAAAAAAAACCCTGCTTTTTGTTGATTAAATGTTGTGCTTGTTAGTAAGAAGTGGTGTTGATTGCAGATCAGAAATACACGACCCATCTGTTGCCACTCGCTTTGGCTTGATGCTTGAAGCATACTGTCGGGGCATGGGCTCTCATTTAAAGTCGATAGTGAGACAGGTGGAAGCCCTGGAGAAACTCACTAAGCTCACAGACATTTTGAAAGAGAGGAAGGACGACACACAAAAAGTATGTGACTTTTCATTGCCTATTAAGTAGCCTAAATGCGCCATCATAAAAAATGAAAAAAAAACTATAATAATTTATGTTACTAATGTAATGAAGAAATACATGCAACTAAATTGGGAAAGTTATGAGTATGTTTTATAAATACATAAATCCTAGAAAAGTAATCCATTCGAGTAAGTAACCCAAGAGGAACTATTGGATAAATTTTTATTATGTAGCTAGGCCAAATCATACGCTTTTCGTCCTATAAATTCCTGTATGTAAAATATACAAGGATAATAATACAGGGTGCATAGCGGTTTTTAATGCTGCTTATTTTCGTTTTTTAAAAGCCCTTAAAGGTGTTTTTTTCATTGGATGTTTTTAAAAAGTGCTTAATTTTCCCTTTTTCAAAACAAGATTTTTCCTTTACTATGTTGATTTTCGCTTCGAATTATGCAAGAAGACACAGTTCACATTGTTCGATTCAACGTTTTCGTAATTAATTCAACCCCATCTAGTTCGACCGTATAATCTGTGCGTAGCGTATGAAAATGCCATTTGTTTGACACCATTCAAAATTTCATGATTTTTGACAATTGTCAAAAAAAATGCCAGAAGTTTTTTTTTTTTTTTTTTTTTTAATTGACATGACGGTTAAAAGAAGATTAAACCATTGAATATCAAAAACTTTCTAAACCTTCCTAATTATGATATTTTTTAAAGTGCTTAAAATATTTTTTGAGTACATGAAAAGAGGTGCCTATTTTTTGTTGAATAATTTGGCTACGCACCCTGTAATATTATTTTAAATAATCCTCATTAATTTTATTATGAACAGGGCTCATAGAATTTGAAAAAATGTTGGTAACCAGTGAAAGTTTCTGGTAGTAAGTAAAAATACTCCCTGTTTCTAGTTTTCTGTTTAGTTTAAAATTTTGTTGAATACATTCATGCATAAAAATCAAATACGTACGTTTGGTGTGTCCAAATGAATGAAATACTTACTAAAAATGTATTAAAATAAAAAGTTGTTTTGAAAGAAATTTCAAAATAATAAAAATCTATCAGTCATTTTAAAGGATTTTGTTTTTGGAATTAAATTTGTATATTATCTGAGAATTTGTGATTATGCATAAAGAGGTCCATTGTTGCAGGTTTTTTTAACTCAAATTTCTTGATGGTTGGAACGTAACCTCCTCAAAATGTACAAATGTTTGTGGAACCTATTTTGAGAGAATGATTTTTACCATTTGAAAATTCACTCTGAAACAAGAAATGCTGTAGATACTTTGAGTCACTTTCATTGATTTCCCTTCATCAGTCAAATCTTTGATACTATTCTCTTATAATACTTTATTTTAATAAAATAAATGAAATATTTTTTAAAAAGTATGCAAACAGATCTTTTCTCTTTCATTTTAATGTGAACGAATGATTTTTGATATTTCAAATTTTTTGTCTCTTCCTTCCATGGTTTGTAAAAACCAGACCCGCCCCTGGTTTTATTGAAAAAACCTGGGGGAAATTGGGTTTTATTTGAAAAAACCTGGGGAAAATTGGGTTTTTTCATTAGTGCTCATAAACTTTAAAATTTTAATATGAAAATATTTTTATTTATTAAATAGTGTTGTATAAGAAAACTAAAATTTTATCTGACTTTTACCTTTAATAAATTTCAAGTGGAATAAATATTTTGATCTTCCATGTTTTCATAATACTATTAATAGAAAGTGAAATAAAAGTTACCTATAATTATGAAGAATATCAGTTACTTGTCCCATTTTATGAATATTTAACCTTAGAAAAAAAAGACTGCTTTTTTAGATAAATTTTAACTTTATAATTTCAAAAAACAAATTAATCTTAAATTTATAATAAAGCATAGATAAAAAGTTTTAACTTATTTTTTTAAAACCAGAAAATAAAATTTTAAATTTGTTAATTGTTGTTTAACTCATTACTTAATAGAAAAAAAAAATTCGTTTGTTTTCAGTATTTTTAAACATACATGATTAAAAGAAGCAAAATAAATTGTATTCAAATGAAATCTTAAAAATAATATTTAAAAATTCTTGAAAGTAATATTTTAATTTTTAATTGTTTTTTAATGGTGGTAAACTTTCTCCAAATAGTTAAAAATTGTCAGCAGATGAGTTAACTTAAAAAAAAGATTTTTTATTTCTTATTATTATCATACAGCAGAGTGTCTACACTTCTCTCTTAGATGGTGATACCCTTTCATGAGTTTTGTAGGTTTATCTATTTCGTAGTTTACTCCAGACCAAAGCGAAAGTTGAAAAGTGTCTTTCGATAGGTGCTGAGTGTAAAGAAAAAAGAATTGGCAGAAATTTTGTGGGAGCTTGAAATTTTATTTATTTATGTCATAATTTTCCACTATTTTTTGATGAAAACTGTTGAATAACAGTGTCAAGCATCCTTGATTTTGGAAAGTATTCAGGATCGGAAATTTTGGATGCCATAACACGTGGCAGAAATTCTGGATGATGCTTAGAAAGACAGTTTTCTGCTACTTGGTCTTGTTCATCATTTAAAAATTGTCCCCTTGTTTCGAGATCCAGTATGCATATGCTAATAAATGAGGTGGCTGAGCAGCCTGATGGAATCTTTTTACAAAATGTATATGGGGTTCTAATTCATCACATGATAGTAAGTTAATTCATATTTCAACAGCTTCTGAAATTGAAATGTTTTCTGATTGAAGCTTCAGAAACAATTGATATCTGTTTCTTCCAATTGATAGTTTATTGGTAAAGCTCAACATTATTTAATATTTTAGACATATTATTAGATTCATTTTGATGTTCAAGAGCAATCTCTTGATGTTAATGGTAATTATTAGCAAAAGTATAGAAATTTTTTTTTTTATAAAAACTAAACCAATCATAATAATTTGAAATATTATTTTTATTATGAGATGAAAATTAAAAAAAGGTCATAATATTTTCAGGAAAGGCTTAAATTTCTGTATGAGCAAGTTCAGCAGGCAGACTATCTAGAAGCTTTACAAAATTTTCCATCACCACTTAACAGCAACCATGTTCTTGGAGATCTTATGTAAGTTTGTTTTCTAATTACTATAACATTTTAATTTATGGGCCTCCAAGTACAAATTGAATATGAACAGAAATACTCAAGGCCCGGTGCAAAAACTTCTTTTGGGGACCCCCCACTGCTTCAGTAATGAAAAACCGAACTTTACAGAGGTAATTAAATTTTTCACCTCATTATACAGGGTGCGTAGCGTTTTTAAAAAGTTCTTAAAGCTGCTTATTTTCGATTTTCATTTTTTGAAAATCCTTAAAGTTGCTTTTTTCATTGGGTGTTTTTAAAAAGTGCTTAATTTTCCCTTTTTCAAAATGAGATTTTTCTTTTACTATGTTGATTTTCGCTTCGAATTATGCAAAAAGACACAGTTCAAATTGTTCTGTTCAACGTTTTCACAATTAATTCAACCCCAATCTATTTCGGCCTATTATCAGTCCGTAGCGTGTGAAAATGCCATTCGTTTTACATGATTCGAAATTTCATGATTTTTGCCAATTGTTAAAAACTATGCCGAAAGTTTTTGTTTTTGTTTTTGACATGACAGTTAAAGCAAGATAAAATCCTTAATTATCCAAAACTTTCCTACCCTGCCTAATAGTGATATATTTTTTAAAGTGCTTAAAAATATTGTTTGAGTGCATGAAAGGTGCTTAAAAGGTGTTTATTTTTGTTGAATAATTGGGCTATGCGCCCTGTTATAGATATATAACAAGAAAATCGACAAGAACCTAAAATAGCTTAAAGACCCCCCCCCCTCATCCAATGGTCAGACTGTCCATTTTATTGATTTTCTGACAATTCTGTGGCCGTCATGCCGAATGAAGTTTTCTGATTGTTAACTTTGTCACCTAGCTGTGAAAAATTCATATCCTTGCTGACATTAAAGCAAAATTCAGCTAAATTTTCGCAATGACGATGACTGGATGAAGGCAATAAGAAGCCCGTATTTTTGTAAGCGTATCGTGTGTTCAAATACAATCTTTTCATTGACTAAATGCGTCCTGTAAACATTTAACTGAATGCCAATATTCCCTCTCTCATGGATCCTGTGTTTGGGCAAGCAATATGTCCCCAAGAATTATGAGAGCCCTTGAAACAATCCAATGGAAATTTCTGTTAAATATCTTCAGATCCTACCATTCAACTTCCACAGCCGCACTCCAAGTTCTTTGTGGTATCCCCCCTCTTTATAAACAGATTGAATTGATCTCCAGCCTGGCATCTCTTACTCAACTTAAAAAGGACATAATTCATGATAATATAACATATTGTTACAATGATTTTGATACTAAGCAACCAATTCCCGCCTTTTATCCTTCAAACTACTTAAAGAATGTAATAAATCTTAAAGAAAACAATAATTTTAAACATCTAAATATGCGTAATTACTTTGCAGATGGCTCTAAAATGGAGACAGGTACAGGCTTTGTATTTTACAACATAAATTTAAAGCAAAAATAATTCCATCTTCCAAGCTGAATTACTAGCCATTCTTGAATGCATTCTACATATTAAAAAACAAAATTATTTTAACAATACTCAACAATATACTATTTGGTCAGATTCGAAATTGGCTCTTTTCTCATTGAAAAATTCTTGTACCAATAATAAACTATCGATTAAAATCCAAAGACTCTTATCTAAGACTAATATACAACTTTCATGGATTAAAGCTCATCAAAACAGACAAGGTAATGAGCAAGCAGATGCCCTGGCCAAATTATCCACAACTAATAAACAAAACTATTTCTATCCGTATCCTATTTCTTTTCTCAGGAAACAACTCAAAACTTCAATCAATAAAGGCTGGCAAATATATTGGAATAATATCGACAAAAGCCGAAGACTTAATAACATTATTCCCGAAATAAACTACTTTAAATCCATACCTACAAAGCAAGAAATATGGTTCCTTACTGGACATGGTCCCTTCCCTACATATTTCAAATTCCTAAACATAACTGACACTGATCAATGTACATGCGGCCAACTGGGCACTCCAGAGCACTATCTTACTGAATGTATTTACACTGCCTCTTGGCATACCCGTCCGCCGAATCAATCTAACCTATACAAATGGCAGAAAAACTTCCTAACTAACGAGACATTAAATACTAAACTTAAAAACACAATGCATTTTTTATCCATTAATGATAAATTAATAAAATTTTAATGTTAACCTCATTAAGTTTATGGACTGCCTACTAAAAAAAAAAATTTATCTTACATAAAAAATATCTATATTCATATATTTAAAATATTTATTTTGTCTACCATGATACATTATATTTATGTACATTTTCTTTATTCTTTTTATTTCTGTTTTTCAATTTTTATGTATATAACAAAATTCATTTTTTTATTGTTCATGTTCTTTTTACTTCATTTATTGTTTCAGTCATTGTTTTTTCTTTTAAACAAATGTGTTGCACTTCATTGTCTTCTGCAAGACTTTCAATGTTGTTAACTAAATTTTATTGTAAAAATTTTTATATGTATTATGTAATATTCAATTTTTGTGAAGCTGATAAATTCCCACTGATCAGGCTAGCTCACCGGGTTGTGGCGAGCTGGACTGGTAGCCAGACGTGGACTATGCGGGTAAGGGTTTTGCAAACCTATGTACGTGTCCACGTCTGGAGGAAAGGGAAAAAAAAAGTTTTTTTTAAGTAAATATGAAAAGTTACTATGCAAAATGTTATTTCTTAAAAACTTTTCTGTCATGAGATAATTTGCTTTGGGAGATTTTTTCTTATTACTTGAAGCAAACTTCTTTGCTTTATTTTCTTTTCACATTTCGGCAAGTGGCACTGAGAGGCATCAAAAAATGTGATTCTTAAAAGCTTTCGTTAACATCAGGGATGATTGTTGTTCGGGGGTACCCCGGAATTCCGGGTTTTTCGTATTATCATTCCTGGAATAAAATCGGGAGCTTTATCTTTCAGTTTCGTCAAATATCATAAATTGAACAGGATGGGAATAGAAAGTTCGCCAAATAGTGATAAACGCTCTTTTGTAGCAACCCTTAGGCAAGGATTCTTACGGCGCTGGTCCGAGGTTAGGAGCAGTAGTGGGGGAAGGGGGTGCAAAGTGTGAGAGAGGGAAGAATTCGTTTCTTCTCCTTTTGTTTGTGTTGGGAAAGGCGTGACGCTGTTGCGGGTGTGGATTGGGGAAGGGAAATAGGTGACGCTGTTGCGGGGAGGGATTGGGTAAAGAAAATCTTTACTGCTTGGCGAATCTTTTTGGAATTAAAGGCAGAGGCTGTAGGGTTGTAGATTTTAGTTGCACTCTGTACTACTTGACAGCACAAGTTAGAATTTTCTCTGCTGAAAGATTTTCACATGCACATTTTGTGTTGTATATTCTGCATACATTTTTTAAGTCATTTCGTTAATCTCATTTTTTATGTAAGCATGAAGTTTTTAACAGAAAAAGATGTGATTTGCGATCTGGAAAAAGACTACAGGAATAGATTTCGTTTTGAATGGTTAATTAAAAAAGACAACTTGGAAGAAGAAATCAACGTTTGGTGCCGCAAGATTGATACTCCAGGTACATGTTTCTGTATTGCGTGCAATACATCAATCAAATATCTCAATGAGGGATTTAAATCCTTGATGAATCATTCTGGAACAGTTGTTCATAAGAAATGTCGTCAATCTGTTAAGAATTCCCAGATTTTAAATCCACTTTATGCCGGATCAGAAAATCTTAACTCATACTGATGAATCACGTACTGTCGATTTGGTCACGCAAAAATCTGGGGCTGAAGCACTAGTTCTGTCATTTTTGGCTGAACATTCAATTCCTTTTTCTTTAGCTCCACAAATTGTGGAGTTAACTAAAACATTATCACGTGATACCATGGCCTTAAATTTGTTAGACATTAGTAGAACCACAGCATCATATAAGCTAAAGTATGGACTTTCAAAAACAATAAAAGAAAATCAATATAAAGTTTTAAGGAATTCTTTTTTTCTCTCTAAACATTGATGAGAGCACTAATAGAGCTTCTGAGAGTATTTTAGCTGTACTCTGTAGATACTTTGTTGAAGACCAGCAGAAAGTGATTTTGCGACATTTAGCTTTGATTCAATTGCCTGCTTGTAATGCAGAATGCATTTATAACACTATTCTTTCAATTTTCAGAGGAAATGGCTTGCCATTTTCAAATTTGATAAGTGTATTAATGGATTTTTGTAATAAAATGGGTGTGGAAAAAAATGGTGCTGAAACTAAAATTCGATCCATCAATGCTCCACATTTGTTGGACATAGATGGAGAAACATGCCATTTCGCAAACAATTGCTCAAAACATTTTATAGGGCTATTTTTGAATCACTTAGAAATTTTATGTGACAACATATATTTTGATCTCAAGAGTGCTGATAAAAGGGAATAGTTCTACAGATGATTTGTTTAGTTCTACAGATGAAATTATTGAAACCCTTAAATAGACCTGACCACAGATGGCTCTATATGCTTCAAGTGTGCTTGAACTTTTGCAATATTTATGGCATGCTCTTATAATATTTTATTTTTAATGGGCTGGATTGGACAAAAAATTGTATGAAAATGTTGAAGTTTTTTCCAATGAAGAAATTAAAAGTCTCCAGAATATTCAAGGTAAACTGGTGGATCTCACTGATGATGGATTATTCAAAGACTTTTTGTTGAGCAGAGAAAGACAAATTGGTGTTTATCAAGCTGTTTTGCCCCATTTTAACAAATTATTTCAATCTAATGAATGCCTTTTACATGAACTACATGTTTAATTTGACCAAGCAGTTCTTGAGCTTTTGTGTAACTTAAAAGGTTATCAAGATGTCTTAAAAATCGACCCCACGGATTCTAAAAATTATTTGCCTGATAGACTCATTTTCTCTGGAATGTATGCTGCAGATAGCAGTAAGAAAACAGATTCTACTATTCAGGGCTTCTTAAAAGTGTGTATCTAACTGTGCAGAAGAAGTTATCGTTGAGCAATCATTTGTTAATTAAATTTCTGCTCTCAATCCTGTTCTGAGGGGAGAGACTACAACTTTTCTGGCACTGATGAAGCTGACAGAATTTTTGCTAATTGTTATTTCAAAGCAAGAAACACTTAAGCTAGACTTAGAATTAAGGCAGTATCAGACTGATGATTCTTTGGCTTTTTTTTGAAAGCAAGTCTACAATAGAGTATTGGTCAAAAGTAATTAAACTTAACGAAGGTAATGTGAAAAAATATCCTGTTCTTTCAAAGGTGATTAAAGTTCTTTTAACATGTTCTATGGACCATCAGTTGAGAGTACTTTTAATTTGATGGGTGACATTATGTCGTGAAATAAAACTTCTCTTAATATTGAATCTTTAGACTCTATTCAAACAACAAAATGTTATCTTTCCTCTCTTAATGCCAGTACTTGTGAAGTATTTGGTTCAAAAGATCCTGCACATGAGCCAATAAACCATGCATTTGCTCATAATTTAATTTACAGTTGGTCGAATTATCAGCAGTCTCTTTCAAAAAATGTTCCTAATGCTACTATTCGTGTATCTGAGAGCCATGTTGATTCTCCACCTCTCTGCACTGCTAAATCTTCTCCAGTTCAAAATAAAAAGCGCTCTCAAAAAGAAGACAGAAAACGGAAATTGGCTCTTGACTCTCAGAAAGAAAACAATAAGGCTAAACAAACTTAATCTTTCTTTAAGAAATAGATATCAATTTAGAAATTTGATGTTTTATGGTATAGAATACCCTGTCAATTATTTTGAAATATTGTTGAATTAATTTTGCAATTTTAATATCTGTATGGAATTATTTATAATTCCATATTATTAACTCTATGTGTTAACTGATATACATTATATGTATTAACTGATTCAACTTAATTTGTTTATTGTTTTTTATTTTGAATAAAATATTTAGTTTTTGCATTAAATTAATTTTAAAATTTAAATTATCTGTCAGTTTGATTGCACAATATAAGTACTCCATTTAATGAAATGTATGTTTTTTTTTTTTTTTGCTTCCGACCGATTAAAAATGTGATAAAAACAATGTACCGACAAATTCTGCTGAGCCCGAGTTTTCTCGGGATGATAAATATATGTGGATAATCAGGGAAGCAGTCAAACAAATGGTATGATATAATCAGAGCTAGAATGTTAATGACCTGAAAGTTCTTAAAATGCAAAAAAGACCCTAAAAGCCATAAATAATGACCTTAAAATGATCTTTTCTTAAAATTTGAAATATTAGAATTTTTATATATAGGAAAAGAAACTTATAAATTGTAGGCTGTATTTATAAATTAAGTAAACAAATACACTTAATAATTAAAATAAATGAATAATTCCTAAATAAAATAAATACCTGATAAATATAAATGGGAATTTATTAATTTTTTGTTTTTTGGCCATGTTTAAAAAGTTATATATTCAAGAATACTGGAATTGCATTGTATTATCAAATGTCTTTTGATATTCTTCAAATTGAATGATTACCTTTCATGGAAAAGCATCTTGAAAAACATTAAAATAAGATTCATTGTAAAACATAAACTATAAATTGATGTAAAATTTTTAAAAAAAAATCAATTCATGAACGAAATGTTCTTAAAATTAAAGTTATCAGTCGAAATTCATTTAAGAAAAATGTAGAAAAAAAATCTAAAAACTGGAAAGATGACAAAAATAAACTATAAGGATGATACGAAAAAAAAAAAACATAGGGGAAGGAAAGACATTATTAACATGTTTATGGATATAGTTAAGAATTATATTTTTTCCTTTTCATACAACAATGCTGTTATTTTTCTAGTGTTGAAGATTGTAAAATCTTGGATTCTGCAAAGCGTCCACTATGGTTAGCATGGTTAAATCCTGATCCAATGGCTGAATGTATGTTTAAAAATTACTCCATTATCTTCAAAAACGGAGATGGTAAGAATACTCAGTTTATGATTCAATAAATCAGCAATTCAAGTTTTTTTAATTTTATTTTTTATAATTTTTTATAACTTTGATTATTTACTTTAGTTATTATTTAGTATTTACAAAGTTGTTTTTTTTTTTTCCTGGAGTGGTACACATCTTTATCATCAACTCTTCAGAAAGAAAGGAAACAAAACTCAACATTATTGGCTTGGAAAATTTGAGAAAGAAAAAGTAAACTTTTTCATTGTTATTTTAATAGCTTAGTAAAATAACAATGAAAAAGTTTACTTTTTATAGTAATAGCTTTAGTAAAAGATAACGACAAATTTGAAAATAAAATTTTTATTTAGTTAAATGAATTTACAATTAAAATTCAATGGAACATATTTTGATAAAATAAAAAAATTAAAATTAAATGAAGCAATATTACAGTGAACTCTCACTGCCACGATATCCAATACAATAACTCCCTCTATTACAATAATGTTCTTGACGATTATTGCATATGAATTAAAGTTATCCACCTCTCAGTAGTGCGATGTTCTCTGAGCCCCTGTAAAACGATTTTTTTCTTTAAATTTCAACCTTATTTTCTCCTTTTGTTATTTTTTTATTTCCAATGGCAGGGCATAAACAAGAAATAACACAGAAAACAAATGCAAAGACAAAACAGGTGAATAAATAAACTAAACAGAATGACCGAAGTCATTGCCCTAAAAGTTCTCTGGCTTGCCAATAAAGCGACGATTCAGCGGCGGAGGTGGGTCCTATTCATGGGCTCTGCCAAGTTGCAGAGCGGATAGTCGGGTGAATTTAGAATACCGATGCGGTGCAAGTGTTCAGCCAGACAGTCGTGGCCCGTTAGGAGTCGAAACTGTGCCACAACTTCACGGCGTGGACCATTAGGGATATTTAGGAGGTCATCTTTCCACCTCTTGGCTTTTATTCTTCCTTGTAATTTGGAAGCAAGAGTTCTTTTAAAAACTTGTTTTAGATGTAGCTTTATACTGTGGTAGGAGATCTCTGTATGTTTTAGCTGGATGTATGCTCTGTATGTTTAGCCCAGCACCCCTCTTTGCGAAGAAATCCGCCTGTTCGTTTCCATAGATACCACAGTGCCCAGGTACCCACTGGAGCACAACACGTTCATAAAATTAATTCATAAAATTAAAGCTTTAAACACGCATTTTTTTATATTTTAAAAAGATATGATTTTTTTGTTAAATATTAAATCTAAAACATCATAAAAATCTGTTTAAAACTGAATTAATTTTTTATTTTGCTTTGAGTATTATTTGTTTATTACTGTCTTTATTTAAAATATTTTATACAGATCTTCGGCAAGATATGCTAACATTGGAAGTGATACGCATTATGGACAGCATTTGGCAAAATGAGGGTTTAGATATGAGGTGAAATCATCTTTTTATTTATAAATAGGTTCTTGATAGATCAATTTTTTCTTTATAATTGTTTTGTCTTTTTTCTTTCTTATTATTTTTAAGATTTTTTCTTCTTCCTTTTTTAGTCCTTTTTTTAATCAATTTTTAATTGATATTTTAAGAGCAGTTTGCTTGTGAATTTTTTTCTTTATAAATTACTGCACAGTTTTTATTGAATATTTCTTGTATAGTTGAGGCATTCAAGAACATACATTTCTGTTCTAAAAATTAATAAACTCTCTATTCATTGGGTATTTATTACATTTTATTTTATTCATAAATGACTTATTATTTTAAATCACTACTTTACTCGTGGCAGAATCGCTGCGACACGGTCACATTGTCGCGGAACGTGACAGAGCTCCTGCGGAGAGATTTTTTACCTTTGTTTCTTAACTTTCTTATTCTTTTCTGCAGAAATTTTCGGAAGAATTTTTTTTTTTGAATTATATTTAAAACATGCCTTTCTCGTGCATTGGAGGAGAAAGAAATTCTCATGATTTTCTATTCTCATTTAAGAATAATGAAAAATGAAGGAATAATGATGTAAAAAATAAGCTTTATTTTCTGCAAAAATTTTTGAAAGATTTTTTTTTTCACCAGAATTATATTCGAAAGATGTACTTGTGATTTTTCTATTCTCATTTGAGAATAATGAAGTAAAAAAAATTTTGGTTTTATTTTTTCCATGTATATTTATTTATATTAAAAGTATCTTGCAGAAAGATAATTGTGCTCGAGAGGTTTGTCGTAGAAAGCCAGATAAAATTCTGCCACAGGACTATTTTATTTTGTTTTAAATTCATAAATACAGGTTACGATTTATAGTTGTTGTGTTTTTTTTTAAAACGATATAAAGCATGGCATTAGTAATTTAAAGGGCATTATTTTTTACAGGGTGCGTAGCGTTTGTAAAAAGTACTTAAAGGTGCTTTTTTGGGGATTTCCTTTTTAAAAGCTTTTAAAGGTGCTTTTTTCAGTTGGCGTTTTTAAAAAGTGCTTTTTTTTCCGAACAATTTTTTTCCCCTTCAGTGATATCTGGTGGATCGCATGCATTTCACGAAAAATGGGGAGTTTGCTACGTAATCATTCACGCAGACTTCATGCCGTACCCACGTTATGACTTGCGCATGCGCGCATACTTGAAACCGAAACCCGAGTACTTCAATTCGGATAGAGAATGTCAGATCCTTATGAAATCTTTTTCTTTTTAATTTATTTTAATTTTGTTCTTGTTTATTTAATTTACTTCTAACACTTTTTTGACGTAGGGGGTAAGGGTACTTTTGTTCTGAGTTCAGGGTCAAGTTGAATTCACTCGGTGATGTGGGAAAGTACTGATTGTTTCAATTTACGCCCGTTTCTTTTTGGGGTTTTTTTAACGCTAAAACTGTTTATAAAAAGTTTTTGCTTTTCAATAATATCATTGATTGAATATGAATTTTTTGAGTGCTTGAAAATTTTTGTAAAGTGCTTGAAAAGTTTTTAAAAAGTGCTTATTTTTGATTCAAAGATTTGGCTATGCACCCTGTTTTATTTTCCAGTCATGTTTAAAGGTTTTTAGAAAATGTTTAAAATGTATGTTTTGTTGTCAAGGATGATGCCTTACGCTTGCTTGGCTACTGGTAAGAGTGTGGGGATGATTGAAGTTGTGAGGAATGCAAAGACTGTGATGAACATTCAGAGGAAAGGTGGACGCATGGCGGCATTTCAGGTCGATTCAACACAACTCCACAAATACATTAAAGAAAAGAATAAAGGAGCCAAGTATGTTGTCTTTCTCCCTTCACAAATCTTAAAAATAATATTTTGTTATTCTCACATTCAGAATAAGTTTTGTATTCCTTGTCTGTTATTGAAAATGAAATTGAATTTTATTGATTTTATGTTTATAAATTAAGTACTTTAAACTATAGAAAAAAATAATTTTTATTACTGCACAGATCCTAATTATGAATTTTTTTGGAAGGTGATTAAAAATATTTTTTGAGTGCTTGAAAAGTACTTTAAAGGTGCTTATTTTTTGATTGAAAAACTGGCTATGCACCCTGTTAAAGGTGCTTATTTTAATTTACGTTTTTTAAAAGCTCTTAAAGGTGTTTTTTTTTAATCAGGGTTTGTAAAAAGTGCTTCATTTTCTATCTTTTAAAAACTGATTTTTTCTTTGCCTTATCGATGGTCGTTCTAAATTGTAACAAAACTGCATGATTTTCAAAATTTTCCTTGCAATATTTATCAGAAACTATGTTATTTTATCAAGATTATATAAAGGTTTTGAAAATTTTTCGAAATTTTATTGATTTTATGTTTATAAATTAAGAACTTTAAACTATAGAAAAAATTTTTTTTTATTACTGCACTGATCTTAATGATGATGTTTTTATTTTTGGAAAGTGATTAAAAATATTTTTTAAGTGCTTAAAAGGTGCTTATTTTTTATTAAAAGATATGGCTCCGCACCCTGTTTAAAGTGGTGTCGAGAACCAAACCATTTTCTCTTGTGCGCTCTTTTATTTGATCATTTTCTAATCAAGTTTATTTGTAGCTATAAACTCCGATGTTTATAAATTCATTTACTTTTAAACACCAAATTTATGGGCGAGTTGGGCATTGAAAAGTCTCACTCGTCTTCCCACCCTTAAACTTAATCAAATTAATTTTCAGTAATACACTGAATGAATTTCTTTTTATAAATCAATCCCAAAAATATTTTAATAATATTTTTAATAAGAAATTGCCCTATAAAGTGAAAAAATTCAGTAAAAAAAATAATAATAAGTGTCTGCATACACAATCTGTGGGGAACTAAATTACCGAAATAAACTATTTATTAAAAACTTCAAAATGAAAAACTGAATTAGAACATACTTCAAACTTCCAAAGTAGTTGGGGGGAAAAGGCTCTGCTCCTGAAACTTGCTTAAAGCCAAAGTAAACATGCTGTTGCTAAATCGCTAATCCAACTGACTGACGAGCAGGCAAAAATATTCTAGTTAGCAAGAGTTTCAGAGCGCATGCGTAACAAATCAACAAATAACAAATAAGAAAAGATTTCTCCCAAGTTATCGTTATATTATTCAACTACGGCTGAACACAATCCAAAAGTATCTGGATGCTCATAATATTTTTTTAATATGGAATGATTTTATTACATTACTAGAATGACAAAAATATTTAACTATTTAATATATTTAATTATTCTTGTCAAAAAAAAAATTCTATGCATGCACATTAAGAACATTAAAGGAAGATTAATGTAAATATGAAATGAAAGAACTGCATTCATATTAACATGCCATAACTGATCAAAAGACCACTTATTGTATTGAACTGTAAAGTGTTGAGTAATTATTATGATATTGAGTAAGATTAATAATTTTTCACCGAAAATCTAAGTTTAACTTTTCATGTTAAGCTTAGGCAACCATGTCTCATTTTTATTAAGAAAAGAAATTACATTAAAATATTTCCTACTGTCACCGTAAATGTTTGTTTTCATTATAAAGTGATAGTCGTTTCCTGTTGTTTGCTCCTCTACTAATGATGGAATCTCTCATTTTTGGGCTAAATGAGCATTTTTGGGCAAGAATCCATAACCATACACCATATGATGGGGGACAAAACCCCTACCTGAAGTAGCATGAACTTTCATGCTAATGCTCAGTAAAGAGTAACAATAGGGTGTGTAGCGCTTTTAAAAAGTGCTTAAAGGTGCTTATTTGTGATTTTCGTTTTTTAAAAGCCATTTAAGGTGCTTTTTTCCATGGGTGTTTTTAAAAAGTGCTTAGTTTTTCCTTTTCCGAAATGTGATATTTTTCTTTACCATATTGATTTAGCCACAAATTATGCAAAAAAAAAAAAAACGTCCTATTCAACGTTTTCAAGATTGTTTCAACCCCTATCTATTTCGGGGTACCGCTGGTCTGTAGTGTCTGAAAACACCATTTGTTTTACATGTTTGAAGAAATACTTGCAGGTCCCCACTTGTGTATACTGAGCTAGATTCAGGGGTAAGGATTTTTGACTCTCATGTGCAACCCTACTGCATTTTGCAAGAGATTCTCAATTTCAGACTTCATTTTCCACCCTCTGTAATAGAATCCGAAAATCTCACTTTCCGCCCTCTGTAATAGAATCCAAAAATCTCACTTTCCGTCCTCTGTAATAGAATCCAAAAATCTCACTTTCCGTCCTCTGTAATAGAATCCAAAAATCTCACTTTCCGCCCTCTGTAATAGAATCCAAAAATCTCACTTTCCGCCCTCTGTAATAGAATCCAAAAATCTCACTTTCCGCCCTCTGTAATAGAATCCAAAAATCTCTCATTTTTGCTGATTACAGGGACCAACTAAGCATGGTCGATTTTTTTTCTCTGTTAGTGATAGAAAATTTGATTTCTCTTGTTAATTTCATCGTTTGTCTACGTCACTGGAAATAAAGTCGGATAAAACCATCAATTGTCAAAAACTTGCCAATCCTGTCTAATAATATTTTTCAAAGGGCTTGAAAGGTGCTTATTTTTTGCTGAAATATTTGGCTACGCACCCTGAACAAACATACCTGGAGGATAGCAAATTGGCTGTCCACTTGGTAATGATCAAATTAATACCTCTGGTTTTGAGTGCTTCGATGATAGTTTTGACAGGGACTTTGTCAAAAGCACGTTCGATATCAATACCATCAGAGAAATCTTTTAATCTGAGAGTGTTTTCTCAAGTGTGTTGGAGAGCGCTCATATAGAGCAGAGTGATAAGCATTGCTGTGAGGAGAACTGTGGCTTATCTATGAGTACAGAGTATCTAAAATATCTGTCAATAAACTTTTCAATGGCTTTCAACAGATAAGAGGTGAGGCTGATTTTCCTTACCAGGTTTCGGGATGAAAATTACCCTGGTATTCCTCCGAGAATGAGGTATACAGTGAAACCTCCGCTAAGCGGACATTAATGGGACCAAAAAATTTGTCCGTTTATGAGAGTTGTCCGTTTACGGGAAGGGTACCCTAATAACGAAATTTAACACCGTAAATTGTTTTTAGAATATTCTCAAAAATGTAGAAACAATTAAATAATATCTACAAGGATACTGTAAATATCTACAAGAATATTTATTTAAACAATAAGAAAGATAAAAATGAATATATAAAGAAGTTTGATATAAATACATAATGCTGGATGTAGCTACAGATAAATAAATATAATTTTCCTATTAGCATAGATACTCAAGTTAGACATATGATACCAAAATAGGAGCTTACTGTCCTCTGTCTGTTTCAATTATTAGGTTCACATCCCCCTACACCTACTTATCATTTGATAGGGAACATGGTTAATATCTTATTGGAAAATAAACTTCCCATGATTCACAGAAAAAAAAGTAATGCATACCTGTAAGTCATGAGGACCTATGGAGATGATTATTCACAATTGATCAATCAAGTGTATGAATAAATGTTTCATTTATATAAACTCCTTTATCTAACACCTTTCATTTATATAACACCTCTGTTAAATACAGTCTTCAAATTGATAAGAAAATTAAAGAAATTTTCAATGGGGAAGAAGCATTGAGAAAAGTCATTTCAACTTGAGGGGTCTCATAACCTGTGTGGTCCAGATGAAAAGATCAAAAGATGCCGATATCAGAATTATTTCAGGAGAGCAGTACCATTTTCTCTTCTCCTTTCTTTACAAAGATAAGGCAAGGTGACAGGAGAAAGATTGATTTTTCGGTGGTGAAATAGCTTAACAATATTTTTAGTTATGGATTAGGCAAAAAGTTTTATTTACATGCTTTAAAAATGGTGAAAAGTTGAATTTTTTTAGCTTGCAATTTATTTAGAAAAAGTAGTGTCCGGTTTGTAGAGATTAAAAACAACGTTTCAGGACCAAAATGACTGTCCGCGTCCGCTTTGCGGAGAATGTGCGTAATGGTTTATTCATAGAAGATTCCCGGGAAATTAAAAATATGTCCGTATTGAGAGGCGTCCGTTTTGCAGGAGTGTCCATAACAGGAGGTTTCACTGCATACCCAAAGGGCTATACAGGCTCGAAGGATCCTGCGTAGAATAGCTCATATTTCAATCTCCTTCAACAGGCATGAAGTCATCCATACCGGGCGATTTATAGGTCTTATAAGATTTAATAGCCCATGCAACTTTTTCATTAGAGATCTTGGTGGCCTCCCAGTCATTCTTACTGCAACCAGTTGAGGGATTTTTGTAAAGATATTCATTCTCTACGATAGGGCCGCACCCATATTTAGTCGTGTTAGCCGCAAACATGATAATTTTTATCTAAACGTTAGTGTTCTAAGCACTCAATATTTTTATCAGTAAACTTAACATATTTTCAGAAAGTTAAATACTTTTAATTACTTGAATTTATTTAAAGCTAAAATAACTGGTACATTTTTTAAAAAAACTTTTTCTATTTTTTACAATTAATGCATCAAATATTTATATATATACATAAGTTTTGGGAGGGGGATATAAATTCTAACTAAAAAGAAGCTTACAGTATGAAAGTGCAAAAATATATGTATATATACGCATTTTATAGAGTAATATAAGTTTGAATTAAATATTTTAAGAAAAGAAAAATGTTTAAACAAAAAGCAAATGAAAAGAAATTTTTTATTGTGTTCAGAAGTTCCCACTGGCCGCACATCGACAGTTACTCTACCGGATGATATCATCCAGGGAAGTGAGCTTCAAATGACCAAATGCCTCTTCCCCTGACTCACCATGCGGATAGCATTAAGGTTGCAACTATAGTATTTCGTAACCTTTGCGCTTCGCAGAAAGTCTGCCAAGAGCGGTTATTAGAAGCTATACGATATACGATATGAAGCTATTATATATACGATTATTAGAAGCTATTAAGGTGTTTCAATGGAAACATTATTCAAAAAATTTTAGGCATAAGAATGTTCACAACATATTCTTATTAAGCAGCAAAGGTAGAAAAAAAGAAAGAAAGAAAAGATAGGTTACTGTCACTATGGAGAGTTGGGACATACAAAGAGAGGAATCTTTCTATTCAATGTCATATTTTGAGCCTATAGAATTCACTCATTTTTTATTAATTTTTGTTATACATACTTGCCAAGTCTCCTGTTTTTTAACGAAGACTCGTGTATTTTACGACTATCTCCTGTTTACCTGTATATTCTCAAATTTCTCCATAATTTGTTGAAGAAATTTAAATATATATTTTTGGCAATAAAATATCCGCTAATGAAAAAAATACTTCTCTTATTTCTTAACTGATGGTGCTATTGCCAGTACTACAGTGTGTTGAGTGTTTAGTAATTATAAGTAATCATCACAATAAACAATCGTAATTATAAAAATCTTATTTTGATTAAGATTTATATACATATTTTTTATTTCGCTAAATGTAAGTGCTTATATTATTTCCAATTTTGAATTTATCTTTTTGACTTACTTGATTATGCATGATGTATCAAAACTTTACTTGTAGCCCAAAAAATTTCGCTAGTAAAATCTCCGTTATTTTATTTCTCCAGTGTTGGCAGGTATGGTTATACCTCTCAAATGTAGTATAGTATATTTATTATTCTAATTTGATAATAACTGTTAATCAGAGAATCATTTAATTTTGAACAGGTATGAGCAAGCAATTGAAACTTTCACCCAATCGTGCGCTGGTTACTGTGTTGCTACATTTGTTTTGGGAATAGGTGATCGTAATCCAGATAACATTATGGTTAATGAACAGGGGCAGGTAAGTTTTCACTATATTGCAAACTCTCTTGAAATTTTTTTAAATTTTATTTTATTAGATATTGATATCAGAGAGAGAAAAGGCTCTTGTGATTGTTGTCCTATCACAGCATTTCTCCAAGCTTATTCTAGCGGAAAGGTACTGAGCTGGTCTATGCCAAAATCAGGGTTGTCACAGGCGACTAAAATGCGACTATTTTTGGTATGAGGTGACTATGGCAACTTTTTTTTGCCGGAAAGGGCTAAAAAAAGCAACTATTTTGAGGAGAAGGAGATAATTGGAAGACTTTTCTGTACTCATAGCGATGTTTATTTATTAATTTTTTTAAAGGCATAAATTGGGTGGAAACTCTGCACCCCACAAGATAGTTTCTGAACAAGCTGAACCTTTTTTTTTCTTTAAAAAAAAATATTGCAAATTTGGGTCTTTACTTTTTAATTTGTTCAATCCGCACCGACTCCATTGTAAGTCTATTTCATTTCTCGATCGCCTTTTCAGTGATTATTGCTACAAGATTCTGCATGATTTAAAAAATAAATAAATTCAATATTATATTGCGATGCGTAAATTTCGAATTTGAGTAATCACTTTTCATATATATATAAACATTTACGTTTATATAAAAATTATCATATTTGCCACCAGCTTGACTGAATGGATCATGGTATATGACAATTAAGTCATTAACAAAATTTTAGTCATATTTTTGATGAATTTTTGTTCTTATTTAGGCAACTATTTTGTTCTTTTTTTTCTGTGGCAACCCTGCAAAATAAATCTTGGGATTTAATGCTAGTTTTTTTTTTTAACAGTTTACTGGTCCTAATAAGATGTAGCATTACTCAAAAAAAAAAAAGACTTTTTTTTTGTACAATATCTTTTGCTAATGTCTAGGGCTGCATGTTTGTCGCGGGAAAAAATACCCGAAATTCGCTGGAAATTTTTAAAATTACGCATATTCTAAACACAAAAAAATTTACCATATAAATGATGCAAAAGACAGAAATTGTGCAAATAATAAAAAAAGCTTAAAAAATACACAACAAAAGTATTTTTATTTAATTTCAAGCAATACTAATATTTTTATTTAAATGACAGAAATTTGGTACAAAGTATTGTACATTGTCAGATTATTCTCATTTATACTACGTCTTTCATCACTTAGTACATTTTTAAACTTGGAAAACGATCTTTCTGCGTCAACACTGTTTGTAGGCACCGACAAACATCGAATTGCCAATTTTGGATATCGTTCTGTCTTTGATTTCCAAAACTCTATCAATTTTCCTTCATCAACGTGCAATTCCTTTACCGTTGCTTTGTAAGAATTAAATTCCCTTATCAACTCTTCGTCATCCTCAAACATTGAGATGTGTTCAAAAACTGAAGAATTGTCCTCTTCATTAACACTTAAATACTTATATTGACAGGGATCAAAAACTCAGCATGCTTTAAAAAAGTTTGAGACTGGCTGGCGAAATCTTTGTTTATCGCTGCTGCTTTAAAAAAAATAGCTTCTAATTTTTTCTTTACACAGTCTTAGAGCATTTTTTTGATTTTAAGTGCTCACAGCGTTTTAATTTGCTTTCCAATACTTTTGATAAATCATACATTTCGTTGTAAATAATATGGGAACTAATTCTTTGTTTCTCAAATAAAGTTAATTGATTCAAAATTAATGGAGCATATTTTTCAATTTCTTTTAAATCTGTATTCAAATTTGAATCATGAAATTCTTCACAAATTGTGCTTAAAACTGAGCTACTACTATTTTCTTTTTCCTTATCAAAAAATTCAGCGTACATATCGAAATAATTTACATGGAATAAACAAGCTTCAAACCAGCTATTCCACCTAGTTTGCACAAGAACCGGTGGTAAAGAATCTTTTTTTGCCCCTTTCCATCAAAAATGCTCGAAAGCGACCTTTACGTGAAGGGCACGCTGTGAATGCGCACTTGATATGAACTGCAAAGCTATTTACATTTTCAAACTCATTTTGCCATATTTCTCCCAAGAGATTTAAAAGATGAGCATTGCAAGTAACATGAACAGAATTTAGAAAAACAGCTTTTAAGCTTTTTCCCCATGCTTTGTTCATATAAGATGCGTTGTCAGTTACAAAAGATGTAATAGCATTAAAGCAAAGTCTGTAATTTTGGCAACACTGAATAATTGCTTCACTGACAGATTTAAAATTCACACATTCTAACGCAATACTTTTAAGATAAAATGAAAGCAAAGAAAGGTTTGAATCGTCGTTTTGTATTTCTACTGATGGAACAGCTAACACGTTTAAAATATATCTATCTTCAGAGTCTGTTGTTTCATCTGTAACAATACTAACACCAGCGGCAGATGTTAGAACATCTACAACTTGATTTTTGTGAAATTTGTGAGTCTTTGGTAGATAGTGGCTTTGTAGGTGACTGGAGCTTGGTATGACGCCTATGTCTTTGAGTGAATTTTCTAAATAACTTCAATACCGGATTATCAAGTTTATGCAAAGGAATGTTTGTTACAGCAAAAACACCAACCAACCAACCAACTTAGAAATCTTCACAGCACGATGTTGCTCTTGAAGAGTTTTTTTTTTTTCAAACAGGGAAGTAATACTTGCTTGAATTACTCTCGGTTCCCCAGCAATCTTCTTTTGGTGAATCTTACTTTTCAAGTATTTATCGCAGCTATTTTTTCTTGAGAAATCAACAGGAACATTGCATGTGCTACAAAATAACAGGTTTCTTCTAACTTCAAAAGTTCCTTTTTTGAACTGTTGACATCGCTCAAAAGCAGTTGCTGTACTCGTATGTCTCATTTTTTTTTAACTAGCAAACTTACATCAGCAGGGTTTGAAAAAAAAATAGGACTAGCTTTTAAAATATAAACTATGCTTATCCTAGAAATCGTTCTTTCTAACTCTCCTGCTATCAGACCAATAAATAAGAAAGGCTTCAAATATTCGTTTTGTGACAAAGTCACGTGTTTCTAAACACAAAGGCCTGGTTAACAAAATATCAAGGAACCCCTCCCCCTACTGTGCTGTGAAAATTCAAACATTCTTCATTTAAAATACTAGTTACAAAAGCCTTATCTCCCTCTCCTCTAAGAAACTGACCCCCTATTTAAGAAATCACAGGAAGCCGCCCAGAGGAGAAATTGTCTGGATATGTACAAAGGTAGTAGAAATTTCATTGCCCAGTGCAATAGCCTGTGTAACAATTTTTATGTCTAACGTTTGATTCATGACATTTTCCCTCTTTTGTGGTTCCAATTTCTTTTGTACTCTTACTGACTTCAGGAAGGTAATCCTATCAGTCTATCACCCTCCTTAAGTGTAGAAAGACCACCTTACATGACAAGATGGGGATTATCTCTTATCTCTGAACTATTTTCTTGTCATTTTTCTATTTATTCACTCCTCCAAATATCTAATCAATTTTACATGTTCAATTTAAGACTTCAGGAAAGTTAAAAATTCTGTTCAATGAAAATAATAAATTAAAAGTGAAAAAAAAATCAAATTTTAAGCAATTTTTGCGCAAATATATTGAGAAATTTGTGGATTTTAGAAAAAAAGAGGACAATTTCGCGCCGCGACAGACCAACAGTCCTACTAATAACTGGCCTATCTGTACATTCTATATATAGTTGTTTCATTATCTTCCACAGCAACAACAACCCGATCTGAGATAGGGCTGTTGCTGTGACAAATAGACATTAAAATTGGCAGCCTGCATTGTCTGACTAATAAATATGCAACATTCTTTTTCTGAGATACATTACGCTGAAGTTACATAAAAATGACTTTATAAATAGTGTTGTTGTATAAATTCAAAAATATATATACTCTAGATGATTAAGAAACCCTTTATTGCAAAACATTTTGGGAAGAGTAAATGTGAAAATTTTAATTATGTGATTTTTAACTCAAGTTTCTTATAGTCAACACTTGGATTCTATGTTATAGGAATATTTTCAGTACTTTAAGATATACTTATTATTTTATAACTTGTATTATACAGGCAACTCAACTCAGAAGACTCCAAGCATATTTGCTTGATTGCATTGCGTAAAGGAGGATACATCAAGGGCTTTTTATCTCTGAGAATATTTAATGTCAGTGCATTATTCTGCTGTCGCAAAGATTCAATCAAATCATTGTTTCTGAGCCAGGGATGTCTCAAATATTCTTGATCAGGGGTGATTGCGAGCCCAACTCAAAAGTCCTGAAAATTTCTTGAGTAAAATCATTAATGACGCATTTCAAAAAAGTAATGTCTTTGCAAATTAAAATCATTGATGTTTTCAAAACATGAAACTCTAAATAAATTATATACAGCATAATTTAAATTAATTATTATGTATAAGTTTACTTTTATCTCTAATCACATTTATTATTCTACCAGAAAAAATATTTACAAATGAAAGAGATGCCAAGTGTAAATTCTAGTTCAAATATTTTTAAATAAAATACACAGGAATTTTTATCAATAAATGTGATTGATGATTTCTTGAAACTTTCTGGACCTTGGATTTCCGGATAACGGTTAGCGAAAAAACCGGAAATTCTGATCTTTCCGGAGCACTATCATCTCTGCTTATTAGAAATTGAAAAATTTCAGAGGGACAACTTAATTTTTCATGTATGGTGAATGAAATATTTTAAGGCTCCCACATTTTTATAAATAATCTTTTCCGAATGGAGGCATTTGATCAATTTTAAAAGTATTATGAACTAATAAATGTCTGTTTTATAATGTAGTATTATTTATTTATTTAATAGATTTTTCATATTGATTTTGGACACTTTTTGGGACATTTCAAGAAAAAATTTGGCATCAATCGGGAAAGAGTACCCTTTGTGCTAACAGAAGATTTTCTTTATGTCATTGCAAAAGGTGCTGAAAATCCAAAGAAGAGTAAAGAGTTTCAAAGGTCTGTCTTGCAGCGAAGCAATTTACCTGTTGTGATTTTATGTTATAAGATTTATTTTGTCAATATATTCAGTATCATTTGACATGAAACTAGTGCTCACAGCCAACTTCATAATTTAAACAATTTTCACTGTAGTTGTTATATTTGGAGAGGATGTAATAAACTTTTTACTTGTAGTAGGTAACTTGGAATCTATATTTAGTACCTATTAAAAGAGCGCTAATTACCATAACACCAGTAGTACCTATTACCAAAATTATGTTCAATTAATTAACATAATGCATACAATCAATTTTAACATTTTTCTCTCATCGTATTTTCTTTACACATAAAGGTATTTTTTAGAAACAGTACTTTAAGTTATGTTCTGAAAAAAAAAATTGAGAAAAGTTAATATACTTAATTCAAGAGTATTTCAAAAAATTTAATCTGATTTACATTATTTTATTTGCATCTTTCTTTATGGAAATGCCTCATAAGCATATTTATTTGAGGCGAAGAAATGTATGTATACGTATATAATATTAGAAATATTCAGTCTTTTCAGCTGCTAAATTATAATCTTGTGATCAACTTATATACGAGATGCAAAAGTTATTTTCCCATTGGTCAAACCTTAGCTACCCGCAAAGTCATGTTTCCTGTTATGAAAGAAAATAAAAAAACATCATTTCATTTGATCATAGTTTAAAGAAAATAGGATCAAAGAGCACTGTTTGCATAAAACACAGTGAAGTGGCTCTATGTTTAAATATAAATAAATTTCAAAGCAGAATAACAAAGATAAGATACTTAATAAAGCTATATTACGCAATAGTTGTCCAAGGTTTTATATTTGCCATTTGATACACTTTGTGCAAAAACTATATTGAAACATTTTTTATTTAATAAAAACATTATATTCTAAAGCTAAACATGTTACAGTCTAACTTCTATTTAACGAACTTCCCTTTAACAAATTTCTCTATTTTGCGAATTTTTTCGAGGAACCAAGAACATTTTGGAAATTTCTTCGTAAAATGAAATATACTTCCAAATAATGAACTGAATTTTCTATTGAACGAACTTTTCTTTGATATACACTTTCCCAAAAATATTTCAGAACATTTTAAACTTGTTAATGCATTTTATGGGTGAAATACCATTGAATTGATTTTTGAAGCCACTTTCTTCAAACCACTTTCCACATTCTTTCCCTTTTTTGTTTGCATTTCAAACGAAAAACTCGAACAAAATTAGTAGATTTTATTATTAGCAATTAAACATAAGAACGCATGTGGTAATGCATGTTTAATATTACTTTTATAATAAATGCAACTATAATTTTATGCATAAATTTAGCCTTTTTTTAGCTGAAAATGTATGTAGCATGATAGTGTAACACTGGATAATGTTTTGCTCTATTCTTGTTTTCCATGCAGATTTCTTTTATGGTTAAGATTTATAAAATAAAGAGTAGATACTAGTTTACAAGATAAATGTGTATTAATTGCTATTTTAATTATGTCTAGTGCTTATGAATTTAAAACCTATTTTGTGTTGTTTAAGTATTTAAAAAGGTGATTTTCCATTTAATGAATTTTCTATATAACGAACTTGTTATCAGGATTTAGCGACTTTGTTAAATAGAGGTCCGACTGTATTTTCTCCACATCTATCTTAATTTTTTTTTAAAAATTAAGTTTTAAATAAAATACTTTAGACTTGGAGGTTATACTTTGTAAGGAAAAACAATTTAATTCTTGTAATTAAAAATTTCAGATTCCAGCAGCTTTGTGGCAAAGCCTATCTCATGTTGAAACGGCATGCTCATTTGTTAATTACGCTGTTCCTCATGATGCTCTCCACCGGAATACCAGAGTTACAATCCATCGACGACGTGGGCTACTTGCGGAAGACTCTGCAGGTTGAGAAAACTGAAAAGGAAGCTCTCGAATATTTTCAGAATCAATTCTTTGAAGCTTATGGGGGTGCATGGACTACGAAATTGGACTGGTTCTTTCATAGTGTCAAACATTTGTGAATATCTAGTCATTTGAAATCATTTTTTAAAAACTTCTCATGGTGTATTTTATTCATAGTGTTTTAACTTGGTTTTGTGTGAATAAAACAATGTAAAATAGTTTTGTATCCTCACTCAATTCAGTGCCAGTAAATGTGCCAAACACTTTTAAAGTATTAGCCAAATTTCAAAATTCTTAGTCAATTCTTAATAATCATGATTGATTGTTTCCCCCATAGAAAACTTAAAATCAAAATACAAATTTACTATAAATTGAATCATGTTATAAAATTCAAATCAAGAGTTGGTGGAATGAATGAGAGGATGAAAAATGTTGTCTTTAAGGAAACGAAAGAAGGTTTGGGTTGATTATTT
This sequence comes from Parasteatoda tepidariorum, assembly GCF_982258835.1. Taxonomy (NCBI): domain Eukaryota; kingdom Metazoa; phylum Arthropoda; class Arachnida; order Araneae; family Theridiidae; genus Parasteatoda; species Parasteatoda tepidariorum. The sequence continues at coordinate 127,707,773 of NC_141756.1, forward strand.
AATGCAAGGTATATCTGCTACAATTTAGATTTTAAAATCCATGAATAATTCCAATAATTTTTCACTATTTTATCCCACAAAAACACAACACTAAAAAGCATTACAGTAAGATTAAATGAAATAATAGATGTAACCAAAACTGTTATACTGTGCTGATTTTAAACTTAAAAAACAGAGTAAAGAAAGAGTTGCAAATAACTAAATACTGTCAGATATATGTGTAGCTATTTAAAGTTGTTTTATTTCTTCGTAAAAGTGTAATATAAAAAGCCTAAACTAGAATTTTAAATTGATAAAATAATTAATAAATAAAATAATCCTGAAATCAAGGAAGTATAAAACAAATTTAAAAGATAATTAGCTCTAGAAATGATCATTTTTTGAAAAAACATAATTTTTAAGGAACAGGATAAAAGTATTTTATATTTTAATAAAATATGACTGTGAGTAAGGATTTTGTTACTAACTCAGATATTCGGAACTCTGTGAAATTAGGAGGGGGGGGGGATTAGATTTTTCGGCGAACTAAATCCATGATTTTTTAAAAAATATATATTTAAAATCATGACAGATTTATGACTTTCCAGCTGCTCAGATACCCTGATAATAACTTCATAGGTTAGAATAGTAATATAAGGATAAGCCTGAAGCAAAATTATTGTTTTTCTCACAAGAAAATATATTTTCTGCAAAAATAATTGGATGACAACCTGTTTGGAAATCACGTGATATTCGACGATGTATCCAACGGAAATTATAGAATTTGATAAAAAAATTGTTTTTTTTTTTTTAAAAAAAAGATAGAGAATATATATTTTTCTTTTGGGTAAAAAATATTCGCCAAAACACAGTTTTTCCCCGTGAACGCTTAGCGTAATTCCTTCAAGTAAGTGGTTTTTTTTCTCATTCAGGGTGCGTAGCGTTTTTAAAAAGTGCTTAAAGGTGCTTATTTTCGGTTTTTTAAAAGTGCTTTTTTCCATGGGTGTTTTTAAAAAGTGCTTAATTATCCCTTTTCCTAAATGTGATATTTTTCTTTACCATGATCATTTTCGCCTCAAATTATGCAAAAAGACATTGTCCAACGTTTTTACAATTAATTCAACCTCAATCTATTTTGGCTTACCGCCGGTCTGTAGTGTATGAAAACACCATTTGTTTTACATGTTTGATGAAATGCTTGGGGGGTCCGCTCTTGCGTAAACTGAGCTGGATTCAGTGGTAAGGATTTTTGACTCTCGTGTGCATCCCTGCTGCATTTTGTAAGAGATTCTCAATTTCAGACTTCCGCCCTCTGTAATAGAATCCAAATCTCTCTCGAATTTTTGCTAATTACGGGGACCAACTTCATTGTCAATTTTTTTTCTCTATTAGTGAAAGAAAATTTCATTTCTCTTGTTAATTTCATCTTTTGTGACGCGCCCTCCGTAAATAATACCATCAATTGTCAAAAACTTGCCTACCCTGTCTAATTATGATATTTTTCAAAGTGCTTAAAAATATTTTTTGAGTGCTTAGGGTGCTTATTTTTTATTGAAAAATTTGGCTACGCACCCTGTCATTTTAATTAAAGCTTTTATATTTCTGTTGTACAGTGCGCAAAATAATATTAAAAAAAAAAACTCCCTGTAAAACTTTTGATCTAATTATTGACTTTTCGTTTACTTGGCTAAAACGGTTTGAAATTCTGACCTCAAATATGCTAATTAGTGCAATGCAATACAAAAAGATATCTATCCCCCAAAATTTAGGGGGTAGTAGCAATTTGGGAAATATGGTTTTAATAGTTTGGTGGGGAGAGCGGACTAAAGATTGAACCCCTAAATGTTACTTTTACGTAATTCACTCTTATCTCTAGAACTTTTTAAGCGAATTTAAAACTCTTTGCACTCAATTATAAAATTCGTTTGTCCAAAGACTCAAAATGAAGCCGCGATCTGGGAAGTAATTTGGACCTTTTAATATTAATTTTTGCACCATATCTCCAGAACTTTTTAAGCAAATCGAAAAAATTTTGCACTCAATTATAAAATTCGTTTATTCAAAAAGTAATTCCAACCAAAAAAAAAAAAAATATATATATATTTTTAATAATTTTGATGTAAAATGTGATGATTTGATGTATTTTAATGTAAAAATAAATCCAAAATTTGAACGAAATTGTGTCGATCCTGAGATAATTAGATTTTCTTTTTTTTTTCTTCTTGCAAATCTTTAAACTTAATAAACCTAGTCTATATTTTTAAACTGTTTGTCAGACTTCATGAAACTAATAGCTTGTTTTATAAATTTTTGACGCTGATTCTGAAAAGGACTTCCGTTATTGTCAATCCCATCAGAGTTTCTTAAAAATAGTTATTTTAATATTTTTTAATCAAGAATCAACAATCATTCAATAAATTAAAATTTTAAAGTTATGTATCAATTTTTATTCTTTTTTTTTTACACTCAATCGAATATAACTAATTACATGCTGATAAAGAGCATTTATTTTAAGTTGTGAGCAATTTTATTTGAGGAAAATGGCTAAGAGAGAATGATTTGAAATAATACTTTTAAAAGAAGTTGAGTATAATATCTCCTTTATAACTTATAATTCCGAGCAGAATAAAACTATTAGTTAGTTGTTACAAACATTTGTTTAAATATAAAAACGCATCCCATTGGATGAAATTCAAAAAAATGCTTATAACTTTCAACTATAAATGTTTTTATTTGCAAATGATTTTATTCAATTCAGCATTAAAATTGTACAAGAAACTATACTGACTTCTTTCTAAAAAATTTAAGATTTCCAAAATTCGTTAATTTTTGAAGTTGTGCACCATAAACAAGTCCAACCCCGCTATAGTGAACACTGTTTTTAGTCAACTCCCGGATATAGTGAACGAAATGTTAGCCCCTATGCCTTGACACGAAAAATAACACGTATCATATTTTTTGTGTATATAGTGAACCAAAAAAAGGAGAAGTTGGATAGTAGGAACTTTTTCCTGTCTTCGACTGATTTTCTTCATTTTTTTTTTGTAATAATTTTGAAATTTCTATCTCAAACTAAATACATATACCGATTTTTAAAACCGTCTATATCATGGAACGTAGCAACTGGTTTGTTCCAATGCATCGTAGTTTGTCTTCTGTGTTGGGTTTAAAATGACATGCCTGCGGAGTTGAATATTGATAGCCATAAATTCAGAATAGGATCGACCGTTCAACGCTAATTATAATACAAATAAATATGGAAATACTAGAATTCACAATATTTTTTACACGAAATATAATATTTCTATATGTAAATTAAATGCTTTCCGTGCAATCTTTTTACTTTACCAAATCTTTGGAGGAGGAAAAAAACTGTCGCAAAATTAAACAAAAATTTATGTAAAGATTATTTCGCTTAACAATAATTCTAATTCCAATAATTTCAACGGAATCAAAAATGTCAACTATCAAAAATTCAACTTTAAAACTTGCCAGATTTGAAAAATATAAATAAATAAAAACATTTTTCACAGATTGCTAAAAAAATTTGACTACAACTAATAATTTAAAATTATATCATTGAAATATTCAAAAATTAGCGTAACTGTATAATGTAATGAAATTAAACTGCCTAAATTATACGTTTAGAAAAAGGATTTTAATCACTCGAGAGAATGGGAATCCTTTTTGAATTTCTAGCAGATCTATTTATCCAACAGATGGCAGCACTCATTATTAAAAATTTTAAAAAAATCTAAAAAAAGTTTTTAAATTTTTTAGTGCCATCTATTGTAGTAACATTTAAGCGTATTTTTACACAAATAGACATTTAAGGAAAAAATTTCAAATTCCTATTTTTTTTATGTAAATAGAAAAAAGATACTTCAGTTCAAAATATAATTTCTTAGAATGAAATACAAAAATTGCCAACGAAGGGTAACTAAAATGAAAGCATTAATTATTAGATATCTTTCATATTTAAAAAACAAAAGTATGTGCATTTGAAATATATTATTTGACCTTTATTTTGATAAATTCTCTCAAAGCTCTTTTAGCTTTACTTTTTCAATGCTGCTACTTTCTTAAAAAGAGCAATTCTTAAGATTTCTTCGTCAAGAAGAATGTGAATGGGAAAAAAAACTTTAATGTACTTTTTATTGTGCTAACCAGGGCCTGATTATCGGCTAGGCCCAATAGGCACGGGCCTAGGGCCCACACTTTCTGGGGGCCTCAAAAATTAGTAAAAAATCCACAATATTTCATTAAAAAAAATACTGAACGAAACAGTTTATCTCAAAAAAGGCATTTTTTATTTCAAATTTTCTTTATATTGTGATAAACCAAACTCGTGTAAACATTGCACTAATCAATTTCGAAAGTACATCTGAATTTTAATTGGTGCAATCTTTACTCCAATGGCTTAAGCATATGCAACTGGAATGCATATTCGCAAAGTCACTTATAAATTATTAGTGTCAACAAGAACTAAAAGCTTATTCTTAATAAATATGTAAAGCTGTAGATGGAAGGCTGCAATCTTTAAAATAATTCAGCTAATCAGTGACTTAAGCTATGAAAATCACTGATTTCAATTGCTGGTGGTCACCAAACTATTTTTATTTTCATACAACATTGTTTTGTTGCTTTGTATTTTGCTTTAATAATTACATGTTTAAACTTTATCTTAGAAAAATAATCTTTAATTGTCTACTTTCAAAATTTTTTAGAATGTTTCTCTTGAATCATGCAGTTCAATAGATTTTTTTTATAGTTAGAACTGCTCTCCAGAAATTTGATTTCAAAATATTTTGTTAGGGGCCCTGAAAATTTTGTGGGCCTGGGGCCAGAATTTGTCTTGATCGGTCCCTGGTGCTAACTTGGTATTGTGCATATTATTTATTAAGCATGATTATTCTTTTTCTTCTTATAATAGAAACTTTTATACAGCAACTCGTAAATAGAAATATTTTAAGAATTTTCGTAAATAGAAATACAGTCAAACCTCTATTTAACGAAGTCACTAAATCCAGATAATAAGTTCGTTATATAGAAAATTCATTAAATGGAAAATCACCTTTCAAAATACTTAAACAGGTTTTAAATTCATAAAACACTAGACATAATTCAATTAATGCACTTTTATCTACTCTTTATTTTATAAATCCTAACCATAAAAAGAAATCTGCATGAAAAGCAAGAATAGTGCAAAACATTATCCAGTGTTACACTATCATGCTATAGACATGTTCAACTAAGAAAAGGCATGCATAAAATTACAGTCGCATTTATTATGAAAGTGATTTTAAACATACATTACATAAACATGCCTTCTTAGTTTAATTGCTACAGATAGAATCAGTTAATTTGAAATGCAAACAAAAAGGTAAAGAGAAGTCACTGCTTTCCTTAAGATAAATTTTAAAGAAAACATTAATACATTTCATAAAGCAGTGGCTTCAAAAATTAATTCAAAGTCATTTTCCCCATAAAATGCGTTAACAAGTTTGAAGTGTTCAGAAATATTTCGGAAAATAGGGAAAGTGGATCTCAATGAAAAGTTCGTTAATTAGAAAATTCACTTCGTTATTTGGAAGTTATTTTATTTACAAAGAAATTTCCAAAAATGTTCCTGGTTCTGTGCCGTAACTACCACTACAAATATTAAATAACAAATCACTAGTATATAAGACATGTTAACTTGATTCTATCGTGAGGTACCTTTTGATAGATGAAGGTTGACATAGTCGTATTATCCAAACTCCCTTCAATGGTGACCCGGACGTGATATGAACTCGCTAACATGATGGATGGTCCATATTAAAACAGTTGATTTGCTTTATAAACTGCTCAAAAAAGGATCCGGTGAAGTAGATAAAGTTGCCCGGTAATAAACAATATAGGGAAAAAAATTAGCGAAATGTGATGTAAAAAAATGAAGAAAAATAAAATAAGAAAGAACATTAGCGAAATGCTATAAACAAAAAAATGAAGGGAAAAAAATCATGAGCGAATTGCTACGATGAAAAAATATAATGAGCAAAAATGAATATAAATAAATAAATAAATAAATAAATAAATAAATAAAGCAGCATGAATCAAGTAGTGGTAATAGTTCATCGAATTATGATCACAGATAAAATTCCGGAAGGGAAGTAATATAGAGTAACTACCACTACAAATATTAAATAACAAATCACTAGTATATAAGACATGTTAACTTGATTCTATCGCGAGGTACCTTTTAATAGATAAAGGTTGACATAGTCGTATTAACTTAACACCCTTCAGTTCCTCGCAAAAATTTGTAAAATAGAGAAATTCGTAAAAAGGAAGTTCGTTAAATCCGACTGTATTTTATACAGGAACATTAAAGCTGCTAAAAACCAATTATTTATCACGTTTTATGCATCTCAAGTGAAGTTACAGAAACTGACCCTTAACTATTGAAGTCATTCTTTCGAACAATGAAGATTCCGTGGAAATTCGATCTAGAACAAAAACTCAATTTGATATAGTTAATTTTGCTCACGGTACAGCGTTGAAACTACAGAAGTATACTTTTCGCAGACCTTTTTTAATCTGAAAACAATAACATTAGTTTAATTATGTTCCGGGAAATTTCAATATAAAAACCTTAAATGAATCCTAGGAAAAAGATAGTCAACCAAAAAATAATCAAAAACTAAATTTCAAGTATAACACATTTATTCGAAACTAAAATATTACAAGACAAAGTTAAAAATGGAAATTTAATCTGTACATCATGTAAAAAGTTTAAGGCAAATTACAAAGTTGAACAATTTCAGTAATCCAATAGCGAAAAATTCCAATACAATATCAATATCAAAGTTATGCAACAGAACACCATATCAAAATGAGCTACCCATTTAAATTGGATAAGTTTGAAGTGGCAAATTATGGAAAGGAAAAAAACATTTTATACAATTTTTCTTCTTTTTCACAGCTATAACCCTTATGGTCAATACAAATATATTACATAGAATAGTTTATGGAGAACAGAATATATTACATAGAATAGAAATATATTACAGTGAATAAAATACTAAGTTTGAAAAACTTTGACAGGGACAATAAAAGCTTCGGTGACTGAGAGCAGTTAATCTGAAAGTTTGTTTTAAAGGATTGAATCTAATATAAAAATATAATAAATAAAATTTTTCTCAACCCGCAGTGTATACAAACAAAGTCTTAAGAGTTATTTAATTTAAAATTTGGAATTTCGTATTTTCGCAAATTCAGATAAAAAATTTCCATGAAATAGTTCAGTTTCGCATAAATCTGTATTAAAATAAAAAGTTTTAAGAAATTAGAAGCAGGGGTTTTAATTTTATTAATCTGAATGGATCTTTAAATTTTACTCCGTAAAAACATCTTATTTCCAGAAACATTTGAAATTAAGGGAGAAATTGCAATTAAACTAATTTCAATAATCTGAAATTACATTTTATTTCATGAATTTAAGCCAAAGTAAAATGTATTTATGAAATATACGGGAAGTTTTTCTATGAAATTATAAATCTACTTGATAACTTAAATAAAAGGGAATTTTGATCAAAGTTACTTAACATTAAATAACACATTTAAAAATTTTCTAGACTAATTTAGAAATTGAATTAAATCATTTTGAAAAGGGGTTTTCTCCAATGGATCCAAAGTGAAGAACACCCCTTTTAAAAATGACAAATTCAATATTTAAAAAATTTCCCTACAAAAGGCTTAATTTGTTTTTCAAGACTTTAAGGTATCTAAGAAATTTCTAACCAATATTAATAGAAAATTAATCACTGCTCGTATCAATTAATCACGAATATGTTTACGCAACTAGTTTTCCGTAACTAATTTTCTAGAAAAAAAAAAGTCACATTTTGTTTTTAAATTATACTAAACGCCACGCTTTATATAACCTCACTCTGCGATCGCTTGTCTGCTCTTAGCCACAAAAGCTTTCTAACAGTAAAAAAACAGGTACTGTGGACACTTTTCATGTAGACTCTGGAATTACATAAACTAGGTAATATTTTACACAATATGTTTAATAGTTTTTGTTTAAAAAATATTTTTTCTAACATTATCTTCCATTACACAACAACAACAAATGAAAGTCAGTATAACAACTAAGTAAACACTAAATACGATCGTAGAGTTTAACATTTTATAAATAAGCTGAAAAAATTCTACATGCTTTTGCAGGGTTTGGAGCAAGAATTCTCCAAAAGTCAAGGATTGAAAAACAGGCTTGTTTAGTGCGCAAATATAAATCTTCAGTTCCATAAGAATTGAAACGCAAGACATTTGAAACGAAACCAGAAGACAAGGGAACACCTTGATCAAACTAGCCTTCATGGAGGACTTTGTTGCAACTAACCCGCATTTGCGTTACATGGTGAGGAAAACCATGAAAGACCTCCCACGGTTAGCCCGACGATAAGCCACTATCCGCCTACCACTAAAGACATTTAATGTCAGCACTGTGGTCTGTACGAATATATGTCTACAACAGCAGATTCTGGAGCCACTTCATTCTGAGCCACTTCATTGGGAGGGCAAAAACTAATCCTCCCCATTTGATAAAGATTGCCGAACAACGTTGAGAAGCTCTTTCATCTGGATATCACAAACCCATGAATCTGGATAATAAGATTTTTTGTTTAAATAGAGGCTTTGGGAAAGAGTGAAAAATAAAGGTTATCGTCTCACCTGCTAGACCAACAAGGAATAAAGTTTTTTTTTTTAAAGATAGTGCAGCTTTTCCTAGATTCTTCTGATTCTTTATTCAAAGCTTAGCATCCTTTTCAGTTTCAGTTCCCCAAAACGTGTCCATCAGCAGCATGTCGAGAAGAAGGTCAATTCTGAAAAATACAAGACACACGAGCAGTATCCATGCGCAAAAACAGAAGGAGAAATTTAACAAACTAAACCAATAAGGTAGAATAAACCTTTAAACCAGCTTCGAAAAAAAAGAATAATTAACTTTAAAAGTTTGAATTTTATACCAGATTTATGTGCTTTTTAATGTTATCATTAGAGCCCGGATTTTGATGACCTAAAAAATCTCAACTAATGCCCTTAAAAAGTGCAAAAAATGCCCCTAAGAAGGGCAAAAAATGCCCTTAAAAATGCAAAAAATGCCTTAAATAAAGTAAAAATATTGAATAAAAATTTTTTTTGTTCTTTAAAATTATTATGAGTCATTTAAATATAAAGCAATGCAATACTTGTTCTACGTTCATTAAAGTTTGAAAAATTTGTTTTATATCCTAAAATAACAAAAAAAGGAAAATATATTGACACCAACATATTTTTATTTTGTATAGAAGCTTTAATGGATATAACAACTTCCATCTCATAATATTACTAAATATCAGAATTACATTGGATTATTAAATGTTTTTTGATAATTTGAAATGTAAACGAGCGTCTCTTGTCTGAAAGTAAATTTTCATTCCTGCAGAAGCTTCTTTCAACGTCTACTGATGTTATAGGAGTTTACTTGAAAAAGACGGTCTCACTTACTGACAATTCTTCAATTTGAAAAGATGTTGCTTCACCTGTTAATATCCTATAGATTTTCTTCATTGTTTTGAAGCCAGTGTAATAATGAAAATTGATAAAAAATAATAAAAATTGGAAAAAATTAACAAAAAAAAATAAACAAAAAATGCATTTAAATGCAAAATGCGCCCCAAAATTTAAAGAAAAATGCCCTATAAATCTAAAAAAAATGCTCTAAAAGACAAAAAATGTCCAAAAATGCAAAAAATGCAAAAAAATGTAAATGTCATCAAAATCCGGGCCTTAGTTATCATAATACATATATATTATTGCACAGGGAGAACACGCTATTTTGGCGTTTTTATACATTATTAATTTTTATTTTGAGCTTTTATTTTCATTCAAATTTGAATGCTTTTGTCAATTGCTAAAGATTTCTCAAAGTTAATTTTAAGAAATCTCAAAAGAATGCAAACAAAAAGAAAGAGTTCCAGTTGAAGTTTAATTTAGAAATGAACAGAAGAAACTAAATCAATATTTAAAAATAATACTAAAAAAATTTGAATTAACTGCTAATTTGAAAGATATTGAAATAAGATCTTAAAATTACTGAAGATAAAAATCCATCAGAAATAGATTTAAAATAAAGTTAAACAATTTAAATGACTTTGAATAATTTCGTGACAAGAATAATTGAATAATTTTAATTGATAATTACAATTTAATAGTTTTAGTCTTCTAATATTCTGTTAAAAACTTAAATATAACAAGTTTTAAATTTAACTACGTATTTTTACACCTTTCTTACCTTGACAATTAGGGTTTCCATACATTGTAAAATAACAAATTAGTTTATACCTGCTTCACTAAGCATTAGGTTCATTTATTTCTTTTTCCTCATAGAATCAAATTCTGGTGACTCAAAGTGGGTTAACACTAAAAAATTTAATCTCATAAAATTGACTCACTAACAAAAATTTATTAAGTAAAAATAAGCTTCCACGAAAAGGTATTAGATTCTTTTAATTGCTTTGAAATCTAAATTAGTGTAGTCAATCCACGCTGTTCTCTGGGCCTGGATTTAGTGCAGGATCCTTTTTTTGAACATTAAGAAGGATGAACTGTTTTTGAACAATAAGAAGGATTGCTCAATTTGGCAGTAGTTGCCAGCTAAATTCTACACATTTTATTGTTGCAATGCAGCTTGCAATCGTTGTGTAAGTACCTTCAAGTACAAGTGGCATACTTTGCTGCCATAATCCGCAAAATTATACTTCAAAAAGATATCATTTTAAGAAAATTTTGACTAAGCTCAGGTTTCTAAATCCTACGCGAACACAAGTTAAAAAATTTAGTGATTTTCATCGTAAATATGACAAATTAGATTTTCAAATTAATAATTTCGGTATCAAGAAAATTCTTATTCGCAAAGGTAGATCCACGAAGATATAGTTTATCTTAAGAAACCGATTATGGCTTAGTTCAAATTTGGAATATTACAACTGTTCACATTTTCAAAATGTAACATTCTACCACCTAACTAATCTTACCCAGAAGCAATATTTACCCCCTTTTAATAAGAAAATATTATAGACGTCAAAATTCGAGAATTCCGAGCACTATAAACGTTCTTGATCTAAGATTGAACGTTAGTAAAGCGCTGGGTGGTTTTTCAGGGCACGGACTTGCAATCTTTAGTTACAGTCCAGGACCTTAATCTAGCCCACCTCAGCTTAACTAGAGCGAGATGAATAATTTTTGTTCTTCAAGAAAGAAATCAGGCTGCAAACGCAAGGGTTATTCAGAGACTTCGGGTCACGGACTTGCGATCTAGCGTCGCAGTCCAGGACCACCCAGTTCTTTCGATACCCCGAGGCTTACTGCACCGAAGAACGGAAAAGTTCCTAAGCGGCTAACAAGTGTAAAGCTCGAAGAGGGGAGTGATATACGGCCGTTCTGCTCCAATTCGGATTTCACACTTGTACTGACCATCAACGGAAATTTTCCGTTTCATAACACGTTCATCAGTGATTCACAAGGACATCGCGATGCATTTGCAAACATCAGGAATTTGCTTCATTAAATATCGGACAAAATCAATAAGCCAAAAATTCATAGTGCTAAAAATCCTCGTTCAAATTGTATTTAAAGATATCCCCTATTTAAAATAACTACAGCTTCGACAATTTAATGCTATCAGTGAGACTCAAAAAAACTATAGATAAGAGAACTCTAGATCAGAGAAAAATGTGGATTTATCTGAGGATTTATCCAAATAATGATCCGATGAAGTTTTAGCTCCCCATAACATGTCCACCAGCACCATATCACCAAGACTGTAAATTCTGAAAAATACACGACACAAAAGCTGTACCTTTGAACAAAAAATGATAAATTAAATCTAAACTAATGAGGTAGAATTAACCGATATTATGGATAGTGTTCTCTACACTAAGGAGCGCTGCAGGCCCTTGACTGCCTATACTTCCAGGTTACTGTTTCTTGGTGTGTTTTAAAACCAACTTGATCACAATATGATGATCATTGAAACGCTGAAAAATGAAGAATATGTTAAATGAAAAGTTCCTGGAAGAGCAAAGGAAGAGAAAAGTTTATCGTCTCACCTACTAGGCCAGTAATACTGCGATTGACCACTTTTTTGTCACTTATATCTTCAATTTGTTCCTTTTTCCATAGACCAGTATGAGGATTTATCCAAATAATGATCCGATGAAGTTTTAGCTCCCCAAAACATGTCCACCAGCACCATATCACCAAGACTGTAAATTCTGAAAAATACACGACACAAAAGCTGTACCTTTGCACAAAAAATGATAAATTAAATCTAAGCTAATGAGGTAGAATTAACCGATATTATGGATAGTGTTCTCTACACTAAGGAGCGCTGCTGGCCCTTGACTGCCTATACTTCCAGGTTACTGTTTCTTGGTGTATTTTAAAACCAACTTGATCACAATATGATGATCATTGAAACGCTGAAAAATGAAGAATATATTAAATGAAAAGTTCCTGGAAGAGCAAAGGAAGAGAAAAGTTTATCGTCTCACCTACTAGGCCAGTAATACTGCGATTGACCACTTTTTTGTCACTTATATCTTCAATTTGTTCCTTTTTCCATAGACCAGTATGAGAATTTATCCAAATAATGATCCGATGAAGTTTTAGCTCCCCAAAACATGTCCACCAGCACCATATCACCAAGACTGTAAATTCTGAAAAATACACGACACAAAAGCTGTACCTTTGCACAAAAAATGATAAATTAAATCTAAGCTAATGAGGTAGAATTAACCGATATTATGGATAGTGTTCTCTACACTAAGGAGCGCTGCTGGCCCTTGACTGCCTATACTTCCAGGTTACTGTTTCTTGGTGTGTTTTAAAACCAACTTGATCACAATATGATGATCATTGAAACGCTGAAAAATGAAGAATATATTAAATGAAAAGTTCCTGGAAGAGCAAAGGAAGAGAAAAGTTTATCGTCTCACCTACTAGGCCAGTAATACTGCGATTGACCACTTTTTTGTCACTTATATCTTCAATTTGTTCCTTTTTCCATAGACCAGTATGAGGATTTATCCAAATAATGATCCGATGAAGTTTTAGCTCCCCAAAACATGTCCACCAGCACCATATCACCAAGACTGTAAATTCTGAAAAATACACGACACAAAAGCTGTACCTTTGCACAAAAAATGATAAATTAAATCTAAGCTAATGAGGTAGAATTAACCGATATTATGGATAGTGTTCTCTACACTAAGGAGCGCTGCTGGCCCTTGACTGCCTATACTTCCAGGTTACTGTTTCTTGGTGTATTTTAAAACCAACTTGATCACAATATGATGATCATTGAAACGCTGAAAAATGAAGAATATATTAATTGAAAAGTTCCTGGAAGAGCAAAGGAAGAGAAAAGTTTATCGTCTCACCTACTAGGCAAGTAATACTGCGATTGAACACTTTTTGGTCATTTGTAACTTCAATTTGTTCCTTTTTCCATAGACCAGAATGAGGATTTATCCAAAAAATGATTGGATGAAGTTTTAGCTCCCCAAAACATGTCCACCAGCACCATATCACCAAGACTGTAAATTCTGAAAAATACACGACACAAAAGCTGTACCTTTGCACAAAAAATGATAAATTAAATCTAAGCTAATGAGGTAGAATTAACCGATATTATGGATAGTGTTCTCTACACTAAGGAGCGCTGCTGGCCCTTGACTGCCTATACTTCCAGGTTACTGTTTCTTGGTGTATTTTAAAACCAACTTGATCACAATATGATGATCATTGAAACGCTGAAAAATGAAGAATATATTAAATGAAAAGTTCCTGGAAGAGCAAAGGAAGAGAAAAGTTTATCGTCTCACCTACTAGGCCAGTAATACTGCGATTGAACACTTTTTGGTCATTTGTAACTTCAATTTGTTCCTTTTTCCATAGACCAGAATGAGGATTTATCCAAAAAATGATTGGATGAAGTTTTAGCTCCCCAAAACATGTCCACTAGCACAATATCACCAAGACTGTAAATTCTGAAAAATACACGACACAAAAGCTGTACCTTTGCACAAAAAATGATAAATTAAATCTAAACTAAAGAGGTAGAATTAACCGATATTATGGATAGTGTTCTCTACACTAAGGAGCGCTGCTGGCCCTTGACTGCCTATACTTCCAGGTTACTGTTTCTTGGTGTATTTTAAAACCAACTTGATCACAATATGATGATCATTGAAACGCTGAAAAATGAAGAATATATTAATTGAAAAGTTCCTGGAAGAGCAAAGGAAGAGAAAAGTTTATCGTCTCACCTACTAGGCCAGTAATACTGCGATTGAACACTTATTTGTCATTTATAACTTCATATTGTTCCTTTTTTCATAGACCAGTTGGATGATTTATAAAAAAAATGATCCAATAAAGTTTTAGCTCCCCAAAACATGTCCATTAGCACCATATCGCGTTGAATAAAAAATACTGAAGCAATATTTACCTCCTCTTAATTAGAAAATATTAGAGACGTCAAAATTCGAGAATTCCGAGCACTATAAACGTTCTTGATCTAAGATTGAATGTTAGTAAAGCGCAAGGTGGTTTTTCAGGGCACGGACTTGCAATCTTTAATTACAGTCCAGGACCTTAATCTAGCCCACCTCAGCTTAACTAGAGCGAGATGAATAATTTTTGTGCTTTAAGAAAGAAATCAGGCTGCAAACGCAAGGGTTATTCAGAGACTTCGGGTCACGGACTTGCGATCTAGCGTCGCAGTCCAGGACCACCCAGTTCTTTCGATACCCCGAGGCTTACTGCACCGAAGAACGGAAAAGTTCCTAAGCGGCTAACAAGTGTAAAGCTCGAAGAGGGGAGTGATATACGGCCGTTCTGCTCCAATTCGGATTTCACACTTGTACTGACCATCAACGGAAATTTTCCAATTCATAACACGTTCATCAGTGATTCACAAGGACATCGCGATGCATTTGTAAACATCAGGAATTTGCTTCGTTAAATATCGGACAAAATCAATAAGCCAAAAATTCTTCCTTGATAACCTTCATAGTGCTAAAAATCCTCGTTCAAATTGTATTTAAAGATATCCCCTATTTAAAAAATAACTACAGCTCCGACAATTTAATGCTATCAGTGAGACTCAAAAAAACTATTGATAAGAGAACTCTAGATCAGAGAAAAATGTGGATTTATCTGAGGATTTATCCAAATAATGATCCGATGAAGTTTTAGCTCCCCATAACATGTCCACCAGCACCATATCACCAAGACTGTAAATTCTGAAAAATACACGACACAAAAGCTGTACCTTTGCACAAAAAATGATAAATTAAATCTAAACTAATGAGGTAGAATTAACCGATATTATGGATAGTGTTCTCTACACTAAGGAGCGCTGCTGGCCCTTGACTGCCTATACTTCCAGGTTACTGTTTCTTGGTGTATTTTAAAACCTACTTGATCACAATATGATGATCATTGAAACGCTGAAAAATGAAGAATATATTAAATGAAAAGTTCCTGGAAGAGCAAAGGAAGAGAAAAGTTTATCGTCTCACCTACTAGGCCAGTAATACTGCGATTGAACACTTTTTTGTCACTTATATCTTCAATTTGTTCCTTTTTCCATAGACCAGTATGAGGATTTATCCAACTAATGATCCGATGAAGTTTTAGCTCCCCAAAACATGTCCACTAGCACCATATCACCAAGACTGTAAATTCTGAAAAATACACGACACAAAAGCTGTACCTTTGCACAAAAAATGATAAATTAAATCTAAACTAATGAGGTAGAATTAACCGATATTATGGATAGTGTTCTCTACACTAAGGAGCGCTGCTGGCCCTTGACTGCCTATACTTCCAGGTTACTGTTTCTTGGTGTATTTTAAAACCAACTTGATCACAATATGATGATCATTGAAACGCTGAAAAATGAAGAATATATTAATTGAAAAGTTCCTGGAAGAGCAAAGGAAGAGAAAAGTTTATCGTCTCACCTACTAGGCAAGTAATACTGCGATTGAACACTTTTTGGTCATTTGTAACTTCAATTTGTTCCTTTTTCCATAGACCAGAATGAGGATTTATCCAAAAAATGATTGGATGAAGTTTTAGCTCCCCAAAACATGTCCACCAGCACCATATCACCAAGACTGTAAATTCTGAAAAATACACGACACAAAAGCTGTACCTTTGCACAAAAAATGATAAATTAAATCTAAGCTAATGAGGTAGAATTAACCGATATTATGGATAGTGTTCTCTACACTAAGGAGCGCTGCTGGCCCTTGACTGCCTATACTTCCAGGTTACTGTTTCTTGGTGTATTTTAAAACCAACTTGATCACAATATGATGATCATTGAAACGCTGAAAAATGAAGAATATATTAAATGAAAAGTTCCTGGAAGAGCAAAGGAAGAGAAAAGTTTATCGTCTCACCTACTAGGCCAGTAATACTGCGATTGAACACTTTTTGGTCATTTGTAACTTCAATTTGTTCCTTTTTCCATAGACCAGAATGAGGATTTATCCAAAAAATGATTGGATGAAGTTTTAGCTCCCCAAAACATGTCCACTAGCACAATATCACCAAGACTGTAAATTCTGAAAAATACACGACACAAAAGCTGTACCTTTGCACAAAAAATGATAAATTAAATCTAAACTAAAGAGGTAGAATTAACCGATATTATGGATAGTGTTCTCTACACTAAGGAGCGCTGCTGGCCCTTGACTGCCTATACTTCCAGGTTACTGTTTCTTGGTGTATTTTAAAACCAACTTGATCACAATATGATGATCATTGAAACGCTGAAAAATGAAGAATATATTAATTGAAAAGTTCCTGGAAGAGCAAAGGAAGAGAAAAGTTTATCGTCTCACCTACTAGGCCAGTAATACTGCGATTGAACACTTATTTGTCATTTATAACTTCATATTGTTCCTTTTTTCATAGACCAGTTGGATGATTTATAAAAAAAATGATCCAATAAAGTTTTAGCTCCCCAAAACATGTCCATTAGCACCATATCGCGTTGAATAAAAAATACTGAAGCAATATTTACCTCCTCTTAATTAGAAAATATTAGAGACGTCAAAATTCGAGAATTCCGAGCACTATAAACGTTCTTGATCTAAGATTGAATGTTAGTAAAGCGCAAGGTGGTTTTTCAGGGCACGGACTTGCAATCTTTAATTACAGTCCAGGACCTTAATCTAGCCCACCTCAGCTTAACTAGAGCGAGATGAATAATTTTTGTGCTTTAAGAAAGAAATCAGGCTGCAAACGCAAGGGTTATTCAGAGACTTCGGGTCACGGACTTGCGATCTAGCGTCGCAGTCCAGGACCACCCAGTTCTTTCGATACCCCGAGGCTTACTGCACCGAAGAACGGAAAAGTTCCTAAGCGGCTAACAAGTGTAAAGCTCGAAGAGGGGAGTGATATACGGCCGTTCTGCTCCAATTCGGATTTCACACTTGTACTGACCATCAACGGAAATTTTCCGTTTCATAACACGTTCATCAGTGATTCACAAGGACATCGCGATGCATTTGCAAACATCAGGAATTTGCTTCATTAAATATCGGACAAAATCAATAAGCCAAAAATTCTTCCTTGATAACCTTCATAGTGCTAAAAATCCTCGTTCAAATTGTATTTAAAGATATCCCCTATTTAAAAAATAACTACAGCTCCGACAATTTAATGCTATCAGTGAGACTCAAAAAAACTATTGATAAGAGAACTCTAGATCAGAGAAAAATGTGGATTTATCTGAGGATTTATCCAAATAATGATCCGATGAAGTTTTAGCTCCCCATAACATGTCCACCAGCACCATATCACCAAGACTGTAAATTCTGAAAAATACACGACACAAAAGCTGTACCTTTGCACAAAAAATGATAAATTAAATCTAAACTAATGAGGTAGAATTAACCGATATTATGGATAGTGTTCTCTACACTAAGGAGCGCTGCTGGCCCTTGACTGCCTATACTTCCAGGTTACTGTTTCTTGGTGTATTTTAAAACCAACTTGATCACAATATGATGATCATTGAAACGTAGAAAAATGAGGAATATATTAAATGAAAAGTTCCTGGAAGAGCAAAGGAAGAGAAAAGTTTATCGTCTCACCTACTAGGCCAGTAATACTGCGATTGAACACTTTTTTGTCATTTGTAACTTCAATTTGTTCCTTTTTCCATAGACCAGTATGAGGATTTATCCAAAAAATGATTGGATGAAGTTTTAGCTCCCCAAAACATGTCCACTAGCACAATATCACCAAGACTGTAAATTCTGAAAAATACACGACACAAAAGCTGTACCTTTGCACAAAAAATGATAAATTAAATCTAAACTAATGAGGTAGAATTAACCGATATTATGGATAGTGTTCTCTACACTAAGGAGCGCTGCTGGCCCTTGACTGCCTATACTTCCAGGTTACTGTTTCTTGGTGTATTTTAAAACCAACTTGATCACAATATGATGATCATTGAAACGTAGAAAAATGAGGAATATATTAAATGAAAAGTTCCTGGAAGAGCAAAGGAAGAGAAAAGTTTATCGTCTCACCTACTAGGCCAGTAATACTGCGATTGAACACTTTTTTGTCATTTGTAACTTCAATTTGTTCCTTTTTCCATAGACCAGTATGAGGATTTATCCAACTAATGATCCGATGAAGTTTTAGCTCCCCAAAACATGTCCACCAGCACCATATCACCAAGACTGTAAATTCTGAAAAATACACGACACAAAAGCTGTACCTTTGCACAAAAAATGATAAATTAAATCTAAACTAATGAGGTAGAATTAGCCGATATTATGGATAGTGTTCTCTACACTAAGGAGCGCTGCTGGCCCTTGACTGCCTATACTTCCAGGTTACTGTTTCTTGGTGTATTTAAAAACCAACTTGATCACAATATGATGATCATTGAAACGTAGAAAAAAGAAGAATATATTAAATGAAAAGTTCCTGGAAGAGCAAAGGAAGAGAAAAGTTTATCGTCTCACCTTCTAGGCCAGTAATACTGCGATTGAACACTTTTTTGTCACTTATATCTTCAATTTGTTACTTTTTCCATAGACCAGTATGAGGATTTATCCAAAAAATGATCGGATGAAGTTTTAGCTCCCCAAAACAATCCCACCAACACCATGTCACCAAGACTGTAAATTCTGAAAAATAAACGACACAAAAGCTGTACCTATGCACAAAAAATGATAATTTAATCTAAACTAATGAGGTAGAATTAACCGATATTATGAATAGTGTTCTCTACACTAAGGAGCGCTGCTGGCCCTTGACTGCCTATACTTCCAGGTTACTGTTTCTTGGTGTATTTTAAAACCTACTTGATCACAATATGATGATCATTGAAACGTTGAAAAATGAAGAATATATTAAATGAAAAGTTCCTGGAAGAGCAAAGGAAGAGAAAAGTTTATCGTCTCACCTACTAGGCCAGTAATAGTGCGATTGAACACTTATTTGTCATTTATAACTTCATATTGTTCCTTTTTTCATAGACCAGTTGGATGATTTATATAAAAAATGATCCAATAAAGTTTTAGCTCCCCAAAACATGTCCATTAGCACCATATCGCGTTGAATAAAGAATACTGAAGCAATATTTACCTCCTCTTAATTAGAAAATATTAGAGACGTCAAAATTCGAGAATTCCGAGCACTATAAACGTTCTTGATCTAAGATTGAATGTTAGTAAAGCGCAAGGTGGTTTTTCAGGGCACGGACTTGCAATCTTTAATTACAGTCCAGGACCTTAATCTAGCCCACCTCAGCTTAACTAGAGCGAGATGAATAATTTTTGTGCTTTAAGAAAGAAATCAGGCTGCAAACGCAAGGGTTATTCAGAGACTTCGGGTCACGGACTTGCGATCTAGCGTCGCAGTCCAGGACCACCCAGTTCTTTCGATACCCCGAGGCTTACTGCACCGAAGAACGGAAAAGTTCCTAAGCGGCTAACAAGTGTAAAGCTCGAAGAGGGGAGTGATATACGGCCGTTCTGCTCCAATTCGGATTTCACACTTGTACTGACCATCAACGGAAATTTTCCGTTTCATAACACGTTCATCAGTGATTCACAAGGACATCGCGATGCATTTGCAAACATCAGGAATTTGCTTCATTAAATATCGGACAAAATCAATAAGCCAAAAATTCTTCCTTGATAACCTTCATAGTGCTAAAAATCCTCGTTCAAATTGTATTTAAAGATATCCCCTATTTAAAAAATAACTACAGCTTCGACAATTTCATGCTATCAGTGAGACTCAAAAAAACTATTGATAAGAGAACTCTAGATCAGAGAAAAATGTGGATTTATCTGAGGATTTATCCAAATATTGATCCGATGAAGTTTTAGCTCCCCAAAACATGTCCACCAGCACCATATCACCAAGACTGTAAATTCTGAAAAATACACGACACAAAAGCTGTACCTTTGCACAAAAAATGATAAATTAAATCTAAACTAATGAGGTAGAATTAACCGATATTATGGATAGTGTTCTCTACACTAAGGAGCGCTGCTGGCCCTTGACTGCCTATACTTCCAGGTTACTGTTTCTTGGTGTATTTTAAAACCAACTTGATCACAATATGATGATCATTGAAACGCTGAAAAATGAAGAATATATTAAATGAAAAGTTCCTGGAAGAACAAAGGAAGAGAAAAGTTTATCGTCTCACCTACTAGGCCAGTAATACTGCGATTGAACACTTTTTTGTCATTTGTAACTTCAATTTGTTCCTTTTTCCATAGACCAGTATGAGGATTTATCCAAAAAATGATTGGATGAAGTTTTAGCTCCCCAAAACATGTCCACTAGCACAATATCACCAAGACTGTAAATTCTGAAAAATACACGACACAAAAGCTGTACCTTTGCACAAAAAATGATAAATTAAATCTAAACTAATGAGGTAGAATTAACCGATATTATGGATAGTGTTCTCTACACTAAGGAGCGCTGCTGGCCCTTGACTGCCTATACTTCCAGGTTACTGTTTCTTGGTGTATTTTAAAACCTACTTGATCACAATATGATGATCACTGAAACGTTGAAAAATGAAGAATATATTAAATGAAAAGTTCCTGGAAGAGCAAAGGAAGAGAAAAGTTTATCGTCTCACCTACTAGGCCAGTAATACTGCGATTGAACACTTTTTTGTCATTTGTAACTTCAATTTGTTCCTTTTTCCATAGACCAGTATGAGGATTTATCCAAAAAATGATTGGATGAAGTTTTAGCTCCCCAAAACATGTCCACTAGCACAATATCACCAAGACTGTAAATTCTGAAAAATACACGACACAAAAGCTGTACCTTTGCACAAAAAATGATAATTTAATCTAAACTAATGAGGTAGAATTAACCGATATTATGGATAGTGTTCTCTACACTAAGGAGCGCTGCTGGCCCTTGACTGCCTATACTTCCAGGTTACTGTTTCTTGGTGTATTTAAAAACCAACTTGATCACAATATGATGATCATTGAAACGTAGAAAAATGAAGAATATATTAAATGAAAAGTTCCTGGAAGAGCAAAGGAAGAGAAAAGTTTATCGTCTCACCTTCTAGGCCAGTAATACTGCGATTGAACACTTTTTTGTCACTTATATCTTCAATTTGTTACTTTTTTCATAGACCAGTATGAGGATTTATCCAAAAAATGATCGGATGAAGTTTTAGCTCCCCAAAACAATCCCACCAACACCATGTCACCAAGACTGTAAATTCTGAAAAATACACGACACAAAAGCTGTACCTATGCACAAAAAATGATAATTTAATCTAAACTAATGAGGTAGAATTAACCGATATTATGAATAGTGTTCTCTACACTAAGGAGCGCTGCTGGCCCTTGACTGCCTATACTTCCAGGTTACTGTTTCTTGGTGTATTTTAAAACCAACTTGATCACAATATGATGATCATTGAAACGCTGAAAAATGAAGAATATATTAAATGAAAAGTTCCTGGAAGAGCAAAGGAAGAGAAAAGTTTATCGTCTCACCTACTAGGCCAGTAATACTGCGATTGAACACTTATTTGTCATTTATAACTTCATATTGTTCCTTTTTTCATAGACCAGTTGGATGATTTATAAAAAAAATGATCCAATAAAGTTTTAGCTCCCCAAAACATGTCCATTAGCACCATATCGCGTTGAATAAAAAATACTGAAGCAATATTTACCTCCTCTTAATTAGAAAATATTAGAGACGTCAAAATTCGAGAATTCCGAGCACTATAAACGTTCTTGATCTAAGATTGAATGTTAGTAAAGCGCAAGGTGGTTTTTCAGGGCACGGACTTGCAATCTTTAATTACAGTCCAGGACCTTAATCTAGCCCACCTCAGCTTAACTAGAGCGAGATGAATAATTTTTGTGCTTTAAGAAAGAAATCAGGCTGCAAACGCAAGGGTTATTCAGAGACTTCGGGTCACGGACTTGCGATCTAGCGTCGCAGTCCAGGACCACCCAGTTCTTTCGATACCCCGAGGCTTACTGCACCGAAGAACGGAAAAGTTCCTAAGCGGCTAACAAGTGTAAAGCTCGAAGAGGGGAGTGATATACGGCCGTTCTGCTCCAATTCGGATTTCACACTTGTACTGACCATCAACGGAAATTTTCCGTTTCGTAACACGTTCATCAGTGATTCACAAGGACATCGCGATGCATTTGCAAACATCAGGAATTTGCTTCATTAAATATCGGACAAAATCAATAAGCCAAAAATTCTTCCTTGATAACCTTCATAGTGCTAAAAATCCTCGTTCAAATTGTATTTAAAGATATCCCCTATTTAAAATAACTACAGCTTCGACAATTTAATGCTATCAGTGAGACTAAAAAAAACTATTGATAAGAGAACTCTAGATCAGAGAAAAATGTGGATTTATCTGAGGATTTATCCAAATATTGATCCGATGAAGTTTTAGCTCCCCAAAACATGTCCACCAGCACCATATCACCAAGACTGTAAATTCTGAAAAATACACGACACAAAAGCTGTACCTTTGCACAAAAAATGATAAATTAAATCTAAACTAAAGAGGTAGAATTAACCGATATTATGGATAGTGTTCTCTACACAAAGGAGCGCTGCTGGCCCTTGACTGCCTATACTTCCAGGTTACTGTTTCTTGGTGTATTTTAAAACCAACTTGATCACAATATGATGATCATTGAAACGCTGAAAAATGAAGAATATATTAAATGAAAAGTTCCTGGAAGAGCAAAGGAAGAGAAAAGTTTATCGTCTCACCTACTAGGCCAGTAATACTGCGATTGAACACTTTTTTGTCATTGGTAACTTCAATTTGTTCCTTTTTCCATAGACCAGAATGAGGATTTATCCAAAAAATGATTGGATGAAGTTTTAGCTCCCCAAAACTTGTCCACTAGCACAATATCACCAAGACTGTAAATTCTGAAAAATACACGACACAAAAGCTGTACCTTTGCACAAAAAATGATAAATTAAATCTAAACTAAAGAGGTAGAATTAACCGATATTATGGATAGTGTTCTCTACACTAAGGAGCGCTGCTGGCCCTTGACTGCCTATACTTCCAGGTTACTGTTTCTTGGTGTATTTTAAAACCAACTTGATCACAATATGATGATCATTGAAACGCTGAAAAATGAAGAATATATTAATTGAAAAGTTCCTGGAAGAGCAAAGGAAGAGAAAAGTTTATCGTCTCACCTACTAGGCCAGTAATACTGCGATTGAACACTTATTTGTCATTTATAACTTCATATTGTTCCTTTTTCCATAGACCAGTATGAGGATTTATCCAAAAAATGATTGGATGAAGTTTTAGCTCCCCAAAACATGTCCACTAGCACAATATCACCAAGACTGTAAATTCTGAAAAATACACGACACAAAAGCTGTACCTTTGCACAAAAAATGATAAATTAATCTAAACTAATGAGGTAGAATTAACCGATATTATGGATAGTGTTCTCTACACTAAGGAGCGCTGCTGGCCCTTGACTGCCTATACTTCCAGGTTACTGTTTCTTGGTGTATTTAAAAACCAACTTGATCACAATATGATGATCATTGAAACGCTGAAAAATGAAGAATATATTAAATGAAAAGTTCCTGGAAGAGCAAAGAAAGAGAGAAGTTTATCGTCTCACTTACTAGGCCAGTAATACTGCGATTGAACACTTATTTGTCATTTATAACTTCATATTGTTCCTTTTTTCATAGACCAGTTGGATGATTTATATAAAAAATGATCCAATAAAGTTTTAGTTCCCCAAAACATGTCCATTAGCACCATATCGCGATGAATAAAAAATACTGAAGCAATATTTACCTCCTCTTAATTAGAAAATATTAGAGACGTCAAAATTCGAGAATTCCGAGCACTATAAACGTTCTTGATCTAAGATTGAATGTTAGTAAAGCGCAAGGTGGTTTTTCAGGGCACGGACTTGCAATCTTTAGTTACAGTCCAGGACCTTAATCTAGCCCACCTCAGCTTAACTAGAGCGAGATGAATAATTTTTGTTCTTCAAGAAAGAAATCAGGCTGCAAACGCAAGGGTTATTCAGAGACTTCGGGTCACGGACTTTCGATCTAGCGTCGCAGTCCAGGACCTCCCAGTTCTTTCGATACCCCGAGGCTTACTGCGCCGAAGAACGGAAAAGTTCCTAAGCGGCTAACAAGTGTAAAGCTCGAAGAGGGGAGTGATATACGGCCGTTCTGCTCCAATTCGGATTTCACACTTGTACAGACCATCAACGGAAATTTTCCGTTTCATAACACGTTCATCAGTGATTCACAACGACATCGCGATGCATTTGCAAACATCAGGAATTTGCTTCATTAAATATCGGACAAAATCAATAAGCCAAAAAATATTCCTTGAGAACCTTCATAGTGCAAGCAATCCTCGTTCAAATTGTATTTAAAGATATCCCCTATTTAAAATAACGACAGCTTCGACAATTTAATGCTATCAGTGAGACTCAAAAAAACTATAGATAAGAGAACTCTAGATCAGAGAAAAATGTGGATTTATCTGAGGATTTATCCAAAAAATGATCCGATGAAGTTTATGCTCCCCAAAACATGTCCACCAGCACCATATCACCAAGACTAAATTCTGAAAAGTACACGACACAAAAGCTGTACCTATGCACAAAAAAAGGATCAATTAAATAATCTAAGCCAATAATCTAGAATAAACCAATATATTTGGAACAGATATGGTGTTTTCTACACTAGGGAGCGCTGCGAGCTTTTGGAACTTTCTTAGTCTGAACAAATGAGCATATAAGGAGAGGTAGGTGTTTGGTCGTAGGAAATTTTTCAAACAAAGTCAAACTGATTTTGAAACCTTTTCCAATAGTTTGTACTTTGAAAAACTTAGAAACTGTTGGCTTCAGAAGTTCTGAAAGTGTTTAGAATCAGGAAAATTCTGAAGTGGTTGGTACTTTGAAAAATTTGTAAGTTTTTTAAAAAAATGGGTGTACAAAGAATTACATTGCACATGCTGTAAGTTAAAAATTTTCATATTGTCAGTACTTTGAAAAATTCTCATGAGGATGGTACTCAGAAAATTTTTGTCTCTTCTTTCGAAAGATCAAGTTTTTTGTACTTTTGAACAAGGAATGATTTACAAATTATATTGACTTTCAAAAATTTTTCGTGCTTAGAAAAATTCTGACTCTGTTAGTTTTATAAATATTCATAAGTTGCTTGAAATCGAAAATTTTATGACTCTTTAATAAACAGAAGATGCTTGGTCTTTTAAAAAATTTTCAAATGTTTTGTAATTGCAAAAACACTGTGTTCATACTTTACTTAGAAAAATTCAGATGCATATTTACTTCAAGTAACTTTTAAATTGCTTTGACTTTGAAAAATTTTCAAGTTTTTAGTACTTCGAAATGTTCTGCAATTGTTTAATCGCAGAAACTTTTTTAATTTGATAAAAACGGCTATATACAGAGTAGTAGTAGTTGGTTTTGGAAATTTGCTTCGACTTCGAAAAAATTTCAAATCGTTTACATTTAGAGAAATGCTGTTGGTAATAAAAAGATTTTTAAACTGATTTTCACTCATAAAATTTTTAAATTTTTTGTACCTAAATGATTAGAAATTTTTAAGTTCAAACATTTCATAAAGATGGAAAAAAAAACGTAGATTCGCAGAAGTTAGAAAAATTCAACTTAATTGGACTTGTTTTGTATTTGGAATTATTCCTAAATTCTTGGAACATAAAAAATTCTTTTAGTTGGGAAAAACTGGTATTTAAGAAGTCACAGGAGTATCTTTTTCTTAAAAGTGTTTTCACTTTGAAAAATTTTCCAATTATTTATACTATGAAAAATTCTTAATCTGTTAACTTTAGAATTTAGATATATTCTGAAATTGTTTGAATGTAGAAAACTTTATAAACTTTTTTTTTTCAACGAATGAGTTGAAAATTTCTGATTTCTAACTATTGAAACTTTTTTATACTTAGTTTACTCAACTTTAAAATTTTTCCTTTGAAAAAGTTTCAATTTTTTGTGCTTTGAAATAATTTAAATTTGTTTAAACATGCGAAATTTTTGAAGTCTGAAAAAAGGGATAGATAATCAGTAGCAGGTGTTTGGTCAATAAAAATTTTTGAACTGATTCAAACTGATTTTGGAGAATTTAAAAATTTTCATGCTTTAAAAAATTTTGAATCTGTGGGTATCAGAAAAATTTAGAATGTTAAGAATTAGATATATTCTGAAGTTGTTTGTACTTTCAATAATTTTTAAATGTTTTGTACTAAGAAATATTCTGAAGAAGTGGGAATGTGAAATTTTGTGAAGTTAGAAAAATTTTCGACTTGTTTCGACTTTGAAAAACTTTCAAATTCTTCGTACTTTGAACAATTATTTATCTAATTTAGAAAAATTCTGAAGTTTTCTGAAAATGAATTTTTTTTTTTAAAGTTGGAAAAAAACGGCTTGGATACAGGAAGTTTGGTCTTGGAAAAATTTCTCAAATGTTTTATTAGAAAAACTCTGATGTATTTATTACTTAGAAGAATTCTTAAGTAATTCTTACAATTCTAATACTCAATTTGTGTTATTTTATGAATAAAATAATGGAATATATAATAAAGTTATGAATTTTACTTCATAAATATCCTATATAGTAACTAAAATAACAATTTAATAGTAAAATTTGATTATTTACAATGTTAACATTCATTTTAGTAGAATGGGTAGACTCGCCCTATACGAAAGATTTGTCAGCAGTTCTATAAAATATACAGTAACAGCGTAACTGTTAATATTTTCTAAAATCGAATTCACAGCTTTAAAGAGGGATAAATAGAGATTACGAAACACCTATTAAAAGCCTTTTTTCTTTAATATTTACAAAAGTTTGACCACTTGAAAGTTGACAAACTGAAAAAATGGGTAGACTCGCCTCGGTTTACGGTAAGAATATTTCTAAGTACAAAACATTAAAAAAATTTTCAATGTACCAACAACTTCAGAATTTTCCTGATTCTAAACATTTTCTGAATTTCTAAAGCAAAACAGTTTCGAAATTTTTCAGAGTACAAAAAAAGGAAAAATTTTTCAAAATCCAAACAAGTTGAAAAATTTTCCAACTCCAAATTTCTGAAACTCTTGAAATACCTTTCTTCCAACTTCGAAAATTTTAAAACTTACCCAACTTCAAAATATTTTTAGGTACAAAAATTTTGAATATTTTTCGAAGTTAAAACAATTTGAAAGTTATTCAAAGTGCAAACAGAAAGTTTCTAAGTTCGAATTGTTTGAAAATTTTTCTAACTTCAAATTAACAGCCAATCAGAAAAATTTTGGTACACACGTGATTAAAATCTAGACGTAATTATCAAAACTTACATTTATCGAGTGACGTTATGAGCTTACTTAGCATTTTCAGGTTAATGTCAAAGGTGCCCAGTATTGTGCTCATATTTCAAAACTGTTTCTTAATAAAACGAACTTTAAGGGAAAATTGTTAATGGGTTATAATTACACTATATTACTGATAATGAGTATGCAAATTCATCATGTCTAACTCATAAATCATTTTATTCAACTGAATATAGATAATTATCACTTAGAATGATTATTAAACATTTATTACATCAACTCACTAAATATAAACATTGTGACTATGAAACTATTTTAACAGTTTAGAATTATTAGACATATCAATTAAAATTAATTATCTCTAAAGGGTTTATTTAGAAATTAAATCAATGCAATTATAAAGCTTTATAGGGAAAACAATAACATTAATTTAAACCAGGAGGCTCCGCCCCCTGCTCGCTAACGCTCGCCAACCCCCGAGAATTGCTACGCAATCCTATGTGGCTCACGACGTGAACCATGGCTCGCTGCGCTCGAGATTCGCCACTCCTGTTCTAAGGCAATACTAAAAAGAAATTTGGTTAACTTCAGCTATATGTCAGCAAGTTTTGAAAATAAAATATTAAATTAGATTTAAAAGTTTGAATTTTATACGAGCTTTAAATGCTTTCTATGTAAACAGTTCGTATATTTTGTTGTAAAAAGCGAAAAATGGAGATCATGAATTTTTACTTTGAGTTTTAATTTTCATCTATATTTTCTTCTACAGAAGTCACAGAGTTAGTTTTAACAAGTATCAAAGGAATGTAATCAAAAATATAGAGTTCAAGTTAGGCTTTAATCGTTCAGAAATGAAACGAACAGAAGTATATATCAAAATTTAAAAATTGCTCTAAACAATTTGAATAATCTGTGATTTTAAAAAGATAAGAAAATAGTCTAGTAAAAAGTTGAAATTTTATATAAAATCCATTAAGAAACATATTTAGTTTAAATCTAGATGTGGGGAATACTAACATGAATTAAACTAATATCGAATAACGAAATAACACTAAATTACCAACTATTTAGTAACAACTTTAAAATGAAAAACTGAATTCGAACATACTTCAGATTTCCAAAGTAGTTGGGGAAAAAAGCTCTGCGCCCTGAAACTCTTAAAACCAAAGTAAACATGCTCTTGTGGAATCGCTAATTTAACTGAAGCAGACAAAAATATTCTAGTTAGCAAAAGTTTCGGAGCGCATGCGTAACAAAACAAATCAGAAAAGATTTCTCCTAATAAGTTATCGTTAGATTATTCAACTACGGCTGGAAAATTAGGAATACTTTAATATTGTCACAAGAAAAGTTCTTACAATATTATGTTAAATAAAATTAACTACGCATTTTTAATACTGCGTTTCCCGCCTTCGCATGTTTTCATGCTTTATAAAGTGAAAAAAAATTTTTTTTTAATGAAACTAACCCGCATTTGCTTTAAATGGTGATAAAAAAAAAACACGAAAACCTCCCACGGTTAGTCTCACTGCAAGGGATCTAGCCTATGATCCATCTACCACTGAGGATATTTAACGTCAGGACAGTGATTGGTGTTAGTCGGGTACGGGATTCTTGTAGACCAGCAATCGCTGGGATTCGAACCAAGTTCACCTCATTGGAAGGTTCTATCTCCCGAAACCACCAAGTCACTCTGAACCATTTGTATCACCGCGTTACACATCTGCAACATACATGAAAATTCAATCCTATAATGAGCTGGATTGACCTATAAAATCGAACTAAATTCAGGTAAAGAAAATATTGCAAACTCGGGGGAACCAAGTTTTGCTGCAGCTGCCAATATTAAAATGCGTTTAGCAAGAATTGCTCCACGACAGGATGGCAGGATATACAATTTTTTTACAACAATCCCCTTGATTGTATATTTGGCTAAGGAGGGATTGAAAAATGCGGTGTGAGACCTTGTTACCATAAAAACAACAATTTCAAAATTTTTCACATGAAGTTTTAAATATATTGGAATTTTTGTGCTATTTTTCACGATAGTGGAGATGCTCAACAAATGCTTTTTATCAATAAATTTTTAATTTTAAGGTCTTAATTTCTTCATTATTTTTTACACGCTTAATATGATGTATTCTAACATCTACGTAAATATTTCTTAAATCAGACTTGTTGAGTTACAAAGGATTAATGGTTTAGAATTTTTTTACAATCTAATGAATAAAAGAAGAAACAAATCTAGTTATATTGAACTACTAGCCGCCAAAGGCGGCCAGCTGTCCGCCCCGCTAAAGGTTTTCACAAATAAAGTTTTTTAAAACATAGCAAGAAATCTGAAGATTAGTGGATCTGAAATTAGTGTTCCTGTCCTGCAATTTTGTCTTCATATCCAGTTCTGCTGCAGATGTGTTATAGCTCTTGAGGATGTTTGAAGATGTAACTTTGCTATGGTAATCTAAGGCCTATGGTAACCTAACCTATAATATAACTATCAGGTGGAGACTTGTTTTTTTTTAAAAAAAAGCCTCAGAAATTGTAAAAGCATACAAAAGTTGCTTTCGAAATCATCATTGGCCAATAGCTGAAAACCTCTTCTAATCTTCTTTGACGTTTCTCTGATACTTCTTGGGCTCTAGAATTGCTTGTCGAAATTCGGTCATGTTCCATCCTTCTTTGACGTTCCACAGACGTTTCTTGGGCCCTTTTTCTTTGAGAATCTCTTAATATCTTTTTCTTTGACAAAATACAAAGTTTCTTGGAAGGCGGTTCTGCCATGTCAGTAATCGGGATTTTAAGAAGTCAACGAATACTTTAGAACAACAATTACTACGAAAGCAAATCATGAAACTTCAATATTAAAATCTAAGTGCTTACCTGCAAACTGAAACTTTCTGAAAATAGCTAATTACATTTAATAAAAACTTAAAATAAAGAATAGAAAAACCAAAGAAATCCAAGATAAGTGTGATCGTTCCTTCTATAACAATTAAATTCCTATTTTATATATTATATAGCTACAACGCTTAAGAAAAAAAACTAAAATGCTAAATACATGAGAACACGAAAGCAAATTAATTTTTTATGGTATCTATTTCTATATCGCTACAAAAATTATCGTCCTCGCTTAAGAAAAAAAAAATAGAGCGTGGAAAGAAGAAAAACTTATTATAACAGCGACAAATATATCAAAGCGAAGCGTTCTATTTACGTATCGAATATGCTGCCACATTTTTAACACAAAAGTTAAACTTTTCTCCACTTCGATAATTGTAAATTAATGCGAACTTTACAATTAAATTATTAATTCCTTTGTATATTAATGGCTTAAGTTGTCGAAAATTAATATTCCAATTGTAAGGTTCGCATTAGCATACATATATAAGAGTGGAGAAAAGTATATGCATTTTTTAATAGTTTTTTGAATATGGCTCTTTGAAGACGAAAAAGCATAGATTTTCTTACAAAATGACTGATAACTAAAAAACTAATCCAAATTTTCGAAAAAGAAAAAAATTACTTGTTCATTATGTCAAAACACAATTACGTGCCGAGTTTCGTGCCTGGGCGAGGCTTCTGGGGCGATATATTGTGATTACAGACACACACGCAGCCGCGTTTATTATTATGTATAGATTACCAGACCTGTGCTGAGGTTCAGAAACCTAGGTTGTGTGAAAAATCAAAAGAAACTAATCATATTCAAGAGCTAAGTTGGGTTCTGTGCACAGTGAGTAACAATTATGGATGCAACATATAGATGTAGATGCAACATATAGAGAGGCAGACAAGGGCGCCGGCAGAATATTATAAAAGGAGGTGCAATCCTCTAACAAAAAAACAAACAAAAAAAGATATTCTGTTATTACATTTTGTTTTGTTATTACCTATACTTTCATGGGTTAATATTTTTTGAAGATGCATTTCATCATTGCTAACAAGATATTTTTAAAAAAAAGTACGAATTTCTTGTATATACCGCGAGAAACTGTATTGATGGCGCTATCATAGCTACTGACTTTGAAACACAAAGTCACTGCTTTGTTTATATCTTTCGAACAAAGTGTCTTACCCTTCCAAAAATTTGGAATTGATATCATTATTGATTATACTTTACACTGTTGAAATATAAAAGAAATCAAAAAAGTCCAAATTGCAAAAAAATATTGTTTTTTTCAAAAAATGAATTTTTTTTGTTAAAAACAAGTAATTTTACATTTTAATGTTGATTTTCTTAAAATTTGAGAAAAATTACTTCAAGAAAGTGTATTTAAATATTTTTGTTGCTGGATGGCAATACGTTAAAAAATTTCTTGCAAAGTCGTGCGCGCAAAAAAACGAAATTTTCAAAAATTCGTATAGTCAAAAATATGCAATTTAAACAAAAACGCAAAAATAAATGTGTCTATTTTCAATAAAGAACAATAAAAAAATAAATTATATCATTTTTGTATCATGGGTGTAAATTTTTAATGGACTGCCCCTTAATTATTTGTTTAGAATAAAAATATTTTTAGTAAAAAAATTTTATAGCAATTTTTTTCTGTATCTCTTTAATTGTTTAAAAAAATCTAGGGGGGTGCAAGTGCACCTCCTTGCACCCCCTGCCGGCGCCCTTGGAGGCAGATGTTATCCATTACATTACAATCAACTACAAATTTGCTGAACACATCTGATTTATCTTCCACAACATTTAGGACAGTAATTCTCAAAAAAAAATTTTGTCGCGGTATTCTTAAAGATTTCGAAATTAAATGTGAAAGAAGATTAAGATAGTTTAAAAGTTGTATAATTATCTGGAAGACACTGTAAAATAGCTTGATGATAATTTTGACGCCCGGTGACTGAGCGATAGCGCTGTCGTGCCACAGGTCCTTGGTTCGATCCTCGGGCCGGACGAGGTTGACTCAGACTTTCATCCCTTCAGTGGGTCGATAAATGTGAGTACCAAGGAACTAAACACTGAGGGTTCCGCGTTCGACTGACCACCTAAAGCGGAACATCTGCTCCTGCACCCCAGAGCCCAAGGTCAAGAAAACTGAGATGAGCACAGTAGGCTTTGGCCCTCTATGAGCTGTCGCGCCGCTGAGTTTAGTTGTTAGATAATTTTGAATGCGAAATAAAATATGTGCCACAAAAACAGTAAGGGATTCATTACTTTAACTGTAATTTTTTTTTTTTTGCTAGTTATTTTTTGCTAGCTAGTTTTTGTTAGCTAGTTTTTTGTTAGCTAGTTTTTTGTTAGCTATGCTTTGTTAATTTGCTTTTATGACTATTGATTGCATCATCATCATATCTGGCTAGACAGCCCAGGGTGGGCCAGTGCCTTGCTTTGAATTCGAATCCACTTCGCTGTACTTTTGACACTTGTTCGCCAGTTTCTCTCCTTTAGAGTAAGGTAATCAGTCTCAACTAAATCCAGCCATCTCAGCCTGGGTCTACCTCTTTTCCTGTTCGTTAGGGGTTTGTGTAATAGGATTTTCTTCAAATTTGAGTCATCATTCATTCTGAAAATGTGAGCTGCCCAGTTCATTCGATTTATTTTTATGAATTTCACAATATCTGGCTCTCTGAAGATTTCATACAGTTCAGTATTGTTGATTGCATAGCTTATTTTAATTGTTAAATTATGAATTTACAAAAGGAAATAAAAGCTATCTTGCTTTCGTTCGTTAATTAATAATTTTTATAGTCATTAAATTTATTATTTTAAATTTTTTATAACATTTATAACATTTATAACATTTCAAGAATGGCAGAGACAGGACCATCGCTGACAAAGATGTTCACACCGTTGAAAATTTATAAAAAAGTATACTTTATAAAATTTACTGGTAATTTGAAGAAAAAAAAAAGCATTGAAAATTTTTACTATATCAATTCTAAAATTTGGCGACGCACAAAAGTGCAGAGACAAAATCTGTGAAAAGATCGAGAATCACTGATTCAGAGTCTCATTTTAAACTAGTGATGGGCAATAACAGGTATTTTCAAATAACAGGTTCCAGCTGTTAAGATACAAAATAATACCTGTTCCAAAATAACAGGTCTTAGAAAAAAGTCTTCAACTTTTTTATACTTGAAAAATAGTTTAAAATGGCAAGTATTTTTGTAACAGATACATATTTTTCTATTAATTTCACAATATTATTAGGAAAAGCATTTTTTTTTCTATGGGTAAGGTTTTTTCGAATTAATTTTTAAACAATATGAAAGCAATTATATATTAAATTATTTTTTATTCTCTATTGTTAAGTGATTTTCAATAATAAAAAAAGCAATTAATCAAACTTTTAACATGTCATTTGCCTGATAATGTTTAAAATTTCAGTCAATTTTAGAGAAGATTATGAAGTCCTTTATTTTTATGTGCTACAGATTTTGAAAAAATAATGTTGAGACATTTCTGTAAATTCATAAATAACATCTAAATATCTGTATTTCTTAAAGACAAGTGTTGTAGCATATTTCAAAAGTGTGTTGTACTTCAATTCAGTATCGTTTTTTTCTTCAGTAAAATATTTACTTTTATGAATTAAACTGAGGTTCATTGGGGCTTTTTTTATCATTCAAAGTATTAGTTTTGAGGTTTCGTTATATTTATTTCAAATTTTCAGAAAACATCGTTTGACTCACAAAAAATTTACTCACAAAAAAGTACACATTTTCTTTTTAATGCTCAAACGTGACAAAAGAACTATAAAACATATTTGCTTTATAAGTCTAATCTACAAAATATAAATTCTGTACCATTTATACATTATGTAGCCAAATGCTCTGTTTCTTGTTCTCAAAGAATTCTAAAAAAAAATTATAAATCGATCCGTTGCACACTGTATGATTTATCACAAATGCTTTAAAAGATCCAGGAGAACCTAAACATTTCCAACCATATTTTTTCGTAATATTCGTCCTCTAGAATTTAAAGTTGACAAAAATTCAATTAAATGTAAGCTTAAATTCTTTTACTGTGTAAACTTTTTTACAAAATAGATTATACAAAAACTTGCTTTAAACAAGATGTTTATTTGATACAAATTTCGTTTTGTAAAAAGCCGCGAAGTTCTGTGCTTATATAGAGGTTCTAGTTGCGTAACAAAATTTGTAAGTTTAAATATATAAATAAAGCTGATTAATTTTAAATCATTTGTTAAATCGAATATCTAGTAAACAAAGCTGTGTTTAAATTACTCTTTTTTTCAACTCCTACAATTTTGGCAGGAGCCCCTATTTGCTGCCGCTCACCTGCCCCCATGATTACTTCGCAACCATCGTCGTTTCTTTTTGCGAAACAGATAGTTTTCCCAGATCTGAAGGTACTCGCTTAATGTAAATATATTCTCTCCTTCGTTTAACCCTCTAACTACAATTCCCCAAAGATTTGTTTTGTGATTATTATTACGATCCATTTGTTTCCTAATCACTTCATTCTAACGCCACTTTCGTAAAATTATTTATATTTTCTGACATAATAAATTTAGTGAATTTTACTGACAGTGATTTATAATTTCATTTACTTAAATACCTAAAAGTAGTCTAACTGCATACATTGCAACCCAGTTCAACTTTTTAAATATAATTCGAATAACATCAATTTATAGTTTTAAACTAATAAAAATATATGTTTACTAAAATGTAATTGATTCAGCTTTACCAATTTGCACGAGCTAAAACATTTAACAAATTAAATACAACAAGAGCATGCAGGTAATCCAATATTTTCTTAAACATTTCTAAAAAAAATTAAATATTCAAAATGAACACCAGTATACGAATTTAGCATAATTTTTAAAGAAACAAGCCTTTTAATAACAATTCTAAACTTTTCTTGGATTGTATAAATAATATTTTAATTTTAAAACAATAAGCACATTAATTTAAAAACATCACATACTATGTAGCCTTTAATGATAATTTTTATATCAAGTAAAATTCAGACCAATAAGGGACAAAAATTCGCCAAATTAACTGTAACAGATTTTTTTCCTTTCCTGCAGAATATTATCATTTAAAGATATATTATTTACTTTCTTCAAAAATTCAAAATAAATAAATCTCTTAAGCAACAAAATAATAGGCAATGCCAGAGAGACATCTATTTGTATGCGAGTGGACGAAATTCAGCGAAATAACAAATCACTCTTCACGTTTTTAGCATTGATTGAATTACCACAGCAAATAACTACAACGGAAGTAAAGGACACGCCATCATTTAAAGATATTGAGATTCAATTCGCGACCTCAAAGATCACGGTCACCTCCAAAACGAAAGCCGAAAAAGAAACCCGCAGCGAAAGCTAGGGAGGTGGGGGGCCAACGTCGTAAAGAGGTGTCTGGATTCTCCAAGTAAAACTCCTTCCCCCAAAAGACGATTGTAATTAATACAGTAAACACAGTAGGCAGCAGAAATAGCCATTAAAAAATGTGGAGCACTTTCAAGTAAATGAAACTCCTTCCCCCAAAAGACGATTGCAATTAATACAGTAAACACAGTAGGCAGCAGAAATAGCCATTAAAAAATGTGGAGCACTTTCAAGTAAATGAAACTCCTTCCCCCAAAAGACTATTGTAATTAATACAGTAAACACAGTAGGCAGCAGAAATAGCCATTAAAAAATGTGGAGCACTTTCAAGTAAATGAAACTCCTTCCCCCAAAAGACGATTGTAATTAATACAGTAAACACAGTAGGCAGCAGAAATAGCCATTAAAAAATGTGGAGCACTTTCAAGTAAATGCCAGCCACAGTTACTCTATTGTAAACAATTCACTATTTCAAACAAAATATTCTGAATTTTTTATTAAATGTATAAAATTCATAAATTTAATTACCTTAAACTTCATTACTTAACTTCCTAAATAGGTTCCTAAAAAAATAATAGCTATGTAATTAGTTTTAGAGTCCTTAATCGCTAACTGTAGGCTTACTTTGGCTAAAGGTTAGGAATTGTTTCTCCTTTTTTTCCTCTCATTAATTTCATTTACGTTTCTATTTCAGTACATAAAATAAATAATAGTTATTTTATCATTCACAAAATATCATTTGATAGATTAACACGGAAAAAAAATATTTACATATTATTCTACTACTCTTCATCCTCTCTCTGTAGGGGAGAGTGGAGTCAATTGTAACAGGGTACGATTGTAACAGAGACAAAATTTCTAGTGTCGGGTTCTATATTTGGTTCCTAGGTGGCGCACAAGGTGTATTTAATAAATCTACATGTACACCCCTGCTGGCAACCATTTTTATGTACTTTTGAAAGAGTTACATTACAAAAGATATTTTCACGCTACGTAAGTACTTTTTTTGGGATTAGAATATTATATTGTAACAAAGTAATTTTGTTTGAACAAATAAAAATTACTAATCGAATATGTAAGTGAACACCTTAATTAACCTTTCAATAGTAAAAAATTAGTTTTGTTAATTAACTAGCATTGTTTTTAACAAATGAAGCTGAAATGGCGTCTTGGGGACGATTGTAACAATAAGTAAAGGGACGAGTGTAACAGCTGAAAATAAATAATCTTACGTTACAAACCATTACTTAACTCCTTAAGAACCACCA
The DNA here is from genome assembly GCF_982258835.1 of Parasteatoda tepidariorum. Taxonomy (NCBI): domain Eukaryota; kingdom Metazoa; phylum Arthropoda; class Arachnida; order Araneae; family Theridiidae; genus Parasteatoda; species Parasteatoda tepidariorum. Next base: position 127,745,294 of record NC_141756.1, read on the forward strand.
ATAGTTTCTTATATCATTTATATTATGTTTATTTGTCACCTTTCACAGCATAAATTAAAATTTTTAACCCCTTAAAGTTAAAAGTTTAACCCTTTAGGTCTCTGCTCATTCTTATTTTCACTCCTAAAATATCACTACTATTTTGATCATTAAAAAAATATATCACAACTATGATAGTATGTATAATTAACTATGACTTAGTTGAATTTATGAACTGTTAAAATTGACCCCGTAAGTGGGGACAATTGTAACAAGTGCACGACTGTCGAAAATTGTTAATAACTAATATAATAACATTTAAAATGAGATATTTATTTTTTTTTCTAGTAGAGGATAGTCTACTTTACTCGTCTGTCAATTAATACTAATAATAAATTGGATTTTTTGTTAGTTAAATATAGTTAAGTAAAATATGTTACAATTGCCCCACTCTCCCCTACTATTGTACTACCCTTTATGCTTCGTCATCTGCATAAACATCGAAAGTCACAACTCTAAAACTTACAATTTTTATATCTTAATAATTATTAACTAGATTTTTTAGGGATTTCAGAAATTACATAAAAATATTGTACTAAGTAGTTTAAATGATTTCGTATTTATATATACATAAGTTCAGCATATTACACAGAGCATATTCAGCATATTATTGAACAGAGTGCAAAAGGATTAAAGATAGGGAGAAAAAATATAGTGTTTGATAATATAGCTTGCATATAAAGAAAATATAGTGTTTAAATAAAGCTTGAATAGAACATACTAAGATGTCTAGAACATATTAAATATAGTTTTAATAATTTTAACAACCCCTTTTTATATTGAAATAAAAAGTAAAAATATTTATTGCTTATCATACGCCCGAAAATCCAAAGAGTATGGAAGACAGGTCACCGTGCCCAGCATTGCTGCAAATTAGCTTAAACTGCAAAATACTAGGAAAGGCTGTGACAAAATACTAGGCTGTTCCAAAATATTGCCTGTTCCAAAATACTAGCCTGTGATAAAAATAACAGGCTGTTCCGATATAGCATATTTAAAATATTAGGTGGTAGTTTTATTAATAGGTTGTTAAGACACAGAAGTAGAACCACAAGGGGGGAGGGGCTAGCAGTGGACTAGCAATAATTTTTTTTTTCATTTAAACCTTAGAAACTATTTTTTTACTAAGAAATTTAAAACACCCTTAACGTATTTTAACAATATAATTGCAGAATAATGATTTCTTTAGGAGTGAAATTAAAAAAAAAAAAAAGGCATTTAATGATTTACTTCGGACGCAAAATAATTTTAACGAAACGAAATTTAAGTACTATTATTAATTTATGATTGGAATTAATATTTAAGTTCATAGAACGACATCTAGTTTCATTGGAACTAAATTTTAAGACTTCTAATTACAGCTCTTTTATTTTTTAGACTATGAAAACACAGATATTGAGATTCATCATAATTTCACATATACGTTTCAAACTTATCGTATGCTACTCACGTCCCGCAGTGGACTGATCGCTAAATTCTGCCACACGGTTCCCATCAGACCACTAAAGTCAAGCATCACTGGCTGCCGTCAGGGTGCGGGTGGGTGACCACTTGGATCAGTCTGCGTAGGGACCGAGGGTGTGCGGTACGGGTCCTCGTTAAACTGTTTTACCGTAAAGTGCTCCAATTCCGCTGCAGGTCGTCGGGCTACCGAAGCGGGGATGCCTCTGCAGAGGATCAAAATTGTGATGGCATGTCTTCGGATCATCCTCAGGGATGCTTCCCAAACCGTTGCCAATAGTCCAATGTGCAGCTCTTGTGCGACGTAAGTGAACTACAACGCGTGCTATTCACGCGAGAAGTTTTTTATTCTTGCTGCTACAAGTAAACAGTTTTTGAAGTCTATAAATTGCTTTTAAGTTTAGAAATATCATGCTTACACTTACAGGGAGGGGAAAAAAAAAAAGACTGTTGAAAACATTTTGTTCAATTGATCGGATTTTCACGTTTTAAATGCTATCTATAATAAGTCAAATTCTTTGACTAAACCGATCTTTTGTTCGTTGAATTTGGGTTATTTGTTTTTCCTTTTAATTCTATTTAGGCTTGTTAATTTTACTTTTTACGTATTCCATGCAAAAAAAAAATTATAATATTAAATAAATATAATAAAAAATTTAAACGAATTAAAAAATTTTATTCATTGTCATAAGATTTGTTTAACTAAGAGAAATACAATGTATTTTTGAAATTATTACTTAATTTATACTAATTTGTTTAATAATAGTTGACGCAATTTTGAATACCAAGGCACATTAACTCGTGTATCATTTTAATCTACGTAATTTTAAATGACACAATGCAAAATTCGAATGGCGTCATGTCTTTTTGAAATTTTTTAACTTAGAAACGACTTGATTAATAATGTTCAAATTTTGCATTTTAAAATTGCACAGTTAAAATTATGTAAAATTTACATAGCTTAAATTTTAGTTTTGTTCTAATTTTAAATAACAAACAATAGATAATTATTTAAAATTAATTTTAACATTTAATTTTTTTTGGATAAATATATTTTATAATTGTGTGATCAATATTTCCAACTAGCTTCAAAATTTCTTGAGATATGGCGATCTATACTCGTTAAATTATTAGATTTAAAACAGCTCTAAAAAAATTATAATACTAGAAATACAAAACTTGTATAGACTCTCGCAATGTCTGGCTACGGCCTTGTAATAATGAATAAAACGTGCTTTTTTTTTTCTTATTGTAAACTGTGCAAAGATTGCCAAAAAACAGTTTAACATTTTTAAAAAAAAGTAGAAAAATAAATTTTTGCCAAGATAATTGAATTAAAATTTTTGCCTAGTATTTTGGAACAGGCCTTTGGAAGTAACCTGTTATTTTTATATCAGGTATGATTAAATAACAGGTTCCAAATACCTGTTCCAGAAAATATTGAACATCCCTATCTTAAACAAACTGAAACAGGTTCCAGACTGATGTGGGTTGGCTGCATAAACGGAAATTTTTAAAATACTAGAAGTGAACATCCTGGCGAGCTGGAACATCATGTAAAAGGTCTGTCCTCCTAGGGAAGCCCGTATCCAGAGGGGGGGGGGACCATTCGGACAAATCCGCCCACCGAAATTCTGGGATTCAAACTTTTTAGTCTTTCTTTGAGCCTCTCAGTAAAAAGAAAAACAAAAACTATAGAATCAAACCTTTTCCCAGTACACCACCTTAGCTAGTGCATCATCTTCACTTGACCTTGTGGCAGGGCCGGATTAACCTATAGGCACACTAGGCACGTGCCTAGGGCCTACAAAATTCAGGGGCCTACGAAAAACTTGGGAGAAAAAAAATTTTTGACAAAAATAATTTAGCTTTAAAAACAACAAGTGTATTTTGCACAAAATTATGAAGATACAAATAAAAATATAATATTTTTCGGTAATAAATTATTTTGCAGAATCTTATGATCTAATATATTACTTTTTTGTGATTTTTGGATTCAACGAAATCTTGTATTATGCTGTCGAATTCCAAACTACGCAAAATGTCGTATTCAATAGACATAAGTGCGAGCGATGCCAAACGATCTTGATTCATTGTTGAACGCAAATAATTTATCAATTTTAATCTGAAGAAAAATCTTTCTCCTTCTGCATTTGATCCAAGAATCAACAAATATATTCTTAATGCAATGTGAACGTTAGGAAAAGTATTCACAAGTTTATCTTTAATTTGAGCCTTCAACATTTCTTGTGCAGATTTATGTTCATACAAATTTGAAAATAGTAAAAATTCATCTACAAAGTTTTTCTCTAAATCGGATGAGTAAATTTTCACCAATTTTTGCGCTTTTAGTTTGATCTCAGATTCTGACAAATTTTTGTGTAATTTCCTTGTAATTCGGGTTCGATAAAACAGTGATTAATGACACTTTTTGGTCGATCCAGAAAACTGGGAAATTCAGACATCCGGGATAGCGATGGTCCCGAGCATCCCAGATAATTAGTTCTCCACTGTATAAATATTTCTTGTAATTAATCTCACTATCAATTGCACTGTTTTCTTTGCTAGTTTGTTGTTGTATTGCTGACGTGAAGTGTTTTAGTTATCGATCGAACTAATCATAATGGTATTATCGATATCAACTGCAATATCGGCAGTATGTCGGTATTGCAGATAAAGTTCGATAAACAAATTTGTAAATTAAAATCCATATTAATAAAAATGCAAAAAAAATATGCAAGAAAATTTTAGCAAATATTTTGAAAAGAGGGGAGGAGTGGGGGAAGGAGGGGAGGTCCCAATCACGGCTATGCCTAGGGCCCACGAAAGGTATAATCCGGCTCTGTGCCTAGGGCCAACGAAAGGTCTCTGCCTTGTGGCTCATCTTTCCTTCGATTAGACTCCTCCCCCGAAATCAATTGTTTTTCAGCATATTAATTTATGCAATTTCCGAATCTACGCAGATTTCATTGACATAAAAGCCTCATGGGAGAAATGGGCATAAAAGTGGAACCTGCTTGAACCCCCTTAGACCAGATACGGCACTTTCAGCAATGGAAGAATGTATCTTTTTCCCCCAAACATTTATTGCTTGTTATCAATATTGGCTACGTTGCCAATCACCACATCAACTGCAGAAAGAACTTTTTCTATTCTTAAACGCGTAAAAACAGCAACAAGAAATGCTACTAAAGAAGAAAGGCTAACAGGGCTAACTTTATTAAGCATATTTCGGGATATTCTGGTTTGTCCTAAAAAAGTAATCGAAACATTTTCTTCAAATCCCTGTCGCATGTCTTTGTAAACTTTGTTTACAAATTGATTATAATTATTATTACAAATTATTTTTTAATTAATATTACATATTTTTAATTACTAGTTTAACTTTTGCAAACAACAGAATAAACAATATTTGTTACAATGTTTTCCCCCTACTTTGCAAGTCTGAAACTGTCCTTGCTTCTTACCACATCCCCCCACCCCGAAAAAATATCCTGGCTACGGCCTTGCCCCTAGGGCAGTCGAAATTGTCCCTCCAAGAGAAGACCAAACAATAGATTTAGAAACCAAACTACGTATAGTGGTTATTCAAAAATCGCCCCTGATAGTATAATCACTTCGATTTTGATGACCCAAAAAGTCTCAGCCCTTAAAAAGTGTGAAAAATGACCTTAAAAAGTGCGAAAAATGCCTTTAAAAATGCGATAAATGCGCTAAAAATGCCTTATGACATGACTTAAATAAAGTAAAAATATTAAACTAAAACAATGTCTTTAAAATTATAATGAGTCATTTCAAAAAATATAAAACAATGCAATTCTTGTTCTACGTTAATTAAAGTTTGACACATATGTTTTATATCCTAAAATAACAAAAAAAGAGGAAAATATGTTGACTCCAAAACATTTTCATTTTGTACAGAAACTTTAATGAAAATAACAACTTTCATCTCATAATATTACTAAATATCAGAATTACATTGGATTATTAAATGCTTTTTGATATTTTGAAATGTAAACGAGCGTCTCTTCTGAAAGTAAATTTTTATTCCTGGAGAAGAAAATTTCCTAGAAAATTGTAATGTTCTAAACTATACAAATCAGATAAAATGGGAAAGCTGTAACAAAGAATTACTTCTAAAGATTTTATATCAATCAATGACATAATGGAAAAACATAATGACATGCAGGCGGTATTGAAAGCTACAATATGAAATTTAAAATTATAAGACAAATATTGCATTTCATGTAATAAAAATGCCCAATAAATAATGAAAATTGGAAAAAATTAACAAAAAGCTTAAAAAATGCTTTAAAATGCAAAATGCACACCAAAATTTAAAAAATGCTCTATAAATCTTAAAAAATGCTCTAAAGAACAAAAAATGTCCAAAAATGCAAAAAAAATGCAAATGTCATCAAAATCCGGGCCTTAATAATCACTTTTAAAGTATGGTGAAAAGAGAAATTAAGAGTACACGAAGCTGCAGAGATGACAAAACTTTGCAAAATGTGTTAAAAATAAGTTTAATTATTAGAGTTCATGGAAAATAGAATATGCCATGATGTTCGCGTTTTCAGTTCTGTGCGGGAAGTTTTTACTCATATGGCGCCCTTGTTACTTTCCGAATTTAATTTAAAGTCAAAGGTTTAAAAGAAAGATTGTTATGTATGAAAACTATAAATGAAAAATTAGACTTATTTTAAGCAAAAATTAGTTTTTCAGGTGCGTAAGCAAATTATTCAACAAAAAATAAGCACCTTTTAAGCACTTTTCAAGCATTCAAATAATATTTTTAAGCACTTTAAAAAAATATAATTAGGTAGGATTGGAAAGTTTGACAATCGACGATTTTACAGGGCTCGAAAAACAGCCCATCCACCCGTTCTCGACGGTCAAAAATTCTCCGCGGACAACGAATTTCTCGAATCCGACGTCCGCGCGGACGGCCATTTTCCCGTTAATGTTCGTGATACATTTTTCAATTTTGGTTATCTTACAAGAGTCTTGTAAGTTACAAGGCTGCAAAATGACCCACAATACAGCAACATACTGCGCATATATTGATGTTTTCTCTTTCTGGGAGTACTGCAGCGGTTGAAAGGTGCTTTGCAGCAAACTTACAAAAAAACACAATACATACTGGTCTTAAACAAGAAGCTTTAAAATCAATTGTGAACATCTACCTCAATGGAAAACCCCTTTCAGATTTCTGTTCAGAAACCTCTGTAAATCATTGGCTTGATTGTGGAACAGGAAAACGTCATATTTGATTCATTTAAAAAACGCAGTACCCTCGGATAACTTGACATAACTTGACCCTTGTCATTTAAATTATTTCATAAAAGAAATACTAGGTTACTATTAGTAACCTAGTATTTCTTTTATTACTGTATAATGTAATCCTAGTAACGACTAATTCATTGTGCAATTTATATAAATGTTTGTAATAAATAGGAGAAAATTATATTTTTATTGAAAAGCGACGGGTTAGTTTCAACGGAGGACGGGTGCATTGTTGGACAAGCCGTCCTCGGGGACGGGTAAAATTTCTGAGTTTTTTCGAGCCCTGCGATTTTATATGGTTTTAATCGTAAAGTCAAAAAAAAAAAAAAAAGAAACCATTGGCATTGTTTTTGACAATTGTCAAAATTTCTGAATCATGTAAATCAAATGGCGTTTTCACACGCTACGGACTGACGATGCGCCCAAATAGATTGGAGTTGAATGAATTGTGAAAAGGTTGAATTGAACAATGTGAACACAGTGTCTTACTGCACAATTCGTAGCGAAAATCAACATGGTGAAGGAAAAATATCATTTTAGAAAAGGAAAAAGTAAGCACGTTTTAAAAACACCAAAAGAAAAAAGCACCTTTAAGCACTTTTTAAAAGGCTACGCACCCTGTTTATTATTAGACTTATTTTAATTACAATAGTCTAGTCCAGAGGTCGCCAAAGTGGTCTATATAGACCCCCAGGGGTCTATTTAACATAAGCGGGGGTCAATCTGAGCCAGGGGGTCGATCCGAACCGGAAGGTTCGATTGGTCGAAGGATTATCAGTATTTTTCAGATATGTGACAATTAGAAATAATAGAAGAAGACTTGGAAATATATTCAAGTAATTTTCAAAAATTGAGCGACGATTTTAAACTGCGTTTTGTTGATTTGGAAAACATTGACATCCTTGATTGGATTATTGTGCCATTTTCTGCTCAAATTGAAAACGTGGACATCAACCTGCAAGATGAGCTTGCTGAATTATTATGGGGATTTGAAGCAAAGACGATTTTTAAAAATTTAACAATAAGCAAATTTTGGACAAATATAAATGTAATGCAGAAATATGTAAAACTTTACGAAATAGCTCAGCCATTTATGATAGCATTTCCAAGTTCCTATATGGTTGAAGCCGGTTTCAGTCACGTAAATTCAATCTTAACTAAGAACAGAAATAAATTAAATGTTTAGTTTCGAGAGGATTTAAGATTAAAATTGACCAATTTTGAATCCAATATAACGAACCTTGCAAAAAAAAAAAAAAAAAAAAACACCAGTCACACCCATGTCATTGATTAAGAAGCAATAAATCCGTAGTTACTTTACTTATTATTTCTACTTGTAATTACTTATTATTTCATAAATATTAAGGTATTTATATTTCAACATTAAAATATTTTTCATAAAACTACTGTTACACTATGTACTATTACTTTAATAAATGTTCAAAATCATAAAATAAATGTACAAACACAGTATCTAATAGAGTTTTATTTTAATTAACAGAAAATTACTTTTATGGGGGTCGATGGAGATTTCGAAAAATTATGTAGGGATCGATGATCAAAAAAGTTTGGTGACCTCTGGTCTAGTCATTTATATAAGAATTTTAAAATGTATTAATGTAGGCAAGTCTAAAGTAATTATTTGATAAAGAACTGAGTATCTTCGTTAAATTACTTATGAGAACGAACTATTTAGGAATAAGTAATTTCACTGGGTACTTATAAGAAAAATTAAAAAATATGTTTAATATTTAGCCTGATAAGCAAAATTAATCATTAACAAAAATTCCTTTAAAAAATCCAAACTTTGGAGAATCAATTAAAAGTTTTGACATACATTCAAAGTCATACATTCAAACTGACTTAAGTTAAGAATAATGCACAGTTTTTTTCAGATTATATTCAAGCATTTCTTTATGTTTAACCACATTCATTGTTAAGATGCTTTCGTCACTTTTATCAACAATGACTTGTAATAGGGGAGAGTCGGGTAGCCCCGCCCACTGTCAATTTCATATGTATAGAATATTTTTTGAAGTCAATGGACCATCTGACATTAATTGTTATATAAAAAAAAGATCATTTTCAAAGTTTCAAGTATTTATGCAGCTGTTAACATGGTAAACAATAGTTTTGAAAATATGTCGAATACAGTAGTCATGAAATTGAGAAAAATTGGTTGAATGTTTCGATTAAACTTCATTTTAATACTAAAAAATAATTTTTTTTATACATACAGCATTAAAGTATGTAGTCTTAAGTTTAATTTACTCAAAAAAAGTTTATATGTGAAAAATTGTTCGAGTAATTACAAATTTACAAAAAAATTGGATTTCGGGTAGCCCCTCTCAATTTTATTTCGTCGATAAATGTACGGTTGCAAAGATTATTATTTTATTGCTTCAAATTTGAATGTTCTATGCATTTTTAACAACAAATATTGTTATTCAATGATTGTTATTCAATGATTGTTATTCAATGATTGTTATTCAATGATTGTTATTCAATGATTGTTATTCAATGATTGTTATTCAATGATTGTTATTCAATGATTGTTATTCAATGATTGTTATTCAATGATTGTTATTCAATGATTGTTATTCAATGATTGTTATTCAATGATTGTTATTCAATGATTGTTATTCAATGATTGTTATTCAATGATTGTTATTCAATGATTGTTATTCAATGATTGTTATTCAATGATTGTTATTAAAAATGATAGAACTCACTAAAAGTATATAAATATGTAATAAATAAAATAATTTTGTGATAAAAATGATAAACGAGGTTTGCCTATTGTCAATACATTGGTCATTTTCCTTTACACCTGAAAAAACAGTAAAAAACATAATTTTGGTAACTGGGCGGGGCTACGACACATTTTGAAAAGAGCTGAAAAACATGTTTTTCTTAAATTTCTATTTTTTTAAGTTAAACTATTCTTTTTTTGGCTTATTCTTTCTGCATTATTTAATTAGATGATAAAACAATAGAAACATACAAAAATATTGATTATTATGCAATATTACAGAGAAATATAAGCAATACTCCTTAAGTGAGCGGGGCTACCCGACTCATGTCTACAGGCAGTAACGTCTTTACGTATGGGCACACGCGGGCTGTTCCCGGCCCCCCCCAGGCACCCAGGGGGCCCCTGAGAATCTTAATTTTTGTAAGCTGTATAAAAAATATAGCCAATGAACAACATTGCCTTAGGTACTTTTCGAAATAAATATTGTATTAAGTGTGCATTTTTTCTACAAATAGTAATTCATTATTATGCAAGCACTAATATTTTGAATAGTTTATCACCAAGAAAAGTTAAAAAGACAACCGAAAATTCGTGAAAAATTTAGGTACTTGGACATTGAAAGATGTTTTAACAACAGTTTGACAAAATAATTCATACCTTTCGAATTTTCTTTGATTTTTTTTACACCTTCGTGTTTATTCAATTTAATTATTTTAATTAACTTCCATGGTTTTGATAATCATTTTATTAGCTGAGGATTACAACTGGCCAGCATCTCTTTTTTTTAAAAAAATTATGCATAGCTTTATTCGAGTTTTTTTGGGTAATCATAACGTGTTTAAGTTTGTTAAAATTATTGCATCATATCTTGAAAATGATTTATTTTATGTATGTGAAGTTTATTAGTTAGTTTTTTAAATATTATGGCATGCTATAGGGGCCTGAAATATTTTTGTGCCCGGGGGCCCTGCATGCCATTTAGACGGCCATGTCTACAAGCAATTAGGATGGAGAAAAAGTTTGTAGCTAATATCACAGAAATTACTCCAATTTCTAGAAGACATCGAAGACTTAATATACATACTTTTTTTTAAATAGTTTAAGGGTAACAGCTAAAGCAGAGGTCGCCAAAGTGCTCTATATAGACCCCCAGGGGTCTATTTAAAAAAAGCGGGGGTCGAAAAAAAAACAGTTCTCAATACGCAAATCACACATACCTAATTAAGTATGTAAAATTTGTGAATTTTTTTTATAATTGACTCAATATCAGTTTCTTTGTAAAACATAAATTAATAAACGAAATTTATTGGGGTGAAACAAGTATTTACGTACCACCACGCAGTGGCACGAACTCAGCGCCGTTTATAAGTCATATGCATATGTGCGCTTGTCCAAATGTCACGTGTGACGAGCATTGACGTTACAAATGCAGATATCATACGCAGTTTCAGCTATCTTTGCAAACTGTGTTGAATATTTGCAGTGTCATTATTAAAACTTTTATAGTTTTGGATAATTAGTTATTGTTTCGATAAAACCATTCGTTTGGTTTAGATATCAATTTTAATTATCAATGCACAAAAAAGAAGGTAAGCTTTAATAATATGGATTAGTACAGTCCGCGACAAAACTATAGCACACTTTGTATTTTAAGAAAATTACAAAATTGACCAATTTTGACGAAAATTAAAATTGAACAATTTTGAACCCAATATAGCGAACCTTGCAAAAAAACACCAGGCACACCCATCTCATTGATCAAGAAGCAGTAAATCTTTAGTTACTTTATTTATTATATCTACTTATGCATAATTACTTATTATTTAATAATAAGGTATTTGAATTTCAATATTAATATATTTTTCATAAAACTATCGTTACACAATGTACTATTACTTTAATGTTTAAAATCATAAAATAAATGTACAAACACAGTATCTAATAGAGTTTTATTTTAATTAATAGAAAATTACTTTTGTGGGGGTCGATGGAGATTTCGAAAAATTATATAGGGGTCGATGATCAAAAAAGTTTGGCAAACCCTGAGCTAATGAAACACCAAGAATGCTCACACTACTTTTGATGTAAAGTAATTTACACCAGCTTTACTTATTAATTTATAAGGACAATAAAACACATACGGGTAGAATTTATTTTTATGGTACAATCTTAAGCGAGAAGATGCATAAACACCATTCTTAATCAGGGTTCGTAGCCAAATTATTCAAAAAAAAATAAGCACCTTTTAAGCACTCCAAAAATATTTTTAAGCACTTTAAAAAATATCATAATTAGGCAGAGTTAGAAAGTTTTTGATAATTGACGGTTTTATTTTGTTTTAACTGTCATGTCAAAAAAAAAAACTTTTGGCATTGTTTTTGACAATTATCTAAAATCGTAAAATTTTAAATCATGTAAAGCGAATGGCGTTTTCATAGGCTATGAACTGACAATACGCTGAAAAAGATTGTGAAAACGTTGAATAGAGCAATGTGAACTGCGTCTCTTTGCATAATTCGTAGCGACAATCAACATGGTTAAGGAAAAATTTCATTTTGAAAAAGGGAAAATTAAGCACTTTTTTAAAAACACCCAACGAAAAAAGCACCTTCAAGGGCTTTTAAAAAACGAAACTCGAAAATAAGCACCCTTAAGCACTTTTTAAAAACACTACGCACCCTGTTAATATAAAAATTTTGGAAATAAAGCCTACACACGGCACAGTTGTAGTTCATTTACGTCGCACTTAAGCTGCACAGTGGGCTATTGGCGACGGTCTGGGAAACATCCCTGAGGATGATCCGAAGACATGCCATCATAACTTTGATCCTCTGCAGAGAGGATGGTACCCCCACTTTGGGAGCCAGACAACCTGCACGCGAAGTCGAGCACTTTACAGTAGAACAGTTTAACGAGAACCAATACCGTACACCCTCGGTCCTTACACATACTGATCCAAGTGGTCACCCACCCGAACACGGACCGCAGCCAGTGATGCTTGACTTCGGTGATTTGGTGGGAGTCTTAACGATCAGTCGACTGCGGGACTACACACAGCACAGATTCGAACTACGCTTAACAGAACAGGAAATAATTATTAATATAATATGTTATAATTTACAGCTGTTTGAAAATTATAATTATCCTTGTTTTGTAATTGAAACATACACACTTTGAAACAGCGAACTTAATTTTTAAATTGTTTGTATTTTAAATTTGTAAATATAAAAATGTTTAAAGGGGGCTAAAAAAAAGAGGATCTTAAATTAATTGCAGAGGAGATCGGGGAGTCGATAAATCCCGATATGAAGGTAATTGATTTGAGAAATTTAATTCTGAATAGTGCGCATTATAAAAATGATTAAGATTTTATAGAACAATTTGCGGATTCGATAATTGCTGAGCGAAAGAACAGCAGGCGAAAATTGAATTCGAAAGAACTAAGATAGACTTAGAAAAAATAAATCTAGAAAAAGCAAAAATAAACACTGAGATAGAAAAAATAAACTTAGAGAAAACGAAACCAGCGAGTGAGAGTGAAGGTAGTACCGAAATCAGTGGAAAACTATATTCAAAGTGTACGAGTTTTAACTATACCTATTCCGAAAAGAACAGGTTGTTTGAATTAATTCTTTTCGTCTTTAGAGAGAGAGCTTTTCGAAGCAGAAATGTACCTCAGGAATTTAAGAGCAGGGCCGGATTAGCCTATAGGCACACTAGGCACGTGCCTATGGCCTACGAAATTCAGGGGCCTACGAAAAACTTGGGAGAAAAAAATTTGACAAAAATAATTTAGCTTTAAATACAACAAGTGTATTTTACACAAAATTATGAAGATAAATAAAAATATAATATTTTTCGGTAATAAATTATTTTGCAAAATCTTATGATCCAATATATTACTTTTTTGCGATTTTTGGATTCAACGAAATCTTGTATTATGCTGTCGAATTCCAAACTACGCAAAAAGTTCGATAAACAAATTTGTAAATTAAAATCCATATTAATAAAAATGTAAAAGAAAAAAAATATGCAAGAAAATTTTAGCATATATTTTGAAAAGAGGGGAGGAGTGGGGGATGGAGGGGAGGGCCCAAAAACGGCTATGCCTAGGGCCTACGAAAGGTATAATCCAGCTTTGTTTAAGGGGGAAATTTTATTAAACCTCCTTGGAGAAAAAGCTATAAATATTTTAGTTTATATCAAAGATGAGGAAATAAAGGATTATGAGAAATTGAAAAGTGCAATTTTAAAGAACCGACACCTCTAATTTGTTTACAAAAGTTACAAACAACGCGTTGTATGTCAAACGAAACTCCTGAACAATTTGCATCTCGATTATCTACCAGTCTGGAACAATATTGTAGATTAAGAAATGTCATCATCAGCATTGGCACGACAGCCCTTTGTGAGCCTGGGCCTTCCTCAGAAGCTTTTCCCATTCTGTCCTTCTCCCAGCAATTGTTTTCCAGTTCTTTACTTTTAGGATGGCAAAATCCTCATCTACACAGTCCTTCCATCTCTTTTTGGGCCTTCCTCTTGGCCTTTTATTGGAGGGGGTTGCATTAGAGACTCTCAATGCTGTTCGTTCTGGGCTCATTCTCACTACATGCCCGGCCCATCTCATTCTACTTAATTTAATAGATTTAATGATATCATCACCATCAAAGATCCTATATATTTCAAAATTATACCTTTTCCTCCAGTTGTCGTTATCGAGTATAGGGCCAAAGATGGTACGTAGGACCTTCCTTTCGAAGGTTGCTAATAATTTTTCTTCCCTTTTTGTTAAAGTCCATGTCTCTGAAGCATAAGTCAAAACTGACTTGATTAATACCTTATAAAGTAAGATCTTAGTCTTTCTTTTTATTAAGTGAGATTTCAATAATGATCTTAAACCATAGAAGCAGCGATTGGCTGCGATTATTCTTTTTCTAATTTCAGGATTGATGTCATTTTGATAGTTTATTTCTGATCCTAGATAAGTAAAATTTTTTACAGATTCAAATTCAAAAGAATCTATTTTAAACAATATAGGGATGGTTTCCTTTGTACCACAATACATATATTTTGTTTTCTCTACATTCACTCTTAAGTTAATTTTTCTAGCTGATTTTTCCAGTGCCAAAAAATTTTCACTCAGTGCTGTCCTAGATCTTGCGATGATATCTACATCATCGGCGTATGCCAAAATCTACTCTGATTTATTAAATATAGTACCTGTAGTATTTATGCCAGCATCTCTAATAACTTTTTCTAAGGCTATGTTGAACAGAAGACATGCTAATGCATCTCCCTGTCTAACTCCATTATGAATTTCAAAAGAAGTGGATAGTTCCCCTCGAATTCGTCCTGTTGAAATGGTTTCAGTGAGTGTGAGCATTACAAGTCTGATTAATTTATTAATTTATTAAGAAATGTACACGATTTAAATACTTTGAAAGAATTAATTGTAAGCGATAAATTATATCAATCATGAAACCGCGAAGTATATAAATATAAAACAAGAGCAAGATTGGTTGAAACCGGTACAAACGGGTAAAGAATGCGATATGTATTTTACGTCGAAAGGAAAATCTTTTTCTGATACATATTCTAATTATCAAAAACCCCAGTCTTATAATCAAAACTACACTCGAAATGATTCTAAATATATAGCGCCTCAGTTACGATGCGAAGAAATAAAACCGAAGTCAAAATAAAATAAAACATAAAACTAGAATGTTACATATGCATACCTGCCAACTTTTAATCCCTTTCAATATTATTTTTCCCAGTGGTATTAAAATGGAATTAAAACTTCAATTTTAAGCAAACAAATACTTTGTATTTGAGAAAACTTAAGTTGACAACCAGGATAGTAACGCATATTAATATATGTGCTTAATTTTTGTAAGAATAGTGGTAATCAATATCATTTAAAAATTAAGATTATAAAAGAATAAATAGTATATAATTACTACCACTTTAAATATGAAAATAAAATCTTCCGGAAAATCCGGAAGAGTTGGCAGGTATGCATATGCGGAGAAAATCATTTGTCAAAAGACTGTAGGAAAAAATATTCGAAAAATTAAAGTAAAAGAAAATGCTGTCATTGCAAACATCTCCTCCGAACATTTTTATCCGTCTGTTGACCTTCACCATTTGAAGTATGTATCAGTGTAAGTTGGAGGGGGGGGGGGAGAAATTGAAATGTATAATAGATTCTGGAAGTCAAATTTTTGTTTGTAATTCGAATTTGATTCCTGGCGCCGATAATGAGGAATATGGAAAGATTATTTTGAGTTTGGGGGAAAATGTTGAGGCTAAGTTAATAAAAACAATGGTCTCATTAGAGATTCTGCATTCAATTATCCCGTAGAATGCATAATTGCATTGACAGTTAAATTAAATTTAGATGCGTTGATACCACTGTTTCTGTATGAGAAACTGATTTCGTCAGACTTTGAGAGTTCTTGCGACGAAAGCTGTGAAAGTCGGTGCGTGTTTGAAAAAGAATCAGCACACGTGTTATTACAACAAATCAATGAAAAGGATATTTTGTCAGAGGTGGGAGTGAGCGGTTGCTCATTGAGTGGGAGTGAGACAAATATTTTAAATGAATATTATAAATTGTTTTCGGATTATAAATTAAAAGAACAAAGTAATTGTATTTCATAAGAAAGAAAAATTCGCGCGGAATTAAAACAAAATAAAGGCAATTTATTTTAATGGATGGATTAATTTACCATAAGAATAAAATTCCTAATGAATCAGTTATGCAGTTAGTCTTACCCAAATGTATGACAACCAAGAAGGTTTTCTGTGCCAGGCCAACAGGTACAAGAAAAAGAGGACGACCGAACCTAAGATTTTTAGACTGCCTTGAAAAGGACCTACAAGTTTTAAAGATAATAAACTAGAGAACCTAGGCTAAGGGAAGAATGTCTTGGCATAGGCTTGTTGAGAAGGCCAAGGCCCATCCTGGGCTGTCGTGCCAATGGGAAGATAAGGTATACCCAACGTTGTAGCTAGTGATCAGGGGACTAATTTTAAGTCTGCCCTAACTCAAGAATTTCAAAAGCGTATTGGTTCGAATCCCAGATTCTCCTGTCCGGGTGCTGCGAATGGATTAGTGGAACCGAGTATTAAAAGATATGTTGCATCACGTAATACGTGAAGATCCAAGACCTTCAAATACCATTTCTCCTATTCTCATAAAGAGAGATTCCAATCACCACTACTGGGGTATCTCCTTTCAAGATACTCTATGGTAGAGATGTCTATTGTCTATCATCTTGGTCTGGTGAAATCAGAATCCCTACTACTTTGTCTCATCAGCTGTTGACCATCTTCAAGAACTGAAAATCAGACTGGAAAAGGTTGCTGAAAGTGCTTCGTTGAAAGCTGCTGACAAACAGAAAGCATACAGTGACTATTTTAATAAAAGATCTTCAGTACGAAATTTCAGTGTCGCTGAACAGGTAGTGCTTTTAATCCCTGATTCTGCCGATAAAATATATGCCCGATAGACTGGTCCAGGAGAAATTGTCAAGCACTGTTCCGCACATGGTGAAATTAGCAGATGGGAGAGCAAAACAAGTGCATGTAAACAAGATTTCATGCTAGAGTCAATTCAATTGAAGTGAATTTTTGAAAATGAGGACGAATTTGGTGAAATTATTACAGTAACTGAAACGAACATTGGAAAAGTTATGTTTGATTCACAATTGGAATTAAAACATTTGAGTGATGATCAGAAAAGAAAATTAACGTCTTTGCTGAGTGAACATCAGGAACTTATGACAGGAAAATTAAAGAAAGCAATTGTTGAAGAGAATATTCGATAAGAATATTCGACTCATACCTAACAGTGAGAGGAAGAGGCCTTATATCTATCGTGTTCCGGATGCTTTGATTGGTAAAGTAGATGAACAAATCGAAGAACTTTTAGATGCTGGTTTAATAGAAGAGAGTTCAGCTGAAATTGCGTATCCAGTGGTGTGCGTTAGTAAAAAGGATGGAGGGATGCGGATGTGCATCGACTATCGAGCGTTGAATGCTGTGATTATAACTGACGATTTTCCAATGGAAGATACTACTGAGTTAATTCATACTATAGGGCAGGGGTGGCGAACCTTTATACGCGAACGTGCCATTTTTTCTAAAAATTGTTTAATGATTTCATAGACGTGCCGTCAAATAATTTTGACTTCGTGATTATTGGGAAAAGAATACTAAATAATATCAACTCAAAACTCTTTATTTACATTGAAAAAAAAAATACATTTTGCAATGTCTCAGTTATAGGCGTAATTCAACTTAAAGTAACAGTGTGACTTCTGTTGCTACAGATTAGATGACAATTTATATTAGGTTGTAAGATGTTAGTTTAAGCAAGACTGTTAATTTTTTTTTTGCTAGTTACTTATTGTTACCTTGTTTTTTATGGTTATTAATTGTTTTTATTAGCATTAATGGTTAATTTTTTTAATAGTTTATTATTTTGTTTGTTTTTGTGAATTTCAATTTTATTGTTACATATGCTTCATAATGTAATAACAATTCATAGTGCAATAACAATTGCGATCGGTGGGGTGCCCAAAATATTGTGTCACGTGCGATAAATGGCACGCGTGCCATTGGTTCGCCATCCCTGCTATAGGGGAAGCTAATGTAATCTCAAACCTAGATCTGCTAAAAGGTTACTATGCTATTCCCATGGAGGAAGCAAGTTATGATTTAATTTCCTTTAAAACTCGCAATTCTCAGTAGAGATTTCGAGTTATGCCGTTTGGACACCGGAATGCTGCAGCGCAACGTTTCAGAGAGTCATGAACAAAACCCTAGCACCATTTAAATGGTTTTCACGGGCATATATAGACGATATTGGAATATTTTCGAACAGTTTTGAAGAACATCTAGTACATTTGGAATTTATTCTGAAAAATGTAGAACTCAATTTCACTGTTAACCTGAAGAAATGTTCTTTCGCTAAACCAAGTATCATCGGGGTTGGTTGCCAGATCCAGAAAAGGTTCGAGTCATTAAACAACTTCCAAGACCCAGGGCCGGATTAGCCTATATTTTGCACAAAATTATGAAGATACAAATAAAAATATAATATTTTTCGGTAATAAATTATTTTGCAGAATCTTATGATCTAATATAGGGGAGAGGGGGGCACAGGTGAACAGGGGGCACATGTGAACATGGTATGTTTTACCAATATGATTTGAAATAAAAAATCTCGAAAAATTTTCAATTGATGGCATTACTAGTCCCACCTCTCTGAAAAACTTTCGGAGCAATGAGACATTTTGTTGGTCTATTCTGACAATTTCTTTGTATCAGCTGGTGTTGCATATACTATAATCGCTGGCTTCTCCAAGTGAAAGCATAATATAAATCAACTAATAAACTAAAATTAACTATTGCAGATCATTATATGAACATTCAGGTAAGTTTATGACAATTATTCTTTTTTTTTACTCAATTAAAAGTTCATTATTTTTCAAGTTAGGTTTAAGAAGGATGATGGGGGCACTTGTGAACAAAACATCTGGGGCAGATGTGAACAGTTCACAAGTGCCCCTGCATAGTATTAAGATTATTATCCTCATGATATTATAAGTTTAAAAAATATGTATGCATTTAAAATTATCATTATTTAATTTTCCATAATTAATTTATTAATTTTTCCTTTAAATTTTTTTTAATTTTATTAAATGGTTGATCGCGCATATTAACTGATACACATGAGAAAATAGAATTGTTAAAGCTACAAATGAAAAGAGAGAAAAAATGAAAAAAAAAGCATGAAAGAGTATTAGAGAAGAAAGAAAAAGGCCCATTACAACACCCGTGGAACATGAAGTTGCGAAAAACCCAATTACGGATAAATTATTGTAAAGCTGAAAAATTATTTTCTTATTGACAGTACTGTTGTACAAGTTAAATTCACATAGTAAGCTGCAACCCCCTCAGTATAATGCGTATCTATATCTGTTATATTAGAGATTTTTTTTCTTTGAAATATGATGATTGCTTTGTGTTTTTAATCTTGTTCATATGTGCCCCAGGCCTGTTCACATGTGCCCCTAATAGGGGCACATGTGAACATTTGAAGTCATTTTTCTAAAATATTATAAAGTAAAGAAATATTTTATTGAAAAATCTCAAAAAATTCCACAAGACAAAGAAAATACTATTTAAACATATGGACTTTTTTACTATGAAAAATTGATGATATTTTTCGAAAAGTGAAGAAATAAAAAAATTTGTTCACATGTGCCCCCCTCTCCCCTATTACTTTTTTGCGATTTTTGGATTCAACGAAATCTTGTATTATGCTGTCGAATTCCAAACTACGCAAAATGTTGTATTCAAATTAAAATCCATATTAATAAAAATGTTAAAAAAAAATATGCAAGAAAATTTTAGCATATTTTGAAAAGAGGGGAGGAGAGAGGGAAGGAGGGGAGGGCCCAAAAACGGCTGTGCTTAGGGCCTACGAAAGGCATAATCCGGCTCTGCCAAGACCAAATACTAAGAAAGAATTGAGAAGCCTGCTTGGATTATGTGGTTTTTGCAGAGAATATATTCCGAAATATGCTGAATTAGTGTATCCTCTAACAGAATTGACAAAAAAGAGAGTGCCAGAAGAAATTCCCTGGAGTGAAGTGCATGACTCTGTATTCGCTCGTTTCAAACAAGCCCTTGCAGAAGCCCCCCCCCCATCACTTCACACACCATTGCCCGGTAGTCCTTACATCATTTACTCAGATGCATCACAGATTGGAATAGGAGCCTGTCCTTCTCAGCGAATAGAAGATAAAACTTTCCCAGTGTCTTAAGCTATAGTCATAAATTGACTAAAACACAGCAAGCCTGGTCAACTACAGAACGAGAAGCTTAAGCTATTGTGTGGTCATTAAAGAAATTTGAGTCGTAGACTCTGAAATAGAATTTTACACCGACCACAACCATCTCTGTTAGAGCGATGGGTGTTCGCTCTTCAAAAGTATAATATATAACTTTGAAACATTGCCCTGGTTCGAAAATGCCGCATTATCTCGCCTGTTTCCAAGTACAGGGGCGGATCTACTTAAGGGCTTTTTGGGCTGCAGCCCAGGGCCCCGTGGATACAAAGGGCCCCAGTCCCCACTGAAAACAATAGGTGATATTTTGAATTAAAAAAAATATCTAATATTAAAAAAAAACTTGGTCAGTGTATTTTTTCGCGTCTATTACGGGAGACTTCCCGCCGCGCCGCTTAACGCCCGACGTAATTTTGTTTCTCCCCCCCCCCCCCGCATTTCTGTTCTCGTCGTCAAAGTGACAAACTTGTTTAGTTTACTAATAAATGATAACTCAAAAGTTATAAAGACCTTCATCTTATTTTACTTATAATTGAAAGTACATAATCAGTATAAGAAAAGATTTCCTGCTCTAAGTTGGTAAGTAAAAAGAATTATAAATCATGTTTTTTTTTCGTTTTTAATGTATTTTTTTAATACTAAATGAACTTTTTAATCGATTTTTAATGATAATTTGTGAATTACTGCTCTCATTATTGTGACAATCATTATTGTAGTGCAAAAAATATGCACTCATTATTGTAATGCACTCATTAGTGTAGGGCAAAAAATATACGTTTTCTTTTCTACTTAGACCCATAGGTGGGAACTGTTAAATCGTGAAACAAAACTCAAATTTACGTTAAAAAGTTTAAGCCAGACCAGATGGTCTTGTCACTATGATGCTGTCAAAGCTTTGAAAAATAATTATGATGACAGTATGAAAATTTTTGAAAGTTTCAGCTAAAATGAGGATGAGAAAGTTGATTTCCGGAAAGAGGTACGAAATTTATTCAATAAAATGGCGAAACTCGAAAGTACAATTTTAATTATTTTTTGGGAAGAAATTTTGGGGAGATTTAATTTTGTTAATAAAAAAACACAGAGCCCTGATTTAGATATTTGTGAAGGTAACAAGTTAATTGCGTCATTAAAAGACTTCGTGAGCAGTAAGGTACCAATCAGATCAGAAGCTAAAGGAATACGAAGAGAAAGCTAAAATGTTAAGTACTAGTCTGGGAATGGACTACAATGACATAAACAAGAGACGCATTACTCCAAAATTTTCAGATAAGTCTACAGATAAATTCTCAGTATACGGGGCAGAAAAATTTAAAAGAGACACGCTAAACGTTGCGTTGGATAAGCTGATTATGGATTTAAATAAAAGGAGCCAAGTCTATGAGATGTAGGGGAGAGTTGGACAAAACAGGATACCATTATTGTTTTTATTTACTGCGGAATATCTGTTAAGGAAAACCATACATTATTTTTTCTGTAGCTACAACATTTATTGAAGCACATAAAAAACGTATTTTAAACTAATTTTAATGACTGTGAAATAGAAACAAAAATTAATTTGCAAACTCTTACATATCCCGTTTTAGCATACCTGGGTTGGATAAAACGGGATAGGGTTTACAATGTTTAATTTTTTGCACAAAACTAAGTGAAAAGTATAATTAACTGACAGAGAACTGCAAAGCAATATTTATATAAATTATATTAATGGGATTTTACCGTTCTTTTATATGGATTGTTGTTTTACAAGTAAGTACACAAAAAAAATATGATGCTACATTTGTTTTTAAAGACTATGAGTTTTGAAACATGAAAGTTTATTTCCGCAATTTTCGTTGTCGAGATGTGCCTTGTGCTCTTAAGAGAGATTTCTTAGCAGCCTTTTCTTCAATTCTCTTGGTTTTTTTTTGTAGTTTAATCATGTTTTCCTTTTCTTTCATTTCTAATTCACTTTATTGATGTCGCAACATTTCTGAAAGGCTCTTTAATAATCAAGTATTTAAATTCTTCAGTAAACAAGAATTCTTTTTAGAATTGAATGTAGATTGAATTGAGCAATCCAGAAAATTAAGAAGCTTATATGTAAAAAAGCTCAAGTCTTCATCAGAGAAATTCATTACAATTAGTTCTAAAGAAAGATGTGAAATCCTAGAGTCGAAAATAAAATTCTTCATAATGAACGTTAATAAACAAATTTTGCATTACTATATAAAGAGACTAAATGTCTCAAAAATATATATAGCTAATATAAATAAGTTGTTCAAAAAGTCTAGGCCTACATTAATATATGGCTATTTTAAAAGGTAATAATCCAACAAATAAATAGGTGGATAAAACGGGACATAAAAAACTATCCCGTTTTATCCAACTCATAAGTGTCCCGTTTTGTCCGACTTCGACACTTCTTGAAACAAACATGGCTGCTGCCTAAATGTGAAAAGAAAATTAGTTAGACTGCACATAAAAATATTGGTAAATGAATGGTTAATCAAATTTAATACTCAGCGGAATTTTGTACCCATATATTTAGGCAGTACAATGTAAAAAACAACTCACGTAAATGTAGAAAATTGCAAGAAAATAGAATAAAAAAATTCTGAGACCTACAACTTTCTATCAAATAGTGATCTCGAGACGGGACGCACCGAGAATGATATAATCACGATCGAATAACACGTTTCTGTCGTTGTCCACTGTATAGCTGCAATAGTTTGGTCCCTAGGCGACGTATCCCGTTTTGTCCGACGTATCCCGTTTTATCCAACTCTCCATAGCAAGAAATTCAAATTTTTAATGGATTTGCAAGACAAAATATGGAAAACATAGATCTGGAAAGTGTACGTAATATTGTTGATTATTATCCAGATGACGTAGACGAGCATTTAGTGAATGAGTGCATTCAGTTAAAATCTTATTTACTTCAGTCTAAGCCAGAGTCTTACACCTCTTGTATTGAAATTTTTATGCTAATTTATGAAAAGAAACTTATTGATGCTTTCCCAAATTGCTATACTATCTTAAAGATTTTTTTAACGTTGCCAATCAGTAGCTGCGAAGCTGAGGGCCCTTTCTCCAGGATGTCATATATAGAAAACAAATATGGGACAACAATGTCGAACCATCGACTAAACCATTTATCAGTTCTTTCCATAAATTGTGATTTAACGAAGAACTTACAATGTGATGAGCAAATAAAGGAATTTGCAGCACAAAAATGCAGAAAGGTTGCTTTATAATTTATACAATAAAACTACACATAACCTGCCAATTTCTTTTGCAATAATGTTGTGCAGTTGCTGTTTGTATATACAAATAAAAATAAATAAAAATTTTATTGTCCTATTTTTTTCTATATACTTATCTACATCACTATAGAAAACAGTTTTTTGACAAAATGGCTATTAGGGCCCCTAAGTAGATTCAGCCCAGGGCCCCACAAATTCACTATCCGCCCATGTCCAAGTACCACTATGACTTAAATATTGACTGTTTACTTTTTGATAATTTAATAAGTTTTGATATATATATATATATAATTTTGATTTTATAAGCAAGTTATAAATTTTAATAGTTTAATGCCACGTTATGTTAAATAATTGAGTGCATTATCTGCTTACTAAAAAAGTTTTATCATTTGAATTAACTATATGATTTGAAATATTCATTAATATTAGTGATGAATGTAAATTGTCAGTTTAGTTTATATATTTATGATATGGTTGTTTATTATCAATTTATGTGTTTTGTCAGATTAAGTATTAAGGGAGATACTTCAATTTTGCGTGGGGTGGTGTAGTGTGCGGGCATCTTCGCTCCTCCGAAAAATAATTAAATAAAAACACAGAAGTGTTGGCTTGTGAAGTCAGTACAAATTATTTAATTTCATATTAATTTTATACATGTTTCAATAAGAAAAAAGTGTTGTCCATATAAGTGAGAGTTATTCATGAGAACCATCCACATTATTCATAGAGGAATATTACAAATTTATTTCTTATTTTTTAGTGCATAATAACATAACTAAACCGATAGCAACCCACGCAATGGATGTCGTATTATTTATCATGTTTCTAGAATATATGTCTCTTTACAGCTTCATTCATTTTGATGTGATACTTCTTGTGAGACTTCAAACAAGGTTGCGTTTAACGCTACATTTTTATTGACCGGGAAATCACGTGGTAGGATCCAGTTTTCCCTCATTCATTTTGTTTCGGTTCTCACTAGCATGAAAATAATAAAAGTTCTATAAATATGTTTTTAGTTTGATTTGATACACCTATAATTGGGTATGTACGCAACAGAGTTACAGGATAAAAAATGATCAGCAGACATTTTTTAGAACACTCATTTTTTATTATTATTTTTTGATCTGTTGCCATTCGCAACTCTCATAAAAGTAATATGAATAGTCATGTGACATATGATGTTCCTACAATACTCCCCTCACCAGTAACTAAGTTACGATGCTTGGGCAAGTATGTCAAATTTGTCATATAATGATAATATAACAGCATATATACAGTTCAAAAATTATACTACATAATGAGTGTTCTAAAAAATGTCTGCTGATCATTTTTTATCCTGTAACTCTGTTGCGTACAACTGGTGACCCGGACGTGATGAGAAATTGTCAGAATTGATGGATGAATCCACATTAAACAGTTGATATGCTTAAAAAAATATACTGCTCAAAAAAAAAAAAAAGAAAGAAATCCGGTGAAGTAAATAAAGTCTCCCGGTTAATAAATAATAATGAGCGAAATGCTAGAAAAAAAAATAATAATAGCGAAAAGCTATAAAAAAATAATGGGAAAAAATAGCGAAAAGCTATTAAAAAAAAAAATAACGAGCGAAATGCTTGGAAGAAAAAATAATATAATGAGCAAAAAATTGAAGTTAATAAATAAAACAGCATTAATCAACTAGTGGTATATCTGTTCATCGAATTCTATCACAGATAAAATTCTGGAAGGGGAGTAATGTGGCGTAACTACCACTATAAATATTAAATACCGAATCACTAGTATATAAGAGATGTTAACTTGATTCTATCACGAGGTACCTTTTGATAGATGAAGGTTGACATAGTCGATAATTAAACTCCCACATTGGTGACCCGGACGTGATTATTTTTTTATAGCTTTTCGCTATTATTATTTTTTTTTCTAGCATTTCGCTCATTATTATTTATTAACCGGGAGACTTTATTTACTTCACCGGATTTCTTTCTTTTTTTTTTTTTTTTTTTGAGCAGTATATTTTTTTAAGCATATCAACTGTTTAATGTGGATTCATCCATCAATTCTGACAATTTCTCATCACGTCCGTGGGTCACCAATGTGGGAGTTTAATTATCGACTATGTCAACCTTCATCTATCAAAAGGTACCTCGTGATAGAATCAAGTTAACATCTCTTATATACTAGTGATTCGGTATTTAATATTTATAGTGGTAGTTACGCCACAGGTATAATATGAAAAAAGCACAACTACTTCCTCTTACTAGGAATAACATTTATCTTTTAGTTTAATTAATAAACTGAGTTTTAAACATGCTTACTAAATTCATAAACTTCGGTAAAACAACAATATAAATTAATTCCAAAGGAACTAGACTAATACAATTCCAACCTGGCGAGTAGCGACTTATAACAAGACACTTCGTTTGATGCTTTTACTTGATGCTAGAAATCAGGTTCGCAGAAAATGCCGTTTACTAGTTAAATTTAGTAGGAATAACACGATCTGTGACGTAGGCCATAGTATACCCAATTTAATAGGGTAGTATTTCTTATTTTCAAATTTAGTGGATAACAATTGTAAAAAATGAGTGAAAACAATCTCACGGATTTAAGGTTTATGTCAAGGTAGGTCTCTTGTGAATATCAATTGATTGTTTCTCTTCTGAAATTACATTATGACGCATTCACATACATTATTAATACAAATACATTTTCCAGGGCGAGACGATGAGGCAACCACAAGCACTTCCACTGGTTCAAGAGGGAGAAATGCACAATATTACCGTTATTACAGAGCACGGAAGCGAGCGGAGCAGGAAAAAGAGTCGTTGAATAGAACTAGTGATCGTTCTACGACTGCTGATTTGTCTACAATTAACGTTGCGAAGTTTAACTTTTTCCGCGCGGAGGGAATCGACGCACTATTTTTTTTAAATGCAATGTGCGAAGCTATAATTATTTGTGTGATTACCTGTTCACATCCTCAGAAAATACAAAAAAGAAAAAAGTGTTTTACAGAAATGTATGTATCAGTAAAGGTTAGCGTGTGGTCAAAAAGGGATGCCCCAATAGTGGGAGGGGGTCAACTGTGTCTCCTACTTTTCACTAAACCCATCTCTAACCTAAGAGATAATTAATGGTGTGCACCTGTCGCACAGAGGGTCCGATTGTAGGGGGAGGGTACTCTTTCCATAGAGAGATTATATAGGAACAGAGTACTTTTCTCCAGGAAAACAATTTGAAAGGGAAAAACATTTTCCCCTTACCTTTGTTCAATTATACTCTCGTTTACTTATATCAGTGGTTCTCAACCACTGTGCTGCGGCACTTGTGTGCCGCCAAATTCTTAAAATGTGCCGCCAAATATTGGAAATGACACAATGAAAATTATGTTTTTTTTTATTACGAGTAAAGTTTAAAAAAAAGTGTATAAAGATGTAACCGCGTGAACATCTTTTCGGTGATTGTCTTGTCTCAGACAATCGTAAAATAAGTTAGAATAAGAAGGAAGTGTTTAAATTGTCGTAGACAATTTTAAGAAAAGTTTAAATTAGTAGGAAATTTAACCACTATTAAAATTATTAATTAACAAAGGAAAGCAAGCTAAATATTAACTTTCAAACGGACATAAAAACTAATCATTAAGGCAAGCTATGCAATAAATAGTTAGATTAACAAATTAACAAAGGATACCTAACAAAAAATAAGCTAACAATTAATAATTAACAAAAATACTAGATTATGGGAAATCACAAAAATTAAGAATTAATGTAAAAAAGCGAACAGATAATAACTATAGAAAACAAGCTAACAATTAATAACTAGCTAAAAAGGAATAACTGTTACTAACTAACAAAAAGTTAGTTGGAAGAAATAATTAATCCCTTAATAAAGGTGCTTTTGTAGTGCATATTTTATTTCACATTCAAAATTATTATCTCAAACTGTTTACCACAGTGTATTATAGGTAAGTAAACAACTTTTAAACTAATTTTTATTTTCATTTTGTGCCGTCAAATTTCGAAATCGTTAAAAGTGTGCCGCAAAAAAAAAAAAAAAGAAAAAAAAAAGACTGAGAATCACTGTTATTGAGCCAGTTTCGAAAATGTCTGAAGTACATAAAATCTTCCAGAAATGGTAATATCTTATTTCATAAAATCTATCTTTATAATATGTATAGTATATATAAGAGCAAAACAATTTATTGGAGAAGTGAAGACAGCAATTATAAGGCAAAATTTATAATGAAAGATGGATTCATAAAGAAATCATGGCCATGCACCAGATTTGACAAAATTAGAAAAAAAGAATTCTATAATTGAAGAGTAGGTAGGAAGCAGAATTTTCTGAGGCAATATCCAAAATACGCATGTAAGCTATTTTAATTAATATTATTATCTTCATTATAGTACACAGCTTAATATTTTACGTTGAATTTGCTTTTAAAATTTTACAATCGAATTTATACGATTATTATTATTTAAGTATTCATTTCATTTTAATGTTTGATATAATTTTTATTTGATATAAATATAAAAACCAATTGAAAATTTAATTGAAAAAACTCATTTGATTAGGAGAGTAGTTAAAAAAACACATTTGAACAAGAGTGTTATAAATCACATATTTTAATAAGAAAAATGCTCATTCATTTTATACAGTAAACAGACAGTCAAAACTTTTTAAACGATCAAACAAATTGCTAATTTATTAATAAGATTTTTATATCAATTTTAAAATACAAATTTTTATGCAAATTTAAAAATTTAACCTGTAAATGCCATAAATGCAATTTAAAAAACACACAAGCAAAACATCCATCCACAGATCGTAATTTTGACCCGACTCCAATCCAGAACCCCCAGAGGTATCGATGCACTTGGAAGAGTTTGTGACCCCGACATATTTAGCGTGCACCAGTACCTCTAGCTGAGGATCGAAATTGTGATGTACTCGGATTCTTCTCCGGGATTTTTCCCAAACTAATTGTGTAATTCTAGTGAGACGGAACTACTACAATTACTTCACATCAAAAGTAAACGCACTGCACACACATGCGCAAATGACAAATATATGAATACTGAGCAGCGGTGGCTTAGGGGATAGAGCCTTTCAATGAGAACCGGGTTCGAATCCCAGCTCTGGCTAGTCTATATGAATCCTGCACCCGGCTTGCACCGACTACAGTGCTGACCTCAAATATCCTCAGTGGTAGACGGATCATGGGTTACAGTCCCCTTGCAGATATATTTTTTATTACCCTTTTTTTTCTTCCTTTATATTAATTTACTTTCCAAAATTCATTTATTGTCACTTTCTATATGTCATATATATTGTTTAAACTATAATTAATATTTCTGTCTATTTGTAAACAAATTGATATTTCTGTATATTTGTAAACTAAATTGCAACCTCCTTTCTTTTGAAACTTTAAATAATTGATTGAGGTTGGCTGGAAGTAGTTGCCAGACGCGGATTATACGGGTTTTACTAACCTATGTACGTATCCGCGTCTGGAAGGAAAGGAAAGAAGAAAAAAGTCCCCTTGCAGTCAGACTAACCGTGGATGGTTTTCGTGGTTTTCCATACAGGTAACGCACATGTGAGTTAGTTCTATCAAAAAGTCCTCTACGGATGCAAAATTTCTCCCAATACTTGATTCAGCAGTTCCCCGTGTCTTCTGAATCGGGTTCAAAATGACAAGGCCACGGAGTTAAACATTAGTAGCCGTCAACTCAAAATTGGGTCGGCTGTTCAATAGGGTGATAAAATAAAATACGTGAATACTCACGTAACTTTTAATTGCCGTGCAACTTTTTCTAAAAAGACTGTTGCTTATAGTCACTGGTCATTAGCACGTGCTGTTTCTACTGTTGTGAGAAAGTCCCCGTTTTTATAACTTTTAAATCGTATTTTCAACCTCACTCAATATGATTGTTTGCGCAGCAATACACTTATACAATGAACTACAGCATAAGTTTCCAGAAATTGTGACTTCGCCTGAACTCATTTTCTTTCTGATAAATTTTAAGTCAGTAATAATCGTCTTATATCTCACGTGTATAAATAGCAACGTAGAATATCTAGTCAAAAAATTAAATTTTACGAATTTCAGTCTTTTTTTTAAAATTCCAAACAAACTTACTTAAAAGAAAACTTATTTTTAAACGAAGCTTTTTACCTTTTCGGTTAAAGATGTGTTTAAAAAGAATTAAGAACTGTCATTTCACGGCAAGTTTGCGATGCGTTAAAATGTTTAATTAGTTAATTTTTTTATATTCGAATTTGAATATCGAAGAGAAATTTTTATGACGATTACTGAAAATAAACTGTAGTAGGAAGACAAATTTCATAATAAAAGTTTTAAACTTTCCGAAACAGAATACATAATCCGATGAATGGTAGACAATATTAAAATAATAATTTTTATATAGAGATAATTACCATACTTTGTTTGCAATTAATAAACTTCAACTCACTACGATTAGCTCAACAATAAAAGCAATCATTACATTTCAGACTGCATATTAGGTACAACAAATAAGTTTTTCAAAGGATTCATGTTTATTGCAAACATTCAATGAAAACTTGTTTAGTGAATATCAGATAATTACCATACTTTTTGGTTGCAATTCATAAACTTGCACTCACTAAGGACCTACGATTAGCTCAACAATAAGAGCAATCATTACATTTCAGACTGCATATTAGGTACAACAAATAAGTTTTTCAAAGGATTCATGTTTATTGCAAACATTCAATGAAAACTTGCTTAGTGAATCAGATTATTACCATACTTTTTGTTTGCAATTCATAAACTTGCACTTACCAAGGGCCTACGATTAGCTCAACAATAAGAGCAATCATTACATTTTAGACTGCATATTAGGTACAACAAATAAGTTTTTCAAAGGATTCATGTTTATTGCAAACATTCAATGAAAACTTGTTTAGTGAATATCAGATAATTACCATACTTTTTGGTTGCAATTCATAAACTTGCACTCACTAAGGACCTACGATTAGCTCAACAATAAGAGCAATCATTACATTTCAGACTGCATATTAGGTACAACAAATAAGTTTTTCAAAGGATTCATGTTTATTGCAAACATTCAATGAAAACTTGCTTAGTGAATCAGATTATTACCATACTTTTTGTTTGCAATTCGTAAACTTGCACTTACCAAGGGCCTACGATTAGCTCAACAATAAGAGCAATCATTACATTTCAGACTGCATATTAGGTACAACAAATAAGTTTTTCAAAGGATTCATGTTTATTGCAAACATTCAATGAAAACTTGCTTAGTGAATCAGATTATTACCATACTTTTTGTTTGCAATTCATAAACTTGCACTTACCAAGGGCCTACGATTAGCTCAACAATAAGAGCAATCATTACATTTTAGACTGCATATTAGGTACAACAAATAAGTTTTTCAAAGGATTCATGTTTATTGCAAACATTCAATGAAAACTTGCTTAGTGAATATCAGATAATTACCACACTTTTTGTTTGCAATTCATAAACTTGCACTCACCAAGGGCCTACGACTAGCTCAACAATAAAAGCAATTACATTTCAGACTGCATATTAGGTACAACAAATAAGTTTTTCAAAGGATTCATGTTTATTGCAAACATTCAATGAAAACTTGTTTAGTGAATATCAGATAATTACCATACTTTTTGGTTGCAATTCATAAACTTGCACTCACTAAGGACCTACGATTAGCTCAACAATAAGAGCAATCATTACATTTCAGACTGCATATTAGGTACAACAAATAAGTTTTTCAAAGGATTCATGTTTATTGCAAACATTCAATGAAAACTTGCTTAGTGAATCAGATTATTACCATACTTTTTGTTTGCAATTCATAAACTTGCACTTACCAAGGGCCTACGATTAGCTCAACAATAAGAGCAATCATTACATTTTAGACTGCATATTAGGTACAACAAATAAGTTTTTCAAAGGATTCATGTTTATTGCAAACATTCAATGAAAACTTGCTTAGTGAATATCAGATAATTACCACACTTTTTGTTTGCAATTCATAAACTTGCACTCACCAAGGGCCTACGACTAGCTCAACAATAAAAGCAATCATTACATTTCAGACTGCATATTAGGTACAACAAATAAGTTTTTCAAAGGATTCATGTTTATTGCAAACATTCAATGAAAACTTGTTTAGTGAATATCAGATAATTACCATACTTTTTGGTTGCAATTCATAAACTTGCACTCACTAAGGACCTACGATTAGCTCAACAATAAGAGCAATCATTACATTTCAGACTGCATATTAGGTACAACAAATAAGTTTTTCAAAGGATTCATGTTTATTGCAAACATTCAATGAAAACTTGCTTAGTGAATATCAGATAATTACCATACTTTTTATTCGCAATTCATAAACTTGCACTCACCAAGGGCCTACGATTAGCTCAACAATAAGAGCAATCATTACATTTTAGACTGCATATTAGTTACAACAAATAAGTTTTTCAAAGGATTCATGTTTATTGCAAACATTCAATGAAAACTTGCTTAGTGAATATCAGATAATTACCATACTTTTTGTTCGCAATTCATAAACTTGCACTCACCAAGGGCCTACGACTAGCTCAACAATAAGAGCAATCATTACATTTTAGACTGCATATTAGGTACAACAAATAAGTTTTTCAAAGGATTCATGTTTATTGCAAACATTCAATGAAAACTTGCTTAGTGAATCAGATTATTACCATACTTTTTGTTTGCAATTCATAAACTTGCACTCACCAAGGGTCTACGATTAGCTCAACAATAAGAGCAATCATTACATTTTATACTGCATATTAGGTACAACAAATAAGTTTTTCAAAGGATTCATGTTTATTGCAAACATTCAATGAAAACTTGCTTAGTGAATATCAGATAATTACCATACTTTTTGTTTGCAATTCATAAACTTGCACTCACCAAGGGCCTACGATTAGCTCAACAATAAAAGCAATCATTACATTTCAGACTGCATATTAGGTACAACAAATAAGTTTTTCAAAGGATTCATGTTTATTGCAAACATTAATTGAAAACTTGTTTAGTGAATATCAGAGTAAGCCAAAGTTAGCCCTACCCGAAAAAAAACCTGTTTTTTTTTAAGATATGCTTTTTCAGACTTTCCTTTACTAGATAAATAGATTTTTCTTCAAAAGCAAAGTACGTGAAACTTTTCCTAAAGGCCGCCTTTACTTAAGGGCCAATATTTTGAGGAACGAAAATTTTCCCCATAGACATAATGTTAATTTTCCTCCCATTATAGGTACACATTTTCCTGACTACCTCCAATAAAGGCCATTTTTTCCCCGTGTCATGAGTCCCCCGTGCCATATTTATCAAACCAAGAAACGCTAATAGAAGTAAATAAACTGATATCCCAATCCAAGGCATTAATAAATGATGCGAATTTAACTAATTTGTTTTAGGATAGAGTTAAGGATTCATTAGAAACTAAAATTGTTTGCGAAAAAATTGTAAAAAGTAAACAAACTTCAATTGAAAAGTTTTTTAAACATGTATAAAAACTTAAAATTTTAATAAACAGTTTTTTCTACATAAATTATGATTTCCTCATTTTATTTTTTGGTCACCCCCATTTAAGGGCCACCCCCCATAAGGGCCAATTTTCAATGGAAGGACAGGTGGCCCTTATCGAGAGAGGTTTCACTGTAAATTATTGTAATTTAAACAGGAGTTTCCAAACAATTCGAGATCAATTAACTTGTTGATTTAGCTTTACTTATTACACAATTAAACTAAATCAATTCGGGTTCAATTCGGTAAATAAAACGAAATGCTAATAACTTATTTTAAATGGTTGTGCCTTTAATTAAAATAAAAAAACTGAGGTCTGTTTACGTGAAGAACACCTTTTAAATCATTTTTCAGTTTACATATAATTATTAGTCTTATATTTCTAGAAAGCGAAATTTCAGAACAATTTCTTAATTTTTTGTCATGATATAAATTTTACATTTTTGGAATATCTAAACATTTTGTATAGATTTGCTTCATTTATTGGAGAAAAATCACAGAAAGACAAAAATTATGTAATTTTAAAATGTGAGTGGATTTTCGTAAGCGAACTGTAAAATATAGCAATAAATGAAATCAATCTCAATAAAAATTATTGATATTAATTTATTATTCCATCATAATTTTATTAGGTTTCAGAAATTGTTTTCCCAGTTCTATTGTGAAAGGTGGAAATTAAAATTCAAACATATTTTTCCTCATTAAGTAAAAAAAGTTTCAAGTAGGAAGCTTTTAGGCTAAAATACATTAAAATACATTATAAAATATTAATTTATTCAATTTTTAAAGTTATGCACTTGCAATAATTATTTATCGTCATTTATTATATGCTCCACTATAACAAAAATATTTGATTTTCACTTTTCCAAATTAAAGATTATAACTAAAAAAGGGATTTTTTTTCTCAGTTATTTTGTAACACTACATTATATATTTTTATGAAAAACCC
Organism: Parasteatoda tepidariorum; assembly: GCF_982258835.1. Lineage (NCBI taxonomy): Eukaryota > Metazoa > Arthropoda > Arachnida > Araneae > Theridiidae > Parasteatoda > Parasteatoda tepidariorum. The sequence continues at coordinate 127,779,484 of NC_141756.1, forward strand.
ATTGAAAATGGTTTGTCACTTAATCATTATGCTATTATGAAATAGCAAATCGATATATATATATTTCTCTTACACGGTGACAAAAAACGCCTCATTACAACTCTCCGAATGGCAACGCTAGAAAATCGACCCATGATTGCCGCTAAAAATGTCACATGCCAAATCTAGCTGAGATGGCTCAACATATAGCGCTTTTAAAAACGGAAACTGAAATAACCAGAGAGAGCATAAGCTAGGCAGAAATGAGTAGTCTTTGTCGATAGATCTCTATTTTAGTATTTTGTCGAAAGCGCTTTTTTTCACGAATTTATATATTGCGAATTTATTTGACGATTTTTGATTTATATCACGAATTTATTTGTTTTACTAGAATTTGTTTATGCAGGTTTTTCCATTGCAATTCACTTATTTCAATTTTTAATAGACTTAATTATAGCCAAAATTTTAAAGAGAAATCAGTTTTAGAAATTCCATCTTAAGATTTTATACTATAGCACATTTCTAATAGGCTTAACGAATTACATGTCATTTATTTGAATTAAAATTTATTTTAATGACTTAGTATTCGCTAAAAAGATGCAATTTTTTTTAAAAAAAAAAATTGTTATATGGATTTGAATGATTGTTTTGAATTCTTAGAGTTTTGTGCATTTGCAATGTACCTAAGTTAGTAGCGAGCGAAGCGATCTTGGTTTGCGAAGCAAACTATATAAGATTGCGTAGCAATTTTCGGGGGTTGGCAAGCGTTAGCGAGCAGGCGGCGCAGCCCACTAGTAAGTTATATTTATATATTACGCTTAACATTAGACAGGTTCCAGTCAAAATGTGCTATTAACTTGCAATAAAATTTTCAAAACTTATTTTGAATTAACTTATTTTGATAAACAATCCGTTTCGAAAAAAATTTTAATTTACAGTAAGCGAAAGTTTAATAGAATTTTTTAAAAAAAATTCCAGTGACAAAGAGAAGATTTGAATTGAATAATTCGGATCTTTTACTTGAATAATTTTAAATTTTTAGGAAACTATTTGTTTTTTGATAAAAAATAAAAACCTAGCAATTCAAAAATTCTCCCCAAAAATGGTTTCATTGCAAAACAATGAGTGACAAATTCTTTGATAATACTAAACATTTAGGTTTTATGCTCGAAATTCTGCAAATCTGAATTTCGAGCATTTTTGTCTAACAAATTGGAATTTCGAAAAATCACGATGTTAAAATCCGAAACAAATCTGTCCTTTTCGGCATGTTTTTCTCCGATCAAGTTTAACAGTTAATATTTCTTAAACTAATTATTGAATGTTATTTTTTAATTCCATTGTTCCAGAGAGATTGTACTATTATTTTAGGCAATTAATTTTCATTTTTTCCAAATCAAAAATTGGGCAAAATTCTCAGGCAAGTGTTAATAGGATTAATTGTTCATTCTTAATCTTCCCCGGTTAATTGTGCAATAAATAAAAATAAATTTTTTCCAAGCTTTCTTTAAATTATTTTGATTTTAGTTTTATATAATCAAACATCAATATTTCAAATGCATTTAGAAAAAAATGCTTTAATTAAAGCTGAACATTTAAGATCTTCGACAATTAGTTTCTTTTAATGCAGTAGGTCAGTGTTTCCCAAACTTATGACTTTCGTGTACCCTTTCTTAATTTTTCGTAACGCTGTGTACCACCAATTAAAAAATGAATGCATTTTTTACAATAAGAAAATTGCACAAAAGATAAAAATTACAACTGACTGTTGATACCACTAATTATTAACTGTTAACTCTGCAAAAAATAGCCAATAGCGAAATATGTAATCGTTAATTTTCATGGCTAGCTTTATTTTTAAATAAAATTTTTTGAAATTTCCGTTTGCTGCTAGATATTTCGCATGAGAACGCGTACCCCCACTAAACAGTTCCCGTACCCCTGGGGGTACGCGTACCACACTTTGGGAAACACTGCTGTAGGTTATCACACTTTACTACCACATTAATATGGTTTTTTTTTTCAAACAGTCATTTTTACCAATTCTACTTAAAATTACAATTTATTTAACTTTAGCATGATTTAACTGTAAGCAAAGAAGATTGTAATTGCTTGAGTAACTTTACGAATGATTCGTAATACGGGTGCGTATTAATTGTAATGCAATACAATAAAAGTAAATACAAATAGGAAGTATATAAAAAACAGCCTTTCATCACTTCAGTGGGTCGATAAATGAGTACCAGGCATGCTTGGGAACTAAACACTGGGGGTTCCGCGTCCGGCTGACCATCTAACCGGAACATCTGCTCCTGCACCCCAGAGCCCAAGGTCAAGAAAACTGAGATGGGCACAGTAGGCCTTGGCCCTCTATGGGCTGTTGCGCCGCTGAGTTCAATGTATAAAAAATCTCTGGTATAATAAGGCATTACAAGTATGTTTAAATATAAAACTATTGCCTATAAATTCGTGCAAATCATGTCATTAAAAAACTGCAGAGCTAATAATTGGGTCAAATTATTAAATAATATATTAATATATTACCTGTTGTAATAAATATTCTATATTTATGTAATATATCATCTCATTTATCCAATCGTCAAATTTATATTATATATTGTCTCATTTAACTAATTAATACACGAACGTAAACAAGTGCAAACCGGTTTCAGTCACGTAAAAACAATAAACCAATCACCTGATAAAGATTTTAAATAGAATCTTATAGTGTGTCTAATAATTTGGCCAGAGTCTGTAGTTGAGAAATAAAATAACAAAAGCCTGATAAATAGATAAAAGTTCTTAATTACATTCTGATCAGAATTGCATCGTCATAACAAATGATTATTGAAAGATTGTCCAAAAGCAAAACTCTTGAAAAACTCTGATCGGGGATTTGTAGTTGGAGATTATTTAAAATGATTAAATGTTTACATAAACATTTGTAAAGAAGTATTTATAACCAAAATGCACTTAAATATTATTCAAAATTAAATTTTTAAAAATTCTGAAATACGCGTGACAGAAACCGGTTTGTACTTGTTTACGTTCGTGTATTCATTGGTTAACACCGCAATGCAATACTTTAAAAATAAATATAAATAGTAAGTATATGAAAAATCTCCAGAATGAAAACCCATTACATAAATATACAAAGTATTGCATATAAGCTCGTACAAAACATGTCATTATTAAACTATAATTTGTTCATGAACTGCAGCTTTTATCCTAAACATCAGAGTAACAAGAAATAATTATGCGAAAGTTATACAAGAAATAGTTATACAAGGGAATAGTTTCAAAAATTGGGAAGCTCTCTTAACTATAAAAATACAATTTAACTAATTACGTAAAAACACGCATAAATATCCTGACCTGTTTGAAGTTTCAAAATGAACCAGCTCAATCAGTTTCAAACGGCAGGCCCCAAACTATTGAAATTCCAACAAGTCCAAAAATCACACCATCAAACACTCCCCTCTTCACACTTTTAATAATAAACAGAGAGAGAAAAATGATGAGTTTTTATAGAACGGCTACTACAAGCTAGAACGCTTCCGATCGCCCGTTTTTTTGTTTCCTTCCAAAATACACAGACATGCTAAATTAAAGCGTCCCCCAGTGGACTGATCATTATGACACGGTTCCTAGCAGATCACCGAAGTTAAGCATCACTGGCTGCGGTCAGTGTGCCGGTGGGTGACCACCTGGATCAGTCTGCGTAGGGACCGAGGGTATGAGGTATGAGTCCTCGTTAAACTGTTCTATGGTCAAGTGCTCGACTTCGCGTGCAGGTCGTCGGGCTACCGAAGCTAGGGTGCCACCCACTCTGCAAAGGATCAAAATGGTGATGGCATGTCTTCGGATCATCCTCAGGGATGTTTTCCAAACCATCGCCAATAGCCCATTGGGCAGCTCTAGTGCGACGTAAATGAACAGCAAAATTAAAGCATTTGCTATCACGGAGTATCAACCTTCCACGAATTGATCCGAAGTGGTGGGGCTTTCCTGGTGAATCGCCGTGTGAAGCTTGGAGGTGGCGGGTTCGAATCCCGCCGTAACCCAGGATGTATTTTTCGTATTGTTTTTCCCTAAATTGCTCTATTGCGTGTGGAATAGCGTCGATAATGACTCATAAGCCTAAACTGAGCACACAAAAATGCAAATGTATGTAACCTCAATAAAGAAATAGAGCGTAGGAGTTAACGAGTTCGAATCTAGTCACAACCTTGGGTATATTTTTGTGTGTCCCGCAGTGGACTGATCGTTAAGACACGGTTCCCAGCAGATCACCGAAGTCAAGCATGACTGGCTACGGTCAGTGTGCGGGTGGGTGACCACTTGGATCAGTCTGCGTAGGGACCGAGGGTGTGCGGTATGGGTCCTCGTTAAACTGTGCTACCGTAAAATACCGTGTGCTACCGTGTTAATTTGTTTATTTATTGCATAGCTTACTTTAATGATTAGCTTTTATTTCCGTTTGAAAGTTAATATTTAGCTTGCTTTCCTTTGTTAATTAATAATTTTAATAGTCGTTAAATTTCCTACTTATTTCAACATTTCTTAAAATTGTGTGTCAAAGATAATTTAAACACTCCCATCTTATTTTAACTCATTTTAAGACAAGACAATCGCTGACAAAGATGTTCACTTGGTTAAAGCGTGGAAAAATTATAATATATATATATATATATATATATATATATATATATATATATATATATATATATTGTATCATTTCTAATATTTGGCGGCACAGTGGTTGAGAATCACTGTGGTAAACACTTCAAAGTAGTGAGCACACGAGGCTTGTGTAAATCACGGAGGGTCTCCCTGACCGAGTGGTATCACCCGTTAAACGCAGTGCGAAGCGTGTAGGTGGCGGGTTCGAATCCGTCGTAACCCTGCATGTATTCTTTGTGATGACCTTCTCTAAATTTTTCTATCTGTTCTTCCACTTAGAAGCCTAAATTGAGCAAACAAGCCTTCAATGTATGTAATCTCAATAGAGCAATAAATAAACAATGACGGACAAAAAATGAGTAAAATTTTTGATACGGTTTCGTCTCGGTGGCCGAGAAATCAGAGCCTCGCAGTGTAAGAGAGTTACAAGGTTTGTGACTCGAGTTAATGTTTCATTAGAGCTACACGAATGAATCATTGGCGATGGTCTGTGATTCGCCTTTAATGATGTTCCGAAAACAATGTTCGTTTACGTACATTCTACACTGACGCAATTTATATCAGAGTACATGTGGTGGCTCTACCCTACTATACAACTTTTTTGGCTTTGAAACTGCAATGAGGGGGTTCATCGAACTGGAGTGATTTCCGATCCATTACGACACAATCAGTCATCTAGTTTTCAGCTCGAGGAATCAAATGTCCACCCAAGACTTCATATTTTATATTTTATTTTATAACCGTAGTTGAACACTCGACCCAGTTTTATGGGTTTACGACTAGTAATGTTAAACTCCGTAGCCTTGTCATTTTGAACCCAATCCAGAAGACAAGGGAACTCCTAGATCGAGTATTGGGAGACATTCTCCTTCATGGAGGACGTTTTGATGGAGTTAATCCGCATTTGCGTTACATGGAGAGGAAGACCACGATAACCACCTATGCTTAGCCTTACGGCAAGGGGACTCTAACCCGAGATCCGCCTACCACTGAGGATATTTCACGTTAAGCACTGTGGTCGATGTAAGCTGGATGTGGAATTCGTATCGATTGGGGTTCGAACCCGGTTAGCTTCATTGGAAGGCGAACGCTCTATCCCCTGAGCCTTTGCGGCTCACCTTAGACTTTATAAACAAGGCCCTGAACAACCACACCTGCTGTTTGGCAGTGTGACAGTGACGTATTCGCGTTCCAAAGGGCACCAAAAAACATCAGCGCTTACTAGAGAATAATAAACAAAAATATAAATAAAGTTACTTGTTGTTCATGTACGTCGCACTAGAGCTGCACAATGGGCTATTGGCAACGGTCTGGGAAACATCCCTGAGGATGATCCGGAGACATGTCATCTCAATTTTGATCCTCTGCAGAGGGGATGGCACCCCCGCTTCGGTAGCCCGACGACCTGCGCGTGAAGTCGAGCTCTTTACGGTAGAACAATTTACCGCACACCCTCGGTCCTTACGCAGGCTGATCCAAGTGGTCACCCACCCGCGCACTGACAGTAGCCAGTGATGCTTGACTTCGGTGATCTGCTGGGAACCGTGTCTTAACGATCAGTCCACTGCGGGACATAAATAAAGTTAGATGGTAATATTAGGATTCAAGGAAATTAACCGAAACTGCTTACGAATTTGGTAAGTAAAAACTTTATTTATGTCGCACAATTGGCGACGGACGGTGAAATATACGTCTTTGTTACAAAACCATTGCCTGGAAAAAAGAGAATAACTAAAATCCTAAACAAATTAGATACCCCATAATCTGATGTAACGAACATCAGCTTTCTGAAATCGGGGGGGGGGGGAGGGATTGTAAATTTTCCGTGTGTAACAAATTTCTCTGAAATTTTAAGTGTGCCTGAAAAGAAATTCTCCGTGAAATTTTCTATTAGCCTATTTTGAGCACACAAGCCTGAAAATTTAGTGAGATTTTCATGAGAGGAGATGGCACCCCCGCTTTGGTAGCCCGACAACCTGCACGTGAAGTCGAGCACTTTACGGTAGAACAGCTTAACGAGAACCAATACCGTACACCCTCTATCCCAACCCGGACTGATCCAAGTGGTCACCCACCCGCACACTGACCGCAGCCAGTCATGCTTTGGTGATCTGCTGGGAACCGTGTCTTAACGATCAGTCCACTGCGGGACCGAAAATTTATGTAATTGCAATAACCAATAACCAAATCAAGGTTAGACAAGCTTCTTTAAGCAAGTATAGTTTTGAAAAGTGCATGGTTCAGCAGTTATCCAAGTCCTTAACATGATTTTTGGAAATTTTATCACGCATGTCAGACCTCGTAGTATTCAGGATTCAGCTTTAAAAGAAAATTAAATTATGAAATTTCTTGAATCACAAGAGCTTTACAAGTACTCCTTTAAAAGTAAATTTTAAGTATTGGAAAATTACACCCTCATGTTTTCTTAATGACACTTTAAGAACATTGGTAGATCGAAAACAAAACATTTTAACCTGCAATTCAGGAGGGCTGTATGAAGCATAAACAATGGCTTGTGCAGTGAATGACAGGAGTCGGTATTAGATTAAAACTCTGAAATTTGCTTAAAATAAGAACTGGAAAACAAATTGTGGGTACAGTGCTTTTGATCGAAAGTAGATCACGTGGTCAGTTCAGTAACAAAGATTCATAATAGCTCAATGATACATAAAATCAATAAACTTATCTTTACTTTACAGTTTAAACAGTCTGAAATGCTTAATCACAATTCTTAAAATAAAGTTTTATAAAGCATACTAAATAGCACTGATTGAAAATTAGAATTTTACTTAACAGATATTATACGAATAAATAGAATGGAGAGATTTGAAAATTGATATTATACCTATTAAGCGACTAAAATTACATTTTAAAGATATAAATTTGTTTTCGTAGAAGTTTAGAATAGAAGAAAGCACTCTATTGCAAACAATAGACAGGAAATTTCTTAACTATTCCAAAATTTGTTTTCAGTAGCAAAAATACTGATGTTGTATAAAGTGGTGTTAAAGCGGCTCATCCAATCACGCTCATTAATAATAGCTCATTAAGTTTTTTTAAAGGAGACATTTAATAGCTTCTAAACCAAGATTTTAGGCACTTAAAAATTCTCAATCTTAACAACTGTATATTTTCTTTCTGTATCGTAGAACACAGAAAGATTCATGCGCTACTGAAAGTAACTAATTTTAAGGAATAAAATTTGCAAGCTCAAACATTCATTTACATTTAACTGCTTTAATTTCATTAAATTACTGATAGAGGGAGGCAAGTGATGGTTCATTTCAATGGGTATAAATAATATAATCATTGAATGGCAGATCAATTTTAGGATTTACGGCTACTCATGTTTAGCTCCGTTGACTTTTCATTTCGAACCCAATTCAGAAGACAAGGGAACACCTGGATCAAGTATAGAGAAAAATTTGCTTTCGTGGAGGACTTTTTGATAGAACTAACCCGCATTTTTGTTACGTGGAGTAGAAGACCACGATAACCTTCCACGGTTAGCCTGACGGAAGGAGAACTCTAACCCCTGATCCGTCTATCACTGAGGATTTGTTACATCAGTCCAGGGTCGGTGCGAACCGGGTGCGGAATTTGAAGCAGCCAGCAATCGTTGGATCGAACCTGGGTCACCTCATTAGGAGGCGACCGCTCTATCTCCTGCGCCACTAAGATTCTGGTTATAAATTGTCAAAAATGACGCAGAGCTAATCTTAGTGTGCCTACCCCAAAATTATCCTGCAGAAATGTTAAAAATTAAATACAGCAGACTTCTAGATCTGGCTTTTTATTCAGTTTTGAAGAGATTATTAAAACGAATTAACTTTTTGGAAAATTTAAGGTTTCCAAATGCTCACTTAGAAAGCTTTTATTTAAAGAAGGGTCAGCTTTTTTAAGACACAGAGCTCCAGTTGAAATTTGAACACTCGTAATGTAGTCAAAACTTAGATGGACGATAATTCAGTGACAAAAACTGAAAATTTTGATTGTAGTAGTCCTTTTGAAACTTTGTCATCAAGCGAGATGTGATGTAGTTAAATCCTGTACTCTAGCTATTTTAGAAACTTAGTAAAAATGCAAATTAAAGATTATTCTTTGGCTAATATAGGGTGATTCATTTTGTTTCATATTAGATGAAGAAACTTCGTCATCTGTTATGGAACTATAGATATCAGTGCCCTAACGAATTAAAATTGTGATTTGTAAGATTCTAGTGTCCTAAAAACCAGCGTAATGTAAAACTGCTGTAATATTCCTGTAATAATTTCTTCTATTTTAAACATTTTGAATGTTCAAAGTTATCTTAAGAAATGTTTTAGGAACCAGTTTGAGAGAAGGTTGCTATTATTTTCGTGAACTTTGAATAGAATTTAAAGTTTCTACATTTTGACTTTACATACAACAATAGCGAGAAAACAGTGAATGATAATTATAAGCAATTTCTTGCAACTTCATTAGAGATCTTGGTGGCCTCCCAGTCATTCTTACTCCAACCAGTTGAGGGATTTTTGTAAAGATATTCATTCTCTACAATAGGAATGCACAACTTTTTTGAGTGAAGGGCCGCACCCATATTGAGTCGTGTTAGCCGCAAACATGATAATTTTTATCTAAACGTTAGTGTTCTAAGCACCCAATATTTTTATCAGAAAACTTAACATATTTTCAGAAAGTTAAATACTTTTAATTACTTGAATTTATTTAAAGCTAAAATAACTGGTACATTTTTAAAAAAACTTTTTCCATTTTTTACAATTAATGCATCAAGTATTTATATATATATAAACATAAGTATTGGGAGGGGAATATAAATTCTAACTAAAAAGAAGCTTACAGTATGAAAGTGCAAAAATAAATATGTATACACAAAAATTAGTAAAAAATGAGTGAATTTTATAGGCTCAAAATGTGACATTGAATAGAAAGATTCCTCTCTTTGTATCTCCCAACTCTCCATAGTCCACACTAACCTATCTTTTCTTTCTTTCTTCCACCTTTGCTGCTTAATAAGAATATGTTGTGAACATTCTTATGCCTAAAATTTTTTGAATAAAGTTTCCATTAAAACACCTTAATAGCTTCTAATAATCGTATATATAATAAGACTTGAGCCGCTCTTGGCAGACTTTCTGCAAAGCGCAAAGGTTGCAAAAATCTTTACGAAATACTATAGTTGCAACCTTAATGCTATCCGCACAGTGAGTCAGGGGGAAGAGGTTATTTGAAGCTCACTTCCCTGGATGATATCATCCGGTAGAGTAACTGCCCATGTGCGGCCAGAGGGAACTTCTGAACACAATTTCTTTTCATTTGGTTTTTGTTTAAACACTTTTCTTTTCTTAAAATATTTAATTCAAATTTATACAAGGGGTGATCAAATGAAAAGGTACGAAACGACACGGTGGGTACAAATGTAGACTTTATTCAAAATATACACCATAGGCCTGTGCACAGCGATCCCACTGATGAACAAGCCGCAGGATTCATTATGCCCAGAATTCCTGTGGTCTAGACGAGACCCAGTCCTTCACAGCGTCCTTGAGTATGTCGTCCGAGTTGAAGAGCTTCCCTTTCAGGTGGACCAAATACATGGAAATCGCAGGGCGACTAGACCGGATTGTAGGGCGGATGGTCCAACGTCTCCCACTTGAACTTGGCCAGTTCCATGTGTGTGAGTCTGGAGACGTGTGAACGCGCTTTATCATGGAGCAGAACCACACCCTCCGTGAGCAGCCCCGGTCTTTTGTTCTTGATGGACCTGCGTAGGTGTCAGAGTGTCTCACAGTACACATCGGAGTTAATGGTTTTTCTGTGCTCGAGAAAATCGGATAACACCTCGCTGTTCCTCAATCGTCGAATTTTGCAACGCGAACGCCATCCAGTCCTCATACGGACTGCCGCGTCATTTGGACGCCGCTTTTGATAAGAGCCTCTGCTCTCTCCTGCTCATGCGGGCACCAGGGCATGTTCTGATCCCAGTCAGAGACTCCAATCGCATCCCGAGATGTCTCGCTAAGTTCTCCCATAGCGGAATATGCAAATATTTAACTGTTACGTTTTTACGTTGTTTCGTACCTTTTCATTTGATCACCCCTTGTATTACTCTATAAAATGCATATACTATATAAAGAAGAGAGGATCAGAAATCTTTTTATTTCACTCAGTCGCTATATATGTTAATTTTTACATTTACTAGCATTTTGAAGAGAGAAAAAAAAAAACGATTCACTACAAAATGAAGAAAAGTGTGATCACCCCAAGGCGATCACAGGTTACCTATTGGCAAAATTTTTGTTGTCTAATTTTTTTTTTGGGAAAGAAACTTTATTGTGAACATCATCTTGAACATCTTTAACTGTTAATCCTAAACTGATCGGTATGCAATTTCGCAGACATATTTAAATGCAGCTCAGACACATTCTGTGTCAATTCTTTTGAGGACTGAATAGACATTGAGCAGCCAGTCGAGAATAATATTAACATTTTTGGATGGGTACAATGGTGTTTGATGGAGATTGTAAGTTGCCTCATACACCCGTTTGTTCATACATGAAATATGATTTGAAAGCTGGGCTTTTTCTCAGTTTTACATGAATAGTGAATGAATAATATATATTGTGTGGAAAACAGTCTACGGTCTTGTGCAAGTTATTAGGTACGTTGAAACCAGAGTTGGCAATCGATTACAGTAATCGTTTACAACTGTAATTGATTACAGCTATGTAATCAATTACTTGTAATCATGATTACAACTGTAATCGTGATTACAGTACTCCATTACAGTAATCAATTACTTGTAATCATGATAACAAACATTCATAATTTTGATTACAACTGTAATTGTGATTACGTAACCAATTACTGTAATCATAATATATGATTACATATAATCTAAATACAAGACTATTGTATTCTTATAAATTATTATATTTTACAGTAGATACTAGATAGTATAATGTATCTTATAATGATACATTTTGTACGTATTTGTATACGCACAAATGAATGTAACTAAAATGTATGTACATATGATTTTATCTTGTGCATATGTATAGACATTTTAGTTACACACACATGTACATATGCTTATATTGTAAGAATAAAATATATGTACGTATGTATATAGCTAATAATTACGCATGTATGTGAAAACAATGTAGATATGCACATTTATACACAATGAATATATGCATTTATGCAAATATTTGTGTGTGTAAAATGTATATCTGTGTTCATGTACACACATATATTGTCTGTACAGTGTATGTCCCATGCATGCATGTACAATTTATTTATGAACAGTATAATATATGTATACAAGTACAATATAGGTATGTATACATGATATGCATGTCCAATGTATGGATGTACATGTACACAATATGTTCATGTTCAATGTATGTATCCAAATATGCATATTACATTTGTGTACAATTGTACATACATTGAGCATATTTATATTTTATATGTATTCATACATTACATTCGACATGCATATATTGTACAGATGTACATACACACATTTGAGATGCATATATTGTACAGATGTATCTACATATAGTGTACAGATGAATATTCATATAATGTACATATGAGGTAATGAACATATAATGTTGTGTACATATACAGTGCATAAATATATTGGACATAATTCTTTCGTACAAATTTTGCATGTGTATATGCATACTATCCCAATCTATGCATATGTGCAATGAATATATCCACACACGTACAATGCACGTATGTTTCATGTATGCACAGTAGCCCCCATCCCCCCCAAGCTCTTGGGCGCATTCTCGGGCAAATTCTAAATTCCCCCCCAAACTATTCGTTTTATTTAGAGTAAAAATCCCCCCCCCCAAGCTTTAAGTGGGCGCATCGTGCGCCCACCCCCCCTGGTGGGGGCCCCTGTGTATGCATATCCATATGTACTATATATGCATGAATGTATGTACATACATTACACGTATACATATGTACATTACATTTATGTCTAAATATGTGTACAATGCAACAAATAAAATGCATGTAAGTTAACTTATAATGACTCAAGCAAGTTAAATGAAGAACGATATTTAAATTTAGTTTTCAGCTTTAATTGTTCTATATCATTTTCTTTGAATAAAAAATTATTTTCAGGTATTTTCATGAAATGTTTGACAATATAGACTTTTTTTTATAACATAATGCATGGTTCATAGAAATTTTTTAAATGGCAAATAAAACGGCAAATTGGTAAATTTTATATGTGGAAATAATATTTAGAAATTTAAAATAAGATTATCGTTTGCTTTCTAAAAAATATGAGGTCGAGTTTTATATGCCTTAGAATAAATTTTAAAACTAACTTTAATAACTTTACTCATATAAATTTTTTTAATGTATGCGTATATTGTAATTACATACATTTAAATGTACGCATGTATTTATACATTACTTGTAATTATGTACATGTATACGTTGTATGAACATACGTACATTGTGCATATAACTATTTTTTTGTACATCCATACATTACATGCGCATAAGTATTAACAAAGTATGTAGTTATACAAGTACATACGTACGTTGTACATACGATATATCTATTTACATATAAATGTGCATGCATGCATGTATTTTATTTACGCAACTATGAGCATATATTGTACCTTTCAACAACATTCTTACATATTGTACGTAAATACGTGCAATTTTATATACATACGTACAATGTATATACGTGCTATTATCGTAAATTTATACAATGTACTTAAGTACATAAAAGCATGCAAACGTATAAACATTATTTTCTTATACGTTCATATATACATTGTCTATGTATACAAAGATACAAAATATTGCATTTTCGTACAAACTAACATACATCTATCACAAATGCATAATTATATGTACTAAGCATATGCGTATTGCATTAAGCATATTATAATATAATTATGTATATGTATATATAGGAATCGCAAATTGTACGATCATGCTTGCGTACATTCTATGTACATAAAAATATGCAAACCCATACATACTTACATAATGAATTTGCATATAGTATACAATCGTAATAACTTGTAATCGTATAGTTTGATTACAAGTAATCACAATTACTTGTAATCACTATTACATGTGATCATATATTATGATTATTTGTAATCATAATTACTCGTAATCGTTTTTGTTGTGATTACTTGTAATAGCAATTACTTGGAATCAAAATTTTGGTGAATTGTAATCACGATTACAAGTAATTGATTCCTGTGATCAATTATTGTAATCACGATTACAAGTAATTCATTACTGTAATCGACTATGTAATCACGATTACAGGTAATTGTTTGTTGTAATCAAAATTATGTTGCCTTGTAATCATGATTACAAGTAATTGATTACTGTAATCGATTACATTTGTGGCCAACTCTGTTTGAAAGGGATCCTTTTATCCCTAACTGGTGATCAACACCCAGTTCTGGTATTTGCATTAAAGGGGTTCGGAGAGTCACAATTCTCTCAAGCACTTTGGTACTTTTGTGAGGGACGGGCTTCATGCTTGCGTTTGTGAACGGAATTCTTTCGTTTGTGTGTAACGCTTAAGGTATTCCCGTATACGCTCTTCGGCTTTTTCAGCTTCGGCATCGTTTTTTTCTTACTTCTACTCTAATTTTTGGGACAGTGTCAATCATTTTGAACCCTCTTTATGTGTGATATTCACCTGAATTAGTATTGAAAACGATTCAATTTGAACTGTAGGTTAGAATTTCTGATTCTTAATTAAAACAAAACTATCGTTCAAATAATGAAATTCTCTTTTATTTCACAACCCAAGAAGTATTTATGGGATATCTCTGGTCCCCTATCTCAAAAGTAAACTCCCCAGCTTAATGCATAACAGAATTAAAAGTGAAAAAAAAAAAAAAAAAGAATTCTAAAAAAATTGCTAATATTGCAGAAGTGGTTTTAATTTCTCATATGTTCGCCCATTCAGATCTTGGGCATTCGGTGTCATTTATCAGATTTTCAAAGTTTTGCATGAAAGTTTGAATATTGAGGGGAGATATAGGGCCATGTATGAATACAGTATATTCAGCTCGAATTTCCTCATTTTAACATTATTTAACACACTATTATATACATACATAGTTACCTATTTGTGAGCCCAAGTCAAAATTCTGGAAAATTTCTTGAATTAAAAAAAAAAACAGTTTAAATTGAAAAAAAAAAAAATTAACCACGTTTTTTTCCACTTTCTCAATATTTCTTAGCTTACTTAAAATACTTTTAAAATTTTACATATACCTATACAATTTACACATACCTATGATGGCCTGGCGAAGTAATTGAAATTTACAAATATGTCTTTCTTTCTGGAGTTTATGATTATAATAACTTATTAGCTGATAAAAAATGAATATAAGCTTATGAAGTATCTGGCTCTCCCTTACAAACAAATAAAATAAACTACGTTTTTAAGTTCTACCTTTGAAAATTTGATTTCTGGAAACTTCTGTGATCAACGATTTTTTTAAACGTCTGGACCTTCGATCTCCGGAAACTTCCGGATCATTGTTCGTGAAAAATCCGAAGCATAATCAGCCCTGTATAGGGCATTAGTAGCTATAATAATTTCTTACTAACCAATACTTTTGAAATAAGGGGTCAAATATTATATTGTTACTTAATATACCACAATAGCAAAGGAGATTATTATATAGAAATCCACAGTATAATGGTTATCCACAGATATGCTTGTTGTAAGTGGAACAGCCAGATGGATTGTTTGAATCAGCAACAAATTGCTTGTCTCGAGAGTCGCAGGCTCAAAACCAATTTTTAAATATTTAAGAAAAATGTTCTACAATATTGTAACGTAATTAAAATATTCCTTTACTTAATATAATTATTTTTTCTGTAAGTGTGTATATAATGAAAGCATTAATAGAAATTGTTGTTCATATACTGCACATTTATAATGATCCTTATTTCCCATCAATATTTACCTATTATTTTTAAATGAGTCTATTTTTTTAATACCTATTATTTGTCATTAATTATACATATATTTAGTATAAAATTAATAAAAAATTATATTTAATAATTTAATATTATTTATATACCTATTATTTTTAATATTTATAACACACCAAGGGAAATAATTATAGACAAATTAGGGTTCCCTCAACAAATGGCAGAAATTGCTTGTTCTATGCCTAGGTGAAGCAACTAATTGCTTGTCCTGAGGATCCGCAGTTTGAACACAGGCTGTGGTCATTTTTTTTAAATTATATTTAAGAAGAATAAAAAGATATTTTTTTTTATTACAACATGGTAACTTAATTAAAATATTCCTTTATTCAAGTAAAGAACTCTTTAAAAAAAATGATATTGATATGATTGACGATAAAAATTGTAATGAAATGAACTGAAGCGATTTTCATTACCATCAAAGCACAGAGCTCCAAAAAAAGATTAAAAGTGCTTTAGTTGGTCGTAAAGTGGTTGAAATTTTTATTCCAAGATTCTATTGTCAGTGCCAGGAAAGCAAGTTTAACATAATAAAATGAAATGAAGCAAAAATACTTGGATAAAATACAAACAAACTATCTGATAAAAAAAAACAATTTTTATTATACCATACATTTATTAGTATTAAAATGCAACAAAAATTCCATTATATAAGAATTATTATAAATAGACATTGTACTTTATGTAAATCCTATAAAAAAAACAACAGACAAAAGTTAATTACAAATGAAAGTACATATTAATATGAAATTTTTATTTTAAAAACAAAAATTCATTCATTCATGATAAAAACAACTATATATTCATCATTCATACTTTGCAATATCAAATCAATTATTTTTCATAACAATCGCACCATAAATGTCACAAATCGCCTAAAGTTTTTAATATATAAAATTTAAAAGATTCATCCATCGCATTTAAGCAGCCGCAACAGATTTCACCAAGAAAACTAAAATTTCTTTCATGGAGGTGGTTAGAAATCAAAAAGATAAATTTGGATCTTTTAAAAGCAACTACCTTGCACAAATACATTTTTAGTTTTTATAGAAAAACAAAAGATGAAAATTTAGAACTGTTAGCGCTAAAACTATTTGTAGATTAATGTGAAGTGCCTTTAGAGGACGCCTTCATGATATTTGGCATATTTGATGCAATGCAAGTCTCATAACATACAATGGGAAGATTACAATGGAAAGATTTCTTCATTCCATAAAAGAAATTGAATTTTTTATAATATATATTAATTATATAATGTATATTATACACAAATCAATCCTTGAGCAATTTCATAAATAAGCAAATTTCTGAAGTCTTTCATTTTCTCTGAAGAATATTTTCTGGTCGTGATTCTAACAACGTTTTTTTATCTGTGGTAAGATTGAAAAACAAAAGTTTGATAAAATAACAGTTAACGTATGGAAGCAGCAACAAAAAAGGCATCTATAAACATGTAAACGTTTTTATATACAAGAATACATTTAGTTCTCTTTTTAAAAAAGATCATTTTAACTGAAATGATTCCAATTTGGGGGAAAAATGCAATTTCAATATAAACATTAGTTATTTTAAAGCATTAAATTAGGTTTTTTGACACACTAAGAAAACCACTTAAAGTAAAACAAATTGTAAATACTAAAATACAGTCGTCCCCACTCAATCGCATAACCCGCTGATACGACTACAATTTAATGGAATCAAATCTTTTTATATGAAACTTCCCCGTTTAAATGATAATTTGTTTATTTTTGAGAAATGTTTCACCAGTTAAAATGGAATTTCCCTTATTTAGTTAAGATAAGGATACAATAGGTCACTTCAATGAAAAATTAATCAAATCTTGCTGCCAGTTATACATTGAAGTAAACAAAGGGGGTTTTACCACTCTTTGACTTGCTTCACTCACATATCATTTCGAATGCAAAAAAGGGATAGAGTGATTTGTCTTACAGGGTGAGTAGCCAAATTATTCAACAAAAAAATAAGCACTCAAAAATATTTTGAAGCACTTTAAAAAAATATCATAATTAGGCAGGGTTGGAAAGTTTTTGACAATTGACGGTTTTACCTTTTCTTAACCGTCATGTCAAAAAAAAACTTTCGGCATTGTTTTTGACAATTGTCAAAAATCATGAAATTTTGAATAATAAAAAACGAATGGCGTTTTCATATGCTACGAACTGACAATAAGTTGAAATAGATTGGGGTTGAATTAATTGTGTAAAACGTTGAATAGAACAATGTGAACTGTGTCTTTTTGCATAATTCGAAGCAAAAATCAACATAGTATAGGAAAAATCTCATTTTGAAAAAGGGAAAATTAGAACTTTTTAAAAACACCCAATGAAAAAAACACCTTTAAGGGCTTTTAAAAATAGAAAATAATCACCTTTAAGCACTTCTTAAAAACGCTAAGCACCCTGTCTTGTGTTCAAGACTTCTGGTCCCCTCCTGATGCACCATTAGCTTTAACAAGAAAAAGTTTCAAAAACCTAACACACTAGTTTACAGAAGTGTTTTTCTGTTAAGTAGAAAAATTGCTTAATCCAGTGAATAATTTTGAGATGGTTGCAAGTTGAGCGCGAAAAGGAAAGATTTAAATTAATCGTGAAAAAACGAAACGATGAATCTTAGAAACAATAAATTAAAAAAAAAAACCCTAACTACAACAATGCATTAATTTGGAATTTCTCAAGTTTCGAAGATTTTTTTAAAAATAAAAAAATTCTAAATATGTTTGAAAACAATACGCACAAGTCATGAAAATTTTAGTAGAAACTGAAAGGGAATATCTGATTTTGATAAATTGACAAATTAAACGGGTATAAAAATAAAAACAGACTTCAATTACAGATTTTTTCGGAAGGGATCAAATAATATTTTAGTACCTACATAATACTTTTTACTAACGTTGATTTATTTTTAGGTAACTTTAAATGACATATATATTTTATGATACTAACACAGATACTATTAAATATAATTGTTTATTGATCATAAAACTGAGTTTATTTAATCAAAACGATGTACTATGCATTAAATACCATTAAAAAGCAAAATTTGCAAAAATTCAGAAATGAATATTGCACACCCCTTTTAATCTAATAACCCGCTTAATTGCATAGATTTGGCTGAAACCGATATTATTCTTTTAAGGGGTTGACTGCATAATATTTTTAAAATATTTTATTTATTTCTAAGTATTAGAAGAGGCAGGGATGAGAGTAGTCAGAAAGTAAAAATGAGGAAATCCGAGAATGAATATATATATACATACAAATATTTGACAAAAAAGTGAAATTTTTAAGTTGTAAACCATATAAATGCCGATGATTAATTTCAAAAATGCGAAAATACAAATCACGATGCATAAGTTTTAAATCGCGCGAACACGAATCCCAATGTCTAATTTTTAAAGCACGTATAAATGCAAAAATCGATGTCTGATATTACAACCGCAAAAACGAATCACGACATTGGATTTTAAGCTCGCATGAACACGAATCGCTACATAGGGATTTAAAAGAGAGCAAATACAAATCGCGTTGTTGGATTTTTAAATCTTATAAATAAGAAACGCAATGTACGATATTTAAATCGCCTGAATAAAAATCGCAACGTTAAACTTTTAAATCAGGTAAATACGAAAATCGATGTTTGATAATAAAATCGCGATTTTAAAAAGCCAATACAAAACACGATATTGGATTTTTAAATCTCGTAAATAAGAATCATAATGTACGATATTTAAATAGCGAAAATAAGATTTTAAAAATAAAAATTTACAAGATTAATTGAATGAGCAAATAAATATTTTCACCGCAAATCCACCTATATATATATATATATTTTTTCCCCGTTTGCTTTCACGCCAGAATACAGGAAGCAGCGACGTCTGAATTACGAAAATACGAGCTATCTGGCGGACGGGTAAAAATACGGAAAATCTTATTTTCTGTGCGTAAAAGCGGAGAAAATAGCCAAAATAAGTAAAAATGTGGAAGGGTTAGCAGCTAGGACGTAGTTTGAATTTTCTGTTTATCTTTAAAAATCGTAAATAAATGTAAAAATCTCATCCCTGTCTCTCATTAATGGTGACACATTAGTTCAAAATCTGCTTTTGAGGACATTTATTTTTTAAAAAAAATATTTAGACATTTTGAATATCTATTATGTCTTACTTCAATGTGACAGAAAACTGATGTAATTATAAGAGAAATGATAAACATTGATTGTCTTTTGTACAATATTGTGAGCAATAAATAACACATTACATAACATACAAACCACTACTTAGATTCCATTAATTTTAAAGTTAAAAACCATTTATGTTACAACAAATAAAAACATCAATATAAAGCATCATCTTCACTCATAGGATCTACTTGAACAAAACTGGAACTAACATGCCGTGCTAGAAGGGTGTGACTTCCTGAGCTCCTCAACCTAAATTAAAAAAATAATGACATTCTTTAAAGCCATTCCTTTCCATGTAACGCATTTAAAAAATCATCCGCAGAAGAAAATTTCTACCAGTATTTGATCCATAAGTTTCGTTGTCTTCTGGATTGGATTCAAAATTACAAGGATTCGGAGTTGAACATTAGCCGTAAACTCAATATTTGCTTCAACGACATTTATAAAATAAAATATTCTCTAAAGATATCTTAGGAATAATGAAAAAAAAAAAAAAAAAAAAAACGCACACGCTAACAACAAAAACTGCTGCTTTGTATTTTTAGATACTGCAGGGGTCTGTTTAGAAGATTCACAAAATTTATTTTCATAAAAACAGACCCTGCACAAATTTGTTTATTTTCATCATTATTGTTTTGTTAATCGAAAAAAAATCCTTCCCGGTGGGGGGGGGGAAGACGGTTCGAAACAAACTAAGTTTTGCTAAGTCTAAATTCCAAATGTAGTATTCTAAGAAAATATTTCATCTTTACAAACATCATGTGCACATTCTTATTAATATTAAATTAAAATTTTTTTTTGTAAATAAATAATTGATCAATTTATATTTATTCATAAATTAATTGATAGAATATCATGTAAATAATAATTAATTTCTGGCAATTTTTTAATTAAAATGTTATTAATGTAAGAATTGTTTAAGTTTACTTAATGCGTAACACATTAAAAGTGATGCATTACTAAGTTGTGTTATTCAAAATATGTCATTATGTGTTTTTTAAAATTATTAAAAGTGGGAGCGATTTTGTTTCCATTATTCGTCCAAAATGAATATTGTGTGTTGAGCAGTATAGGCTAAATACCAAATATTTGTATGCTGTATCTCTCATTTAGTAGCAGCAATTGTTCAGCAGAATCTTGCATCTATTTACAATTTAAAAACTTCTCGAAAAAGTTTTTAGCAATTTTTGCAATAACAGCACCCTATTTGCATAAATTCACAAAAGCAGGACCGTGGTTGAAAGAATGTGACTTAACGCTTATTTTATATTCACAAATTATGATTAGTTTCGTTCACAAAATGTCTGGACAGACCCCTGTACTGTTAACTTCTAGGGAAAACTGGGAATTTTTATTTTAAGCAAAAATTATAAGTGTTGAATATTTAGATTTAAAATTGATATTATTGATAAACAAATTAAAATTGGTGTTTATGACATAAGAAAAGCTTTTAATTTTAATGTTATCTTTTTCTGTAATTTTAATACTAATATGTGCAGTAAAAGTTTCAAAAATTTAGTTTTTTCTCAATTGTTTAGAATTAGTAAAATCTGTAATAATGTTCTAAGTTTTCAAAAGGCAACTAGTAATTTTCAAAAAAATTTAAATAATGGTTTTCCTTTTAACTTCTGTAATATTGATCATAAAAATTTTTGAAAATTATTAGTTTTTCATTTGGTTAAGCAAAATTCAAATCTTGTTCAAATGACGTTACTACTTTCTTAACCTCAGTCTCCTGTTTTTTTTTAACTGCGTGGGATAGCGAGGATGTTTTTATGTTTATTTTATTTCAGTTGTGGTTTGCAGTCGGTTTGGGATACTTAGTTATTGGATTTTTTATTTTTCAAGAAAGCTTCAGTTCTTATTTTTATTTTGTATTTGTCTTGTTTTTATTCTACTGTATTTGCTTCTGTATTTTAAAGGGCATTTTATATTGCATTCTTCTGTGTTTTATTGTGTATTATAAATTCTTTTCCTGGATTATGGCAAAACTTTTGGGGTACAGAGAATGGAATTTTTAGACTTTTGTCTTGCTTTCTCGATAGAAAAAGTTTTGCATTTATGATATCTGAAGCTCGTACCCCCTGACAACATCAGCTTTGGTTGTCAAATTTTCCCAATTTTTTTTCATTTTCACGTTTGTTTAACTCTTCTTGGTTTCACTGCTGCTAAGCACGTTTTTCCATTTGGATTTATGACTATTATCTTTAATTGCTTTTATATTTCGAAATCTTTTCTTAAGATGCTTATATTATTTCTAATTTCTCTATTTGACTTACATGATTATGCATGATGTATCTAAACTTTACGTGTAGCCTAAAAATTGTCGATGGTGAAATCTCCATTATTTTATTTCTCCAATGTTGGCAGGCATGCAACGAACAATAAACGTGCAGTGTGCCAAAACAAATAAAATGGACCACCTTGAATAACTTTTGATCTAATGATAGGATCTTCACGTTTTAAGACTCAATCTTAATGGTCAAGGGGTGACCTCAAATATGCTAATTAATTGGTGCTAACGATATTTTAACTTACGAAATCCGATACAAAAATATACTTTCTCTGAATAAACATCTCTTTTTCACCGGATTCGGATTTAAAAAAGTCATACATTCAAAATTCGATTTCTCAGTAAGTCATAACTTTTCAACAGAATTCACTCAAATTTTGTATTTTACCATGTAAAATTTCATCCTTCAGAATGGTATAAAAAAATTGTTTATCTTACAATTCAACCATTTTTTCGACTATTATTTTCAATTTCCTTAAAGAGTTCATAATACATGGCAAAATAAGCAAAAAGTAAAATTAATATTATGGAATTCAAACTATGAGGATCCTATTTCCCAAATTGTGACTACCCTCTATATTTTGGGAGTTAGAAATCCTAATCTTTAAAAAAAAAAAAGTATATTTATTCAGAAAAAGTCAGTTTTTGTGCTTGATTTCGTAAATTAAAAAATTGTCTGCACATTTGAGGTCACTCTCTCGAACCATTCAGATTGAGCCCTATTGTGTGCAGATCCATTCATTAGATCAAAAGTTATACTTAAAAAATCAGGACAAACAAGCATAATACATTCATCACAAAAATCAGGAAAACTATGAAAATCTTGCTTTTATTTTCATCATTCGAGTCTTGAGAATGAGTACTATTTTTCAGCACTTGGAACATGTTGATAAATTTTTTGAAGCAAATAAATGTTTTACATTATCAAGCATAATCAATCTTTTCTTTAAAGGAGATATAAATAAGTTAATTAGTTAAGAAAGAAATATTAGTACTAACCACAACTTCTCCTGTAGTAATCTTCTTCAAACTATAAGAATTATAGAACCAAAGCCATAGGAGCAAGAAAAGAAAAAGTGTTAAGATAAAAAATTTATTAGTCCCAAAGAAAAGGAAACAAAATTTTGTTTAAAATAATACAGTAGAACTCTATTCAACGTTTGATTTTCTGACATATTCATTCATATAAATGTAAGATGGCAAAAAAAATAAATAAATAAAATAATGAAGACTATTTTGTGTGCGATGAATTTTTAATCTAAGACTTTTACATTTAAATGTTGCATTATGCGGTGAGAAGCATCAAGTTTAATAAAAGATGTCTCTAAATGTATGCAAGATTTGAATAAAAGAAGTTTTTTTTTTTCTCGTTCACCTAATAGGGTGCCCCTGAAAGAGTAGCCAACATATCTGCCCAACTACCTAAATTGACAAATTTCAACCCAGGTAGGCATTAGAAAAAAAAGCATTAAGGATAGGATAGAATAGCAAATGACCTCCATCACATCACTTTAATAACACACCCACACTCTGTTTAAAAAAAGTTTCCACGACTATTTTGCATAAACGTGGATGCAGTGTTGAATCTTTCAGAGGAATGAGTGGGCTTGTTGATATACACCTTTGACTTCAAATAATCCAATAATATTAAATTTCACCAACTCAAATCATCAAAACACATGCCTTATGCAGTAAATAGATTGTTTCTTGGGCATTCAAGGATGAAAATGTGTTGTTTTTAATTGTAGCAATGCATTGTGCAAACTTAACTATCGGCTGCTTTACTGTTTTCTTTATCCTGTTGCCATTTAGTTGCTTTTTTTGGAGCAACAATAAATAATTTTATATTTAATTCAAATCTTGCATACATTTTAGGACACCAATTATTATGTATAAATAATTTACTGCAAGTTTTATTTAAAAAGATTTATTTATTTCCAAGAGATGAGAAAAAATGGCATTTGAAAAAGGTTTAATTCAATAAAATTACTTTACTGTAAATGAAAAAAAAATATTACCTAATTATAATTATAAAAATAGAGAGTTAGATAGCAAACCTTATTACAGGTACCATTTGATTCTTTATTTATGTGTCATGGCATAAGGTTTGAACAATCTATACCACATTTGAAAAGGACATATAAAAGCTTCATACCCCGTGGAAGAGTCAAAGCGACATTGTCACAGAACGTTGCAGAGTTCTTGCAGAAAAATATTGTTTTGAAAAGTAAAAAAACAAAACAAACATTACTTTTCTTTTCACATAATTTTTTTCAACATAAATTGCTGAATTGTTTCTTTTTTATTTTTTTTCTCCATTGTGATGCAGTGAGCTGTCAAATTTTCTGGATTGAATTGCTAATAAAACCATATGAAACACACTTTTCTTTTCTACAGTAATGTACACATAATATTTGAATCATGCATTCAGATAATCACTCTCTGAGAAGCTTAAATTACACTGATAGTATCGTTAATTGATATAATGTTTTGATTGTATTTTTGGATTTATTGATATTGATTTTCACGGGGATTTTAAATATCCCAATGTATTTCGAACAATCTGGAAAATTCAAATCAAGCATTTACTTTTTAAGGCAATAATTCTATAGAATTTTTGGCAGTTATTACTATTGATTTCGCCATAGTTTTTGAATTGGATACTTTTTTTTATAAAATATAATTTATTACTGCAGCTCTACTTCGGAACACGCATTCGAGGAGTCCGATTCGTGTGATTTCGTCGTCTATCTTTTGATCGGCAATTGCTACTACAGATTTCATGATTTTTAACTATTTTTTTTATTGTGATGATTATTTACAAAAGGTGAAGAAGGAAGTAATTTGAGCTTCCCCCTCCTCCCCAACAAAATGCGAGAATATCAACCATAATATTAGAATAAGAAATTATTTCATGTTCAATTAAAAAAATTAGTTTTTTTTTCTTCTTTTGTAAACACAGTCCTTTTGTTATATTAAATTAGTAACATATATTTTTGTTATTATTAAAAGTATCTTTCAGAAAGATATTAGTGCTACAGAGATTTGTCGCAGATAGCTCGAAAAAATTCTGCTACAGGGGCTTCATACAGTGGTGGCCTGATTTCATCGCAAATAGCAGTTAAGATAAGAAAATGAACAAAAAAAAAAAATGTTTCTGAAGATGTCAGATAACCAGGGTTCTACTATCATTATGAGATATAGGATAAATACCTAGTTTGCAGATGTTCTACTTGCACTTGTAGACCTTCAACTTGCTCCGTGAGCTCATCATTTGTACGTTGAAGCTTCCTTATGTTATTTGAGGCACTATCCACCTGAAAACATAATTATCATTATTATGAGTGTAGATTTTTTTCTACATGCAATCGAGCAGCGGTAGCAGAAACACCAATTAAAATTACTTTATACCGTATTGCATTGATAAAGGATTCAATCAAGACAAGAGTTTAATGTAAACAGAACCGTGTAATATACATGAATGCCATTCATGGAAAATTTCTGACCATTGCAGAATTTTTTTTCACAATTACTAAAAGAGAAAAGAATTTGCATCTCAAAAAAAAAAAAAAATTTTTTTTTTTTTTTTTGGTCTTTTTCAAATATAAGAGGAAAAGATTTTCTCTTAGCGCTTTCTCCTACCAATGTAAACGCCATTTAAAATTACATTAATATGATTTAAAATCACACATTGCGTAATGATTCGTGCTTAAGTTACATAAAAATTATACATTGGAATTTGTATTAACCACTTCCCTGATAATCCTGAGTTAACACAGGTATATTGTAAATATTTATTATCCCGAGAAAACACGGGTGGGGCAGAACATTTCGTTTTATTACGCTTTTATTTAGCCTGAAGCAAAAAAATAAAATAAAATAAGGTAATCTGCTGTTATTGGAAGCTTGCCAAGTTTTGTTTGGGAGTTTTTCTGTTGGATTGTGGGACTGCACGCGTGATTTGTATATATGATGACTGCTGAATTCATAACACTTCACTGGCGTTTAGAAAGTATAACTTTCTGTTGTCTCCCTTATTTTGAATACCATCATACAAAGACTAATATTTAACTTTTTCAAGAGAAAAATTATAATTGCTCATAAAAAAATTAAAATTCCAGCTAAAAACTTGCGTATTATGTTTTGTTTGTATTTATTAATAAAATAAAAAAAATATGTTGATTTTTTGAATTCCCCCCCCCCTCAAAAAAAATTGGTAAGGAAAGAGGTTAACACAATTTTAAAACCAAACATTGGTATTCGAATTCACCCGTTTCTATCAAAATCAAACATCGAGATTCGTATTCACGTGATTTTAAATCTAAATGTCGTCATTTGCACTTGTGTGATTTAACAATCACGCATCGAGATTCATATTAACGCAATTTAAATAAATAAATATAATCAATATTTTTATTAAAATGTTGCTAGCATTCTGCAGATAAATGCTTACTCCATGCACCTTTTTCTAGTTAAGTTCCATGTATTTTTTCATTAAAGTGTTTTTGCATTTAGAACATTAACATTTTATACAAACAAACATCGAATAACAAACATTATATTAACAAAAAACATCGAATCATATTTTTGATTTCTATTTCCAGCTTATATGGTTTCTTACCTAACTCATCCCTGCTGTATAAATCAATATAAAAGTTTTATAAAAATTAAACATTTAAAAAAAAAAGAAAAAAGATCTGAGATTTTCAAATTTTGCCAAATTGAGGTGCCGACGAAAGGGTTGAAACCACTCACGAGAGTTAATCGATGTGAGCAGAAAATGTTTCATTTTTATCTAAGTCTGAGTAGAAATGAATAACTATTCCATTGGTTGTTTCTTTAAAACTTACATTATTTACTTAAATATTAATAGGAATAATTTGAAAAAAAAAAAAAAAATTCAATTTTTTATAAGACAGAGTAGCACTCTTAACTGTACTCAAACATCTTTTTAAGATGTAGACATGTCTAAAGTTTGCAATAAAAAGCATCAACGATGTAAAACTGAAGGAACACATTTACGCAGATCAATTTTTAGAAATGATATGGGGAAAATTTTGACACGATTATTAGAATCAATCGAAAGAGTGTGAAGGGAGAAAATTGGGAATATCAGAAAATTTAAATTACATGTATTCTCTCAAACAGAAGAGAAAGTTAAAAAGATTAATTTCATAATTCAAATTTTCATAATTCAAAATGCGATAGGTTTACAAATTATGCCTTAATGTCAGGAATTTTTCTCAGCTACTCGACAAAGTCAGAAAAATCAATAAAATTGGAGGAAGCTATTTGGGTTATATAATGTTGAAAAGTTCTTTCCTTCATTACTGAAGCAGAAAGAAGTTTTTACCAATTAAGTTAAGTCTGTGTGCAAATGTGACATTAAACCATAAAATTAATGAGGAATACAACCAGTTCTTTGAAACTACTGATAACATTTCACAATTTAAAACATTTAAAAAGTATAAAAAAAACCTTAAAAATTACTAAAATATTGCAACGCCAAAACAGTATTTTTAATACAATATCGTAAAAAGGACACAGCTGTAGCTATTTTTAACAATACCTTTTTTTCTTCATTTTATATTAATTGTCGCTTTAGTTTGTACAAAGTTGTTGGAAAATTTATTTTTAAAAAAGTAAATTGTATAATTATTAATATAATTATTTGTTGAATTACATAATCTATGTTTTCATTAAAGATTATCCAATCCTAAAACACTAAAATTTATTTAATGTTTAATTCAATTTATTCAATACACTTTATATCTTATTCAGTATGTTTGCATTCTTGAATATTATTTAAAACTTAACACTTAAACCTTTGCTTTCATTTACTGTTTATTGTTAAGCCTGTGATAGTAAAAAAGTGTAGTAAAAAATACCACGCGGACATCGAGACATCATTTTCTCGTAATTCTTATTTGTTAGAAAACTATTGCAAACTTAGGTGCTTTTTAAAAAAATTGATCTCTTACAAGATTTTCCTTTTATTAACTCGTGCTTGGCTTAAGTAACAATAAAAAAATAAGAGTGATAGATTAGATATATAAAACTTTTAAAAGGCTCCATTTTAACTCTTACATAATATAAGTGTTTATCATTCTTAAATTATATTTATTTCTGCTTATTGTGTCCCATATTCTAAATTTTAAATATTTTTTTTCAAGTATGGTTGATTATATTTCAAAACTAGATAATCACTCATTTTTAGCCAATTAACAAAATTTCAATAATTATAAATAAAATTATCCTCTTTTTGAAGAAAAAATAATACGTATAAAGAATGCGTGAATGAATATGTTAAATAACACTAATTATAACAAACACATTATTACCTCATCTTCAGCAGATGCCAATTCTTTTTTCAGTTCCTCGATTCTTCCCCTCAATTTCTTGACTTCTGCTTCATACTGCTCTGATCGACGAATGGCATGTGCAAGCTCTGTCGATTTATCCTGAAGAACTTTTTTTAATTTTGTGTGTGCATGTTTCAGATCAGCTAATTCCTGAAAAATAAATAGGAAATAAAAATATACTATGTATGAGTTTCATTATTATCTGATCAATTAAAAGAAAAATGGAGAAAAATTAGATTACCTTGCATTTATAATAAAACTATTTTTTTATCTTTCAAAATCTGCTTTCGAACCACCATAGTTTCAATCTGTAGTGTGTCTACCACTACAAAAATACAATTCCAATTCACTAGTATGTATAAGACATGTTAACTCGATTTTATGGTCGTGTACCTTTTCACAGATGAAGGTTGACATTATCTAAAACAACTATCGCTCCACATTGGTGATCTTCGGATGTGATGTGAACAAATGAATGTGGTGTTTCTGTTATTGACATTTGAATGTGGGGTTAGTTGTTATCGACCATGTCAACCTTCATCTATGAAACGGTACCCGACCATAAAATCGACTTAACGTGTCTTATACATACTAGTGAATTGGAATTGTATTTTTGTAGTGGTAGACACACTACAGTATACCCCCACCAGAATTATATATGTAATAGAATTCGGTGAACGTATACCACTAGCTGATTCATTGCTGTTTTGTGAGAAGCTGGGAGAGTTGTATTAAGATCACCGTACTTTTGCTGATTGTGCGAGCTGTATTAAGTTCACAGTCGTGGTTACTAATGCATTGGCTATAAGCAGTCGAGTATATGCAGGCTGACGTTGTGCGTGATCGAGACTGAGTAGCACTAGGAGGTGGATAATGTCAACTGTTCAATGTGGACCATCAATCAAAGTGAGCGTTACATCGAGATAGGCGTGTTCATATTGAAGTGGGAGTTTCTGTCAAGGTGGCCATGTCACTTCACGTCTGAAGGTCATCAAATGTGGGGATGGTAGTTATTGCTAGTGCAAGGCAATTTTAAAATGCTAACAGCAATGCTATTTATTAAAATTTTTTTAAAAAGTTCTTTAGTAGAATAGTATTAGATCTTGGGGCAAATGACTGCCAATTGTCATATTCCATGAGAATCACCCGTATGCCAATCACTCCACCGACGCTGTCGAGAATGCATTGCTACTGGTGGAAGCAATTTTGAACATTAAACATTATTAATGTCCAACAATGCTTTCAATCCTTTCGTCTCTTATTGTTTCTGTCTTACTGCATCACTTGCGCCCCCTACATTCTTATACAATAAATTATTATTACAATGTCCTTAAAGTTTGTACCATGAATTCGAGACCACCCTGTATATTTCAGGAGATGCTATAACCAGGTTTCATTGCAGGGCTTAAAATCTTTAACTTAGACGAATTTTTATAATCAATTCCTTTCCCATAGAAACTTCTAAGTCAAAATACAAATTTATTATAAATTGAACAATTTTAAAAATGCAAATTCAAATCCAGAATCATTTTATAGTTGAGAAGAAGCAAATGAGCAATAACTGGGAGAGAGGATCAAACATTTAGATGTTTCATCGTCTTCGAGGAAAAGAAATGTAAATAGGTAGAGGTTCATTTTTGATAATTTCTTAAGACTAGAACACTAATATAAACCTGAAGCAATGTTTTATGTTCTAATATATTTAAAAAAAATTTCCAGAACAAATTTTATTGGCATGAAATAACTTGAATGTTTCTTTCTTTTAAATTTAGCTAATCATAATAAGTTTTTATATGATAATGCAGCCCTTAAGTGTTTTATCGCTCAAAGTCACTTTGTCATCTAAGAAGAAAAGAGTTACTATTGTTTATTAATTGATCAACCAGCAAGTATTTTAGTAAATACAATAGCATTCAGACTTTCACATTTGATTTTATATTTGATAGACATTCTTGGTGCAAAATTAATTTTATTTAAAAGTCATAATGATTATAATTTTGACTGTAGCAGAATTTTTTTGACCTATCTGTGACAAAACTCTCTAGCACTAGTATCTTTCTGCAAGTATCTGTTTACAAAAAAAAAAACTATACTTTTTTTAAATTGAATGTGTAATATTTTCTTATTCTAATATTATGGGTTATAATCTCGCATTTTGTTGGGGGAGGGGGCACATATTATTTATTTATTTGAATTTTGTAAATAATGACCAAAAATATCGACGACGAAATCATGTAAATTGGACTCCTCAAATGCGCATTTCTAAGGAGATAAGGGTTGTTGTAATAAATAATATTGTATAAAAATTATCGGACTTAAAAACTATGGAGGAATCAATAGCAATAACTTCCAAAAATTCGATAGAATTATTTCCTTAAAAAATAAATGCTCATATGCACGATTCGAATTTTCCATATTGCTTGAAATATATTGGGAATTTTAAAAACCAATTGAAAATCAATATCAATAACTACCGAAAATACAACTGAAACATTACATCGATTTACGATAGTATCGGTGTAAATTGTGCGCGTCAAAAAGTGATTATCTAAATGCATGATTCAAATATTTTATGTGTAAATTCCATAAAAAATTTTTCAAAAGAAAAATCCTTCTGCAAGAACTCTGTAAATGTCACTGTGATTCTGTCATGGGGTTGACATACAAAATATTATTTAAAAATTTTGAGTTGAACATTAATAGGTTATGAACATAAAATGAGCTTTTACTTTATTTTTTTCATATAGTTCAACTTGAAGTGCTTTCACATCAAAATCAGATGCCATAGTCATCTGTTTAGTTTTCCTCTCTAATCTTTCATTTAAGTCTTCGATTTGCGTTCTCAATTTTTTATTTTCTCGTTCAAGGCTCAGCTTCTCTGTTTCCAAACGTTCTCTCCTCCCCCACTCGGCTGCATTTTCTCCCTGAAGTCTCTCCAGCTAACAAAATAAATTTGGTAATTAACATAGAGAACAATTGAAAAGCACATTTATAGACATAACAAAAAAACACTTTCAATAACAATTATCTTTCAAGAATGACTAAATTATTTTAAACAATATTGTAAAGAGTCATATGGAGATGGTTTCTAATGAGGTAAATCGGGTTTGAATCCCAGCAATGGCTTGTTGATAAGCACCCGACTCACACAGACGGAAAATATTCTATGTGGTAGACGGATCATGGGTTAGAGTCCCCTTGCTATTAAGCTAACTGTGGAAGATTTTTGTGATTTTTCTTTTCATGTAACACAAAAGCGGGTTAGTTTCCCCAAAAAGTCCTCGAAGGCAAATTTCTCCAAATACTTGATCCAAGAGTTTCCTTGTCTTCTAGATTGGGTTCAAAATTACAAAGCTACGGAGTTGAACATTAGTAGGCGTAAACCCAAAATTGGGTCAGATGTTCAACGACGCTTATAAAATGAAATAAAATTGTATTTTAAAAGCCGTGTTGGCTTAGAAGATAGAGTGCTACCCCCACAGTGAGGTGTACTGGGTTCAAATCCCCCAGTGGTAGACGGATCAAGGGTTAGAGTCCCCTTGCCGTCAGGCTAACCTTGGCAAGTTTTCACAGTTTTCTTCTTCATGAAACGCAAATGAGGGTTAGTTCCGTCAGAAAGTCTTCCACAAAGGCAAATTTCTCTCGATACTTGATCTAGGAGTTCCCTTGTCTTCTGGATTCGGTGCGAAATTAGAAGGCTATGGAGTTGGCTGCAAGAATTGACAAAATTCAATGCACGGCAATCAGCTGCGTAATCTTCAAATGAGACTGCCATCAGGTAGAGATTATTATTGTAAAAATTAAGCTTATTCCAACAAGTATTTAACACAATTTACAACTATTAAATAAAATAAAATTAAACACAAAAACATTATACTTTTAAAATTAATTTCAATTTTATACATTCATCCAAAAAGGAGAAACAAACACATACATAAAGAAATTGTAGGGAAAGGAGAAACTTCATTTTAAAATAAAAGAGATGAATATAATTTCAATTTATGTAGTTCTGATTTGTTCAAATGAAACTAATTGTCCTACCATCATAAGTATTTTGCAGACAAATAACTAGAAAAATATCATTTAATCTGTGACTTTTCTCGGTAAATTTTTTTTTTTTTTTTAAAATAAAGGATAACTATTTCTTATTCATTATAAATGAAGACAGAAAATCCTTTCTTCATCGTTTACGGTTTTTCAATTCGAATTCTTTCACCATTTATAGGGTATCTGCTACATTTTAGATTTTCAAATTCATGACTTAACGAAGTTATTGTTTGCTCCGACGAAAACAGAATAATAAATTTAAAAAGCATTATAACATTAATTAAAATGATAGATATAACCAAAACTGTTCTACTCTGCATCTTCTTATTTATTGATTTTAAATTTAAAAAAACAGAGTATAGAGAGAGTTATAGATAAAATAGCTGAAAAAATAATAGCTGAGCAAATAATTTTTTCCCCCTTTTTTTCTGCAGAATTACATTCTAAAGATACTTTTCTTGTTCATCAGAAAGAAATGAAATACTCCTGATTTTTCTGTTCTCATTTCAGAATTAAAAAAATTCGCCAATCACTGGCTTGCCTTCAGTTAAAATTTTAAATTGAGAAAATAAAAATAAAAAAAAAATAATAATTCTGAAATTACCAAAGTTTAAAAGATACTTCGCTCTAGAAATGATGTTTTTTCTTTCATTTTTTTAAAGAACACCATAACTTTTAAAGAACATGATAAAAAACTTTTAATATTTTAATAAAATATGACTGTGAGTGGGGATTTAGTTACAAATTCAGATATTCAGAACACCACGAAATTGGGGCAGCGGAATTCCATTTTAAATAGAAAATTTTCTGGCGACCTAAATCCATGATTTTTTTAAGAAAATAGTTAAAATCATGACATTTCATGACAAATTTTGTTCAATACCAAAATTACAGGTTCGCGGATACCCTGTAAGTATCAAATTTTCTTTAAAGGAAATTGAAGTGAATAATAATTTGCAGATGCTGTGATAAACTGCAGGAGGGATACTGGGTTAACCTCATAAATAAAACCCAGCAATGTAACTATTCATTAATAAAACAGCATTGTTGGTCAGAAAATCTGGACATCCAATTCAACTCGAATTTATTTAAAAATTCCTTTCTTTCATCAAAGGATTTTTGGAAAAGCTATTTAAAAAATACTTCGTTGACCCTTTAGTGAAACTATTTTTTCCTTAATTAATTTAACATCAGATAATTGCCGTGTTATTTTCACTTAGTTTATTTAGTCACTTAGTAATTTGTTAGTCACAGAGTTTTTCTCATTTGATAGAGGGAACAACATCTTCAATGAACAGGCGGCCTGTAAAGATTGTACCTGAAAATTTTTTGATACTTTTACAGGTTATCCAGGCTAGCAGACATGTCAAAAATGTATAGTTTTAATAAGGTTTTACTGTATGTGTAAACAAAAAAATACATGCAAAACTAGGATAAAATATTTTTATACATTTTTAAATATTTTTTTCTCTCCATTTTTATTCAGTTTAAACAAAGATAATGTAACTACAAAATGAAAACATATTTCATAACTTAATCAAAATAGTATTTGTTGCTAATAAGTTAAATTTACCTCAGAACGAAGTTCGGCAAGCCTTTGGTCTAACGTACTACGATTATTTGCTTCATCTTCAAGATCTAGCCTCATATTGTCCAGCTCATCTTGATGCTCAGCTTTAATTTGGTTTAACTAAAATAGTAATAAAAATAAAAATTTGAATGAAATTGTATATTTTTATAGCACAGTTTAAAAGAATTAATTTTAATAGCAATGATGAAAATATGAGAAAGTAAAACCTTGACATCACAAAAATAAATAAATAAATTTAAAAAAACTGAAATGCATAGCTGCCAACCTTAGGAATAAAAAATTAGGAACACTATATGCGACAAAATTATATGCACCAATTACAAGAGTAAGACAAAAATTTAACTATTAAATAATAGCATTAATAGACATATATTTAAATACCTTATGTAAATTAGTAAAACAAAAGTATCTTTGGTGGGAAATTTATAATATTAATATTTTATAATTAGGAATACTGGTATAATAGTTTAAAAACAACCATTACCTTATACATAATTCTTCTTCTCCAAATTATAAAACACAAGTAAATAATAATCATAACCAAATATTTCTGATGCACTGTTTAAATGCTACAATTCCTTTAAAAAAAAAAATAATAGTTGTTTAAGATTCAATTTAGTGAAATGATCAGCAACAGCTATTGGAATAGTATTTTCCAATAAAAAGCTACTAAAAATTACTTCTGCACAATGATCACAGGAAGCGCACTTGCAGCGATCAGAACAAGGGATTGGTTTAAAAGCAAAAATACTGCAATTTTACGAAAATTCGGATTTTTTAAATAAAAATATCAGATTTTCAGACTTGATTTGAAAATTAGGAACAAATCCAAAAAATTCTGAACAGTTGGCAGCTATGGAAATGTAAAATTAGTGGCTTTTTAAAATTGCAGTATTAAAGTATACTAAAATCATATCTGAATCATAGAAAAAGGACACAGATAAAAAAGAAACTCCTTGAATTTCAAACAAAACAAAATCGAAGGTTTGAATTATTATTCTTGGAGGAAAATGAT
The DNA here is from genome assembly GCF_982258835.1 of Parasteatoda tepidariorum. Classification (NCBI taxonomy): domain Eukaryota; kingdom Metazoa; phylum Arthropoda; class Arachnida; order Araneae; family Theridiidae; genus Parasteatoda; species Parasteatoda tepidariorum. Next base: position 127,814,670 of record NC_141756.1, read on the forward strand.
TGGGGAATGTAATGAATAAGGTTGTATAAGCAATTATACATCCTTCTTATTAAGTGGGTATAAGTCATTTGACTGATTCTATTAATAATCATTCTGTCATGCAAAAATATATGGGACTGGCTTATAACACTTTTTTGAGTTCTTAAAAAAAACACCCAATTCGTTCATTTCAGACAACAACATACTAATTTTTAAAACAAATACACAGCAACCCCCTTTCCCGCGTCATTCTCTGATGATCCTTGAAATTTGACAATAACGTTAATTTTCCCAGATTTTACATAACCCAAGAAAATCTTGTTTTATATGTTTTTTCAAACAAGACAAAATAATTTTTTTTAAAAAAGAGAGAGAGAGAGAAGAGACCTGTTTGAAACAGCTCATTAAAAAAATTTTTTTTAAAAAAAAATCTAATTGTCCTGCCTCCCACGCGTCAAAATCAGGAGAGTCGTGGGATGGCGAAGCACAGGAAGGGTGCTTCAAGAAAATATGGGTGTTTAAATAGTTATATTTGCAAGTGAAATCTTTTCCAGCAAACTTCAACTTTTGAAAACCACTCATTTAAAAAAGTTACCCTATACAACTGGTTGGTTAATCATATGGTTTTCTTGATTCCAGTAACGTACAAAATTCTTCTAAACAAAAAAAAAAATTTAAAAAAAAAATATATATTCTAGCAGCTCTGAATTTTATTTTCATAGCGTTGAACAGTGATACAGGGTATCTGCTACATTTTAGATTTTCAAATTCATGACCAATTCCAAATATTTTTCATGACTTAACAAAGTTGCTATTTTCTCCAACAAAAACACAACAATAAATTTAAAAAAGCATTAGGATAACACTTATTGAAATGATAGGTCTAACTAAAACTGTTATACTCTGCATCTTCATATAGATTTTAAATTTAAAAAACAGAGTAAAGAAAGAGTTAAAGCAATAAAATGGTTGAAAAAAATACAAAAGCAAAAAAATTTTTCTTGCAGAACTATGTTCTAAAGATACTTTTCGTGTTCAGTGGAAAGGTAAGAAATACTTCGGATTTTTCTGTTCAGGAATAGATTCAGTAAAGAAAGATCAGGATCATATTTATAGATTTTAAATTTAAAAAACAGAGTAAAGAAAGAGTTAAAGCAATAAAATGGTTGAAAAAAAATACAAAATCAAAAAAATTTTTCTTGCAGAATTATGTTCTAAAGATACTTTTCGTGTTCATTGGAAAGGTAAGAAATACTTCGGATTTTTCTGTTCAGGAATAAAAATAAATTCGCCTATGACTGGCCTGCTTCTGCTTAAATTTTAAATTGATAAAATAAAAATAATAACAAAAATTCTGAAATCACAAAAGTTTAAAAGATAATTTGCTCTAGAAATTAAGCTTTTTCTTTCATTTTTTAAAAGAATACCATAATTTTTAAAGAACACGATAAATTTTTTAAAATATATTTTAATCAAATATGACTGGGAGTGGGGATTTTGTTACAAATTCAGATGTTCAGAACACTATGAAATTGGGGGGTACATTCCATTTTAAAAACTAGATTTTTCGGCAACCTAAATCCATGACTTTTCATGATTTTTTTAAAAAAAAAAAAACATTTAAAATCACGACATTTCATGACAAATTTTGTGCAACACCGAAATCCATGACTTTCCAGGTGCGCGGATACCCTGGTGATAACTAAAGTATATTACAAACGGGTTTATTACGACTTGGGATCCAATGGGAACATCTCCACATGAAATTAAATTGTGACGCCAAAGAAGTGAATTATCAACTGCAACACACATCTTATTACTTTTCAACTATTAATGCCTGCTCCCGACAACAGTGATAAAAATTATGAATAAAAAAATAAACACAACCAATCAAGAGAATTTCAAAGAAACAATATTTATTTGCAAATGTAAGCCAAAACGCAAATTTACAAGCAAGTGCTGTGAGGAATAGTGTTGAAATTGTAAACGAAGAAAAAGGAAAAATTGCAATTTTTTTCTCCAAGGTGCTTAGACAAATCTTTCAACAAAAAATAAGCACCTTTTAAGTACTTTTCTCCCACTCAAAAAATATTTTTAAGCACTATACACGTTAACAAAATGCAAAGTAATTTTCAAAAACTGATCATGATCGTGGTTAAATAACCAGTTTCTGAAAAAGAACTCTTGATTATATTAGCAATAATAAAAAGATCAAGAGGATTTTTGGTTCGATATTAGAGGGTGGAAAATGAAGCCTGAAATTAAGAATATCTTGCAAAATACAGCAGAGTTGCACATGAGAGTGCAAGAATCTCACCAAACACATTGTGAAAATGGTGAATAGAACTATGCGAAAAGCATGATTTTGCATAAATACGTGGCGAAAATCGACATGGTAAAAAATCTTATTTTTGAGAAGGAAAAATTAAACACTTTTTAAAAACACCCAATGAAAAAAGCACATTCTAGAGCTTTTAAAAATCGAAAATCAAAAATAAGCACCTTTAACCCACTGACGGATCTGCACGTAAAAAGTCACATTTTAACCTGCAGTCTTTTCTGCACAGCAAAACCGGTTGTCCCATGTTAATAGATAGGGGAACTGTGTGTAGGGGAGAAACATTCTCCCAATTTTGCCCATTTCCTTAACCGCCAGTGGGTTATGCACTTTTTAAAAATGCTACGCACCATGTTCTCATAGTTCATCTTGTAAATGTCAATTTTTGGAAAACATACTTAGATTTAATTTTTACCCCAATTTTAAGTGTTTCCGCTCGCTGCGTTTTTTAATGCTAATCTAATGGAAAAGTAAAATCAAGGTTCCGCTGTATATAGCGATAATTTAATCAATTGAAGGAAACTTAGCTTTATTTACGATGTGATTCATTTGGTAAACTGTGTTAAACTGTTGAACTATATTGACTATTGAGTCTTCTCTAGATTTTAAAGAATGCCATTGGGTAGTATAAGAAACTATCGCATAAATATTTTGAAAAATATTACAATAGCATTGATTCTAAAAATCAATAAACATAAATAGATAAATTTTTAAAAAAATACAGTATTTCATTTAACTTTTAGTGTACATGTGCATTTGTAAGGATTAAAGGTGACAGTATTTGTTCACTTTTAAAAATCAAAAGTTCTTTGTAATAGGCCTCAGATACCATAATAGAAAAAATTTCCTTTACTTTTTTTTTGTTTTTGCTGGCCGTTACTCAGTGAAAGCAATTCTTCCAGGACAAATCAGGGAAAGTTATTGTTGCCAACAGTTAAAACAGGCAGTCCACAACTGGCTACCTTTAACTGCTACCCCTACTTTAGCACACTGTACCATCAAAACTCTCACGGACAATAAAATCGTCGCAAATTGAGTTCATCAAAAAGTAATTTTACAAATGTGAGATTCGAAATTGTTGAGGTTTCTGAACTGGGGGCTAATAAGTGTTTCTCTGGACTGAGGAGACAGCTAAGATCGAATCTTCTCAGCCGAAAAACATCAAAGTTAAATCTCTATAAGGCACTCATACTTCCTGTGCAACTTTATGGAAGTGAAACTTGAGCCCTAAATTCAGATATACTGCGGACACTAGACTCCTTCGAAAGAAAGATCCTCCGAGCCATCTTTGGCACAATTCAAGAAAGGTGATTCTGGCAAAGCAGATATAACTTCAAGCTCTACCAACTTTATAAGCAGCCCCAAATTTCACAAATAATTCACAGTAATAGGCTGAGATGGCTGAGCCATCTATGGAGAAGCCCTGAAAATAGTGTCATGAGAATAGTCACCTTTAAAAACCCGAAGGGGTCACGTCCCAGAGGCAGACCCCCTACTAGACGGCTCGACGACATCCAAAATGATTTGAAAACCCTAAAGACAGAAATGGGAAAGGAGTTGCCATGGATAGGTGGTGCTGGCATTTGTCAGCTGTTGAGGCAGCCAAGGCCTGCAGGGGGCTGTTGCGCTTACAAAGAAGAAGAGATTCAAAATTTCCTGCGTACGATAATACAGCATTAAAAAACTATCTGTAGCAACAACTGAGATAAATGCGGGATTGCGTGTGAATCGTTAATAATTGAGTGCGAACTAAATAATATCTTATTACAACATTGAGATCTGAAAATACCAAAATGAACTGAAATGGGGTATGTTATAATAAAATATCAAGATTTTAAAAACTATGTGGAACATAGTGCAACCCCACATGGATTTATTCAATGCTAATTGTAATTGATTGTCTATTTGTTATTTTTTTCAGAATAAGGATGCCCCTTAAAGATCGGAAAAATCTATTTTCCGAACCTGCCAAAGGGATTTTAAAACAACTATTAAAAAAAAATATTTACTTCTTTTAAAGCATCCTGTTTGGATTTTTTTAGATCATCATACTTCATGTGAATTTGGTTATACTCTGTCTGCAACTTCTCCATACTTTTCATTAATTTGTTCTTCTCTCTAGTAAAAAAAGATGGATTAAATTTAAAATATATAATTGAACCAATTAATTAAATGTATGAAACTATTAAAAGCTATAATTTTTCCCATTATGAATTTTATACCAAATTACTGAAGATGTGGAGTCAGAGTTTAGAAACTGTTGACTCGCAAGTACTCAAAGTTGGCAATGTTTTAAAGACTCAAGATAGTTAGTAGTTAATTTATGAAAAATATTTAAACACATATTTGCAATTATTTGAACAAAATTTTGAATTCTAACTTATCTCTATGATTGAGCTAAAAACTTTTTTAGGCTATTGCAATATAGTGAAGGAGCAATTTACAGATAATGAATGTCAGTGCACTTCCTACAATTATGACTCTGACATATTGAACTATCATAAAAGACAAAACTATTTATGCTATGTAATCATATAAATATGATTCTTGATTGCTATTTTAAAATACAGTTGCCTAGTTAAACAATTGTATAAAAGTTTTGCATAAATGTTTGTATAAATGTTTTAGAGGAGGTGGATCCCCTACTGTTACAAATGCTATACACAATTACAAGAATATATTGGATCTCCTTCATACGCTTTTTATGTTGTTTATGAAGATAATTTGCGTTTCGTTCTACGAGTTTTGCAATACTTCATTTAATTGAATAAATTTACACTGTTGGTTAGAATAACATGTCAAAGGATGATTTCTTTCACTAAGTTCTTCAGACCAATGCATAATAATAGTTTAATAACTTTATTAACTACAAATCAGGGTTCATGATTTTTTTGATTTAAATCGTATTTTTATTCAAATACACTGTAAGAACTTTGACTTATGACTAAAAAATCCTTATAAATGTTTAATCAAAATTAAATTAATATTAAAACTATATAAGAATGTATTAGGAGCTCTAACTACCTAAAACAATTTTTCATTATAATACATAGCTTTGAGAGCATAGCAACTATTTTCAAAGAAATGCATGATTGAAATTTAAAGACTTGGTGAAATAGAGAATTTAAAGAATACTTTAACGATTAAAACAAAGTTTCAATTACCAAATCACACTTTTAATTTAAAATTGTGACTTCTTCTATTTCTCTTGATTTTTTAAAATGACTAAATAAATGCAAAGATTGCATTTATAAATGTAGTCATTTATCAAAAAATAAATATTTAATCTATATATTTTTATATTAAAATACTCATGTTTAATCTTATATCAAAATAGATAAGTTAAGCTAAAAAAAACTTTAAAAAATCTATCTACCTATTGAAATTTTTTTTTCTCCACAAAATTTCTTTATAGAAAATCTGATAATGTCAAAGATACTGTAAACATATTATGAGAAAAAAATACTTAAATGTTCACTTTAATCTGTACTTTCAATCTCAAGAATCAAAAGACTTTTAAAAATATAATTTCAAATGTGTTGGAATTTACACACAACAAGAAAGAAAGTAATTTTGTTAGCTAAAATTAATGCAGAAATTTATTTAAAATAAATTTTAAAACTAAGAAAAGAAATAATAAAAGTATCAATAATTTAAAACACTGTTTTTTAAATCAATATATATTTATAAAAAAAATCAGTTGATTTAATTCAATGATTTAAAAAAAAAAATAATTTGATTAAAATCATGATTTAAATAGCGATTAAAATCAAGCTGATTTAAATCAACTAACTCTGCTACAAATATAAAAAGCATTATAAATCTTACTGCCTCTCAGCAATGATCGTCTTCGAAGCCTCTTCTAGCCGAAGTTGCAACATGGCTAACTTTTGCTCGGTAAGTTCTGGAACTGCAAAATCGTTCATTTCGCCTCGCGAAAGGCGGGAGCACTTTTTCTCGTTAACAGGAGTTCTAGAATCATCACCAAGCAATAGTTTTTCCAAAAATTGCAGATCTTGAGAGACATCAGGGGGGTCAGAAACGCCTTTTTCCTCGACATCAAATTGTTTAGACGGAAGAGAATCGGTGATAACACGCTCGTCCAAGATTTCCCCCGGGCCGACATCCCTCTCGGGAATCTCCGTACCCGAAGAATATACAAGATCTTCTTTCTTCTCCTCATTGTAGTCTTGTTTGTTACTAAATAATTTATTCTCCTTTCTTAATTTCTCCACTTGAGCAAAAAGCTCCTGTTTTTCCCTTTTAAGAGTATTGCATTCTTTGGCAGCAGTTTCCAGCTTTCCCCTAAAAGTGCAGAAATTCAGTTAATGGTTACATAAACATCTCAGTGGGCAATATAATTTTGTTACTAAAAATAATAATTAATTTTGCTACGAAAAATAATAATAAAAACTTTTTCTCTGAGTTTTCAACTTTTTTAAAAAATAAAACTACTTGTATGGTTGTTAAATTTCATTGTTAATTATTAAGTGATCATGGCTGTATTTTTTTTTTTTTTTTTAACAAACTAATATAACTATTGGGAACAAAAACAAACACATAAATACAAAGAATATATATTCGTCGTCAAGAGGAAAATCCTGTCCAGGCGACAAAGAAAAGTAATACAATAAATTTAAAATAGAAATTAAAAAAAAAGAAGAAAAAAAAGGGTGGGGTATTACAATCATAAATTATTTTGCTCATCATAAGACATCATATATTGTTGAACACAGTAATAATAGAAAAAAAAAATACATGAAACTATATAAAAAATAACAAAGGTAACATAAGAAATTCATTTGGATTGGCACAAGACAGGTATAAAAAATCAAATGCTTCCTTTAAAGTGAAAGATAGAGATCTAAATCGTCAATGTTCATCACAAATTGAAATAAAGCACGCTTAAAAGAAGAATATATTTAGACGTTTTGCAACTGAAATGGTAATTTATTATATAATTTAGGTGCTAAGTAAGAAAACTGTTTTCATGAAATGGGGAATCTGATATATTTAAGCTGGTCTCCTTTCAGACACATTAGTTTTTAGTATGCATATTAATTTATTGTTGTCTAAATAAAGTAAAATACGAAAGAATACATTATGGTGAAATGGTAATAGGTTAATTCTTGTATATATATTGGTAGTAGTTATACTTGAATTATTTATATTTAGAGAATTAATAATCTTGAAGCATTTATTCTGAACTGAGATTAAAGGAAGTAAATTAGTTTTGTATTCACCGCCATATATTATTGCACCATAATTAATTAAAGAATAAAACCAGGAGTAATAGAGTGCTTTCACAAAATTAAAATGAATTTTATTCTTAAGATGATAAAATTTAACTAAAGCAAAACGCAATTGTTAATATGTGTTTTCCATTTCAAATTAGAATCGATATATAGTCCTAAATATTTGATATTATTTACAGATTGTAGAATATAGCATTGACAATTTTCATTAGTACTTTTACAGGAGAGAGTGAAATTTTAAATAATTTAAGTTAAATTCTGATTTTCTTAAACAGAAATAAATATATTTAGTTTTATTTAGATTTAAATTTAAGTCATTTACTGTAAACCATTTTGAAATTACGCGTAAATCAGATTCAATTCGAAAAATTAGTTGATTTAAACCAGTGCAAGAATACAAAATTACGGAATTATCAGCATATGTTATTATCTTACCAAAAAAGTTTGAGTTGACAAAAGTCATTGATGAATATAATAAACAATAAGGGTCCTAGAATAGATCCTTGAGGAACACCACGGTTTGAGAAAATATAATTACTAAAATTACTTTGGATTTTAACTCTATGTTCTCTGTTTGAAAGATATGAAATAAACCAATTTAAAATAATTCCTCTGGAACCAGCAAATTCTAATTTTTTGATTAAAAGATTTTGATTGACATTATCGAAAGCTTTTGATATATCAAGAAATATAGCTACTGTTATCTTATTTTCAGCAATACTATTATGAATAAATTTTGAAAATTCCAAAAGAGCTTTTTCTGTACTTTTGCCTTTAATAAATCCATGTAGATTTTCATAGAAAAAATTCGTATATTTTAAATAATTGTACATTTTATCAGCTAGAGCTTTTTCAATGATTTTGGAAAAAAACAGGTAATATTGAAATTGGTCTATAGTTTGATAAGCAATTTTTATCGCCGGCTTTAAAAATTGGAGTTATAGTTACTCTTTTTAAAGAAGTTGGAAAAATGGATAACTTGATTGAGGTATTGATGAAATTAGTTATAAAATTTATATTATTGAGAGCAAATAGTTTAATTAATTTTACATTAATACCGTCATAGTCAAAGGACTTTTTATTAGAAAGTGAATTTATTAAGTAAAGTACATCACAATCATTCAATTCTAGGAAAACAAACGAAGTTAAACTTGGTGAAATATATATTTGAAAACTGTTTGAATTTGGGTTTGAAGTACTGTTAGCATTTGCAAATGATTTATTGAATTGATCAGAAGATTCATAGTCGTTTAAAATTTCAGGTAAAGTAGGTGATTTGCTCTGATTACCAATGATACTATTTACAAGATCCCATTTTTGTTTATTTGAATCAAAATTTAAAAATTTGATTTTGAAATATTCTGATTTTGCTGTTTTAATTAAGTTCTTAAGCTCAGAAACTATAGTGTTGTATGCTGTTTAGTAAATAATATCCCATGGATATTTTCTAGTTTTTAACTGTTTTTCCTTTCTTCGAATTAAAATCAAGATATTACTAGTCCTCCAGTTATTTTTGGCTCTTTTGCTTGATTTATGCATATATTTAAAATTATTTTTTAAATTATTAAGTTTGAAAACAAAACTTCGATGTTGTTGATCAAGAGAATCTTGAGGATTGTAATTAAATTTGTAATTTGACAGATAATTATAGAGCTTATTATAGTTGATTGAAATTTTATTTTCAGTTTCCTTAATTTTTATTCACCTCATCCTTATAAACACTGTAAAAGGTTGGATAGTGATCGCTTAGGTCATTTATGAATATTCCAGACTTGACTGAAAATTTATTTGTTTTTACGAAGACATGACCAATGCAAGTTGGCGAGGATTTTATTCTAGTTGGTTTGTTTATGTAATCTTTAAATCCAAATTGGCATAATAAATTAATATATTCATGAGTAATAAAATCATCACTCAGAATATCAATATTTATATCACACATCAATATTATATTAGGATATTTAAGCTTTAAGATTATTACTTTAAGTTCAGTATTAAAAAAATCAACACTAAAATCATAAGATCTATATAAAGATAGAAATAATAAAATTAAAGATTTGCAATAAAGTAATATAGTATTTAAAAGTTAAATTATCACAATGCGTGGTGTGTTTGTCAGGGAAGTCTATATACACCGATTTGTGCTAATTTTTCATACTGTTCTATTTTTTCCTGTTATCTATGATTTTTTAATAAACTCACGTAGAACAGATTATTTTAAGTAAGTCAAAAACAATTTTCAACTTCATATAATACATTTAAAAAAAAAACTTTTTTAATTTGGAATGCTTACTTTTCATTTACTTCAAATAAATGTGTGTCATTATCCAACTTTTTTTGACATCTTAATCTTATGGGGCACTTTTGATCGCCGTCCGCAATGAAACACGAGATTAAGTGACAAAAGATGGAACCAGGAGGTACTACTATAATTTTTCAAGATTTTCTTTGCTTTTTTTCTGGTACTTTCTAACAATACAATAATCAGAAGAAAAAAAAAATTCAAATTCTGAAAACTGACCTTAATACCCTTGATTCCTCTCTCGCTTTATTTCTTTCTGTCCTGACTTTACTCCATTTTTCCCGCCAGTTTGCTGTACAATCTGACCACCAACGCATTGTTTTTTCCATCTGAGCAGCCCTAGCTCTGGCCTCTTCTAGCTCTCTTAGCCTCAATTCTTCTTTTGCATCCCATTCGTTGTCATAGTTATGGTGGTGATGGGATGAGAGCGAATGTTGGGATATATCATTCGGTATATCCTCCGCCCAATGTGACAAAGAACTGTGCCGTTTCACTGAGCTAGCCGTAGAACCAGCTTGAGACATCCCTGAAAACTCCTTATTTTTAATGCATGATTTTACCAAGAATAAAATTAGTATTTTTCAAGGAATTTTCTTTCAAGGAAACACAATTTTTTTAAAAACTAAACAAGTCAAAGTAAACACTGGATCTGATCAATGTATCCAAAGCATGAACTATTGAATAGCTGAGTCCGGCTTTTAAGCAATTAAACTCCACTCTACATAGAAATATTATAATTATAACTTTACAATAATTATATATTATCATTAATGAGACAAGCTAAATTATAATCAATAATTAGAGTTTTATATTTAAAGTAAAGATTTAAATAAATTGCATCTCATCATTAAAACTACTTCTTTCGACTATTCTAATTGTTTGTGGGCGTTAAGATAGCTCGGTTGGCAGGGTGCTGGACTCACGTTTGTTGTTGTTGCTAATTCCCATCTGGTCTGACGGGGTCAGACCAGATCAATGAATCCGTTGACATTCAGAAAATCCGAAACCAGAATGGGAGAGGAATGAATGTCATTCCAGTCCAGCCCTAAACAGTTCAAGATGTGCTCAGGTGATGCCTGGTTTTGTTGGCATTTAGGGCAAAGAGGAAAGACTTTTTGATTTGCAGAAAATGTGAGACATTTCAGGTGTCCACTGGCCAGTCGGGATAAGCAGGTGTTGGTTCGCCTGTCACCAGGGAGAGATAAAGAGAGTCCTGGTCTTTTTGCTTTATACCAGTAGTGAATAGGTGGAAGCAGCCACTTTTGTTTGTTCTGGGACTTTTGCCTTGCAAACAGTTCAAGGTATGTAAGCTCTGAGGTGGAGGGGACTGGATGGTCTAGTCCCTTCTTTGCAAGAGTGTCAGCCAACTCGTTGCCGTGGATATCGACGTGGGACGGGATCCATTGAAAGTGGACCTCATGCTGTTGGGAAATGAGCTTTACTTTTTGTAAGATCGAAAAACTGGTTTTATCTCCAATGAGGGCCCAATTTTTGAGGTGTTGAATTGAACTACGGCTGTCAGATAGTATCCAAGTATTTCCAAGGTGCCCTTCACTCAAGATTTTCTCTAGTCCCCTGTCGATTGCAATTAGTTCGCTTCGAAAGACGGAGCAGAAATCGGGTTTGATTCCAGCTAGTCGAAGACACATAGTAAATGGTGACGGGTGCATGTTAAATATGTTGGGTCGTTCAAATTATAAGGCTGGAGCCGCGATGGCTCTGGGGATAGAGCGTTTGCCTTCCAATGAGGCGAACCGGGTTCGAATTCTGCATCCGGCTAACACAGATCACAGTGCTGATGTGAAATATCCTCAGTGGTAGACGGATCATGGATTAGAATCTCCTTGCCGTCAGGCTACCCGTAGGAGATTCTCGTGGTCTTCCTCTCCATGTAACGCAAAAGCTGGTCAGTTCCATGAAAAAGTCCCCCACAAAGGCAAATTTCTCCCAATACTCGATCCAGGAGTCTCCTTGTCTTCTGGATTGGGTTCAAATGACAAGGCTATGGAGTTAAACATTAGTAGTTGTAAACCCATTAAATTGGGTTGGCTGTTCAACGACGGTTATAAAATAAAATTATACGGATGGGGGTACTAGATTAGAGATGGATAGTTCTCTGGTTCAGGTCAAAATTACGATTTGTGGATGAATGAATAGATGTAGGTGAATTTTGGTCCACAGATGGCGCCACTGGAAAACAAAAACAATCGCACCTTTTGCCTTAATGGCCTATAACAAGAACAACAACAAATTATTTGTGAATATAGGACAAAATTAGGAAATTTCTTGGTGGTAACTTTTTTTCCACTGGCCATTTTTCTTGACAAAATTCTTAATGTAAATTTTTTTTAATTAATATTTAAAAAATATTGTGTTACATATACTATTTTTATAACACATTACATTTTATCAAAAGAAATAATTAAAAAAAGTAAAAATAGGTTCAACTTTAGACTTATTTATCTCATAATCAATTTAAAACTTCTGTATTAGAATGAAATATAATAACTAACTCTGGAAAATTAAGCCTCTTAATTAAACATAATATACCTATTAAGATTAGATTTTCTGCTATTGCTGCTCTCAGCTTTAATTATCTCATTATTCTTTCATTGTTCATTCTCTTTTTTCCCTTTTGTTTTTTAAAACTTTTTTTATAGATTGCACATGTTAAATTTTTAAAAAAAAACTTTTTCTTGGAAATTATTATTACATTTATTTGCCATTACCCTTGCTATGAGAGCGCCAAAGACGAAATACTGTACCTACCCTTTTTTTTTTACTTATTTCCGTTTCATCTTTCAGCAAAGAAACAAAGCAAACATCAGCCTAATTGTAGAGGATTTTCTTTTGGTCAATAATTAATTCTACTTTACGGCGGCCATTAAAAACAAAATTAGCCACATCTGAAAAGATGTTGAAATAAAGTGTCAATGCAAGAAAAGTAATTAAAGATTACAGCAGTGAAGAAATTAAATGCATTGAAAAAAATTAGGATTAAACTACATTGTGCCTAAATTTAGACTACTTGAAGATTCTTTATAGAAAATTCATTACCTTATAACTTGTCAAACATTCAATTGAAATATACACAGAAGTTATTAAAAATAAATGTTTTTTATGTGCATTTCCAGCAACTGAGGATAAATGACAAAAGAGGCATTGGTCCCCGCTTTATTTTAACTTTCCCCGTTGCAAGTGTGGACTGCTAATCCTAACTTTTATTTGAGAGCTTATTTCTTCTTATTGTTCAACAATTTGAATTAAAATTAATTCCTTTCACTCTCTTTCAATTGAAAGCAATAAGAAAAGGGTGGAAAAGGAGTAACTACTTGTACAGTAAGTGGGGGAAAAAAATTGTCATTAGGGGTCTGTTTAGGTTTTTCTGAGAGGTACCTATTTTGTGAAAATTAAAAAGTCAATGCGAAAATATGAAAAAAAATACAGATTGATCGTTTCTTACGGGATACAAATATAAAATTTTAAGAAAAAGCATTTTGTGAAACTACCGTTTTTCCTAAAGTTGAATTTGTGAAGGTCTCGCTAAACGGCAGTAAATTTGGCCTGCACAGACCCCTGGTCATGTTGCTCAAGCAAATTTCAAATATAAATTTAAAATTGACGAAGAAAATCGGCCATTAGTTGCAGTCTAGCGACATTTTCATATAATTCTGAAATCGAGAACTTGATCATTTTTTCAATTCTCAGACATTGCAATCGAAAATCTCCTGGTATAATGTTGTTTACTAGTTTAAGGCACCACATAGAGCAATATAAGCTTTAATCTTTTTCTGACCAACACAAACAGAATTTGTCTGAAATTTATCATCACTAAATATTTTGACCAGCTAGTATGTTTAAATTTTAAATGAAGTTCTGTGTTGGATGACAATACGAGTATTAATCGATTTCTGAACAGCTCTTAAAAGAATTAACAGCTATTTCAACATCTAAGAAAGGTTAATGCCCATTAAATTTCAACCCCTTCCAACAAGTTCCAACTAGTGCCTGATGCTAATCCAATTTAATATCAATTTTTAAATAATGTGAAACAAATTAATAGCCATATTATCACAACTTTATTTATGGAAATATTAAGTAGGAACTCAAAGAAACTTACAGACATAAAACTAAAATAAGAATTTTAAAAACCATTTTTTTAAAAAATATTTTATATTGGAAAAATGTTTTAATTTTCGACTAACTATAATGAGTATCAACTCTTGATTAACATAGAGCGTTTAATTTAAAGTAAAATGCTTCTACGACTGTCGAAGAAAAAAAAACATCACAGAAAGAGACCAACTCAAAAGGCATACTGGGATACTTCCATATCGTGATCTGTTGCGCCAATTACAATCGCCAAAGTGCTAAATAGATTTTAAACTTGAAAATTTAAAAAACAAACAAAAACATACAGATGTTTGACTGGGGGTCGCTATGAGTTATACTTTTAATTGGTACCTCTCTGTGATGTTCTATTTAGTTTCTCGCAGGATGCTGTCCGGAAGTTGCCAAGACTTGGCGATAATTCTGCAAGAGATCAGGATACTGAAATCTTCCTACTAAATCATCTACATTTTTTCTTTTTTTTAAATTTGCAAGTTTATAATCTATTTGGCACCTAAGTGATTACAGTTGGTGCTACAGATCACGATACCGAAATATCCCCCAGAGTTTTAGGGATGATTTCCGTATCGTGATCTACGCCAAAATTGGCGCCAAAATTTGGCGAGATCCCTACGAGTGCCTGCGGGGAGTTTTTTGAGGGGGCGTGGCCAAGAACGGCAAAAATGACGTTTTCACAAATCGTCTGGAGTGGGATGGGCTTCATGATGTAGGAGTTGTTTGAATTATGAAAGAAACAAACCTGATCCTTTCCCTTTGTTTGAACTGGAAACTAAGCAAATATAAAAACAAAGAGACTTAGTTTTAATTTAGGAAAAGAACAATCTTTTAAATGAGTATATTTCAAAAAAAAGTTTTTTAGTATTTCTTTTAAAGTTAATAAATTATTGATTAGCAAAATACGTTTAAAACAAAACCTTTATTCTAACTCATGCAACACTGTTCTGACAATTCAATTATTGTAATTAAACATTAAAGAAGAAGTAATTATAATTTTTAAAATAAATTCTTGTTACATATTATTCTAAATTGGTGAAGTTTTTCTAAAAAAGGAAATAGATTTAAAAAACAAATCTCGAGTTAATTGAACTAATTAAGCACTTAATATTATTAATAAAAACGTAAACTAAGTATTTTCTTTTAAAAATAAAGTTCAAACTTATTGTAAAATTACTTACCAGCTCTTTCAATGAAATTATCCTTAGATATATAAATAAATCACGGCTGTATTGAAGGAAAAGTAAAGACATAAATAAAAATGTCCGGGGGGGGGGGAGGAAGTAGGCATATTCTTGATTTTCAATTATCGGATCACAAATTTATTAAGTTGATTATAAATAATTTATAAAATACTTGGTGAATACAGTTTTTAAAAGCTTAATCTTTTGCTCGGCATTGACTTCATATTAAAAAATAATAACTATGCTTTAATTAAAATGCAGAAGGGTAATTTCTAAAAAATGAAATTAAAATTATTAGTACTGTCGAAGTTATAATTCGAAAATTGAAATAATAAAATTTAGTTAAAAATGCCAAACGTTATAACATAGGGAAAAATTACACGTGAACATGCCTATTCAACCTTATAGCAAAACTGAATGACCGCTCTAAATTACCCGCCAATTGCTGAACAAGATGACGGTCGTTCACGTGTCTCCATATGCGTAGCATGAGGGGGGGGGGACATGCTTTTTTTTCATAGAAAACTGTTTCTTTATTTTAATTTTTTTGTATATATGCATATTAATTCTTTATATTAACGTATGTTTATTAATAAATGTATATATATACTATATATGTAACTAAAATAAAAGAGCAGTTCTGAAAAAAAAACAAAAAGCGTGTTCCCCCCTCACGCTACACCTTTGTTTCGAGAAAAGAAAGTACCGTGTGCAAAAAATGCCGCGAAATTGAATTTAAACATGGCTGACAAGTATTTTTTTTTTTTTTTTCGTAACAATTATTTTTTAACTGTTCCAGTGATTTTTTTTTTTCTTTTCTTTGAAAACTTACTGGGAAAAATAAGAGTTAGCTTTCAAAAATTAAGAATTCTCAATAACAGTCAGTAGTGTCAATTGTGTTTTGATCTGAAATTCCTGTGAGAAAATAAAAATACTTCTTTAAACAATTTATTGTTGTTAAAAGCCGTTTTTGTTGCGAATTAATAAATGGACTATGACGAACGCATTTAGTTTTTTACGCTAAATCCTTTAAATTGATCGACAAAATAGTTTTGAAATTATAGGGGTTTTATGCACAAAAAGTACTATTTTGCACATGTACATATTTAAGCTTCTGACATTGCTATCTAAAAAAATAAGATATTGCTCCCCATTGCTATTTAAACAAATAAGATATTGTTCCGTATAATTCTGATGCTTCCAAAATGTTTAAATAGTTTTTTGTTAGCTAAAACAGGACACTCGAGGTCAGGCAATTTCTTACCACTTACTATGAAGAGGGTACTTGAAGGTTTGCTGATGTTTTAATTATTTTTTTTAAAGATTTTCATTTCAAATCCTATTTTTTCTATATAAGTAACACTGATACAGGAGTTGATAATTTTTATTCCAGAATATTATTCACATCTAGTTTAAAAAGTTAAAGTAAATTTAGTTAATATTTTTTAGCATTTTTGTAATGATAATGGTATCTGTAAATTAATTCCGAATATTTTCCTGTTAATTAATTAAGTTAATTTAAACATTTTTATATTATATTTTATATATATATATATATATATATATATATATATATATATATATATATATATATATATATATATATATATATATATATATATATATATATATATATATATAGCACAATAGAAACAAAACCGAACAAAAACGGAAACAAAAAGAAAACGGAAGTAAGGTAATAGTAGATAATATCAAGCGCTAAAGCTGCTTTAAATATGATCACTATAACATAGCACAAAAAACAAAGAGAAAACGAAAATAACAAATAAGTTTTATTAACTGCGCATAAGCTGCAAGTATATAGAACTCATAAAATAAGGTAAAAAATTGAGAAAATATGGAAAAAAAAATAAAAAATAATGACAAGAGAAGAAAATTATTTTCAATAATTTTCAAGCATTTAAAAAAACATAATTTTTAATACCTCTAAAAAAGAAAAAAAAGAAATAAATAAATAAAATTTATTAAAATTTGGAAAACAAAACTAAGAAAAGATATAATCTCTTCATCAGCTCACACGATTATATCCGCAAAAGGAGTGCTTTCTAATATTGTATTAATATAGCCAAAGCAAAATATATCAATACAACAGTGTGAGGAGCACACATCTCTAATCTCTTTACATTTTATTTTCAGTATTCTGCTTGATATATTTGTTTGCTTTTCCGTACATATTTTTTACTTAATGTGTTCCAATTTCGTTTAAAATTTTTTGAGTGCTCCTCACACTGTTGTATTGATATATTTTGCTTTGGCTATATTAATACAATATTAGAAAGCACTCCTTTTGCGGATATAATCGTGTGAACTGATGAAGAGATTATATCTTTTCTTAGTTTTGTTATCCAAATTTTAATAAATTTTATTTATTTATTTCTTTTTTTTTCTTTTTTAGAGGTATTAAAAATTATGTTTTTTTAAATGCTTGAAAATTATTGAAAATAATTTTCTTCTCTTGTCATTATTTTTTATTTTTTTTCCATATTTTCTCAATTTTTTATCTTATATATATCAGGGTTGGCAGGTTTTTGACATGTGACAGTTTTTGACAGTTTAAACCATGGTTTAAACCGTCACGTCAAAAACCTCACTGTCAAAAATGTCGAAAATGTCAAAAACCTATATTCATATGTGAAATTTAATTAATACATAAAATTTATATATTTTTTTATAAAGGATAGTGTTTCTAAATATGTTCTAGAAAAAATAAATTTAAAATTTTGAAGAAACACTTATATTTTGAATAGTAACCAAAATCTTGTGCTTTTGAAAGCTCACATCTTTTATAATATTATGTATTCATTTTCATGTATTATTGAAAATCTGCAGTGATATTATTAAGAAATTTATTTATAGCCAAATTTAGTGTATAGTATAGATCATAGTAAAAATTAGACATTTTTAAAGATAAACATTAGCAGTTTTGTACATTAGACATCTTTTAAAGAAAAATCTTTTTAATATTCTTTTAAATCTTCTTAATAATCTTTTTAACATAAGACAATACAAATTTAAGTGCTTTCTGTTAAATACACAGAGTAGTTAGTGTCGATTTACAGTATATTCAGCCTATTCATTTACTATGCTGAAAATTTAGTTTATCCAAATACTTGTGAATTTCATTTTGCTGAATACTATATACATAGTTTTGTTGAATATCTAAATATTCAGCTGTTGAATAATTACTTCTTGCTTTCAAGATATGCATTATTTGTATTCTTAATACAAGTGGGGGAAAAAAATTAAGAGGTAAAAATTGTTTTACAATGATAAGTGTAATAATTATAAATAAATATAATAAACAATATGAATTATATTTATAATTATTCCCAAATATAACTACTTTTAAATTCAAATTAACATACTGGATAATAAAGATATTCGGTATAACATTAAATTTTTTTTCATACACTTGTATCAAGTTTGTATTTATACAACATAACTTGTAAGTTCCTTATAAATATTAGTTATATGTTCCTTATATGTCAAAAATGCATAGTAATAAACTTTTAATTTTCTTAAGTATCAAAAAAAAAAATTTTTTTTTTCAAAATATAAATATTTAAAAAAATTTTGTGCAAAATTTTTCTGCACATGCATTTGAATATAAATTTCTGAGATTTCAAATCTGTTATTTTACCTTAATTTTAATTAAAAAATATTTTAAAACCTGCTGATTACCTATAGTATAATTAAATTTCAATATAATGCATGGCAACTGTTGGTAGTTTTTAAGTTCACATAATTTTTTTTGGCAAACTTTAGTTTTTGACATTTTTGACGGGTTTTTGACGGTTTAAACCAGTATTATACCCTTGTCATGTCAAAAACCCAACCCTGATATATATATATATATATAGAGAGAGAGAGAGAGAGAGAGAGAGAGAGAAATTGAAATTAGAGAGTTCAAAATGTAGAGAAAGCATGGAGAAATTACAGAACAATGACAAAAGAGAAAAGAAAAATAATAAATATCCGTAGGAAAAAAAGATATGATCTTTTCATTAGCCCACACGATTATATCCGCAAAAAGAAGTGCTTTCTAATACTGTATCAATATAGCCGAAGCAAAAAAAAACAATACAATAGTGTGAGGAGCACTAAAAAAATAGAACCCTTTTTGGGTTCATCTAATATATATATATATACATATACATACTCCCCTCTGTAGAGGATCAAAATTGTGATGGTATGTCTTCGGATCATCCTCAGGGATGTTTCCCAGACCGTCGCCAATAGCCCATTGTGCAGCTCTAGTTCGACGTAAATGAACTACAACAACATATACCTACACATATATACATACCAGACCGTTGGCCGTCGATTACAGTAATCGATTACAACTGTAATTGATAACAAATAATTACAGCTATGTGATCAATTACTTGTAATCACGATTACAAGTAATCGCGATTTTAAGTAATCAAAATTTTCGATTATATCAGAGTAGAGCGAAAATGTAATCAATTACTTGTAATCATGATTACAAAGTTTGATTACAACTGTAATCATGATTACATAGTCGATTACAGTAATCAATTACTTGTAACCGTAATTACAACTTTCAAAAAATTTTGATTACAGCTGTAATCATGATTACAATTTTGATTACAGTAATCAATTACTTGTAATCATGATTCCAAGTAACTGCGATTACAAGTAATCACAACGAAAACGATTACGGGTAATAAAATGCATACATTTACAAGTGCATCGATATATGTACGAGCAAAGTATGTACTTATGTACAACGTACGTATGTACTTGTATAACTACATACTTTGTTAATACTTAAGCGCATGTAGTGCATGGATGTACAAAAAAATAGTTATATGCACAATGTACGTATGTACATACAACGTATACATATACATAATTACAAGTAATGTATAAATACATGCGTACATTTAAATATATGTCATTACAATATACACATACATTGCGCATATATTAAAAAAAAATTATATAAGTAAAGATATTAAAGTTTGTTTTAAAATTTATTCTAAGGCTTATAAAACTCGACCTCATATTTTTTGAAAGCAAGCGATAATTTTATTTTAAATTTCTAAATATTATTTTCACACATAAAATTTACCGTTTTTTTTGCCATTTAAAAAATTTCTATAAAACATGCATTATGTTATAAAAAATAAATAAATCTGTATTGTCAAACAATTCATGAAAATACCTGAAAATAATTCTTTATTCAAAGAATTTCAAAATGACTTAGAATAATTAAAGCTGATAACTAAATTTAAATGTCGTTTGATTTTGTCATTTAACTTGCTTGAGTCATTATAAGTTAACTTACATGCATTTTATTTATTGCATTGTACACATATTTAGACGTAAATGTATTGTACATATGTATACGTGTAATGTATGTACGCATGTACAATGCATGTACAAACATTCACGCATTGTACATGCATTTATAGCACAAATGGATATGCATACATGGAACATACGTGCATTGTACATGTGTGGATACATTCATTGGACATATGTACATTGCACCATATGCATAGATAGGGATAGCATACATGTACACATGTAAAATTTGTACGTAAGAATTATGCTCAATATATTTATGCACATATGTACTGTATATGTACATTATATGAATATGTATCAGTACGCTATATGTATATACATCTCTACAATATATGCATCTCAAATGTGTGTATGTACATATGTTATGCATGTCGAATGTATGTATGAATATATCTAAAATATAAATTGCCCAATGTACGTACAATCGTACTCAAATGTATTATGCATATTGGGATACATACATTGAGCATGAACATATTGTGTATATGTACATCCATACATTGGACATGCATATCATGTACATGTATAAATACATATATTGTACTAACTATATATATTGTGCATACTATATATATATACCTATATTGTACATACTACATATATACCTATATTGTACATACTACATATATACCTATATTGTACATGCATACATATATTATACTGTTCATAAATACATGCATGCATGGGGCATACATCGTACAGACAATGCATGTATGTTTGTACAAACAACAAGCACTTGTATATACATGTGTACATGAACATAGATATACATTTTACATACACAAATATTTGCATAAAATGCATATATTCATTGTATATAAATGTACATGTCTGCATTGTTTGCAGATACATACGTAATTATTAGCTATATACATACATACATATATTTTATACTTACAATATAAGTGTATGTACATATGTGTGAAACTAAAATGTCTCAGCATATGCACTAGATAAAATCATATGTACATACATTTTAGTTACATTCATTTGTACGCATACAAATACGTACAAAATGCAGTACATGTAAATGCGTGCAAAATGTATCATTATAAAATACATTATACTATCTAATGTAAAATATAATCATTTATAAGAATACAATAGTTTTGTAATCGTGCATTTAGATTACATGTAACCATAATGACATGTAATCATATATTTTGATTACTTGTAATCATAATTACCCGTAATCAGTTTCGTTGTGATTACTTGTAATCGCAATTACTTGGAATAATGATTACAAGTAATTGATTACTGTAATCGAAATTGTAATCATGATTACAGCTGTAATCAAAATTTTTTGAAAGTTGTAATCACGATTACAAGTAATTGATTACTATAATCAAAAAATTTAATCGATTACATTTTTGGCCAACTCTGATACATACATACATACATACATACATACATACATACATACGTACATACATTAACATATGCATACATACATTCATAAACATATATGCATACAAACATGCATAAATATACATACATTAACATATACAAACGAACGCATATGCATACATATATACATAAACATATATATGCATACACACATACATAATATACATACATGCACATATACAAACATACACATATACATACATACATAAACATATACATGCACACACATATACATAAACATATAAATACACACACATATATATAATATGATAGATACATAACATGATATGTATATATATATATATATATATATATATATATATATATATATATATATATATATATATATATATATATATATATATATATATATATATATATATATATATATATATATATATATATAATGTGATATGCATATGTATTTATATATAATATATATATAAATACCACTAGGCTAACTGTTGAGTTTTCCATCGTCTTCCTCTCCATGCAACGCAAATGCGAGTTAACGCAAATTATATATATATATAGTGGTGAAATAAATAGGGAGAATTTGCATATTTTATAGAA